>NC_141013.1:825329-1506828 GCF_052327205.1 Somniosus microcephalus | reverse complement strand
GGCACAAATGACCTAAAGGCCCAGCAGAAAGGGGTAGCAACATCGCTCAAAGCAATGATTGAGAAGGCAAGCAATACATTCCCAAACACTAGAATCACTGTTTCCACAATATTGCCGAGAACAGACTTTAACAACAACACAATTCATGAGATAAATGCCAGCAGAGCAAGAGACTGTGAATTAAAACACAACGTGCACCTGGCCCAACACCCCACCCTCGATGTGGAATGTCTTCACGACCGCGTCCACATCCACAGGAAATGAATACCGATCTTGGCTAAAGCCCTGAAGGACGTCTCTTTTAATCGGGTCCATACCCAGACTCCAGGAGGACCACCCCCCCCGACCACCAGAGATCAGCGGGGTACATACCAGGACTACGACAGAGACCATCACCACACCAACCGGGACCAGAGAGGATCCCCATGCACAACAACATCAGACCTGCACCACTCCTGTCATACAGGGGAACAGGTCCGCTCCCAGACAGACAGAGGGAGGGAGAGATGCACAGGGCGTACGCAATACCTCAGGCAGAGACAATCCATTAAGAGACACTAAGCAGACGTGCAGCAGCATCTACTTCCGCCTTATGGATCAGAAAAGAAAAAAAAAGGACTAATTACTAGAAAGAATTGTAACCAAGTATTATTAGTATTTATACACAATTGAGATGATTTTTTTCCCCCCATTTAGACACGACAAACACATATCATTCTTTAACCTATCATAGTAAAAGATCAAACTTAACATGAAATCCTTGGATATTCCAGGTCGAAATATATAAGGTCTACACTCTTCGGTGCTCGACGTGAAGAGTAGGACCCCAGAGTTCATAGATGAAACTAAAGATCTGGATATTATCATTTTACAGGAAACTTGGTATAGAGGAAAAGGACACACTGGCCGTCCCCAAGGGTACACAGAGCTGGTGGTCCCCTCCAATAAATTGCCAGGAGTAACCCAAGGCAGAGACTCCGGAGGCATACTGATTTGGTTTAAAACAGAGCTTAAGAATTGCATCAAATTTATAAAAAAGGGCAAAAACCACATGTGGCTCAAAATTGAGAGGGGGATTATCTCTAACACCCAAGATGTTTTCATTTGCGCACTCTATATCCCCCCAATGGAATCCCCGTACTTTAAAGAAGACACCTTCTCCAACATTGAGAGGGAGATGATCCAATTCCAGGCCCAGGGGAACGTGTTGATCTGTGGTGACCTCAATTCAAGAACTGGCGAAGAACCAGACTTCACCAATAATCAGGGAAACAATTACATATTCGGGAATAACCACTTCGATATCCCTTCCCTTCCATACAGGCATAACTGCGACAAGCAGACAAATACCAACGGAAAACAGCTACTGCAGCTCTGTCGAAGCCTGGGTCTGTACATTGTCAATGGTAGGTTCATGGGAGACCTCCTAAGAAGATCGACCTATTGCTCACCTCTTGGCTGTAGCACCGTAGACTATATGATTACGGATTTGGACCCATCCTCTTTCAGAGCATTCACAGTCAAACCACAAACAACACTGTCAGACCACAGTCAAATTACTATGTATCTTAAAAAGACAGAAACAACCAACACAGAAACACAACCCAGTAAGCTGTACAACACCAAAAAATCGTACAGATGGGCCAAAAACAGCACGGAAAAATACCAGAAAGCAATTAGCAATGAATCAACTCAAGCTCTATTGGACACCTTTCTGGATAACATATACACTCACAATAAAGAAGGCGTAAACCGGGCAGTGAATAACCTAAACAATATTTTTGATAATTTGGCAACAAGGTCAAACTTGAAAGCTCGCAAGAACAAACCCAAAACAAAAAACTATGAAAAATGGTTTGACCCAGATTGCCATAACATGAGGAAAAAACTTAGAAAAATATCAAACCAAAAACACAGACAGCCAGAAAACGAGGAATTACGCCTTACTTATTGTCAGACACTAACACAATACAGAAACACACTCAGAACCAAAAAAGAGCAGTATATTAAGAATACACTCAGCTCCATTGAGGAATCCATTGATTCCAATTGTTTCTGGGACAACTGGAATGCATTACACAAAAAACAACACGACGAATTGGCCATTCAAAATGGAGACACATGGGAAAACCACTTTGAAAAATTATACCAGAAAAACACACTAAGGCCAGAGCAACACCAAATATGCAAAAAATTGGAAAAGCTCGAAATGGCCATAAAAGATAACCAAAACTCGCTAGACTCCATAATAACAGAAAAAGAACTAGTTGAAAAACTCAAGGACCTGCGACCAGGAAAAGCTTGCGGTGCAGACGGCATACTAAGCGAGATGAGCAGCACGGTGGCACAGTGGTTAGCACTGTTGCCTCACAGCGCCAGAGACCCGGGTTCGAATCCGGCCTCGGGCGACTGGCTGTGTGGAGTTTGCACATTCTCCCCGTGTTTGCGTGGGTTTTCTCCGGGTGCTCCGGTTTCCTCCCACAGTCCAAAGATGTGCAGGGTAGGTTGTTTGGCTATGATAAATTCCCTTCGTGTTAGGGGGATTAAATACGTGCGGTTACAGGGATAGGGTGGGAAATGTGTTGGTGTAGGGGTTACGGGGATCGGGTGGCATATGTGTCGGTGCAGGCTCGATGGGCCGAAGTGGCCTCTATCTGCACTGTGGGGTTTCTGTGATTCTGTGTGATTAAACACACAGACGATAAAATGAAACTGGCTATCCTAAAACTCTTCAACTTGGTTCTGAGTGTTGGTTACTTCCCTGATATCTGGAACAAAGGACTCATAACGCCCATATGCAAAAGTGGGGACAAAGTCGACCCAAATAACTATTGAGGCATCTGTGTAAACAGTAACCTGGGGAAGGTATTCTGTAGTATCATAAACAAAAGACTTATAAACTTCCTTGAGGAGCACAATGTCTTGAGTAAAAGCCAAATTGGATTCCTGCCAAACTATAGAACATCAGATCATATCTTCACCCTACAGACCCTAATTGACAAACACGTTCATCAAAACAAAAGCAAAATCTACGCATGCTTTATAGATTTCCAGAAGGCTTTCGATTCCATCTGGCACGATGGTTTACTCCTGAAACTTATCGAAAGCGGGGTAGGGGGAAAAACATATGATGTAATTAAATCAATGTATACAAACAACAAATGTGCAGTTAAAATTGGAGACAAACAAACAAAATACTTCCCACAGGGGCGGGGGGTGACGCAGGGCTCGCCCATCTCACCGACACTCTTTAATATTTACATAAATGAATTGGCAAAACTACTTGAACAATCTACAGCACCCGGCCTCACCCTATATGAATCCAAGGTTAAATTCCTCCTCTATGCAGATGACCTGGTTCTGCTGTCACCAACTAAGGAGGGTCTACAGCAGAACCTGGATCTGCTGGAGTCATTCTGCCAGACCTGGGCCCTGACAATAAATCCCCAAAAAACCAAAGTCCTTGTGTTCCAGCAAAGATCCAGACATCAGGGACCCAAAATAAATTTCACACTAGGAACAACCAAAATTGAACAAACCACTAACTACACATACTTGGGCTTAAAAATCAGTTCTACGGGAAATTTTCATCTGGCTGTGAATGAACTGAAAGGGAAAGCAAGAAGGGCTTTCTATGCCATTAAAAAATCAATCCAAATAGAAATCCCAATTAGCATTTGGCTCAAAATGTTCAAATCAGTAATTGAACCAATTGCATTCTATGGCAGTGAGGTGTGGGGACCGCTAACACAACAAGAATTTGCAAAATGGGACAAACATCCAATTGAGATCCTACATGCAGAATTCTGTAAAAGTATCCTCCGGACTCAAAGGAAAACCGTAAACAATGCATGCAGGGCAGAACTAGGCCAATATCCATTAATAATCACTATCCAAAAAAGAGCTACCAAATTTTGGAAACACCTAGAAATGAGCAACCCCCAATGCTATCATTACGAAGCCCTGAAATGCCAAGAGAGGACCATAAAGAAGAATACCCTCAGTCAACTAGTCCTGGGACTCAGTGAAGTAACTACTAACACTACTAACAATAACCAGCCCCAGGACAGTGACAGCGTAACACAAAGAATTCGACCCAACACAATCGTCGCTAAGCAAAAGGAAAAATATCTGTCATATTGGGCAGAAACAACAAAAACCCAAAGCAAACTCAAATGCTACTTGGCCCTAAACAGACAATACAACATGGCTGATTACCTGACCAGGGTAAAGGATAGCAAACTGAGAAAAACCTTGACAATGTACAGAGTTAATGGCACAAATAACTACATATGGGTATGATCTTGTGGCCATTACAGAAACATGGCTGCAGGGTGACAATGCCTGGGAATTAAACATACCAGGTTATTTAACGATCAGGAAGGACAGGCAGGAAGGAAGGGGAGGTGGGGTGGCTATGTTAATAAAGGAAGGAATCACTGTAATACAGAGAAATGATATTGGGTCAAAAGATCTGGATAATGAAACAGTTTGGGTGGAGGTAAGGAATAATAAGGGGAAAAAAACACTAGTGGGCGTAGTCTATAGGCCTCCGAACAGTGGCAACTCTGTTGGACGGAGTATCAATCAGGAAATAGTTGAGGCTTGTAATAAGGGAACATCTATAATTATGGGGGATTTTAACTATCATATTAATTGGACAAATCAAATTGGGCAGGGCTGCCTTGAGGATGAGTTCATTGAGTGTATTAGGGATGGGTTTCTTGAGCAGTATGTAACTGAACCGACCAGGGGGCAAGCAACCTTAGATCTAGTCCTGTGTAACGAGACGGGATTAATTAAAAATGTCCTAGTAAAGGATCCCCTTGGAATGAGTGACCATAACATGGTTGAATTCCATATTCAATTAGAGGGTGAGAAGGTTGGATCTCAAACAAGCGTGCTGAGCTTGAATAAAGGAGACTATGAAGGTATGAGAGCGGAATTGAGTAGAGTGGATTGGGAAAATAGATTAAAGGGTAAGACGATACATGATCAGTGGTGTACATTTAAGGAGTTATTTTACAACTTCCAAAAAATATATATTCCACTGAGAAGAAAAGGGTGTAAAAGAAAAGACAGCCATCCGTGGCTAAGTAAAGAAATTAAGGATAGTATTCGACTAAAAACAAGGGCATATAAGGTAGCAAAATCTAGTGGGAGGATAGAGGATTGGGAAAACTTTAAAAGACAGCAAAAAATAACAAAAAGACTGATTAAGAAAGGGAAGATAGATTATGAAAGTAAATTAGCAAAAAATATAAAAACAGATAGTAAGAGTTTTTATAGTTATATAAAAAGAAAAAGGATGGCTAAAGTAAATGTTGGTCCCTTAGAGGATGAGACCGGGAAATTAATGGTGGGAAATATGGAGATGGCAAAAACACTGAATGAATATTTTACATCAGTCTTTACAGTAGAAGACACTAAGAATATCCCAACACTGGACAAACAGGCGGCTAAAGGGGGGGAGGAGCTAAACACGATCAAAATCACTACGGAAGTGGTACTCGGTAAAATAATGGGACTCAAGGCGGATAAATCACCTGGACCTGATGGCTTACATCCTAGGGTCTTGAGGGAAGTGGCGGTAAGGATTGTGGATGCATTGGTAATAATTTTCCAAAACTCCCTGGACTCGGCAAAGGTCCCGGCAGACTGGAAAACTGCAAATGTAACACCCTTATTTAAAAAGGGCAGTAGACAGAAGGCTGGAAACTATAGACCGGTTAGCCTAACATCTGTGGTAGGTAAAATTTTGGAGTCCATTATTAAGGAGACAGTAACAGGACATTTGGATAATCATAATTTAATAGGACAAAGTCAGCATGGTTTTATGAAGGGGAAGTCATGTTTGACAAATTTGCTGGAGTTCTTTGAGGAAGTAACGTATAGGGTGGATAAAGGGGAACTAGTGGACGTAGTGTATTTAGACTTCCAAAAGGCATTTGACAAGGTGCCACACAAAAGATTATTGCTTAAGATAAAAAATCACGGGATTGGGGGTAATATTCTGGCATGGATAGAGGATTGGCTATCTAACAGAAGGCAGAGAGTTGGGATAAATGGTTCATTCTCAGACTGGCAATCAGTAACTAGTGGTGTTCCGCAGGGGTCAGTGCTGGGTCCCCAACTCTTTACAATCTATATTAATGATTTGGAGGAGGGGACCGAGTGTAACATATCAAAGTTTGCAGATGATACTAAGATGGGAGGGAAAGTAGTGAGTGAGGAGGACATAAAAAACCTGCAAGGGGACATAGACAGGCTAAGTAAGTGGGCAGAGATTTGGCAGATGGAATACAATACTGGAAAGTGTGAGGTTATGCACTTTGCAGGAAAAATCGTAGAGCAAGTTATTATCTTAATGGCAAGAAACTGGAAAGTACTGAAGTACAAAGGGATTTGGCATAAAAATAAACCTAAAAAGGTGACTCAACCGTGGATAACGAGGGAAATTAGGGACAGCATAAAATCAAAAAAAAGGGCATATCAACTGGCAAAAAAAAGCACCAGACCGGAAGATTGGGGGCAGTACAGGATACAGCAAAAGAGGACAAAGGGATTAATCAGGAAGGGGAAAATAGAATACGAAAGTAAACTTGCAGCAAACATAAAGACAGACTGCAAAAGCTTTTATCGGTATATCAGGAGGAAAAGACTGGTAAAATCCCAAGTCGGTCCCTTGCAGTCCGATTCGGGAGAATATATAATGGAGAATAAGGAAATGGCAGACCAATTAAACTCATACTTTGGTTCTGTATTCACAAAGGAGGACACAAATAACCTCCCAGGAATATCGACAAACATAGGGACTAATGAGAGGGAGGAGCTGACAGAAATTAGTATCTCTAGGGATATGGTGTTGGGTAAGTTGAGGGGACTGAAGGCCGACAAATCCCCGGGGCCTGATAAACTACATCCTAGGGTACTTAAGGAGGTGGCCCTGGAGATAGCAGATGCTCTAAGGATCATCTTCCGGAACTCCATTGACTCGGGAACAGTACCCGTGGATTGGAGGGTAGCTAATGTTACCCCAATATTTAAAAAGGGGGGTAGAGAGAAAGCAGGGAATTATAGACCAGTAAGCCTTACATCGGTTGTGGGCAAAATGCTAGAGTCCATTATTAAGGATAAAATAGCGGAGCACTTGACAAATGGGGAAAGGATCGGACAGAGTCAACATGGATTTACAAAGGGTAAATCGTGTTTGACTAATCTGCTGGAATTTTTTGAGGAAGTAACTGGTAAAATAGATGGGGGAGAGCCAGTGGATGTGGTGTACCTTGACTTCCAGAAAGCCTTCGATAAGATTATCATGCAAAATTAAGGCTCATGGGATTGGGGGCAAAGTATTAACGTGGATAGAGAACTGGCTGGCGGATAGAAAACAGAGAGTTGGAATAAACGGCTCGTTTTCGGAGTGGCAGGCAGTGACCAGCGGGGTGCCGCAAGGATCTGTCCTGGGACCCCAGCTGTTCACAATATATATAAATGATCTGGATCAGGGAATTGGATGCAATATTTCCAAATTCGCTGACGACACTAAACTAGGAGGAGGGGTGGGCTCTGATGAGGATGTCAGGAGGCTACAGTGCGATTTGGACAGGTTGGGGGAATGGGCGGATACGTGGCAGATGCACTACAATGTGGATAAATGCGAGGTTATCCACTTTGGGGGTAAAAACAGGAGGGTGGATTATTATCTAAATGGCAATAGATTGGGAGATGGGGAAGTGCAGAGGGACCTGGGTGTTCTTGTGCACCAGTCACTGAAGGAGAGCATGCAGGTGCAACAGGCGATTAAGAAGGCAAATGGTATGTTGGCCTTCATATCAAGGGGGTTCGAGTATAGGAATAGGGATACCTTACTACAGCTGTACAAGGTGCTGGTGAGACCGCATCTGGAGTATTGTGTACAGTTTTGGTCGCCCCATCTGCGGAAGGATGTTCTTGCCATGGAAAGAGTGCAGCGGCGATTCACCAGGCTGATACCTGGAATGGCGGGAATGACCTACGAGGAGAGATTGAATAGTTTGGGCTTGTACTCACTGGAATTTAGAAGATTGAGAGGGGATCTCATCGAAACATATAAAATTATGGCAGGCCTGGACAGGCTGAATTCAGAGAGAATGTTTCCAATGGCAGGGGAGCACAGAACCAGGGGCCACAGTCTAAAAATAGCGGGCAAATCATTTAAAACAGAGATGAGGAAGAATTTCTTCACTCAAAGAGTGGTGAGCCTGTGGAATTCCCTGCCACAGAGGGCTGTGAAGGCTAATTCAATAAATATTTTCAAGAGAGAATTGGATATATTTCTGAAGGCTAAGGGGATTAAGGGTTACGGAGAAAAGGCGGGGACGGGGTACTGAACTGGTAAGATCAGCTATGATCTCAGACGAAGATCAGCCATGATCTCATTGAATGGCGGAGCAGGCTCGAAGGGCCGAATGGCCTACTCCTGTTCCTATCTCTATGTTTCTATGTTTCTATGGTGCACGAAACTCAAAAGGTTAGTATGCAGGTGCAGCAAGTGATTAAGAAGGCCAATGGAATGTTGGCTTTCATTGCTAGGGGGATAGAATATAAAAATAGGGAGGTATTGCTTCAGTTGTACAAGGTATTGGTGAGACCGCACCTGGAATACTGCGTACAGTTTTGGTGTCCATACTTAAGAAAGGACATACTTGCTCTCGAGTCAGTACAAAGAAGGTTCACTCGGTTAATCCCGGGGATGAGGGGATGGACATATGAGGAGAGGTTGAGTAGATTGGGACTCTACTCATTGGAGTTCAGAAGAATGAGAGGCGATCTTATTGAAACATATAAGATTGTGAAAGGGTTGGATCGGGTGGAAGCGGGGAAGATATTCCCGATGATGGGTGAAACTAGAACTAGGGGGCATAGTCTTAGAATAAGGGGCTGCTCTTTCAAAACTGAGATGAGGAGGAACTACTTCACTCAGAGGGTGGTAGGTCCATGGAATATGCTGCCCCAAAAAGCTGTAGAAGCTACATCATTACATAAATTTAAAACAGAAATAGACAGTTTCCTAGAAGTAAAGGAATTAAAGGTTACAGGGAGCGGGCAGGAATTTGGACATGAGTCTTGGTTCGGATCGGTCATGACCCTGTGGGTAGCGGAGCGGGCCCAGGGGCCGTGTAGCCTGATCCTGCTCCTATTTCGTGTCTCTAATTCTGTTAGATTCAGGAGATGGTTCTGTGATAGTCGATTGGCGGTTAGGATCAGATCAGCCATGATCTTATTGAATGGCGGAGCAGGCTCGAGGGGCCGATTGGCCTACTCCTGCTCCTATTTCTTATGTTCTTATGTTCTTAGTGAACATAGCCTGGCGATCGAAAAAGGTAGACACAGGCAGACCCGGCTACCAAGAGAGGACAGGATATGCTCTCACTGCAGTCAGGGAGTGGTGGAGACAGAGATGCACTTCCTCACAGCTTGTAGAAAATATCAGGGCATAAAGGAGAATTTCTACCCAAAATTCACAAAAATATGCCCGGAATTCAGAAATTTGAATGACAACCAAAAACTCCCATACCTACTAGGGGAAGAGAGAAATTGCGTAACCTTAGCGGCACACTACGTTACAGCTTGCCATAAACAGAGGGACAACCACTAAATATAAGAAAAGAGTATATACAAATTATATGAATGTATATTTATACACTCAGGGATATATCTGTTTGTACACTGTATGGATAGATCTGTATTTTTGTGTACAACCATGAATGTTTTTCGATGCTTTGGCAACATAAGATGTACCTCGTCATGCCAATGAAGCAATTTGAATTTGAATTTGAATTATAGGATTGTTTGCCTGTCATTTGGTCCGCCCCCTCAGGTCACACTGTCATCTCTCCTTACTTTCACTGACGAGCGCCAGGAAGCCTGTGCACTGAGTTAAAGCTCAAATTTGCAGTTAAAACAGCTCCTAATTGCCTGTTAACATCTTTCAATTGCCAACCCGCCTCTCCCATGGGGATTTCTTGTGTGCAGCCGAAAGTGCTGCCATTAAAAGTGGAAGTCAACGAGTTTGAGCCAGTTTCCCAACCCACTGTCACTTTCATCTCAACCACCTGCTCACTCCCAAACACACTCACTTTTTTAGGTAAAAATTCCCCTGTGTGTGTGTGTCTCTCTCTCTGTCTCCCTCTGTCTCTCTCTCTCTCTGTCTCCCTCTGTCTCTCTCTCTCTCTGTCTCCCTCTGTCTCTCTCTCTCTGTCTCCCTCTGTCTGTCTCTCTCTGTCTCCCTGTCTGTCTCTCTCTCTCTCTCTCTCTCTGTATCTCCCTCTGTCTCTCTCTCTTGCTGCATCTCCCTCTGTCTGTCTCCCTCTGTCCGTGTGTGTCTCCCTCTGTTTCTCTCTGTCTCTCTCTCTCTGCCTCTCTCCCTCTGTCTCTCTGTGTCTCCCTCTGTGTCTCTGTCTCTCTGTGTCTCCCTCTGTGTCTCTCTCTCTGTGTCTCCCTCTGTTTCTCTCCCTCTGTCGCTCTCTCTGTATCTCTCTCTCTCTCTCTCTCTCTGCATCTCCCTCTGTCTCTCTCTCTCTCTCTGCATCTCCCTCTGTCTCTCTCTCCCTCTCTGCATCTCCCTCTGTCTCCCTCTGTCCGTGTGTCTCCCTCTGTCTCTCTGTTTCTCTCTCTGTCTCTCTCCCTCTGTCTCTCTCTCTGTCTCCCTCTGTGTCTCTCTCTCTCTCTGTGCGTCTGTCTGTGTGCGTCTCCCTCTGTCTCTCTCTCTCTCTGTCTCTCTGTGTCTCCCTCTGTGTCTCCCTCTGTGTCTCCCTCTCTCTCTCGCTCTCTCTCTCTCTCTGTCTCCCTCTGTCTCCCTCTGTCCGTGTGTGTCTTCTTCACTGAGCCCTTATATTTTTGCTTATTTTAATTTTTTATTTTCTGTGCAGGAAAATCCTAACTCATTATTCATCAGTTCCAACCAACTGCCCACCTCACCACCAGGCCACTTTAGAATTCTGCGTTACTTTAATGGAATCCCCAAATCAAGTGATTGGGCCTCGTTTGGCGGTGTGTAAAATATGAGAAGCAACTTCCAAACACTATTCCAACCATAGAGGCTATTGAAAATATCCAATCTATGGTCTGATTGCAGCACATTGTCCTCTAGTATAGAACAGGATTGCTGGATTCAGGAGTAAGTAAAAGAGAAGGCGAGTTGGTCACTGGGGCCAGATTCCAGTCTGTACATATCATACAACTGATTGCAGATTAACGCATCCTTTACTCCAAGTGTTAATTCTCAATGAATAAAATTCCTTCCCCTTCACATTCTAAATTTATGGAAATCCAGTGGACCAAACCGTTTCCATTTTATTGAATCCCAAAGGATCAACCTCTTCATTTCCACTGTTTAAAATTCCCACTCATCCACCATGTGCAGTTATAGTGGATGAGGTCCTTCCAGTTTAGTCCTGAATACAGAGCCCTTGTTTATCCAGTGCTCTGTCTATGTGAAGATGTTACTCAGTCTGTGTGAGATATGTTTCTGTTACTTCAGTTGTTGCTGGAGATTAACCAACAGGATACAGACACCCACCTTTAACCAACGGGATACAGACACCTACCTTTAACCAGCAGGATACAGACACCCACCTTTAACCAGCAGGATACAGACACCCACCTTTAACCAGCGGGATACAGACACCCACCTTTAACCAGCAGGATACAGACACCCACCTTTAACCAGCAGGATACAGACACCCACCTTTAACCAGCAGGATACAGACACCCACCTTTAACCAGCAGGATACAGACACCCACCTTTAACCAGCAGGATACAGACACCCACCTTTAACCAGCAGGATACAGACACCCACCTTTAACCAGCAGGATACAGACACCCACCTTTAACCAGCAGGATACAGACACCCACCTTTAACCAGCAGGATACAGACACCCACCTTTAACCAGCAGGATACAGACACCCACCTTTAACCAGCGGGATACAGACACCCACCTTTAACCAGCGGGATACAGACACCCACCTTTAACCAGCGGGATACAGACACCCACCTTTAACCAGCGGGATACAGACACCCACCTTTAACCAGCGGGATACAGACACCCACCTTTAACCAGCAGGATACAGACACCCACCTTTAACCAGCAGGATACAGACACCCACCTTTAACCAGCAGGATACAGACACCCACCTTTAACCAGCAGGATACAGACACCCACCTTTAACCAGCGGGATGCAGACACCCACCTTTAACCAGCAGGATACAGACACCCACCTTTAACCAGCAGGATACAGACACCCACCTTTAACCAGCGGGATACAGACACCCACCTTTAACCAGCAGGATACAGACACCCACCTTTAACCAGCGGGATACAGACACCCACCTTTAACCAGCGGGATACAGACACCCACCTTTAACCAGCAGGATACAGACACCCACCTTTAACCAGCAGGATACAGACACCCACCTTTAACCAGCAGGATACAGACACCCACCTTTAACCAGCAGGATACAGACACCCACCTTTAACCAGCGGGATACAGACACCCACCTTTAACCAGCAGGATACAGACACCCACCTTTAACCAGCAGGATACAGACACCCACCTTTAACCAGCGGGATGCAGACACCTACCCACCTTTCCCTATTTAGTGTGTTGAGGGGACCGACTTGCAAACTCTGGGCCGCAAGTCTCAGTCTGAGCTGAAGTGGGCGTGAAATCTCAGGAGTTGCAGTCCTTGGCAAACTCCTGGTCCCACCCCAGACCCCAGGACAGGGTCATCCGTAGACGCAGCGAGGGCGGCGCTGTGAGGAAGCGAGAAAGGCTGAGTGTGGGAGGCTGACGGGTGCCTTTGGCCGTGGAGGGTTTGGGACCTTTCCTGGGTCCTGGGTCCTATATAAGAGGCACACTGGTTGGAATCCCAGGCATAGCCCAGGAACACCCATCCCCAATCCCTCCCCATTCACCCTCTTGATGTGGGCGGGGAGCAGCTCTCTGGGATAATGTGTGCACACCTTCACTTAACCACTGCTACTCAGCATTAGCTAGTAAGAGAGCTGTGCAGGTTGACGGGGCTAGGTGTCAGCCTTGCCTCAGTAGTGTCACTCTCTCCTCTGAGTCAGAAGGTTGTGGGTTCAAGTCCCACTCTACAACTTGAGCACATGATCCAGGCCGACACTCCCAGTGCAGTGCTGAAGGCGTGCTGCACTGTCAGAGCTGCTGTCTTTCAGATGAAACGTTAAACCAAGGACCCGTCTGCCCTCAGGTGGGTCCCATGGCACTATTCGAAGAAGAGCAGGGGAGTTCTCCTGGTATCCTGGCCAACATTTATCCCTCAACCAACACCTAAAAGAATTATCTGGTCATTATCTCATTGCTGTTTGTGGGAGCTTGCTGTGCGCAAATTGGCTGTAGCATTCTCTACATTACAACAGCGACAACATTTAGAAAAATAGGAACAGGAGTAGGCCATTTAGCCCTTCGAGCCTGTTCTGCTATTCAATGAGATAAAATTAACAATTGACCTAGCATCAATTGCCATTTGTAGAAGAGAGTTGCAAACTTCTACCACCCTTTGTGTGTAGAAATGTTTCCTGCAAGGTTTGTTTGGGACTCTGCCCCCTAGTGCTAGACTCCCCAACCAGCGGAAATAGTTTCTCCCGATCTATCCTATCTGTTCCCCTTAATATCTTGGAAATCACCCCTTAATCTTCTAAATTCCAGGGAATACAACCATAGTTTGTGTAATCGCTCCTTGTGATTTAACCTCTGGAGTCTGGGTATCATTCTCCCACCCCTCAACCTTCTCAAGGACAATTAGGGATGGGCAATAAATGCTGGCCTTGCCAAAGACAGCCACATCCCATAAACTAATTTTAAAAAAATAAACCTACGCTGCACTCCCTCCAAGGCCAATATATCCTTCCTAAGGTGTGGTGCCCAGAACTGCTCCCAGTGCTCCAGGTGTGGTCCAACCAGGGTTTTGTACAGCTGCAGCATAACTTCTACCCCCTTGTATTCTAGTCCTTGAGATATAAAGGCCAGCATCCCATTAGCCTTTTTGATTATTTTCTGTACCTGTTTATGACATTTTAATGATCGATGTACCTGGACCCCCGCCAAGTCTCTTTGGACATCCACTGTTTGTAGCCTTTCACCATTTAGAAAGTCCCCTGTTCGATCCTTTTTAGGTCCAAAGTGGATGACCTCACATTTGCCTACATTGAAATCTATTTGCCACAGTTTTGCCCATTCACTTAATCTATCAATCTATCTTTTTGTAATTTTATGCTTCCATCTACGCTGCCTACAATGCTGCTTATCTTGTGAATATGTGGCTTTCTATCCCAACATTTAAGTCATTAATAAATGGACATGTCTATTCGCAGCACCAAAGTACTGATTGCTGATTGGTCCCCTTAGAGGACAAGACACACCCTGCAGTTTCTCTGGAATGTGTAATTAGACCCTCCATGCCGACATAATCAGTCACTTTGCAAAGTGTAATTCGAGCCATTCTGACTGCCGACTCCAGACAGAACAGAGCTCACTTGGAACAGACAGGGCTCACCCTCGTGCGTTAAGACCTTCTCCCACCCCTCAAACAAGTTCCTGTCCCCACCGCCCAAGTTCCTGACATTCTCCCCCTGCCCAAGTGCCTGACCACCCTCCCCAACAAGTTCCTGACCACCCCCCCCCCATAGACGGGGCATTGTGCGTGGGACACAGATTGTTAACAGGTGTGTTGGGTATGAAGTGAATAGTGACAGTTTTCCGAGAAATCAACCAGGTCTAGGGGAGAAGGAGAACGTGGCGTGGGTGTTTTACGTTCTCGCTCTCAACTCCCCCCCACCCCACTCAGACCTGGATCATGTTCTTCCCCCATCCCCACTGTGCTCTCCATACTCTGTACACCACCACCCCCCAACTGAGTACCTGACCTTCTCTCCCCTCCACTCTCTCTCTCTCCCCTCCTCTCTCTGAAGACCGCAAAAATATTTGTGTAGATAATCACAGCAATATTCTAGGCAAAAGTCCTGGAGGCTCCTTTAGTATAGTCATTGATATCCCAAAGGCTCAGGTCTGGCCCCACTTCCGGCTTCCTTATATATCGTACTGCGCATGTGCAACCGGATCGAGTATGCAAGCGAAACACGCATGCGCAGAGGGAATCAAAAAACGCCGTGCAAATAATCACTCTGTTAATAAATATTGTGAATAGTTGAGGCTTCAACACAGATCCCAGCGGGACACCACGAGTAACATTTTGCCAATTTGAGTACCTACACTATCCCTACTGCCTGTCTCCTGCCGCTCAGCCAATTTCCGAACCAGGTCAATAATTTGCCTTCAATTCCATGGGCTTCTACCTTAGTTAACAGGCTCTTATGTGGGACTTTTTCAAATACCTTCTGGAAGTCCATATAAATAACATCCATAGACATTCCCTGTCCACTACTTTAGTCACCTCTTCAAAAAACTCAATCAGGTTCGTCAGGCAGGACCTACCTTTCACAAATCCATGCTGGCTCTCTGATCAGCTGAAAATTTTCAAGGTGTTTAGTCACTCTTTCCTTAATGATAGAGTCTAGGGCCTAAATATTCGGTTGATTTGTGCATCCCATTACCGCCCTAAGAGGGCGCTAACGGGGCGCAAAGCAACTGGTGCCCGGGCGCGGTGCCGCCAACGCTTCCTGTGAAATTCAGCAGGAGGTTAGCGGCGGCGGTAACCGTTAGCGCCCCACGGCGCTGCGCTGCTGGCAATGACGTCATCGCCACACGCAGTGCCCCGGCCGATATCTTCGGTAGCGCCCCTTGACTTACCGCCGGACGCTATGTCCAACGGGGTCAGGGGGGGGTCTACCTACGGCTGGGGCGGCGCTAATTAAAGGCGCGGTGCCGGGCAGCCATTTTTGTTGCTGGCCACCTGCCAACACCTGCCTCCTCTGCTGTCCCCGGCCTCCTGACCAGCCCCGCGGGGTGCCGGCTGCTCTCCGTGAGCCCGGCCCTTCTCGAGTGCCGGGCTCTTTTGCCAGCACTCCGGTCCCTGGTGATCCAGCCGGGCCCCGGGTCGAGCTGCGCAAGGCCCCTCCCCTTTATTAAGGGGAGGAAGGCCTGCAGTACCGCAGCGCGACGTGCCGCAGCATCCCGCGATATTCCCTCGCAGTGCCCCAAGGGGGAGGCGGGGCGCTTCCAGTAGCAGCCCACTTCCCTCTTGGGGTGCTACCGATGAATTTCGGCTGCGGGGGGGGGGGGGGGGCACTAATTTTTTGTGCCCCGGCAAAGTTAGCGCCCCAAAGGGGGCGTGACTCAATTTTTCCCCCTAGTAATTTCCCAACAACAGATGTTAGTCTAACTGGTCTATAATTCCCTGGTTTCCCTCTCTCGCCATTGTTAAATAGCGGCGTAACATACACTCTCCAAAAGTACTTTATTGTTTGTAAATCTCTTTGGGACATCCTGAGGTCGTGAAATGCACTGTAGAAATTCAAGTTCTTTCCCTTTTTATATGTTCAGTTTTATATCAGCCCCCACACAGAGGGAGTGCCCCCCCCCCCCCCCACAACAGTGAAATGTTAGTTTGGTCATTACACATGGGATGTGGAATTCAATGAAGGGTTACTTTAGGGAGAGTAATCACCGTCCTTTAAATTGCTGTACTCTATCACACACTTTACATCCTCAATTGTGTCAAAATTGATCTGTGGGGGTTCTTGTGTGTCGGAGAATTTAGCACAATGGATGGTGGAGGAAGACATATATAAGATAACGTTACTCAGAAACGTTAGTGTTTTCAAGATGTTTATACCATTCAATTTTAATGTGTTTTTATTTTTAATTCTTTTCACAGAATCAGTGACGATTGTTGATGTTGTAAATCTAAGCAGGCAGTAGCCCACAAGTCCCAGTGTGAGACTGCATTCATCAAAGTAAAGCTAGGCCCACACAGAGAGGAGGAGCTGGACAGTGCTGGGTGACCCTTCTACAAACATGCTGCTTACAATCTAGTTGCTGTTCCACACCCACAGAAAGCTTTCATTAGTGCTGGGAGACCGCTATACTTGGATAGCATCATTGGTTAGAATTACTTTTAAATCCAGCCAAAAATGATGAGATAAAAGTCTCCTTTCTCTGTTGGCTGAGGGATTTCCCCAAGAAACACACAGCCTAGCTCCTGGTGGGTGAGTTACAACACAAACCGGCCCAGAATGAGCACAAATTGGTATTGTTGGCTGGTATGGGAAATAGGAAGATTGGGCTGGTGGAGTATTGACTCTGCCGAGGTTGTGTGAAGTGAGAGTTTTACCCCCACAATAGCCGACCTGGGATTGTTTGCTGGGAACATGGGGGAGATTTTTTTTACTTGGAACGAGAAGCGGGTGCGATATTGGTGGTGGACCCGGGGTGCTTAAGGTGTCCACCCAATGCGCTGGTTGGGACCCCAGAACCATGTTCTGCTTCAGGCCTCAACATTGCTCTGGTGAGTTGGGAGTTATACTGCAGCTCATTGAAATAGGCAGCCGCCCGGCAGGGAAAACCCTGGCGTGGGCAGAGGGGGAAAGAGCACTAGAAGCCGAGTTAAAGGCCTGCTTGAAAATGGAATTGGATAAGAAATGAGCGCATAAGGTCCCCACTAGACCTGCAGGTCCCGATCGCACGTTTTCAGGTGAGGAACAGGCGGCCTACAATTGAAATCGCTCCAGTTTGTATCCTCAGCGCTGACTCCTGCAACCTGCTGGACTTTTATTCCTTATTTCATCATCTGATGTGATTTTTTTTTTTAATGCACTCGCTGCAATGGTTTCAATTCACTGAAATTGAACTTCATATTTTTTTTTTTTTTTTTATAAATGGTGCTACCCTACCATATGTTAAAGTATGAACCAATCTGAAACATTTAATAATTGGAGTGTTTTATTGATCAGGTAAAGACTACAGCACTTGATAATACAATCAGGATCACAAACAGTTAATTAAAACTCTGATCATGAAATGAACAGAAATCTGAGCTCAATTGTTCCATGATTTCCCTTTGCGGATTAAGAATGCTACATAACCGATAAAATGAATACAGACAACGGGTGAAGAATTGGACCAACTACTTAATTAACTGCAAATGGCAACAGGGCAGCTGGATGGTACAGTGGCCAGGAGATGCTGGGAAGCTGGGCACACTCAGAAATTTTTTCAGCTTCTTGTAGACGATATTTTCCAGTATCACTTTTTCTGGGAGCTGGAGGATGACTGTTTCTCTGCTCAGTGATCCCAAGGTGTCTTTTGGAATGCCACAGATGAGCTCAGTGTTGCAGCTCATTGAGCGGCTGGTCTTGCGCTTACCTTGGATCGGCAGGTAGCTGTGCACCAGGGAGGAGGGGGTAGATTTAGCCTTGGGTATCAAAGCCTCCGCACTAAACGTGTCTTCAAAAGGATCCAGCAGACCTTCGGCATTCGAAGCATACCATTGATTGGCAACCTCACTTTTTGGAAGCAAACAAGCCATCTTGGTTTCAACTGGTAAAAGCTGTTTGTTTTGCCCATATTTGGAGATACTCTGGCCAGTAACCAGTGCCTTGGCACCAATGCTGTTACAACTTGACTGGATTTTCTTTGGCACACATCCCCCCCTGTTGCTCAGGAGGCCATTCTGATCTTTGGAAACGTTCAATAGGATTTTGACTGCACTTTGCTGGATTATGTTCCAGTCTCTCAGGATGTCGTCTCGGACAGTGAACTGAGAAGTGACAGTGAAGCGAATGATGAACATCTCCTGGATGGTGGCTGGTACCAGGTACATGGTGCCGGATTGGGTGAGGTTCAGCAGGAGCTCTTCGGTCATACTATTGGGTCCCTGTTTATTCACAAACAAATTTTAATGGTATGCTGTTTTAGCTCAACATCATTAATTCACTAATGAATCACATGTTCGAAAATACAGCATTCTGATTAGACCTTTGCCGTGATGTGCATCTCTAACCCTCAGCTCCCTTCTCATCAATCCAGCTCACTTTAAAAGGTGTCATTTAGCCATGAATCAATCCCCTTCTCCACAAGGCTGTTCCAAACCCATAAATCTTGGGGAGGGGCGCAAGTGCTTTCTTGTCACGAACATATACAGTCCACGATATCTCAATACACCAATCAATTCAATTCCTAACACAGTGTCATTTCCAAATTCATGCACCAAAGATATTGGAGACAGAACCTGCAATGACCAATCCCATCAGAACACTAATGTGTACGCCTTCCTCTGATCCCAATTACCACAGAAAGTCACACTTAAAGCAAACCAATTCTGGCCTCGGACTGATCTGCGGACAAATTTCACGACTGCAGAGCGGGTACACCCGCAGCCTTAAAGGGACACATGCCGCCATTAGCAGCAGAATAATACCTGGTGTAATGCTGCTGTTCTTATGAAGCAGCACATCCTGACTCAGTGAGCAATGCCACGGTCGATCTGCCGAGACATGACCCTCACCTTTCTAGTGTCACACATGCAAATATATTCCATATTTGTTTTTAAAGAGAAAGAAAGCCAGTCATTTTGTGCTCGATTCTTCCAATATTCAGCAGAGCTGGGGATTTCCAAGCACCTACGAATCTGCAAGGAAACATCCTTAGTAACAGAAACCACCCCATCACTGACCTCAGAATATGCCCCAGAGCAATCACTCGCAGGAATCGTTAGACTGATGCCTGTGAAAGGGCAGGCCAATTATAGACAACAGAAAAATACATTGTGTTACATGACATCACATTCCTTACTGGGAGGAAAGCCGGGGAGAGCCACTAAAATAGACAATAAATTGGATAGTCAGGAATGATTTCAATAACATCCTCCCGACAAGAGGCTCAGGTGCTGAAATGAGATCCTGGCCTGGAACACATTTCGTATCCATTACTTTTTAAAGATGTTTTATTTCATTTAATTTCCTGGCATATATCACCCAGGTCTGTCCTTCCAGTGGGGATAGTATAGGGTCAACGACAATGATATAATCACTACAAATCTAAACTGTGTGGACAATGCGCAGCCAATTACTAGGATTAGCACAGACACCGTATCCTACCACTGATAGGCTATTAGATGGAGATCACTATTCTGTGTGACATTGCCGTGATAAATCTCCTCACCCTCAAACGAAAGGTCACCAGCCCAAGGTGCCTTTTTGCTGGAACTTCAAAATTGGAATCACTTCTAACCAAGGACTCGAAATACTTGGCCATCTCCGTACCCTGAACATTAAAAAATACGCCTGTTAAAGTTGGAATTAAACAAGACAACAATAAGCTGAAATGAGTTTACATGGAGGGAGTGAAGGTGCAGGTTGTTGGACTGTAACACATTAAACAGTCAAACCTCATTATCACTAACTTACAGAAAGTGGAAATGTCAGGTTGGTGGACATTTGAGCCCCGACTCTGCCAATACCACAAGGAAAGGTTGGAATTCCCGTCGGAGGAGATCCGTGATAAGGGAAAGCTCATTTGAGGGGTTTTCCCAAAAGAGTGCGTTAATACATCCAGTGTCTGGGGTTTTGTGTGGGGAAGGGGGTGAGAGTGTACAGCACTTTAGTCTGGATAGAGCTGGCAGTTTGTACTAACTTTGACAAGAAGGAGCTTTTATTGCAGCTGTAGAGAAAACACCTGAAAAATGTGTTGTCAATAAAGTAACATTATTCAAAAGGTTACAGCGACTGGTGATGGAGGTCACAGTGGGCAGTCCCACCAGCGAGGACCAGGATTTGAATCATGCCCAAACTTCAAGGACAAGAGTTTCCACTCTTCCTGATGCCTGTAAAGATCCCAAGTGTAACCTGTCCATCTTCCACAATGAGGAACTTGGTATGGCTTCAGGAACACAGGAACACAAGGAGGCCATTCAATCCCTCGAGCCTGTTCCACCATTCAATGAGATCATGGCTGATTTGTATCTCCACTCCATCCACCTGCCTTGGCTCCGTATCCTTTTATTCCCTTGTCTAGCAAAAATCTATCGACCTCAGATTTAAAATTATTAATTGAGCCCCAGCATCGACTGCTTTTTGTGGGCGAGGGTTCCACACGTCCACCACCCTTAGCGTGAAGGCGTGTTTCCTAACTACTCTCCTGATTGGCCTGGCTCTGATTTTAAAGTTCTGTCCCCTTGTCCCAGACTCCCCCCACCCCCCACCAGTGGAAAAGATGTCTATCTACCGTATCAATACCTTTCAAAATCCTGAAATCCTCAATCAAATCACCCCTTAGCCTTCTATATTCCAGGGAATTCAAGCCTAGTTTATGTAATCTCTCCTCATAATTTAACCCTTGGAGCCCTGGTAACATTCTGGTGAATCTGTGCTTTAAGGTGCGGTGCCCAGAACTGTACACAGGACCCCAGATGTGGTCTAACCAGAGCTTTGTGTAGCTGTAGCAAAACTTCCTCCCCATTCTATTCTAGCCCTCTAGTTTCTAGGACCACTGCTTTTCTTGATATATATTAATGACTTGGATGTGGGTGTACAGGGCATAATTTCAAAATTTGCAGATGACACAAAACTTGTAAGTATAGTGAACAGTGAGGAGGAGAGTGATAGACTTCAAGAGGACATAGACAGGCTGGTGAAATGGGCAGACACGTGACAGATGAAATTTAACGCAGAAAAATGCAAAGTGATACATTTTGGTAGAAAGAATGAGGAGAGGGTACAATAAACTAAAGGGTACAATCCTAAAGGGGGTGCATGAACAGAGACACCTAGGGGTATATGTGCACAAATCGTTGAAGGTGGCAGGGCAGGTTGAGAAAGCAGTTAAAAAGGCTTACGGGATCCTGGACTTCATAAATAGAGGTATAGAATTGAAACTCTAGCTTCACTTCAAATACACAACTGCTATATTTTTTTTAATCACCCGACACTTACCTGTCTGACGTGTGCCTGGAGCTTCTCCACTCCGAAAGAGCGAATAACAAACCAGAGTTTCAAGGATCGGAACCTGCGGCTCAAAGGGATTTGCCAATGCTGTGGAAAGAGACCCGGTCCTTTCATCAACAAGACTGCCGTCAAACAAATCCCTGCACTAACTCACTAAAATCAAACTTCTAACAATTAGAAGAACTTGTCCCAGAATTATCCCAGGTCACTGATCCCACATGTCCCAGGTCACTGATCCCACATGTCCCAGGATTGTCCCAGGTCACTGATCCCACATGTCCCAGGTCACTGATCCCACATGTCCCAGGATTGTCCCAGGTCACTGATCCCACATGTCCCAGGATTGTCCCAGGTCACTGATCCCACATGTCCCAGGATTATCCCAGGTCACTGATCCCACATGTTCCAGGATTATCCCAGGTCACTGATCCCACATGTTCCAGGATTATCCCAGGTCACTGATCCCACATGCCCCAGGATTGTCCCAGGTCACTGATCCCACATGCCCCAGGATTGTCCCAGGTCACTGATCCCACATGTCCCAGGATTATCCCAGGTCACTGATCCCACGTGTCCCAGGATTATCCCAGGTCACTGATCCCACATGTTCCAGGATTAAAGGAGAGGAAAACATTGGAGCCTTGGCAGATTGCCTTTAATTAGAAATCCAATCTTTAATTTGTAATGTGTCAAGTTTCCTTTTGTTAGGCTGCTCTGAATCCTGCGCCAATCCCAGGCCTCTCTCTGTTCTTCCTCAGGAAGTGTCCACCTCCATCAGTTGCCAAACCAGAATCAGGTGCCTTGCTGCTCACTTGTGAGTGAAGGTCAAGTTGGAAATATTCTTTCACAGTAATTAATATTCTGATTGGAGCAATCACTCCCCCACCAACCTCTCCACACAAGTTGTGTCACAGTAATCAGTGATGGACACTCGGTTATTAACTCAAGTCTTGAAGGAGTCAAAATGTCCTTTTGTCGACTCCCATAAACCTCTACAACCCCTGACCTCATTAACCTCAGCAGTTAGTGGTGCCGAATCTCAGCACATGTCGTGATCCCAAACCAAGTTCCCTTCCCACATCCTTCCCTCTCCCAGCTCTGCTCTGATCACTTGCAACACCAAGACTATTTAAAATTGGCATCTCACCATGAAGTCAACGACCGCTCCAGAGTTGGCGTGCCGGAGGTACACAGGGTTTACGCTGAAGGTCTGCTGTAGCTTGTACTTATCTTTGACCCTGTGAAAGAGTAACTCCTGTGAGATAAACTCCAAACACACCTGGGAACTGACTGAGCTGCAGACACAGCAAATCGAAGAGGCCTCGAGAACAGAGTGGATCTGGGCTAGAGGGAGAGCGCAATTTACACTTTTAACAGTCCTCAGTTCAGAAAACTTTTTTTTCCCCAGTTTGATAAAACAGATAGAAGAAGTGGATGCTGAGTCCTTGAGTATATTCAAGGCTGAGATAGATAGATCTTTGGACTAGGGGAATCGAGGGATATGGAGATCGGGCAGGAAAGTGGAGTTGAGGTCGAAGATTAGCCATGATCTTATTGAATGGCGGAGCAGGCTCGAGGGGCCGAATCCTGCTCCTAATTCTTATGTTATTTAGTGCCATCTGCCAGCAGGCCATGGCTCAGTGATATTTGTCACCCCACCCGCGGCCCCACCCCACTACGTCACACCGCCCCGTCACACCGCCCGCGGCCCCGCTCCGTCACCGCCCCCCACGGCTCCACCCCGTCACATCACACCGCCCGCGGCCACGCCCCATCACACCACCCCGTCACACCACCCACGGCCACGCCCCATCACACCACCCCTCACCAGAAGGCCGTGCAGTCAAAGTGAACCATCATCCACTTGGAGGGGTTAAAGGCGAAGGAATCGGAATATTCAATACCCTGCAGGAAGTTCCGGAATTCCGGACAGAGGAAGGCAGTTCCTGCATACGCTGCATCGACGTGAAGCCAGAGCCCCTCGCTGGCACCTGGACAGTTAAATCAGGAGCAACAAAAGGATTTAGAATCATCCATTCAGAAACAATCCAACTGCTTTATACAACATGGCATTTGTCGAGAAATCCCAGATTCACTGGACTGGTCAGGACTCTGATCAGTTCAGGAATTAAACATGCAAGAGTCACAATTAAAGTTTCAACCTCAGTCAGCAACATTCTAAAAACTCCACTGTTCAGCCCTGGGTAACTCTCCCCGGTCACCAGCCCTGGGTAACTCTCCCCGGTCACCAGCCCTGGGTAACTCTCCCCGGTCACCAGCCCTGGGTAACTCTCCCCGGTCACCAGCCCTGGGTAACTCTCCCCGGTCACCAGCCCTGGGTAACTCTCCCCGGTCACCAGCCCTGGGTAACTCTCCCCGGTCACCAGCCCTGGGTAACTCTCCCCGGTCACCAGCCCTGGGTAACTCTCCCCGGTCACCAGCCCTGGGTAACTCTCCCCGGTCACCAGCCCTGGGTAACTCTCCCCGGTCACCAGCCCTGGGTAACTCTCCCCGGTCACCAGCCCTGGGTAACTCTCCCCGGTCACCAGCCCTGGGTAACTCTCCCCGGTCACCAGCCCTGGGTAACTCTCCCCGGTCACCAGCCCTGGGTAACTCTCCCCGGGTCACCAGCCCTGGGTAACTCCCCGGGTCACCAGCCCTGGGTAACTCTCCCCCTCACACTTACCCTCCCCAATTCCCTACGGTACTGGATCTAAAATCAGGATTCTGAGTGGACTCTTTCTCTGCTAAAATGCATCAAAGTTTTACCTGCATTTGGAAGTCTCAAAAATATTAAATGGTGGGATTTCAAAAAGTAATTTTTACAACATTTCTTTATTCCCTGCAAGATGTTGATTAACTTCTCTCCAATCAGGGGGTTTCTGGGCGGGTGTTTAACCCCAGGAGCTCGCGGCTGCTCAAACCCTCACCTTATTCTGTCTGGTACAAAATATTCCATTAAACCCAGTAACTGGATAGGTGCCGAGATATTAAAGTGTCGGCGATCATTCAGACCCCAGGGTGGGTCGGACAACCTCCTCCTGTGGTCAGTGTCCATCGTCCAGTGGACCTGACCAATAACTAGAAATAATTCTAGAAATGGCAACTTACAGAGGGGCCCGAGCTCGCTCAGAGGATCAAAGGCGCAAACGCCAGTAGTGCCCAGAGTGGCGCAGAGCTGAAAGACAAGGCAAGGTTGACATCAGCAGATAAACCTCCACACTTCAAACAAACCTGGGGACAACCCCAGGGCACTTTCTTTAAACAAAGGCGTTCGTCATCAGTAAACCGCAAAGAGCTGAATAATCGGTGATAACAACAGAAAATGCTGGAAAAACTCAGCAGGCCAGGCAACACCGGGGAGAGAAAACAGAGTCAACGTTTCGGGTCTAACCCTTTGTCAAGACTGGAAAAGAAATGAAATAGATCGAAAGGCAGGGCTGGGAGAGAACAAAAGAAGTGAAGAGACATTAAGAGGTATTCAAAATGAGATGAGATGGTGATAGGACTAGTGGAGACAAAAGACGGCTCTAGATTAGGTGTGAAATGCGCTGGCAGAATGGGAGACAGCTGCCATGTGGGAGAGAGAAAGGTGGGGGGGTGGGGGGGGGGGGGGGGGGGGGGGAGGCCAAAACAAAGGTGTAGTGTATGTGCCTTTAAGAGGAACGATGTTTTTTTTGAAGCCCGTGTACTGTAGTACCGGTAGTGACCACTCGGGTATATAAGCCTGTATAGCGTCTTGTATAGTTAGTTCACTTCCAGACTTTGTTCAGTAAACACTTGTTAAATCAACTCCTGCATTCCATGTCTCCATTAACACACGGATCCAACAGTGGCGACGAGTTAGAAACGAACTTACCTGCAATTCGGCAGCACCTCAAGGAGATCGATTCCTCAGACGAAGGTCGAAGAAAAAAAACAAAAAAAACTGCTAAACGGGCTGGTGGCAGGTAGTGCACTGATCCTTCCTGGGCGGCGGTCTGGGGCTCGATCGGATGGCTCTGCAGCGGGGCCGGGCAGCGAGTCGAAAAGCAAAAGCAAACAGAGACAGAGGGTGGAGCACTCAGGAGACGGCCGGCGCTGCAAAGCAGGTCGGCGTTCGGACCGAGCAGAGGCAGGGGAAAGTCCCAGAGGGTCCGACGGGAACGATTCTCCAAGTGACGGAGAAACTGTTTAAAATATATGTGTAAATAAAAAAAATTTTTTTTAATAGAAATACCGCGAAAAGCTGCAGGTCGCAACGGGAACCGCAGAGAACAGCATTGGCAGCAGCGGCAGGAAAGCGCGGGAGGCGCCATCTTGACTTGGCAGGGAAGAAGGAAAAGCACGGAAGGCGCCATTTTTGATTTTCAGGATGCCTAAGACTGGCAATATTACTGCTTTCGATAGTGATAGAGGATTGGACCACATATGTGGAAAGAGTGGAGGTATATTGCAAGGCGAATGAAGTAGCGGATGATAAAAAGGCATCGGTACTTCTAAATCTGATGGGCGTAAGGACATACGGGCTGTTACGAAACTTGATCACTCCAGCCAAACCGATGGACAAGAATTTTAAGGAGATTGTTGATACCCTACAGGAGCACTTAAACCCAACACCGCTGCTGATAGCGGAACGATTCAAATTCTTCAGGAGGAATCAGCACAAGAATGAAAGTAACACTGATTACCTCACCGAATTACGAAAGCTGTCAAAGCACTGCCAATTCGGGGCAGGACTGGCAGATTCTCTACGAGACAAATTCGTCTGCGGTCTCCTAAGCGAAGGAACACAGAAAAGACTACTTTCTGAGAAAGATTTGACACTGGACAAGGCTTTCAGTGTGGCTGTATCATACGAAGCAGCAGCAAGAGGAGCTGCAGAGATACAGCAAAAGCCACAGGATTTCGGCACCCATGAAATGACACGGGGTTTCGAGAGATGTTATCGCTGCGGCAGATCCACCCATGACCAGAGGGACTGCTGGTTCAAGGACAAAGCATACAGGCAATGCGGAAAGATGGGACACATTGCATGTGTATGCCGATCTGGAAAAAAATCCGCTGACAGTAAAAAGGTCAATAAGGAAAAGTACAGAAAGGTACAAATGATGACGGACAGTAGCTCCGAAGACCAGAAGAGCGATAGCGACTCCGGAAACAAGAGACTAAGCTGTCTCAAATTACATAATGTAATTGCCAAAGAAGATTACCAGACCATTTGGGTTACCCTCACGATAGCGGGGTCCCCAGTTAAAATGGAGCTAGATACAGGATCAGCTCTGACCGTCATAAGTCGACGGGATTACGAGCGGCTATTTCCGCATATACCTTTGAAAGACACATCCATTATCTTGAAGACATATACGGGGCAGAAAGTATACCCCAGAGGGAAAATAAGGGTGCCTGTTGTATACAACGGCAAGGAAATACAGAAGTTATATTTATACGTTCTGCAAGATGGTGGTCCACTGTTGTTGGGACGTGAATGGATCAGAAAGATACGTTTAGACTGGCACTCCATTCAGGCACTGACGGTGACCAGTAAGAAAAAAAAATGATGACGTCATACCTGGACGATTAAAAGACATCTTGGCTAACGCCAAAGAAGTGTTTCAACAGGAACTAGGAACCCTGAAAGGCGCCACCGCCTCAATAAAAGTGGAAGATGCGGCAATTCCCAAGTTTTTTAAGGCAAGACCGGTGCCATACGCAATTCGTCCAGCAGTCGAGGCACAGCTGGAGAATTTGGAAAAAGCAGGCGTGTTATCCAAGGTAGATTGGAGCGAGTGGGCAACACCCATCGTCCCGGTCATGAAAAAAACGTTGAATAATGATAAATCTGAAGAACAGAGAAAAATTCGCATCTGTGGGGACTTCAAGGTGACTGTAAACCCGGTTCTTCACACTGTACAGTATCCTCTTCCGAGGATAGAAGATATTTTCGCCTCACTATCCGGAGGGAAACGTTTCACCAAAATTGACTTGGCACAGGCATATCTACAGATGGAGGTTGAGGAGGCCTCTAAAAAGTATCTCACGATAAACACACACAAAGGCCTGTACCAGTACAATCGACTGGTTTTCGGAGTAGCATCAGCTCCAGCTATCTGGCAAAGAGCTATGGAGCAAGTCCTGCAAGGGATTCCGGGGACTCAATGCTACCTAGACGACATCCTTGTAACAGGAGAAAACGACAACGAGCACCTTGCCAATTTGGAGCAGGTGCTCACGAGGCTGAGAGAACGAGGCCTACGAGCAAATCGCCCCAAGTGCGAATTTTTCCAGAAACAAATATCATATTGTGGCCATGTCATTAACGAAGAAGGGTTGCATAAGTCACCTGAAAAAATTGAAGCGGTCGTAAAAGCCCCAGCGCCTGAAAAGGTCTCACAATTAAGGTCGTTCCTGGGATTAATAAATTACTATCATAAATTTTTACCGAACTTGTCAATGGTTCTGCACCCTCTTAACGCACTGCTACAAACGGGAGTAATTTGGAAATGGAGCGACGACTGTAAACGTGCCTTCCATAAATGCAAAGGCTTGATCACGTCCAAGGAAGTGTTGGCTCATTACAACCCATCACTGCCAATCAGACTGGCGTGCGATGCATCCCCTTACGGCGTGGGAGCGGTATTATCGCATAGATTCCCTGATGGCTCGGAACGGCCGATAGCTTTTGCGTCACGCTCATTGAACTCAGCTGAGCGTAACTATGCCCAGATCGACGGAGGCACTCAGCCTGGTGTGGGGGGTGAAGAAATTCAACCATTACTTACACGGACAAAAATTTACCTTGTTGACTGACCATCAACCCCTCGTCTCCATATTCAACCCTAAAAAGGGCGTTCCCATTATGACAGCGCAAAGGCTACCGAGGTGGTCCCTTTTCCTAGGGGCACACCAATATGACATAGAATACAAAGGAACAAAACAGCATGGGAATGCTGACGGTTTATCGCGCCTACCGTTGCCAACAGTAGAAGAGGCACCTACAGTGGACCCAGTGGAGATGTTCCACTCGACCATAGTGGAATGTCTACCAGTGACAAATTCTACCATTGAAAAGGAAACGAGAAATGACCCGACTCTCTCACGAGTCTATGATTTAATGGTGAAGGGATGGCCAGCACATGGCGAACCACTGTTGCCAGCATTCTCGCAAAGAAGAGAACAGCTGTCAGTGTGCCGAGGAACCTTGATGTGTGGATCCAGAGTGATGATTCCACCCAAACTCCAGGATAAAGTGCTAAAGGAGCTTCACGAGGGGCATCTGGGTGGAGTGAAAATGAAGAACTTAGCAAGAGCGTTTGTGTGGTGGCCAGGTATCGATGGAGACATTGAAGAAATGACCAAGAGCTGTCTAGGATGCCAGAAGGTCCAAAACGCCCCACCACAAGCCCCTCTACATCCATGGGAGTGGCCCTCATCTCCATGGCAAAGGGTACATATTGACTTTGCTGGTCCATTTATGGACTCAATGTTCTTAATCGCGGTGGATGCACACTCCAAGTGGCCGGAGGTAATAAAGATGTCCTCCACCACCACGGAAAAAACCATCACAGTATTAAGGACCATATTCGCCAGGAATGGGCTGCCTGAACAGATCTGTTCTGATAATGGACCGCAATTTGTATCCGAAGAATTCAGGAAGTTCTTAAAAAACAATGGGGTTAAGCACTACACGTCCGCCCCATACCATCCCGCCACCAATGGATTAGCTGAAAGGTTTGTCCAGACCTTCAAGAAGGCCATAAAGGCCATGGGTAATGAAGACATAAATCTACAACATAAGGTAGATAACTTCTTGTTTGCGTACAGGAATGCAACACATGTGGTTACAAACCAAACCCCCGCCATGATGTTTTTCAATAGAAGACTAAGATGCTGGCTGGATTTGATCAAGCCAAACATCAAAAGGGACGTAGAGAACCGGCAACTTCAAGACATGAATGAAAGGCCAACTAGAACCTTCCAGATAGGTCAACAAGTTTTGGCCCGGGACTACCGTACCGAGAAATGGCAGCCTGGAACTATTTGCACATGACTAGGACCACTGATGTATACCGTGGACATTGGAGAAAGCATAATAAGGCGCCATGCTGACCAGATCATAGAGTCATCCGAAAAGGGACAACCTACACCACAACTCTATACACCTAATGATGAAGCAGAGATACCCATAGTATCTACCTCTGATCCGGTGATACTGGAACCAGATGAACCCGACACTGGCATTCAAGCTGAATCGACCTTGCCAAAAGAACCTACTACACCACCGAGGCGTTATCCGGACCGAGTCAGGAAGTCTCCAGAGAGACTGAATTTGTAATTGATTAACTTCAGCAAATGTGTAGATTATTGTTCTTGTAAAAATGTTATTTAATGATTACTTAAAATGTTATGTACTATTTATCTAAAAGGGGAGGAATTGTAGTGTATGTGCCTTTAAGAGGAACTATGTTTTTTTTGAAGCCCCTGTGTACTGTAGTACCGGTAGTGACCACTCGGGTATATAAGCCTGTATAGCGTCTTGTATAGTTAGTTCACCTCCAGACTTTGTTCAGTAAACACTTGTTAAATCAACTCCTACATTCCATGTCTCCATTAACACACGGATCCAACAAAAGGTGTGGATAAAAAATGGAGACCAAACGCAGATTGGGTGACCACTTTGCGGAACACCTCTGTTCAGTCCGTAAGGGTGACCCTGAGCTTCCGGTTGTAGTGTATGTACCCGTCAACCTTTAAGGGAACTATTGCATGTAACCGTTCACCTTTAAGAGAACTACTTTAGGTGTGGCACTATTTGTTTGGCTTCTGTATACTGTAATACCGACAGTGACCACACCAGTATATAAGTGTTGGGGCAGGATAACTGGGGCAGATTCGCCCGGACCTCTGAATAGTAAAAGACCTGTTTGTTTGTTACTCCTGAAGTCTGTGTATTTATTAACTGTACAACCCACAGACTTTACACCGGTCGCCTGTCATTTTAATTCACCGCCCCATTCCCACTCGGACCTCACCGTCCTCGGCCTCTTGCATTGTTCCACAGAAGCTCACCGTAAACTCGAGGAACAGCACCTCATCTTCCGATTAGGCACTTTACAGCCTTCCGGACTCAATATCGAGTTCAACAATTTCAAATCATAACCTCGGCCCCTATTACATTTTTACTTATATTTTATCCACACCTTTGTTTTGGCCCTTCCCCCCCCCCTCCCTCCCTTTCCTCTCTCTCCCACATGGCAGCTGTCTCCCATTCTGCCAGCGCATTTCACACCTAATCTAAAGCCGTCTTTTGTCTCCACTAGTCTGATCATCATCTCGTCTCGTTTTGAATATCTCTTAATGTCTCTTCTCTTTTGTTCTCTCCCAGCCTGGCCTCGTAATCTATTTCATTTCCTGTGCTTCTTTAGTCTTGACAAAGGGTTTTCACCCGAAACGTTGACTCTATTTTCTCTCCACGGATGTTGCCTAGACCGCTGAGTTTTTCCAGCATTTTCTGTTGTTATTTTGGATTTCCAGCATCTGCAGTATTTTGCTATCGTACTAATGAGTAATCGGTGAATCGGCTTTTTGTTGGTGTTGGTCGGGAGGCAAAGGTGGTCGGGACACGGGAGAGGAGCCCAGACATCCCATAATGTCCACCTGGATCCCCAGGTCAGTGGCCCGGGTTCAGCGTCTCCTCTGAAACACCGCATCCCGCACAATGACTACAAATGTGGGCCGAGATTATTAACTCAAATCCACAGCTCTGACCCCCAGCGACAGCCCACCCCTCACACAAGCTCCGCCAGTGATCCTGGGACATCTGCAACTTCCAACCAATATATATTCTCAATACTTAATTCTCATTATTTAATATACTTCACTCTTTAAAAAGTACATTTATGAAGAATTAAAATAGTTTCAGCTGGTCTGTCTTTGAGATTAAACCTGAGCAAGAATCGAGCTTCCAAATAAGCAAAGGTTTGGCACAATTCCCTCAAACTGACGGAAGAACAGGGCGAGGTTACTGGAAAGCAGGCAGTTGTATTAAAGATTGTACAGGAGGGAGATTCTGGAGATATACAGGCTCAGGAACAGATTGACACCAGCTCGGGAGAAATGTGTCCTTTTTCAGACTCACAAAGAATGGGACAAGTCCTCGGCTCCGGTCATCTTCCAGCGCTCGGCTCAGAGTCTCCGCTCGCAGCGAGAAATCCTCATCCGTCTGAAGGAACCGAATTTTCACTAAAGCGATCAGACCCCCTTTCTCTACAGAGGAGTGAGCCTTAAAAAGAAAATAGATACAAGGAGGAATGTGGAGAAAGCCGCTGGTGTAACATGGGACCTGGTTGGGACACTGGGTTCCAACCCTCCCCAACCGGCACTGAACAAATTCCCAAAAATCCCGACTCCCAGGTGACGTTAACCGGGATTTCCGTTGTCTGACTGATCAATCCTCGCACCCCAGCTCAAAGCGTCGCAAAGCGCTTCGCAACAAATTGCCTTCAAATGCCAATAACCTATGCAGAAAATCGCGAAAGCCATTTTGTGCACAACAAGATCCCACAGACAGTAGTGAGAACGGGGAGCAAATTTGGAATATTGGCCAGGTCAATACTCTGGCCCCGGATGGACCATCTGCACCACACAGGCAAGAGCCGGAGCGGCATTGGACCCAACAACCCCAGCAATCCCAGCATCCCAACAATCCCAACAACCCCAACAATCCCAGCATCACAACATTCCAACATTCCCAACAATCCCAAACATTCCCCAACAATCCCAAATCACCAACAATCCCAGCATCCCAACAACCCCAACAATCCCAGCATCCCAACCATTCCCCAACAATCCCAACATTCCCCAACAATCCCAAATCACCAACAATCCCCACATTCCCAACAATCCCCAATAACCCCGAGTCAGTCAGGGGTCCCGAGCCGAGCCGGGCCGGCCAGCGCTCGGTGCGGAACCTGCAGCCCGGGGGCATCCCCAGCCCTGCTCACACACGCCACCCCTCCCCGCCCACAGTGAGCACTATTCGGAATGTCTCGTATAACCGGGGCCCCACACCCAGCCTTTGCAGGAGGAGCACGGTGTCCGGACATGGGCGAATATCTCATCGTGCAGCGACTCCAAGGGCCAACATGGGAGCCGCACATTCCCCGCACCGGGCACCAGACACCAGCAGAACCCGCAGAGAAACACGGAGGATGCAGGGCGAGGATGCAGGGACAGCGACTGTCTGCCCGGGCCTCCCTGCCGGTGGGGCGGGTACATGGGGCGAGGATGTAGGTTCAGACCAGACACCCTGGAACCCCGAAACACAGAGACTGGGGTGAAGTCACTGCACAGAGGTGTGAATGAGCCACATTAGGAGCTTTGAATACAGTGGGAATAATTACACAGAATTCACAGAAGCGAGGCTGAGATTCCGCTGCCTGCCTAGTGTTGGGGAGCGGGAGCTCTGGCGGAGTTCAGACAATCAGGAGCAGAGCCGCCCGGCACTCACCTGTCACAGATTCACTCCAATTGCTGCAGCCGATGGAGCAAAGGCTCCCTCTGGTGGAGGACATTATTACAGCAACACAACATCCTCACCTGCTCAGAGGCCCGTCTCACCTGGTCAGAGGCAGTCTCACCTGGTCAGAGGCAGTCTTACCTGGTCAGATGCATACGCAACAAGTCGGGAGTTGAGAACCGAATCATCAGTGTTGGAGTCGGTGGATTTCATCTCTGTGATCTTGGCTTTTCTTGCAGCCAGCAAGGCGATTAATGTGGACTCACTGACTGTGCTCTGCAATGTTACAATATCCAGGGTCAACATAGTCTCTGCACATTTACATTTAGTAATTAGATTCCAATAAAGAGGTTTCAGATAAGGGATGAACTTCAAGGAGCTAATTTGCTTTCTCTCATCCCGATTAATTGGTTTCTCTGCAGTGAATCAAGACCATCACTGATCCAATGATGAACAATTTGGGACATTCTTAGAACTGACCAGATTTTGTACAGTGTCTACCCAGGGGCAGAGTCATTTCAAGTTTATGGGATGTTCCCATTTATGCACACAGCCTCTCTGCAGTGCAATGAGCCTGACCAGGCGAATTCCAGACTGGGCATGAGGTGACAATCCTGGAGCAGGCCGAGAGTACTAGGCTGCACTGCCCATGATTGAACCCTTCAGTCTACTCGCCCGGCATCAGCTGTGAGCTCAGGGTCGGCTGATGAAGGACAATGGACCAACAGGTGGAGGCTCTCAGATTCACACCTGAAATTGCCCTGGGACCAGAGCCCAGCTGTGCCATCTTCGCCTGCCGTCCGGACACGCCGTGGCGTGCCGTTTTACCTCCGGACGGAGACGGAGGTCCCCAATGGGGGTCTCTCTATGCGGGAGTCCTCCCTTGTTCTATTGGGGACTTGGCCTGGAGGGTGTTGCACAGGGCAGTTCCGTGCAATAGATTTTTAAATAGGTTCACGGACTCCCAGACCGCCTGTTTGTTTTGCGGTCTGGAGGAGTCCGTGTTCCACGTATACATGGGGTGTGAGAGGTTGCAGCCCCTCTTCCATTTTTTGAAGGGGCTGCTCCTCAAATTTTGGTTGCACTTCAGTCCCACGCTCCTGATCTACGGTCACCCCGTGCGGAGGGGAGCGGGCAGGTTGGAGGACCTCCTCGTGGGCCTGCTCCTGGGCCTGGCCAAGAAAGCCATTAATCGGTCCAGGCAGCGGGCGGTCGAGGGGGTCGTCCGGCCTGATTGCCTCCCGCCCTTCCGCGGCCATGTTCGCGCCCGGGTGGCCCTGGAGATGGAGCACGCGGTCTCCGCCGGCACGCTCGAGCAATTTCGTGACCGGTGGGCGCCGCGGGGACTGGAGTGCATAATAGGTCCAAATGACCAAATTTTAATTTAATTTCTGATTTGTGTTTTTTAAAAGTTACTGGTTTTTTAGTTATATTTGTTTTTTGATTTGATTGATTTAACACAAGAGGAGAGCCCAGCTGTGCAGAGTGGAGACCTCAGGCACCTTTACTTAAACTCAACTCTCCTTCAATATACTAGCATAATCTAAATGACAAGAAGTGTCTCAGGTCTGAGAACAGAGTCTGGAAACTTGTGTGTTTATGGAACTGTGAGAAATTAGCAGTGTGATAGAATTCAGAGGCTGCACTCTAAAACCTGAAAATTATCAGAATTATTTTTCTATAAAACCAGGCAGTATTTCAATGGCAGAATACTTACAATAAGGTCAGGGCTGTACTTTCGTTGAGACTGCAGTTAAAATGCAGGTTTCAATGGTGCCGATCAGGGGCAAATGTTGTAATATATTTATCAAAATTAAAAGGATACATTATGACTGACCAGCTGAATCATTAAGGGAAATGTGTCAGTGTGCTGACTGGACAAGCAGTGAGAGTGTCGGTTTGTACCTGCAGAACTCCTCCCCCTTGACTGTCTGGGTGATGGTGCAAGAAGTAATTAGGAAGGCCCAACATTGCAGCCAGCCAATCCATCACGTTCATCTCCAACTCGGTGCAGGCTGGGCTCGAAGCCTGGAATTAAAAACTGTTGAATTAATTTTCATGCAGATATAATATAACCGGAGTCTGGTATTCATTCCAAACCCAAGATCCACCAGGTAACTATTGTTCACACACTTCAGGAAGGACGTTGAGGCCTTGACGAGGGGACAGAGCAGGTTCACCAGGAGGATACCAGAGAGGAGAGATTCAGTTATGTGGAGAGATTGGAGAAGCTGGGATTGTTCTCCTTAGAACAGAGAAGGTTAAAGAGAGACCAAATGGAGGTGTTCACAATTATGAGGGGTTTTGATAGTGCAAGTAGGGTAAACAGTTTCCTCTGGTAAGTGGGTCATAACCAAAGGTCACAGATTTAAAATCATTAGCAAAAGAACTAGCGGGGAACTGAGGAGAATTTTTTTCCACTGAGGGTTGTTATGATCTGGAACGCATGACCTGAAAAGGTGGTGGAATTAGATTCCATAGGAACTGTCAAAGGTAATGGGACATGTACTTGAAGAGGGCTAATTTGCAGGGCTATGGGGGAAGAGCTGGGGTGTGGGACTAAATTGTACAGCTCTTTCAAAAAGCCAGCACAGGCATGACTGGCCAAATGGCCCCCTCTGTGCTGTAAGATTCTATGATTCCATGATAATTAGCCATGATTCACCCCATTGGGATCCCACAGTTAGTTATCAAGACCTCAGTGTATTCCGTTATTCAGTACTGTGACTTGAGTATTTTGAGAGTTTCAGGGAGCCTGCAATAATTCTGTCTCACAATAACATTGCCCAACTTTGTCACTGGGAGAATGAGAGGGAGCAGCACTGATTTCAGAAAGACACCATGGGAATGAGGAGTGGGGAGTGAATCAGTGAAGAAGGATCCATTCAGAAAAAATTATAAACCAATACTGTTAACTCTCTCCAAATCGGGTCAGGGAGAGTTTCAGACATGTGGAGATTGGTGAACTTCTGCCCAATTTAAAGAGAAGTGGACTTTGGCCAATATAGAAGTAGCAAGAGTCAGACTTACTGAATGACCATTTCAGACTCTCGACCTTTCAATCAGAACTAGAAAAAGCCATTTATTTACTGTAACAATTATAAACTCATTGAATAACTAGGTAGAGATCACCTGTCTACAGATTCTCTGTCAATCTCTCAGCTTTGGGCCGTACATTATTACTGAAAGGTCAATAGCAGCGATGGACATTTCTTACCCAAGTGAATCCCAAACAGTTAATGGCATCTGCCAGCATGTCCCCGAGTAGAGATGGCCAGGAGGTGAGAGCAGGGAAGTAGGCGTGCATGTGAGGACTCTGCCAGTGAACCACCTGCAGCAACAGAAAAACACACGGTCAGAAGTTTACCACAAGAAAGGACTATTTGGTCAATCGGAACTCACTGCCCTGGACCCTGACTCTCCCACAATGCAATTCACACAGTTACAATCGGTACTAATGACAGAGGAACAGCAATAAAACAAGATGGTCACTTCAAGGGGCAAGCCGGAGGCCTGAAGCCAAGTTGGTTTCTGCCCCATTGCCCAGGGTGCTTACTACACATTGAAGGGAGACAGACTGGGGCAGAAAACACACTTTAAAAGGAAAAGACCAATTCTCCCACAGTAGGGATATGAAAATAGGGTTCCTTTTAATGTTGGGGTATTTTAAGCAAAAATGTATTCTAAAATAAAGAAAGGATCCAAGGTGAAAGATGATTAGTATACTAATTCAAAATGGTTTTCCCAGCAACTAAACAATGAGCAATATAGCTTTCCTGAATAATTGGGGGAAACCTCACTGTTGGAAAATCCTTTGTTCCTTTCAGTGACAAGTGAAGACCTCTGAAGAAGTGGCGGTTTTGTCCTGTGCTGTTGGCCAGTGTAAACTGACCTACTGATGTGGGGAAGAGCAATGTGCTCATTATTTTATATTATTACGTGAACTGATTAAAATGCAAAGATTATATGGAAAGAATGAAACCGTTGTGTAGGTAGCAGGTCGACTAGATTCTCGGGAGTTACTAATACACTTGATGTTAATATACTTTTTGCTTTCTATGGATGTTTGATATTGGATGAAGGAGTGTAATTGTCAGTAATCTCAAGGGGCAGTCTGGTCAAAAAAGAGTTAATGTTGATAATGAATAAATGTCGTTATGTCGTGTCTAAATGTGTACCATTAAATCAGATTTTTTTTAAAAATTATTCATGGGTTGTAGGTGTTGTTGGCAAGGCCGGCATTTATTGCCCATCCCTAATTGCCCTCGAGAATGTGGTGGTGAGCCGCCTTCTTGAACCGCTGCAAGTCCGTGTGGTGAAGGTACTCCCACAGTGCTGTTAGGGAGGGAATTCCAGGATTTTGACCCAGCGACGATGAAGGAATGGTCGATATATTTCCAAGTCAGAATGGTGTGTGACTTGGAGGTGGTGGTGTTCCCATGCACCTGCTGCTCTCGTCCTTTTAGGTGGAAGAGGTCGCGGGTTTGGGAAGTGCTGCCGAAGAAGCTTTGGCGAGTTGCTGCAGTGCATCTTGTAGATGGTACACACCGCAGTCACGGTGCGCCGGTGGTGGAGGGAGTGAATGTTTAAGGTGGTGGATCAGGTGCCAATTAAGCGGGCTGCTTTTGGTGTCGAGCTTCTTGATTGTTGTTGGATATCTTAAGTAATGTCTGTTTGTATAAATCATGATTACAAATGTCATTGCAAAAGTTAGACCTTATTGTATGGAAGGAGGATGCGTAACAACGGGCTTGATGGGAAAGGGGAAATTGGTATTTATACCTGACTCGACAATTTAAACAGTCGAGTTAACTGACCTCGCTCTAGTACGATAGCAAAATACTGCAACAAAGTATTTGTTGTTATAACTGACCTCGCTATTGTCCAAGGATAGCTGTTAGATTGTAAATCAGTTACCGATAAATCTAGGGTTCAGATCGAACAGACTCGAGAGAGAGAGAGAGTAATATTGTATGTACCCAACAAATGTCAAATCGATTGACACCTACAGAATGTTTGAAAATGTACCTTTTTGCTATGTAAGCTTTGGCAATATGGTTCTCTGTAAACTTTCATGCCAATAAAACATTTGAATTTGAATTTGAATTTGAGAGACTGCTTCAGAGTGCGGCAGATCTCTGGTCCCGGAGTGCTAACTGGTCCCGGGGTGTTTTGTGCTACACTCTATGTTAACGCTGTTAATAAAGTCAACGACATTTATTAATGCGAGCTCGATTATCTGAGGTCGAGAATCTGAAGACTTTTGACATTAACGGATAAAACTTCAATTTAAAAAAGGAAAATCCCGAAACAAAGATTAGAAAGATGAAAGGCTGAACGCTACAATAATATGGACCAATAGCGGCTCAGTGATCAGTGAGGGGGCGGGGCCTGGGCGGTAGGGGCGGGGCCGGATTGGCCCAGACGGGAGGGGCGGGGCCGGGGGCGGGGCCCTGGTTGGGGGGGGGCCCAGGCGGGCGGGGCGGGGCCGGGGGCGGGGCCCAGGTGGGCGGGGCGGGGCCGGGGGCGCGGCCCAGGGAAGGGGCGGGGTCGGGGGGCGGGCCCAGGAGAGGGGGCGGGGCGGGGGCAGGGCCCAGGCGGGAGGGGCCGGGTCATGAGGGGCGGGGCCGGGGCCCAGGTGGGAGGGGCGGGGCCCAGGGAAGGGGGCGGGGCGGGGCCCAGAGGAAGGGGCGGGTCAGGATTTGCGCAGGCGGGAGGGGCGGGGTCATGAGGGGCGGGACCGGGGGCGGGGCCCAGGTGGGAGGGGCGGGTCAGGATTGGCCCAGGCGGGAGGGGCCGGGAGAGGGGGCGGGGCCTACCCCAGGCATGATGACCCTGTCGATGTCCTCCAAGATGTGGCTCCAGCTGTCGCCCTGCTCCGGGGCTCGGGCCGGGAGAAGCTCCCTCATGTAGCCGGGTTGCACATCAGGATAAACGCGGCGCTCCCTGACTGAGCTCAGGTACTCGGCGATATAATCCACCAGCTCCTTCCCTGGGGAGACAGAGGGAAACATTCAATAACCAACACACCAGGCGCTTGGCACCAAGAGACAGACCCGAGCAAACACTCGGGAACAATGGCCAACCAATAAATCCAGCGGCAGGGAGACTCCTTCCAACAACAGGCGCTGCACCACCTCCAGAGCCGGGCCAGTGGCTCAGGATCGGAGCTTCCCTTAGACACAGACCGTGGGCCAGTGCAATGGTGCCAGAGGGAGTCCGCCTGCCGGATACGGTTGTCTCTCATGACAGGAGCACATTTTTTTTCAAAAATATATACTTTATTCATAAAAATGTGTTGAGAAACATGACAATACACAGTCTACATCACCTACAACACAAACTAACTGCGGTACATGGCACTCAATTTACAGAGACACCTTACAAAGCATTTTCATTACACATTTTATAAGTCATACAGCCCAAGGGGGTCAAGATACATTCCAACACTTGTCACGATGCATTACACTACAATCCACCAATCTTATTACATATGACATAATCCAGATGAATGCAGTACATGGTACTCTATTTACATCAACAGATTACAAGTGCATTTACAATTAACACACTTGTACATCATACGGCCCAAGGGGGGTTTTTATACTGGTTTCAGCCCCTCGGTGTACACTGGCGGGAGGGTCTCACGACAGCAGCACATGCCTGACCTGTGGCCTTCCCCTCCAGAGCCCCGGCTGTGTGGGAGGGGACACCAGGCTGCCCAGGCCTGGCAGCTCCCGGTCAGGAACAAGGTGGCACAGACCAGGCCGCCTCAGCGACATGAGCCTTTGCAGTCTATGGACTCCCAGGTGATTTTTGATAACATTGCACACAAGATTGTTAGCAAACATTAAATTGCCTCCTGTCCAGATGTTGAAAGCACAGTATTTGTCACTTTCTTCATTCTTGTGCACTGCAGACTGCCTGATGTGACCGCGCCCCCTGCAATGGTTTGGATCTCCTGCGGTGAGTGACCGTCACTCCATGGGAAGAGCCATCCCTGTTCCAGATGTTGTCACAATCTGACAGCCTGTCCTGTGGTAAATACCGCCCCCCCCCCCAAATGTGCAGGTAAAGGTGAGGAGTCAATAAACATCAGCCCAGGAGAGGTTTGTGTGTGAACAAAACACCAGGACTTTTTTCACCTGCATTTATTCTGCTCTCATGAACTCATCCTCCTGATCTAAGTTTAGCAGGGATTTGGGAACCCTCGCACACCGCTCTGTTCACTGCGATTTAATTGGCTGCAGCAAAGAATAATAAAGCAAGTACTGACAGAAACATCACGCAAAAATGCCAGAATACCCAATTAATTCACCAAGCAAAATATAACCGCAAATACTTGGCAGAGACTCCAGGGTAGTGCGGAGGGAGTGCTGCACTGACTGTTGGATAAGATGTTAAAGTGAGTCAGGTTGCAAATACATCTGAGAATCAGGCTATATATAGAAAGTTCATAGGAGAAGTGGAAAAGAAAATAAGAGGGGCAAAGAGAGGTCATGAGAACAGAATTTCCAAACTTCCCTAGATGCAGGAGAGGTGCCTGCGGATTGGAAAGTGGCAAATGTGACACCATTGTTCAAGAAAGGGTGGAAGGACAATCCCAGTAACTACAGGCCGGTCAGTTTAACATCAGTGGTGGGTAAAGTTTTAGAAACAATAATCAAGGAAAAAATTAACAGGCACTTGGAGAGGTTTAAGCTAATTAAAGAGAGCCAACACAGATTTGTAAAAGACAGATCATGTTTGACTAATCTAATTGAATTTTTTGATGAAGTAACAGGGAGGATTGATGAAGGGAATGCAATGGATGTTGTCTACATGGATTTTAGGAAGGCATTTGACAAAGTAACACAGAGGCTGGTTAACAAAATTGAGGCTCATGGAATAGGTGGGTCAGTGGCAGCTCGGATAAGGAATTGGCTTAAGGACAGAAAACATGAGTTGTGGTAAACTGCCATTGCCATATACACTTCATCTAGAGTCATCTTTTGTCTTAACTTGTCCCATTACCATCTCCTTTTGCCTCGCACCATCATCCCTTTTGTCTCTTAATCTCTCCTGTCTTCCATCCTATCACAGACCTTCCCTTTTGTTCTTTCCTCCCCTCCCCCCTTTCCCTGCCCCTACACTGGCTTAAAAACCTGTTCCATCTCCAACTTTTTCCAGTTCTGATGAAGGGTCATCGACCTGAAACATTAACTCTGTTTCTCTCTCCACAGATGCTGCCTGACCTGCTGAGTATTTCCAGCATTTTCTGTTTTTATTTGTGGTAAATGGCTGTTTTTTCAGACTGGCGGATGGTACCAAACTTGGATGTGGCAGTGAAGATGATACCAATCAACTGCAATAGGACATAGAAAGGCTAGCAGAATGGTCCCAGCGGATTCGAAGGTCGCAAATGTAAGACCGCTTTTCAAGAAAGGAGGGAGAGAAAAAACAGGGAACGACAGGCCTGTTAGCCTGACATCAGTCGTCGGGAAAATGCTGGAACCCATTGTTAAGGAAGTGGTATCAGAGCACTTAGAAAATCATAATATGATTAGGCAGAGTCAACATGGTTTTATGAAAGGGAAATCGTGTTTGACAAATTTTTTGAGTTTTTTGAGGATGTAACTAGTAGGGTAGATAAAGGGGAACCAGTGGATGTAGTATACTTGGATTTCCAAAAGGCATTCGATAAGGTGCCACATAAAAGGTTATTACACAGGATTAGGGCTCATGGGGTTGGGGGTAATAGAGTAGCATGGATAGAGGGTTGGTTAACAGACAGAAAACAGAGAGTCGGGGTAAACGGATCTTTTTCAGGTTGGCTGGCTGTAACTAGTGGGGTGCCGCAAGGATCAGTGTTGGGGCCTCAGCTATTTACAATCTATATTAATAACCAAGATGAAGGGACCGATTGTAATGTATCCCAGTTTGCTGATGGTACAAAGCTAGGTGGGACAGTAAGCTGTGAGGAGAACACACAGCCTGCAAAGGGATATAGATAGACTGAGTGAGTGGGCAGTAAGGTGGCAGATGGTGTATAATGTAGGGAGATGTGAGGTTATTCACTTTGGTAAGAATAGAAAAACAGAATATTTTTTAAATGGTGAGAAACTTTCAAATGTTGGTGTTCAGAGAGATTTGGGTGTCCTCATGCAAGAAACACCGAAAGCTAGCATGCAGGTACAGCACAGACTAAGGGTCATTGTTAAACATACAGGAATATAGGTCGCGAATTGGCTGCCATGACTTCTGTGGAAGATTAACTGTTGATGTGTCCCTATCTCCTGCCAATCAGGACATCCTCGGAGAGATCGTTTTAAATTCAGGAAAATACCATGGTCTCCCTCCCACTCTTTCCCTCCCCCCAGGGAGAGACTGAAAGGAGGGAGAGAAAGATTGAGCAAAAGCAACGAAAGGAGAGATAGAGACAAGGATAGGGAGAAAGATGATAGTGCAATCTTTGTCCGTGAATCATTTTGACTGGAATAGGAGAGAATTTCTCTTAATTACAAACAGAATTCCCGTTTTTCTCTGATTAACAGTCCGCTAATTGTGCGAATACTTGACTTGCAACATGTAACAGACACTAAAAGTAAGTGTAAGATGCTGCTGTTTAACCAATGCCACACATGAGAAAAAGGTTTACAACTCCGGCAATTTAATTCTAACACCCACACCCGTGGACTCTCACCACCTTTCCCCCTCGCTAACACCTTTCCCCCTAACTCCACCACAGGGTCCTGACTGTCAGCCGTCCGGGAGACCTGCTGTGGGTTCTTGAGGCGGGCTTTGTTGCCAATGGGAATGTCTTTAAGAGCCCTTACCTCCGAACCAGTGGCCGGACTTTAAGGACCGGGTTACTTTTTCTAAAATATCCAAACTGACCATTCAAACCCTGCCCTGTGACAGCCTGCCTTGCTCGGTTTGACTCACAGGCTCAGTTCACTCCCTGATCTCGGTCACACAATTCACACTCTGTCCTTTACATTCACTTTTTTAAATTTAATCCCATTCCAAGTCTCTCATTCTCAGTCAGTGGGTAGCACGCTCGCCTCGGAGTCAGAAGGTTGTGGGTTCAAACCTCACTCCTGGACCTGAGCACATTATCCAGGCTGAACCTTCAGAGCTGCGCTGTCAGAAGAGCCACCATTCAGATGAGAGACCCGGTCTGCCTTCAGGTGGGTATAAAAGATGCTTCACACTATTCGAGCAACAGGGGAGTTCTCTCCGTGTCCTGACCAATACTTTTCCCTCAATACACACCAGTAAAACAGATGATTGGGTCATTATCACATTGATGTTAGTGGGATCTTGCTGTGCGCAAATTGGCTGCCGCGTTTCCTACATTACAACAGTGACCACACTTCACAAGAACCTCACTTGCTGGGAAAGCTTTGGGACGTCCTGAGGTTCTGTAACTGGGAGTTGGTTCTGTCCAACTCTCCCGGTCCTGGGGATGGAGCCGGGACCCCGGGGACACTCCCGCTGCTCGGATCAGATCCTGAGCCGCCGCCGATTAACCCGAGAGCCGGAGCTGAACTCACCACGGACGCGATATTCCTCCCGGTCCATGTCCTGCGCTCGGCGGAGTGACGGCTCCAGCTGTCCGGCCCCTCACTTCAGCCACTGGGCTTTAAACCTCCGCTGGCCCCGCCCACCGACAGGCCCCGCCCCCGGGACGGGCCCGCCCACCGGGGAGGAGTTGGGTCAGTCCTGGGTGAGGGAGTTGGTTCAGTCCTGGGTGAGGGAGTTGGGTCTGTCCTGAGTGAGGGAGTTGGGTCTGTCCTGGGAGTGAGGGAGTTGGGTCTGTCCTGGGTGAGGGAGTTGGGTCTGTCCTGGGTGATTAGTTGGTTCAGTCCTGAGTGAGGGAGTTGGGTCTGTCCTGGGAGTGAGGGAGTTGGTTCAGTCCTGGGTGAGGGAGTTGGGTCTGTCCTGGGAGTGAGGGAGTTGGTTCAGTCCTGGGTGAGGGAATTGGGTCTGTCCTGAGTGAGGGAGTTGGGTCTGTCCTGAGTGAGGGAGTTGGGTCTGTCCTGGGTAAGGGAGTTGGGTCATTTCTGGGAGTGAGGGAGTTGGGTCTGTCCTGGGTGAGGGAGTTGGGTCTGTCCTGGGTGAGGGAGTTGGGTCTGTCCTGGGTGAGGGAGTTGGGTCTGTCCTGGGTGAGGGAGTTGGGTCTGTCCTGGGTGAGGGAGTTGGGTCTGTCCTGAGTGAGAGAGTTGGGTCTGTCCTGGGTGAGAGAGTTGGTTCAGTCCTGGGTGAGGGGGTTGGGTCTGTCCTGGGTGAGGGAGCTGGTTCAGTCCTGAGTGAGGGAATTGGGTCTGTCCTGGGAGTGAGGGAGTTGGGTCTGTCCTGGGTGAGGGAGTTGGGTCTGTCCTGAGTGAGGGAGTTGGGTCTGTCCTGGGTGAGGGAGTTGGGTCTGTCCTGAGTGAGGGAGTTGGGTCTGTCCTGGGTGAGGGAGTTGGGTCTGTCCTGGGTAAGGGAGTTGGGTCTGTCCTGGGCGAGGGAGTTGGTTCAGTCCTGGGTGAGGGAGTTGGGTCTGTCCTGAGTGAGGGAGTTGGGTCTGTCCTGGGTGAGGGAGTTGGTTCAGTCCTGGGTGAGGGAGTTGGGTCTGTCCTGAGTGAGGGAGTTGGGTCTGTCCTGGGAGTGAGGGAGTTGGGTCTGTCCTGGGTGAGGGAGTTGGGTCTGTCCTGGGTGATTAGTTGGTTCAGTCCTGAGTGAGGGAGTTGGGTCTGTCCTGGGAGTGAGGGAGTTGGTTCAGTCCTGGGTGAGGGAGTTGGGTCTGTCCTGGGAGTGAGGGAGTTGGTTCAGTCCTGGGTGAGGGAATTGGGTCTGTCCTGAGTGAGGGAGTTGGGTCTGTCCTGAGTGAGGGAGTTGGGTCTGTCCTGGGTAAGGGAGTTGGGTCATTTCTGGGAGTGAGGGAGTTGGGTCTGTCCTGGGTGAGGGAGTTGGGTCTGTCCTGGGTGAGGGAGTTGGGTCTGTCCTGGGTGAGGGAGTTGGGTCTGTCCTGGGTGAGGGAGTTGGGTCTGTCCTGGGTGAGGGAGTTGGGTCTGTCCTGAGTGAGAGAGTTGGGTCTGTCCTGGGTGAGAGAGTTGGTTCAGTCCTGCGTGAGGGGGTTGGGTCTGTCCTGGGTGAGGGAGTTGGTTCAGTCCTGAGTGAGGGAATTGGGTCTGTCCTGGGAGTGAGGGAGTTGGGTCTGTCCTGGGTGAGGGAGTTGGGTCTGTCCTGAGTGAGGGAGTTGGGTCTGTCCTGGGTGAGGGAGTTGGGTCTGTCCTGAGTGAGGGAGTTGGGTCTGTCCTGGGTGAGGGAGTTGGGTCTGTCCTGGGTAAGGGAGTTGGGTCTGTCCTGGGCGAGGGAGTTGGTTCAGTCCTGGGTGAGGGAGTTGGGTCTGTCCTGAGTGAGGGAGTTGGGTCTGTCCTGGGAGTGAGGGAGTTGGGTCTGTCCTGGGTGAGGGAGTTGGGTCTGTCCTGGTTGATTAGTTGGTTCAGTCCTGAGTGAGGGAGTTGGGTCTGTCCTGGGAGTGAGGGAGTTGGTTCAGTCCTGGGTGAGGGAGTTGGGTCTGTCCTGGGAGTGAGGGAGTTGGTTCAGTCCTGGGTGAGGGAATTGGGTCTGTCCTGAGTGAGGGAGTTGGGTCTGTCCTGAGTGAGGGAGTTGGGTCTGTCCTGGGTAAGGGAGTTGGGTCATTTCTGGGAGTGAGGGAGTTGGGTCTGTCCTGGGTGAGGGAGTTGGGTCTGTCCTGGGTGAGGGAGTTGGGTCTGTCCTGGGTGAGGGAGTTGGGTCTGTCCTGGGTGAGGGAGTTGGGTCTGTCCTGAGTGAGAGAGTTGGGTCTGTCCTGGGTGAGAGAGTTGGTTCAGTCCTGGGTGAGGGGGTTGGGTCTGTCCTGGGTGAGGGAGCTGGTTCAGTCCTGAATGAGGGAATTGGGTCTGTCCTGGGAGTGAGGGAGTTGGGTCTGTCCTGGGTGAGGGAGTTGGGTCTGTCCTGAGTGAGGGAGTTGGGTCTGTCCTGGGTGAGGGAGTTGGGTCTGTCCTGAGTGAGGGAGTTGGGTCTGTCCTGGGTGAGGGAGTTGGGTCTGTCCTGGGTAAGGGAGTTGGGTCTGTCCTGGGCGAGGGAGTTGGTTCAGTCCTGGGTGAGGGAGTTGGGTCTGTCCTGAGTGAGGGAGTTGGGTCTGTCCTGGGTGAGGGAGTTGGTTCAGTCCTGGGTGAGGGAGTTGGGTCTGTCCTGAGTGAGGGAGTTGGGTCTGTCCTGGGAGTGAGGGAGTTGGGTCTGTCCTGGGTGAGGGAGTTGGGTCTGTCCTGGGTGATTAGTTGGTTCAGTCCTGAGTGAGGGAGTTGGGTCTGTCCTGGGAGTGAGGGAGTTGGTTCAGTCCTGGGTGAGGGAGTTGGGTCTGTCCTGGGAGTGAGGGAGTTGGTTCAGTCCTGGGTGAGGGAATTGGGTCTGTCCTGAGTGAGGGAGTTGGGTCTGTCCTGAGTGAGGGAGTTGGGTCTGTCCTGGGTAAGGGAGTTGGGTCATTTCTGGGAGTGAGGGAGTTGGGTCTGTCCTGGGTGAGGGAGTTGGGTCTGTCCTGGGTGGGGGAGTTGGGTCTGTCCTGGGTGAGGGAGTTGGGTCTGTCCTGGGTGAGGGAGTTGGGTCTGTCCTGGGTGAGGGAGTTGGGTCTGTCCTGAGTGAGAGAGTTGGGTCTGTCCTGGGTGAGAGAGTTGGTTCAGTCCTGGGTGAGGGGGTTGGGTCTGTCCTGGGTGAGGGAGTTGGTTCAGTCCTGAGTGAGGGAATTGGGTCTGTCCTGGGAGTGAGGGAGTTGGGTCTGTCCTGGGTGAGGGAGTTGGGTCTGTCCTGAGTGAGGGAGTTGGGTCTGTCCTGGGTGAGGGAGTTGGGTCTGTCCTGAGTGAGGGAGTTGGGTCTGTCCTGGGTGAGGGAGTTGGGTCTGTCCTGGGTAAGGGAGTTGGGTCTGTCCTGGGCGAGGGAGTTGGTTCAGTCCTGGGTGAGGGAGTTGGGTCTGTCCTGAGTGAGGGAGTTGGGTCTGTCCTGGGAGTGAGGGAGTTGGGTCTGTCCTGGGTGAGGGAGTTGGGTCTGTCCTGGGTGATTAGTTGGTTCAGTCCTGAGTGAGGGAGTTGGGTCTGTCCTGGGAGTGAGGGAGTTGGTTCAGTCCTGGGTGAGGGAGTTGGGTCTGTCCTGGGAGTGAGGGAGTTGGTTCAGTCCTGGGTGAGGGAATTGGGTCTGTCCTGAGTGAGGGAGTTGGGTCTGTCCTGAGTGAGGGAGTTGGGTCTGTCCTGGGTAAGGGAGTTGGGTCATTTCTGGGAGTGAGGGAGTTGGGTCTGTCCTGGGTGAGGGAGTTGGGTCTGTCCTGGGTGAGGGAGTTGGGTCTGTCCTGGGTGAGGGAGTTGGGTCTGTCCTGGGTGAGGGAGTTGGGTCTGTCCTGGGTGAGGGAGTTGGGTCTGTCCTGAGTGAGAGAGTTGGGTCTGTCCTGGGTGAGAGAGTTGGTTCAGTCCTGGGTGAGGGGGTTGGGTCTGTCCTGGGTGAGGGAGTTGGTTCAGTCCTGAGTGAGGGAATTGGGTCTGTCCTGGGAGTGAGGGAGTTGGGTCTGTCCTGGGTGAGGGAGTTGGGTCTGTCCTGAGTGAGGGAGTTGGGTCTGTCCTGGGTGAGGGAGTTGTGTCTGTCCTGAGTGAGGGAGTTGGGTCTGTCCTGGGTGAGGGAGTTGGGTCTGTCCTGGGTAAGGGAGTTGGGTCTGTCCTGGGCGAGGGAGTTGGTTCAGTCCTGGGTGAGGGAGTTGGGTCTGTCCTGAGTGAGGGAGTTGGGTCTGTCCTGGGAGTGAGGGAGTTGGGTCTGTCCTGGGTAAGGGAGTTGGGTCTGTCCTGGGTGACAGAGTTGGGTCTGTCCTGGGTGAGGGAGTTGGGTCAGTCCTGGGTGATTAGTTGGTTCAGTCCTGAGTGAGGGAGTTGGGTCTGTCCTGGGAGTGAGGGAGTTGGTTCAGTCCTGGGTGAGGGAGTTGGGTCTGTCCTGGGAGTGAGGGAGTTGGTTCAGTCCTGGGTGAGGGAATTGGGTCTGTCCTGAGTGAGGGAGTTGGGTCTGTCCTGAGTGAGGGAGTTGGGTCTGTCCTGGGTAAGGGAGTTGGGTCATTTCTGGGAGTGAGGGAGTTGGGTCTGTCCTGGGTGAGGGAGTTGGGTCTGGCCTGGGTGAGAGAGTTGGGTCTGTCCTGGGTAAGGGAGTTGGGTCTGTCCTGGGTGAGAGAGTTGGGTCTGTCCTGGGTAAGGGAGTTGGGTCATTTCTGGGAGTGAGGGAGTTGGGTCTGTCCTGGGTGAGGGAGTTGTGTCTGTCCTGGGTGAGGGAGTTGGGTCTGTCCTGAGTGAGAGAGTTGGGTCTGTCCTGGGTGAGAGAGTTGGTTCAGTCCTGGGTGAGGGGGTTGGGTCTGTCCTGGGTGAGGGAGTTGGTTCAGTCCTGAGTGAGGGAATTGGGTCTGTCCTGGGAGTGAGGGAGTTGGGTCTGTCCTGGGTGAGGGAGTTGGGTCTGTCCTGAGTGAGGGAGTTGGGTCTGTCCTGGGTGAGGGAGTTGGGTCTGTCCTGGGTAAGGGAGTTGGGTCTGTCCTGGGTGAGGGAGTTGGGTCTGTCCTGGGAGTGAGGGAGTTGGTTCAGTCCTGGGTGAGGGAGTTGGGTCTGTCCTGGGAGTGAGGGAGTTGGTTCAGTCCTGGGTGAGGGAATTGGGTCTGTCCTGAGTGAGGGAGTTGGGTCTGTCCTGAGTGAGGGAGTTGGGTCTGTCCTGGGTAAGGGAGTTGGGTCTGTCCTGGGTGAGAGAGTTGGGTCTGTCCTGGGTAAGGGAGTTGGGTCATTTCTGGGAGTGAGGGACTTGGGTCTGTCCTGGGTGAGGGAGTTGGGTCTGTCCTGGGTGAGGGAGTTGGGTCTGTCCTGAGTGAGAGAGTTGGGTCTGTCCTGGGTGAGAGAGTTGGGTCTGTCCTGGGTAAGGGAGCTGGGTCATTTCTGGGAGTGAGGGACTTGGGTCTGTCCTGGGTGAGGGAGTTGGGTCTGTCCTGGGTGAGGGAGTTGGGTCTGTCCTGAGTGAGAGAGTTGGGTCTGTCCTGGGTGAGAGAGTTGGTTCAGTCCTGGGTGAGGGGGTTGGGTCTGTCCTGGGTGAGGGAGTTGGGTCTGTCCTGAGTGAGGGAGTTGGGTCTGTCCTGGGTGAGGGAGTTGGGTCTGTCCTGGGTAAGGGAGTTGGGTCATTTCTGGGAGTGAGGGAGTTGGGTCTGTCCTGGGTGAGGGAGTTGGGTCTGTCCTGAGTCAGAGAGTTGGGTCTGTCCTGGGTGAGAGAGTTGGTTCAGTCCTAGGTGAGGGGGTTGGGTCTGTCCTGGGTGAGGGAGTTGGTTCAGTCCTGAGTGAGGGAGTTGGGTCTGTCCTGGGAGTGAGGGAGTTGGGTCTGTCCTGGGTGAGGGAGTTGGGTCTGTCCTGGGTGAGGGAGTTGGGTCTGTCCTGGGTGAGGGAGTTGGGTCTGTCCTGGGTGATTAGTTGGTTCAGTCCTGAGTGAGGGAGTTGAGTCTGTCCTGAGAGTGAGGGAGTTGGGCCTGTCCTGGGTGAGGGAGTTGGGTCTGTCCTGGGAGTGAGGGAGTTGGTTCAGTCCTGAGTGAGGGAGTTGGGTCTGTCCTGAGTGAGGGAGTTGGGTCTGTCCTGAGTGAGGGAGTTGGGTCTGTCCTGAGTGAGGGAGTTGGGTCTGTCCTGGGTAAGGGAGTTGGGTCATTTCTGGGAGTGAGGGAGCTGGGTCTGTCCTGGGTGAGGGAGTTGGGTCTGTCCTGGGTGAGGGAGTTGGGTCTGTCCTGAGTGAGAGAGTTGGGTCTGTCCTGGGTGAGAGAGTTGGTTCAGTCCTGGGTGAGGGGGTTGGGTCTGTCCTGAGTGAGGGAGTTGGGTCTGTCCTGGGTGAGGGAGTTGGGTCTGTCCTGAGTGAGGGAGTTGGGACTGTCCTGGGTGAGGGAGTTGGGTCTGTCCTGGGTAAGGGAGTTGGGTCATTTCTGGGAGTGAGGGAGTTGGGTCTGTCCTGGGTGAGGGAGTTGGGTCTGTCCTGAGTCAGAGAGTTGGGTCTGTCCTGAGTGAGGGAGTTGGGTCTGTCCTGGGAGTGAGGGAGTTGGGTCTGTCCTGGGTGAGGGAGTTGGGTCTGTCCTGGGTGAGGGAGTTGGCTCAGTCCTGAGTGAGGGAGTTGAGTCTGTCCTGGGAGTGAGGGAGTTGGGTCTGTCTTGGGAGTGAGGGAGTTGGGTCTGTCCTGGGAGTGCGGGGGCTGGGTCAGTCCTGGGTGAGAGGGTTGGGTCAGTCCTGGGTTAGAGAGTTGGGTCTGTCCTGGGTGAGGGGTTTGGGTCTGTCCTGGGAGTGAGGGAGTTGGGTCAGTGAGTTGTGTCTGTCCTGGGTGAGGGAGTTGGGTCTGTCCTGGGAGTGAGGGAGTTGGGTCAGTCCTGGGTCTGTCCTGGGTGAGGGAGATGGGTCTGTCCTGGGAGTGAGGGAGTTGGGTCAGTCCTGGGTGAGAGAGTTGGTCTGTCCTGGGTGAGGGAGTTGGGTCTGTCCTGAGTCAGAGAGTTGGGTCTGTCCTGGGTGAGAGAGTTGGTTCAGTCCTGGGTGAGGGAGTTGGGTCTGTCCTGGGAGTGAGGGAGTTGGGCCTGTCCTGGGAGTGAGGGAGTTGGGTCTGTCCTGGGTGAGGGAGTTGGGTCTGTCCTGGGTGAGGGAGTTGGGTCTGTCCTGGGTAAGGGAGTTGGGTCATTTCTGGGAGTGAGGGAGTTGGGTCTGTCCTGGGTGAGGGAGTTGGGTCTGTCCTGGGTGAGAGAGTTGGTTCAGTCCTGGGTGAGGGGGTTGGGTCTGTCCTGGGTGAGGGAGTTGGGTCTGTCCTGGGTGAGGGAGTTGGGTCTGTCCTGGGTGAGGGAGTTGAGTCTGTCCTGGGTGAGGGAGTTGGGTCTGTCCTGGGTGAGGGAGTTGGGTCTGTCCTGGGTGAGGGAGTTGGGTCTGTCCTGGGTGAGGGAGTTGGGTCTGTCCTGGGTGAGGGAGTTGAGTCTGTCCTGGGAGTGAGGGAGTTGGGTCTGTCCTGAGTGAGGGAGTTGGGTCTGTCCTGGGTGAGGGAGTTGGGTCTGTCCTGGGTAAGGGAGTTGGGTCATTTCTGGGAGTGAGGGAGTTGGGTCTGTCCTGGGTGAGGGAGTTGGGTCTGTCCTGAGTCAGAGAGTTGGGTCTGTCCTGGGAGTGAGGGAGTTGGGTCTGTCCTGGGTGAGGGAGTTGGGTCTGTCCTGGGAGTGAGGGAGTTGGTTCAGTCCTGGGTGAGGGAGTTGGGTCTGTCCTGGGTGAGGGAGTTGGGTCTGTCCTGGGTGAGGGAGTTGGGTCTGTCCTGGGTGAGGGAGTTGGGTCTGTCCTGGGTGAGGGAGTTGGGTCTGTCCTGAGAGTGAGGGAGTTGAGTCTGTCCTAAGAGTGAGGGAGTTGAGTCTGTCCTGAGAGTGAGGGGGTTGGGTCTGTCCTGGGAGTGAGGGAGTTGGGTCTGTCCTGGGTGAGGGAGTTGGGTCTGTCCTGGGTGAGGGAGTTGGGTCTGTCCTGGGAGTGAGGGAGTTGGCTCAGTCCTGAGTGAGGGAGTTGGGTCTGTCCTGGGAGTGAGGGGGCTGGGTCAGTCCTGGGTGAGAGAGTTGGGTCAGTCCTGGGTTAGAGAGTTGGGTCTGTCCTGGGTGAGGGGTTTGGGTCTGTCCTGGGAGTGAGGGAGTTGGGTCAGTGAGTTGTGTCTGTCCTGGGTGAGGGAGTTGGGTCTGTCCTGGGAGTGAGGGAGTTGGGTCAGTCCTGGGTCTGTCCTGGGTGAGGGAGATGGGTCTGTCCTGGGAGTGAGGGAGTTGGGTCAGTCCTGGGTGAGAGAGTTGGTCTGTCCTGGGTGAGGGAGTTGTGTCTGTCCTGGGTGAGGGAGTTGGGTCTGTCCTGGGTGAGGGAGTTGGGTCTGTCCTGGGTGAGGGAGTTGGGTCAGTCCTGGGTGAGGGAGTTGGGTCTGACCTGGGTGAGGGAGTTGGGTCTGTCCTGGGAGTGAGGGAGTTGGGTCAGTCCTGGGTGAGAGAGTTGGGTCTAACCTGGGTGTGAGGGAGTTGGGTCAGTCCTGGGTGAGGGAGTTGGGTCAGTGCCTGGGTGAGGGAGTTGGGTCAGTGCCTGTGCCAGCTTCCTGCAAGTGGCACCACTGATGTTCACAGAATCACAGAAACCCCACAATGCAGATAGAGGCCATTTCAGCCCATCGAGCCTGCACCGACACATATCCCACCCGATCCCCGTAACCCCTACACCAACACATATCCCACCCTATCTCCGTAACCCCACACATTTTAATCCCCCTAACACTAAGGGTCAATTTATCATAGCCAATCAACCTAACCTGCACATCGTTGGACTGTGGGAGGAAACCGGAGCACCCGGAGGAAACCCACGCAAACACGGGGAGAATGTGCAAACTCCACACAGACAGTCACCCGAGGCCGGATTCGAACCTGGGTCCCTGGCGCTGTGAGGCAACAGTGCTAACCACTATGCCACCGTGCTGCCCTGTTGATGAGAGAGACCCAGGCACTTGAAGCCCGTGTCCTGTACCTAATGGAGGAGGACTTGGAGATCTTCATCTGAGGAGCTGGTCGTGCTTCTACTGCCTGATGACCTGGCATGGTGCCCAGTGGGCATGGTGGTGCCAATCTGCCCTGATGCTGTGGATGAGAGATGCCGTTAAGTGACTTGGTGGAAATTGCCAGTGAAACCACTTGTTGCTGTTGGACGGTGCTCTGCTGCTGGGCACTTGTCGTTTTTAAAGATTTGCTCCGATTTGAATGGAAGTTTCCTGGGGGGGGGGTTCAGCAACTTACACAGTTTCTACATTCAAGTTACACTAGAGCTGGCCTTTTCATTCTGCACGGAGGGGTTTCCTGTACGGGCTGCTCCCGCACACTCTCCACTTTGCCATCTTCATCTGCCGTCCGGACACGCCTTGGCGCTCCATCTTGCCATCTGGCGGAGGCATGGGTCCCCAATGGAGGGCTCTCTACGCGGGAGTCCTCCCTTTATCTATTTGGGACTTGGCCTGGAGGGTGTTGCACAGAGCAGTCCCGTGCAATAATGTTTTAAGTAGGTTCGCGGACTCCCAGGCTGCCTGCCTTTTCTGCAGCCTGGAGGAGTCTGTGTTCCACGTCTATATGGAATGTGAGAGGCTGCAGCCCCTCTTCCACTATTTGAAGGGGCTGCTCCTCGATTTTTGGCTGCACTTCAGTCCCACGCTCCTGATCTTTGGTCACCCGGTGCGGAGTGGAGTGGGCAGGTCGCGGGACCTCCTCATAGGACTGCTCCTGGGCCTGGCCAAAGTGGCCATCAACTGGTCCAGGCAGTGGGCGGTTGAGGGGGTCATTCAGCCCGACTGCCCCGCCTCTCTCCCGCGGCCATATTGGCGCCTGGGTGGCCCTGGAGACGGAGCGCGCAGTGTCCGCCGGCACGCTCGAAGCCGTCCACGACCGCTGGGCACTGCAGGGACTGGAGTCCACCACCACCCCCGGGAATACAATTTTAATTTAAGTTGTTAAGTTTTCTTTAATATTTTTTTCGTTACAGTCTATTTGTTTTTTGGTTGCACTAAAACGAGTTCACCAGAGCAAAGCCAAAAATATTTAAATTACCTTACCCCAGAAACTTCTGTGTAGCTCCCTCTGCTGGAGAATGCTGTAACTTTCCGGTGCAACAACATTGAGGAAATTCAGGACATAACCTCCTACTGTATCGCTGACGATACAAAGCTAGGTGGGACAGTAAGCTGTGAGGAGAACACCAAAGAATCTGCAATGGTATATAGATAGACTAAGTGAGTGGGCAGTAAGGTGGCAGATGGAATATAATGTAGGGAAATGTGAGGTTATTCACTGTCTAAAGATAAGGGGTAAGCCATTTAGGACAGAGATGAGGAGGAATTTCTTCACCCAGAGAGTGGTGAACCTGTAGAATTCTCTACCACAGAAGGCAGTTGAGGCCAATTCATTAAATATATTCAAGAAGGAGTTAGATATATTTCTTAAGGCTAAAGGGATCAAGGGGTATGGGGAGAAAGCAGGGACCGGGTACTGAATTTGGATGATCAGCCATGATCTCATTGAATGGCGGAGCAGGCTCGAGGGGCCGAATGGCCTACTCCTGCTCCTTTCTTCTATGTTTCTATGTTGGAGTATAAGAGTAAGGAAGTTTTGCTACAATTGTACAGGGCCTCGGTGAGACCACGCCTGGAGTAATGTGCACAGTTTTGGTCTCCTTATCTAAGGAAGGATATACTTGCCTTGGAGGTTCACTAGATTGATTCCTGGGATGAGAGGGCTGTCCTATGATGAGAGATTATGTAGAATGGGCCTATACTCTCTGGAGTTTAGAAGAATGAGAGGTGATCTCATTGAAACATACAAGATTCTGAAGGGGATTGACAGGGTAGATGCTGAGAGGTTGTTTCCCCTGGCTGGAGAGTCTAGAACTAGGGGGCATAGTCTCAGGATAGGGGTCGGCCATTTAAGACTGAGATGAGGAGGAATTTCTTCACTCAGAGGGTTGTGAATCTTTGGAATTCTCTGCCCCAGAGGGCTGTGGAGGCTCAGTCTTTGAGTATATTCAAGGCTGCGATCGATAGATTTTTGGACTCTCAGGGAATCAAGGGATATGGAGATAGTGCAGGAAAGTGGAGTTGAGGTCGAAGATCAACCATGATCTCAGTGAATGGCGGAGCAGGCTCGAGGGGCCATGTGGCTGACTACTGCTCCCAATACTTATGTTCTTATCTTATGTTCTTATTTTAGTATTGTCTGCAAATTTGGACACCGCTCCCTCTGGCCCTATAAAGAAGTGATGCATTTTGATAGAAGGAATGAGGAGAGGCAATATAAACTAAGTAGTACAAATTTAAAAGGGGGTGCAGAAACAGAGAGCCCTGGGGGTGTACGTATACATATCTTTGTAGGTGGCAGGACAAGTTGAGAAGGCTGCTGAAAGGGCATATGGGATCCTTGGCTTTATTAATAGAGGCAGAGAGTACAAAAGCAAGGAAATTATACTAAACCTTTATAAAACACTGGTTGGACCTCAGCTGGAGTATTGGGTCCAATTCTGAGCACCGCACTTTAGGAAGGATGTCAAGGCCTGAGAGGGTGCAGAAGGGAATTACTAAAATGGTACCAGGGATGAAATACTTCAGTTATGGGGAGAGACAGGAAAAGCTGGAATAAAAACAGAAAATGCTGGAAACATGCAGCAGGTCAGGCAGAGTCTCCAGTGGCGGGAGGGTCGGTAACCGAAGGACGCAGATTTAAGGTAATTGACAAAAGAATCAGAGGCGAGATGAGGAGAATTTTTTTTACGCAGCGAGTTGTTGTGATCTGGAATGCGCTGCCTGAAATGGCGGTGGAAGCAGATTCAATAGTAACTTTCAAAGGGAATTGGATAAATACTTGAAGGGAAAAATTTACAGGGCTATGGGGAAAGAGCAGGAGAGTTGGGCTAATTGGAGAGTTCTTTCAGTGAGGCGGCACAGGCACGATGGGCCGAATGGCCTCTTACTGTGCTGTAAGATTCTATGATTCTGTATCCAAATCATTGAACATTGTACACAGTGAATATAAGTGGTCCCAGAATTGAACCCTGTGGGACACGACTACCCACTTCCAATCACTCTGAGAAACTGCCCATAACTCTTACTGTCTTCCTCCATTCTAACCAGTTTTTAATCCAAGTTGATACCATTCCACTAATTCCATTCACCTTAATCTTCTGAAAGTCCATGTACACCACATCCACTGCGTTCTCCCATTCACCGTGTCAGTTATGATGATTGTAGCAAAAGATTTTTCTCTCTCTGAGAAATGGAGAATATTTGACAACTTTATGTTCTGGAGCAGATAGTGACTTCTGTGGGATAAAAGCAGGTGTTGTCCAATGGTCCTGTGTGGCCAGTGTCACAGCACATTGCTCGGTGCCACTCCCTTGGGATGTGATACCGTACTGTGAGGTTGATTTCATTTTACAAAATAATCGGGAGTTGTTTCCAGGAATTGTTTTCTTTGCTGGGACACAGTGAAATGTGAATCAGTTAGGAATGAAAATGTGGCATCTCATTACCAAAATGTAAATATCACATCCAGAAAAGAGCGTGAATGTGCTGAAGTGACCAAACTGCGTCAGGGGACAGGGAACAAACACTCAGGAAGCTTTTTTAATGAGACGCATTTTTCCCCATTGATTTGTGTTTGTGCAGGAGTTTGACTGACGCAGGGTGTGAGAATATTTTCAGGTGTTTCTAATAAAAACATCAGTTTATTTGGAAATGAAAGTTTATTTTTAATGAAAAGCAGACATGATTTTTAGTCAGTCGATGGCTGATACGAACGGAAACCCATCACCATGTTTAGGAAACTCCAAACCACTGAGAAATAGAAATAAGCAGCTTCCATTGTCCTGGAATGGGACACATGTTGGAATCCTCTTCAGAAATTACATCTAAACTCCAAAGAGGCCTCACTTATTTCTTCGCTCTCCCCAAGGCAGATATTCACTACTTGGTCATTAGAGAGCTGTCAAGTTCAAGGCAGGGAGGGAGCGATACTCTGAAACCTGCAGTGAGTCAATGAGCAACAAACCTCGCCACGAGGTGTGAGAGCACTGTTACTATCCCCCACTATAGGATGATATATGGACACACACTATAACCCATCAAAGAAAAAGGCAATGATAACCCAGAGAAGAAGGGATCTGGCCCAAATTAACTGGGCAGAAAGTTTGCAAACAAGTCGACAGATCAGCAGAGAGGAATCTTCAAATATATCTCTAAATTGTCAGACTGCTTGTCCAACATCCAGTTCTGGATGAGCAGACATTTCCTCCAATTAAATATTGGGAAGACCGAGGCCATTGTTTTTGGCCCCGACCATAATCTCTGTTCCCTAGCCATGGACTCCATCCCGCTCCCTAACATCTGTCTGAGACTGAACCACACTGTTCGCAACCTTGGTGTTCCAGTTGACCCTGAGATGAGCTTCCGAACACATCCCCTCTCAATCACCAAGCTGGCCTACTTCTAACTCTGTAACATTGCCCATCTCCGCTCTTGCCTTACCTCATCTGCTGCTGAAGCTCTCATCCATGCATTTGTTATCTCCAGACTCGACTATTCCAACGCACTCATGGCCAGCCTCCCACCTTGCACCCTCCATAAACTTGAGTTCATCCAAAACTCTGCTGCCCATGTCCTAACTCACACCAAGTCCCATTCACCCATCACCCTTGCACAGGCTGCCCCATATTGGCACCTGGTCCATCAATGCCTCAATATTAAATGATCATCCTTGTGTTCAAATTTCCCCATGGCCTCCCCATGGTTATCTCTGCAACCTCATGCAGCCCTAGAACCCTCCGAGATCTCTGTACACCTCAAATTCTGGCCTCTCTTGCACCCCGATTTTCATCGTTCCATCATTGGTGGCCGTGCCTTCAGCTGCCTGGCCCCTAAGCTCCGGAATTCCCTCTCTAAACCTCTCTGCCTCTCTCTCCTTTAAGTCACTCCTTAAAACGTACCTTTTTGACCAAGCTTTTGGTAACTTGTCCTAATATCTCATTATGTGGTTCGGTGTCAATTTTTGTTTGATAACGCTCCTGTGAAGCGCTTTGAGACGTTTTACTACATTAAAGATGCTATATAAATGCAAGTTGTTGTTGAGATACACAGAGTACAAAATACATACATTCTGATGTAAGCCCCCAAAGTGTGGACTGAGTGATATACAAAGTCGACAACACTGGCTTGTTGTAAGAAAGACAGACCCAATAATTGAGGTAAAACGGTTTATTCAGGCCTGGGGAGCTATGGCTCTTGCATCCCAACACAAGGCTCCAACTCCACCGAATCTCTTGAGGTTTACACAGTTATACACATATTCCGAGACCTCCTACTCCCGAGGTCCAATCGATTTAAAAGTCTATACATTAATCACTAACTAGGTGTGTCTAACTTCTACAAGGTAACCAATAACATAAGTTTCACTTTTCACTGTATGGGCCTGTGGCCCCTCTGATTTCTTGGAAATGAGTCATCAGGTCATGTGATTTCTGAGAAACGAGACCCTCTCTCTCTTGACCACTACTAAGTTTCGTTTTTCCAGAAAAGGGTTATGTCATTGTCTCTTTTTGTAAGTTTCATCTCTCTAAACTGGTATGGTCATTTCTGCAATTAAACATACGAGTAATTAGTACATTTCATCTTTAAACATTTTGCTGCGCAATTGCGTTCTACTAAACGTGCCCTGTTACGCTCATTTTTAAATCTTACTTCACATTCCTATAAGCTGAAAATGGAGTGCATCATAGTAATATTAATAAACAGAGATATTGGCCTGGTATTTGCAGTCAGTGGTGAAGTGACGGTGATCGCTGCTGACCTCACATAAAGCTGCCCACATCTTGTGACACGTGATAAAATGTTGGCTAACAATACTAAAAGTAATCGCAAGGAAACTAGTTTTCTCGACCTTAATTTGATTGTAGCACTGTCAAAGGGGGATTCCCCAGCATCAAGCTGCCTAAACAGCCAATCACATTGATGAATTATCACAGACAGCAAACCAGGAAATAAAAAGCAGCTTTTATTATTCACTTTTACAGAGGACGAAATAAAGCTCAGGACATACATATGGGGCTAAGGTAAAAGCTGAAATATCATAAACAAACCAAAAAAAACTTTTTATTTTAAAAATCTAGTAATTTTTTTTATCATAATGGAGAAATCTGACATTCCACAAATATAAAATTAGTTTTTCAGGGCCAGAAGGGTTGTTCGGCAACCAATACACCATTAAAACCCCAGTTACACCTCTTTTAACAAGGCTTAATTTCACCGATTGCCAGCTATGAGTCCCACAGCGCAACACGGAAATGATTGACCACAACTTCAGGCTAAGTCCTGAAGTTACAGTCAGTTTCAGAGGGGTAATGATGGCAAACGCTGACAGTTTCGCCGTCATTACCACCGCAAAATCCGGGCCATTAAAACGAACCTGAAACTTAAAAGGGAGACATGTGATAAAATGTGGACTAACAATACTAAAAGTAATCGCAAGGAATCCAGAAAGTGTAGGGGAGAGGAAAGGGAGATAATATGGGCTAAAAGGGCATATAAAAAAGGCTGGCAGATAATATAAAACTTAATAGTCAGGGTTTTTCTAAGCATATACCAGGTAATAGAAGGGCTATGGGGAGAAGGTGCGGCACTAACATTAAATTTGGAAAGCTCCAGCAAAGAACTGTTCCAGACATGATGGGCTGAATGGCCTCCTTCTGTGCTCTGAACATCTATGATTATTAATTTTGACAGAGCATAAATTGTTCCAATATGCAATGTAATTTCAGCCTCAGCTGTCGGAGTCGGAGCTCCCGCTCCTTCAGAAGATCGGTTTTGAGATCCTGTCAGTTGACTTCTTTCTACAGCCTTCTCACTCATTGGCTGATTCGTCTTCTTCTCCTGATTTAACCAGCCAGAGTTGCTTGGTTAAATACCGAATCTTTGTTAACCTTACAACTTCAACTCTTCACTCTAGTCTTGAATTGACTGCCGGACTGAGCTTGGTTGATCAAGTCCAGACTGAGCAAGGAGACAGGTTTATAACCCAAAGCTCCAACGCTCCCTCCTCACCACATTGGATGATCTGTGAGATTCTCGCTGTTTTTAATGGCAGGTGCTGTTTCTAGAATTCAGTGTTAACCCCGTCAGGCTTCCCAGAATACAGTCTCCTGGTTCAAACTCTGCTACAACCCTTGAGATAATTATGGAAAATCTACTTTATGAAACCTCGTTGACACCACAGAACATCACACCCAAGTTGCAAAAGGACACTAACAGTAGACGAGGAAAGGCGCGGAGCTGCATGCAGATGACGCACTGATCTTGGATTCCATGATCTTGGAAGGATTTCCACACAAGAGCTGAAGTTAATGCAGAGTTTATCAGGACTGAGACTCCGCAGGTGAACTGGCTGTTAAACAGGGACTGATCCCCAAAAGTTGCGCCTGTTACCCTGAAAAATCTATCAAATGCAGCAAGGAACTGCAAAAGCAGCTAAGCCTGACAGGCGAGAGAGGAACAGGCCTCCATCCCAGGGTAGTGGGAGCAGTCAGGCGGCAGTCAGGGATGTTCATGTCGACTCCAGCTTTCCCAGGTCAGAAAAAGAAAACCAGCCAGACATCTGTGATCGCGATCGGGAACCCGTGCTGGAGAGTCGGCGCTGTCCGCTGAGGACAGGGTCGGGTTCTGATGTGAATCCCTGGTTGGGGAGCCTGACACCCAATGCCTGTACTCACACACGGAGAATGACCCTGGGCTCCGGGGCACTGCAGGGTGCACAGCTCTTGGGAAACTGAACCCCAACAAGAGATCAACGCGATAGCAAAATACTGCGGATGCTGGAAATCTGAAATAACAACAGAAAACGCTGGAAAAACTCAGCAGGCCAGGCAGCATCCGTGGAGAGAGAAACAGAGTTAACGTTTCAGGTCTGTGACCTTTCGTCAGAACTGAGAAAAAAGCAGGAAATGGAACAGGTTTAGGGGCTGGGAAAAGGGGGAGGGGATGAAGGAACAAAAGGGAAGGTCAGTGATAGGATAGAGAGCAGGAGAGAGTAAGAGACATTGAGAGAGATTAAGAGATATTTAAGGCAAGAGGAGATGGTAATGGGACAGGTTAAGGAACAAAGGATGGCTCAAGATGGGGTGTGAATTGTGCCAGCAGAATGAAGGACAGCTGCCCTGTGGGAGGGAAGAAGAAAAAAGGGCCAAACAAAAACTGTGGATAAAAAAAAGGAAGAAAATCTATATATGTGACGGGCCGAGGTTATGATCTGAAATTGTTGAACTCTATGTTGAGTCCAGAGGGCTGTAGAGTGCCTAATCGAAAAATGAGGTGCTGTTCCTCGAGCTTATGCTGAGCTTCCGTGGAACAATGCAAGAGGCCGAGGGCGGAGAGGTCGGAGTGGGAATGGAGCAGTGAATTAAAGTGACAGGCCACCGGGAGCTCGGGGTCCCCCTTATGGACTGAACGGAGGTGTTCCGCAAAGCGGTCACCCAATCTGCGTTTGGTCTCCTCAATGTAGAGGAGACCACATCGTGAGCAGCGAATGCAGTATACTAAATTGCAAGAAGTACAAGTAAATCGCTGTTTCACCTGGAAGGGGTGTTTGGGGCCCTGGACAGTGGGAAGGGGGGAGGTATAAGGGCATGTGTTGCATCTCCTGCGCTTGCACGGGAAGGTGCCAGGCGAAGGGGAAGGGGTGCTGGGGGTGGTTGAGGAGTGGACTAGGGTGTCGCGGAGGGAGCGGTCCCTATGGAATGCTGAAAGGGGAGCTGAGGGGAAGATGCGTTTGGTGGTGGGATCACGCTGGAGATGGCGGAGGATGATCCGTTGAATGTGAAGGCTGGTGGGGTGAAAGGTGAGGACAAGGGGAACTCTATCGTGGTTCTGGGAGGGAGGGGCAGGGGTGAGGGCAGAAGTGCGGGTGATAGAATGGACACGGTCGAGGGCCGTGTCAGTCACAGTAGAGGGGAATCCTCGGTTGAGGAAAAAGGGAGACATGTCGGAAGCGCTGGTATGGAAGGTGGCATCGTCGGAGCAGATGCGGTGGAGACGGAGAAACTGGGAGAATGGAATAGAGTCCTTACAGGAGGCGGGGTGGGAGGAAGTGTAGTCCAGGTAGCTGTGGGAGTCAGTGGGCTTGTAGTGAATGTTGGTCAATAACCTATCCCCAGAGACGGAGAAGTCGAGGAAGGGAAGGGAAGAGTCGGAGATGGACCATGTGAAGGTGAGGGAAGGGTGGAAATTGGAAGCAAAGTGAATGAAATTTTCTAGTTCAGGGCGAGAGCAGGAAACAGCACCGATACAGTCATCAATGTACTGGAAAAAGAGGTGAGGGAGGGGACCCGAGTAGGACTGGAACAAAGAGTGTTCCACATAGCCCACGAAAAGGCAGGCATAGCTAGGACCCATGCGGGTACCCACAGCAACACCTTTGATTTGGAGGAAATGAGTGGAGTCAAAGGAGAAGTTGTTCAATGTGAAAACAAGTTCAGCCAGGCGGAGGAGGGTAGTGGTGGATGGGGACTGGTCGGGCCTCTCTTCAAGGAAGAAGCAGAGCGCCCTCAGGCCATCCTGGTGGGGGATGGAGGTGTAGAGGGATTGTACGTCCATAGTGAACAGGAGATGGTTGGGGCCAGGAAACTGTTAAAGTGGCGGAGGGCGTCGGAAGAGTGGCGGATATAGGTGGGAAGAGACTGGACAAGGGGAGAAAAAATAGAGTCGAGATAGGAAGAGATAAGTTCCGTGCGGCAAGAACAGGCTGAAATGATGGGTCTACCAGGGCAGTCCTGTTTGTGGATCTTGGGAAGGAGGTAGAAGCGGGCTGTGTGGGTTTGGAGAACTATGAGGTTGGTGGATGCGGGGGGAAGATCTCCAGAGATGAGGTCAGTGACAGTCTTGGAAACAATGGCTTGATGTTCGGTAGTGGGGTCATGGTCCAGGTGGAGGTAGGAGGAGGTGTCAGAGAGTTGGCGTTCAGCTTCCGCTAAGTAGAGGTTGGTTCGCCAAACAACAACAGCACCACCCTTGTCAGCAGGTTTAATGACAATATCGGGGTTGGATATGAGAGAATGGAGTGCTGCAAGTTCAGAGCGAGGTAGGTTGGAGTGAGTGAGGGGGGCAGAGAAATGGAGACGGCCGATGTCACGGCGGCAGTTAGCGATGAAAAGATCTAGAGAGGGTAAGAGACCAGGGGGAGGGGTCCAGGTAGAACGGGAATTCTGAAAGCGGGAGAAAGGGTCAGCCGTGCGGGTGGAAGACTCGTGGCCAGAGAAGTGGGCACGGAGACGAAGGCGGCGGAAAAAGAGCTCAACATCGTGCCGAGCTCGAAATTCATTGAGGTGGGGGCATAAGGGGATGAAGCTCAGGCCTTTGCTGAGGACTGATCATTCGGGGTCAGAGAGGGGAAGGTCAGAGGGGATAGTGAAAACACGGCAGGGGGTGAGATTGGGAGTCAGAGGAAAGTGAAGGGGAAGAAGGTTCCAGAGGGGCGTTGGTGTTCAAGAGTTGATGAAGCTTGCGATCCTTGACATCAGAAAGGAAGAAAAAAAAGAGATCAACGCATTCAGTTGAAGCCCCTCCACCTTATTTCAGTTCAGAGCCTAGAGCACAAAGAGCAGACTGCCGTCAAATCAGGCTGCACTGAATTCAAACCCCACGTCCCGGCTACTTTATTTCATTCCTTCATTCTCAGGATATGGATCGCACTCTCGCCTCAGTCAGAAGGTTGTGGGTTCAAGTCCCACTCCAGAGACTTGAACACAAATATCCAGGCTGACACGCCCAGTGTGTACTGAGGAAGCGCTGCACTGTCGGAGTGGGCAGTACTGAGGGAGCGCTGCACTGTCGGAGGGGCAGTACTGAGGGAGCGCTGCACTGTCGGAGTGGGCAGTGCCGAGGAAGCGCTGCACTGTCGGAGTGGGCAGTGCCGAGGAAGCGCTGCACTGTCGGAGTGGGCAGTGCTGAGGAAGCGCCGCACTGTCGGAGTGGGCAGTACTGAGGGAGCGCCGCACTGTCGGAGGGGCAGTACTGAGGGAGCGCCGCACTGTCGGAGGGGCAGTACTGAGGGAGTGCCGCACTGTCGGAGGGGCAGTACTGAGGGAGTGCCGCACTGTCGGAGGGGCAGTACTGAGGGAGTGCCGCACTGTCGGAGGGGCAGTACTGAGGGAGCGCAGCACTGTCGGAGGGGCAGTACTGAGGGAGCGCCGCACTGTCGGAGGGGTAGTACTGAGGGAGCGCCGCACTGTCGGAGGGGCAGTACTGAGGGAGCGCCGCACTGTCGGAGTGGGCAGTACTGAGGGAGTGCCGCACTGTCGGAGGGGCAGTACTGAGGGAGCGCAGCACTGTCAGAGGGGCAGTACTGAGGGAGCGCAGCACTGTCAGAGGGGCAGTACTGAGGGAGCGCCACACTGTCGGAGGGGCAGTACTGAGGGAGCGCCGCACTGTCGGAGGGGCAGTACTGAGGAAGCGCAGCACTGTCGGAGGGGCAGTACTGAGGGAGTGCCACACTGTCGGAGGGGCAGTACTGAGGGAGGACACCTGGGAAAGGTGGAGGAGGGGAGTCCTGACGTATTACTTAAGTTGCACCTCTTGACGGGTCAACCAAGAATGGCATTGGCCGTGTCTGTGGCCTTTAAAGTCCCAGAATTTTCACCAAGACGACAGTGTGGAGGAGGGGAAATCTATGGAGAAAAGAGAATTGTGAAGGAATGTCAAAAATATAGATGGAAGAGTTACATTTTAAAGGGGGTGCAGGAACAGAAAGAGACGTGGCGGGTCACATACATAAATCTTTGAAGTTGGCAAGACAAGTTGATAAAGCTATTACAAAAGTATACAGGAGAGGCATCGAATACAAAAGCAAGGAAGTTATGGTAAACCTTTAACATTCACTGGTAGGGCCTCAGCTGGAGTATTGTGTCCAATTGTGGGCACCGCACTTTAGGAAGGATGTCAAGGTCTTGGAGAGGGTGCGGAGGAGATTTACTGGAATGGTTCCGGGGATGAGGGACTTCAGTTATGTGGCGAGACTGGTGAAGCTGGAATAAAACCAGCTTTGGATACCGAATGGTCTCCTTCTGTGTTATATTATTCTATGATGCAAAATGAAAGTATTATGAAGACAGTTGAGAGAACATGTCAAGGGTTGCAGTAGTAGGGCAATTCGCCTCAGATCACTTTCCTATCACAAAAGTCAGCTTCACTCCTCCATGTCATTGCTTTTAATGGAATCTTGCTGTGCACAAAATGGCTCTGGTGTTTCCCAACGTAACAACAGTCACTGAATCTCAACGTAACACATTGTATGTGAAGCTTTGAGAGTGTCTCAGAGGTGTGATAAGACACTGGCTATAATGGGAGGAAAAGACCGAAAAGGTGAGAACATGAAATAATACGAGAATTAATGCCACTGTTTTTAAACCATAAAATGTTTGAAAAAAATCATTACTTAAGAAAGATTTTATTTGATACAAAATTATACAGTGTAAGTTTTGTCAACAACTTTGTTTATATAATTACCAGGATAGCCTGAATGGGAAAAAAAACGATAAGGTAAGACTGAATTCACTGCAGCTTATAATACAGTAAACACGGATAAGTCAGGGAAATGAACAGCTGGAGCACACAGTCTTTCTCATATCAACGAATGACAATGTTTAACATAAACAGTATGTCAGCACCATCAGTCCAGCAAATAAACCAGTGGTCATTGTGACAAGCTTCAATGGACAGGCCCCAACAAAACGCTAGATAAAATCACCAGATATGAAGCTAAAGGACAGTCGGCATCAGGTCAGGCAACAAAACAAATAATGGTTGACCGCGGGCAGCGGAATGGACTGACTGGCTGCACAAGTGGAATATAAACAGGATTTTGTTTATATTTACACTTCTTCAACGAGCGACACAGTATAATGAAGTCAAAAATATACACACATGCTCTTCCAGACCCGCAGTCACCAGCAGCCTGCAAAGAGCCGTACTGCAATTTCACTTTCTGACACTTAAAGAACTATTGGTGTTTGACTGAATCTATAACCAGAATTGCGATTACATACACGTGAAATGATCTAACTCTGTGCAATCTTAAAGTCAAAAATCAAATTGTATTTCACAACTAGACCCTCTGCTCAGCGATGGATCGTCTCCACCTTTACCTTTCGGTAATGAAACTTGATACTGAAGCAGAGCCTTTTCACTCTCACAGTATAAATCAATACATTTTAAAATTCTGAGTATAATTTGTTTAAAAAACTGCTGTGATACTCAGCACACGGGGTTAACAACATCCTTGGTAGGACGGGGGTGGGTCAGTATTAGGACTGGCAATGTTGGTATTAGTAACGGTCAGGATTGGCAATATAATAATTTTAGTGTAAATAATGTAACCTATTGCCATTCCATCGCCTTCATACACTGCAGAGTCAGCAGTGATTTATAGTTATGATTTTGTCATTGAATAATTTCTTCCAGGAACGTTTCCAGCATTGCACGATTCCATGGCGAGATGCTGACCGTTTACTCGGATTCCTTTCCCTGGATTGTTTCACTGACACATTGCCTCATTGGTAAAGAGTGAGTCCAACCCATTAAAAAAAACCATAATTACAAAAATTACAATCAACAGTAACGTCCTTATTTCTGCATTTTGTTTTTGTTTAAATACAGTGAATGTTGATTATTTAATTTAGATTTAATAAGACATTAAACAGCTTTGTGACAAGCTTCTATTCTGAAATGGGTTCCTGGTGGTGAGATTTCCCTTCTAAGGCGTCCTACAATTACCACTAAGTCATTTCTGAACTTCTATAACTGAACGTTCAGGAATGTGAAAAGCCTGTGGCAAGCATTGGCTCATTTTGCACAGTTACATTTCTACTTTGAAAGCTTCAATTCTCTTCACAAGCACAGGCTGCCATCCGTTCTCAATGGATTATGGAAAGGAGGCTCCCTCTGCAGTTTGCCTGTTCACCATCACAGATCTGGGTTTCAATGTGAACAACTCGTGCAGACGTCATTGATCTGCAGATATTTCCTATTTTTTTTGGCTAGACAATAATATTTCACAGTTTTGCAGCATCTTACAGATCCAATCCAGTAATTAACAGATAAAAAGCAACATTCAAAGATAACCTCACAACAACCAGAACCTCCCACTGTACTGACAACAGAATTACCAAGATCGGCCGATGAGAAGGTGCGAATGACAAAGGACAGAGGAATTGCAGCTCCTTGGGACAAATTCAATCGTTAGTTGAAATATACAGAATATAGTCTGATCACTCACTGCCTCACCTCGCCTCTCCTCGCCCTCCATCCCGTCCCTCTCTACATCCTTTGACTGCAGTTGAGTCACTATCAGGATTTCAACTGAACAAAAAACACAATTTTCTGAATTGTGGTCCATCTTCCAGGTCTCTTTATTCCTGGGGTTGTTTGCAGTGCCCTTTTGTGTCACAGTGATCAGAGAAGGCCGTCCTTCCCGTAGGTTTTGCAACCGTTGAATTGTTTGTTGTGATGTGAGTCTGCCTTTTAATATCCATCTGACAACTTAAAGCACCTTTTTGTTTGGGTGCAGATGGCCAAAGGCTTCCAGCCTCTGCCTGTACGCCTCTGCCTCCTGTTCTTTTTCCAAAAGCTGTTGTCTGTACTTCTGTGCCTCGCGATTCGCTTCTTCCAGCTGTTTCTGTAACACTTCTTTCTCCTAGAACCGAAACACAACACGGTCAGCACTGGGGCCTGGCCATCAGCCTGCTCTGAGGCTCAGAGTGTGTTACTCTGTCATTTCTTAGCTTCCCCAAAGCTCCCCTAAAGGTGTGCAGCCAAACCTACAGCCACACAAACTGGATACAAAGCTGGGTGGGAATGTAAGTTGTGAGGAAGATGCAAGGAGGCTTCAAGGAGATACAGACAGGCTAAGTGAGTGGGCAAGAACATGGCAAATGGAATATAATGGGGAGAAATCTGAAGTTATCCACTTTGGTAGGAAAAATAGAAAAGCAGAGTATTTTTTAAATGGAGAGAGATTGGGAAATGTTGGTGTTCAGAGGGACCTGGGTGTCTTTGTACACGAATCACTGAAAGTTAACATGCAGGTACAGCATGCAATTAGGAAAGCAAATGGTATGTTGACCTTTATTACAAGAGGATTTGAGTATAAGACTAAAGACGTCTTACTGCAATTATATAGGGCCCTGGTGAGACCACGCCTGGAGTATTGTGCACAGTTTTGGTCTCCTTACCTAAGGAAGGATATACTTGCCATAGAGGGAGTGCAACGAAGGTTCACCAGACTGGTTCCTGGGATGAGGGGATTTTCCTATGAGGAGAGATTGAGTAGACTAGGCCTATATTCTCTAGAGTTTAGAAGAATGAGAGGCGATCTCATTGAAACATACAAAATTCTTACAGGGCTTGACAGGGTAGATGCAGGGAGGATGTTTCCCCTGGCTGGGGAGTCTAGAACCAGGGGTCACAGCCTCGGCCATTTAGGACTGAGATGAGAAGAAATTTCTTCACTCAGAGGGTGGTGAATCTTTGGAATTCTCTACCCCAGAGGGCTGTGGAGGCTCAGTTGTCGAGTATATTCAAGGCAGAGATCGATAGATTTTTGAATATTAAGGGATTCAAGGGATAAGGGGATAGTGTAGGAAAGTGGAGATGAGGTAGAAGATCAGCCATGATCTTATTGAATGGCGGAGCAGGCGCAACGGGCCAAATGACCTACTCCTATTTCTTAAACCAGGATCGATCTACAGCGAGTGTTTCCAGCCAGGGTTCCTGCTCCTGATCACCGTCCAGTGACTTCTATAAATGTGGTGTTCTAAAGTATAGTGTATTCACAGAAGTTAAAGAAAGGCTCTGATGTGAGGTAGTTAAGGTGCTAATGAGCTTTCGTTGGTGTTTGCCTTCATTTACTGTAAATAATGAGCAATTTGTTAGCTTGGTCTCATAGCTCTGTGGCTATCACTCATTAATTGGCCACTAGGAAGTGGGCCAATGAGGAGGAGGTTACACACCATTCTATTTCCCTGCATTTCTTTTCGACATGCACCTGGTCTCTTTTTCAGCAGCTCAAAATGATCCAACTAAACAAGGAAGTTACCTTACGTGGGGAGTCAGGCACAGGTCCCAAAAACCAATGCTGATCTAATGGGCCAAATGAGCTGTTTCCGTAACCTTCTATTATTCTGTAGGTGAGCTGCAGCCTCTCACTCCACAGTATGGTGCAATGAGCTGGTATCAACTCACAATGCTTAAAGATTCATTGTTAACTAAATTTGATATGAGCTTGGACATTTTGATTCTGATAATATGCATTAGATAATCCAAGTTCCCACATTACAACAGTGACTCCACTTCAAAAAAAACTACTTCATTGGCTGTAAAGCGCTTTGAGATGTCCGGTGGTTGTGAAAGGCGCTATATAAATGCAAGTCTTTCTTTCTTTCAATACAGAATACCAGCCCCTCCCTCGCTCCCTGTAGGAATATCTGGGAGTGACATGGTGACACTCCCAGATGCTTCACCCTGGATTGGGAAGACACAGGTTTATGCCTCATGCTCAGTAGCCGGCCTGGGACACACTGCTGGGAGAGGCAAGGCATCTCTGCCTGTGGAGGGAGAACTGCGGGACCATTCACTGCAGGTTGCTTGTACCACCCCCAGCAGTTGGAATTACTGAAGGGTGGCATCAGTTGTCCCACGAACTCTCACAGCTGTGTGACGCTCGCGGTATGCAGAGACCACTAGAACTAAGAGAAAATACACAGGAAAAAAGCCAGAGCCAGAGGCGGAGCGCCAGAGGTGGAGCGAGTTCCAGTAATAAAGCTGCGTCTGCCCACGGGAGCAGTGTGGGGTCACTCCCACAGTCCAACGGGGCGGGGGAGGGACAAGAATTACGCCCCGAGGGATTAAATCTGTATCTGGTAAATAAATATTTAAGGGTTTACCTCGGAGAACTCCGCTGTGTGCAGAGTGCAGGTTTCTGGGCCAGAACCGTCTTGTATCTAACAGGCAGGGAAAAGAAATAAAACATTATAAACACTTCATTCACAAAATGATTTCCAAGAAAAAGACAAAAGTATTGTGAAAGAAACTGATGAGTTTATTTGCTTTTGTCTGTTAAAACATTTTTTCCACAATAGTCCTGTAGGTTATGATTTATCTCCTTCTCACAAATGAGTTAATGGGAACTGTATCGCCTATAAATGGCACATTCACCAAGTCACAGGCATGAAATAAGATAGACTTTAGATGCAAATAAATAGCATAATGTTCCTTTAATTTATTATTGCTGTTCCCACGCCCCCTATCCTGTATCTTCCCATGCCACACATCTTCAGCATAGTTACCAGAACCCAGATTTCACCAGTCAATAACTGGTCGGCGCATGGAACCCTAACCTGAGTCACTAGCTGTGCAGAAGCACCCGGGCTTGACCAGAGACTCCCCCAGGAATACAGCGGAGACTGGGAGCTCACCCTGCACAGAACTGTGGGTTGATAATCCGACCAAACAAGAATCTATCACCGTCAGTCTTGAAAATTTCAACTGATCCCCAGTATTCACAGCCGTTTGAGGGAAAATTCCAGATTCTCATTACCCTTGGAAAAAGTGCTTCCTGATTTCACTCCTGAACAGCCTGGCTCTAATTTTAAAATTGTGCCCCTTGTTCTAGATTCCCCACCAGAGGAAATAGTTTCTCCGCATCTACCCCATCAAATCCTTTTACCATTTTAAACACCTCAATCAGGTCCCCCCTCAATCTTCTAAATACAAACCAAGTTTATGCAGCCAGTCCTCATCATTTATCCCTTTTAGCCCCGGTATCATTCTGGTGAATCTGCGCTGCCCCCCCCTCCAAAGCCAGTATCTCCTTCCCAAGGTGCGGGGCCCAGAACGGAACACAGTGTACCAGATGGGGTCGGACAAGACTCTGTATAACTGAAGCATCACTTCCTTACTTTAGTATTCCAGCCCTCAAGATAAAGGCCAAATTTCCATTAGCCATTTTGATTGCTTTTTCTACCTGTGCACTAGCTAGTAGTGATTTGTGTACACGGACATCTAAATCCCTTTCCTCCTCCACTGCTCCTAGTCTCTCACCATTAAGAAAATATTCCGATTTGTCTTTCTCAGATCCAAAGTGGATGATCTCACACTTCCCCACATTGAACTCCATCGGCCGTGGTTTCCAGTTTTGCCCGTTCACCGAGCCTGTAGCTGTGAATTTTGATTTATCAGGAAAGCACGTAAGTTGCAACAACGTATCTGTTCATTCAAGCAGATATTTTTCCAACATCGGTCCAAAGTCATTTAAAATTCTTTAGCATCACCTTCAGTTATTTTATTTTCTCCAATTGTACTCAACATTTAGTTCCTGACCATGGGAGCAGGCAGGTCCAAAGCACGACTCCCGCTCAGTGATGAACCAGTTGATCTCAGAAATGAGGGCAGTATAATTTAGCTCAGTGTTCCTAAGCCAAGGAGAAAGAATTGTCAGAGCTTCCTCTGTTGATTTTACCCAGTGGCCGATGTTGATCTTGCATGGACCTCAGGGGAAGAAAAGATTGGACTTAGTGGTTGAGGAAAGTGAAATCACAGCTGAGTAATGAGCTGGACTCGGTGTCCAAACTCACACCTCAGCATGAGTCCCACTTCAGGACACGAACACCATGGAATATTTTTGTTGCCGTGTGTGCTGATGATGTCAATGAACTAGATCGTTGTCTCAACATTGGCAGAGATGTGGGCTAAAATCAATAGAGCATCCTCTAACTCACAACTGGGGTCAGTAATTACAGCCAATGCCATACTTAAGTCATCAGCATTCATAGTTAAAGAAAAAAAGAATCAAAGGCAAAATCAACCGAAAATTGACTATTTTATAAAGCAATTTACCTTTTTTGCCCTACCACTCCTTAATGCCATATATCATTCCCAAACCGAGAGAGGTGGACAAATGACAATCACCCATATCTCCAGGAAAGGCACTCTTGACCCAACCTTTACTAAGTGCTCAATTGGAGACAGAGGTGACAAGCCTCTGGAGAAGTGTCTAGTCTCCATTCCGGGCCTCCACTCCTCGTCATCAGCTGATTCATCACTGGGTATTACTTTGGTCTTCAAATCCTGACCACAGCTCATCTGGCCAATCCATTCATGTGGATGTGGAGTGCTCCGGCTGAGCACCTGCCAGGATGTTGTCATTCCGAACCAACATAGGATATAGGCAGTTCCGCCTTCTATAACAGAGCCAGATGTATGTAGCCTTTAAGCCAGAAATTCTTATTTCGAGATTTATGCGTCAGTTTGAATCAATCTTTAATTGTGGTCTCGAGATGGACACTAAAGGCATGCATGAAACTGGACAACATTGAGTGTGCGGTCTCAGTATTTTCCAGTGAAAAGTCTATTCATTTCTTGATACGAACATCAGAATTAGGAGCAGGAGTCGGCCATTCGGCCCCTCGAGCCTGCTCCGCCATTCAATAAGATCATGGCTGATCTTCTACCTCATCTCCACTTTCCCACCCTATCCCCATATCCCTTGATTCCCTTATGATCCAAAAATCTATCGATCTCTGTCTTGAATATACTCAATGACTGAGCATCTACAGCCCTCTGGGGTAGAGAATTCCAAAGATTCACCACCCTCGGAGTGAAGAAATTCCTCATCTCAGTCCTGAATAACCAATCCCTTATCCTGAGACTATGACCCCTTGTTCTAGACTCTCCAGCCAGGGGAAGCAGCCTCGCAGCATCTACCCTGTCAAGCCCTCTAAGAATTTTATGTTTCAGTGAGATAAAAAGATAGAAGGATCTTTCAGTGATCCAGTTGTCTACTTGCAATATCCAATCTAACAGATTTTTGTCCAGTCTCATTATTTTCAGAGTGTTTGCACAATTCAAGTAGAACTGTTTCACAGATCATTTTCTTCAGTCCATAACTGATCATTGATTTTGTGGTCCAAATGTCAACTTTGTATGTTTCATAGTTGGGTTTTTAAATGTATTAATATATATATATATTTTTAAATCTGCAGTTTCACTGCAGCTGCTACCACAATAAAGTATACAACCAGCAACCTTAGCACCTAACTTCTTTCTGGGGTGGGGGGTTGCAGAATGGGTGGGTGGGGTGGGGAAGGTGACAAGGGTTTGGATGATTTGTGTAATAATCCTATTATAATTTCTCTCACACTGATAACCTAGGCATGCCATATTTGGGGGTGTCTCCTCCCACCCCATGACAAAATATTGCCCCGTTTCAAGACTTTCTAATATCCATGTGCTCACGTGACCTGACCTGACCTCACTTTATAAGTCACTCCCTTTCTTCTGTGGTTATGTGTATGTCTGCCCAGAGGATCTAGTGTTATTGAGAATTTACTGAAGGAAATCTAGACTTTGTGAGGATGCTATTTTACACTGGCAGCTCGTCCACCCCCAGGGCAGGTCTCCTTTAACATTGGTCTCCATTTAGAACCAGCAGTTTGGGTCGTTTATATCGCCACATACAGAATCCAACTTCTTCCAACACTGTAAAATTGAAACCTGATGAAAGCCAGAGTAAGAGGAGCTGTGCTTGATGGCCAATTAAATGTTGAAAGTCCCATCAATGTGGGACTGGAGCTGCAGTAGATGCACACTGCATTTTCAGCTTTGCATGCTAGGTTTGAATCCAGCCAAAGTGAAGATAAAAGTCTCTTTTCTCTCTGCTGTCTGTATTAAACTTCTTTGACAAGCACAAGCTGATGAGATGTCTGAGTAATGTAGTTGAATTTTTTGAGGTTACTTCCCAAAGGCATTTGATAAGATCCCGCAAAAGAGATTATGAACAAAAATGAAAGCGCACTGTATGAAGTGGTGGAAGGATTTCTGGCCGCGATTAACGCTCCTTCTGTGACCGTAACCATCTTCGTACCAGCCATTAGGGTGGTTAGTCCTATGGCGGGAGGGTTTTACGGGCTCCCACAACCCATACGAGGCGGGGGGCCACCCACACCCACGGACGCAAGTATCCCGCTGGATGTCAACCCAGAATTTAGAGCCGGAGCTCCGACTCCACTTGCCGGGACTGTCTGGAGCGGGGTTCGAAACCCTACGCCTTCTGGCCCAGCGGCGGGGATGCTACCGCTACGCCAAAGGCCCACTCCTGTGATTGGGAGGTAGGAGACAGAGTAGGGATAAAGTTTGTTCTGATTGGTAGGATGTGAAAAGTGCTGTTCCCAGGGATCTGTACTGGGGCCACAACTCATCATGATATATCGAGTTGGATAAAGGAAGACAGAGTTGTATATCTAAGTTTGCAGATGACACTAAATTAAGAGGCACAGCAAGTGTGCAGATAGGAGCATAAAGTTACAAAGGGAAATTGATAAGACTAAGTGAATGGGCAAAACTGTGGCAGATGGAGTACATTGTAGGGAAGTGTGAGGTCACCCACTTTGGATCCACAAAAGACAAATTGGATTTTTTCTCAATGGTGAGAGACCAGGAGCTGTACAGGAGCAAAGGGGTTTGGGTGTTTAGGTACAAAACACAATCAAAAGGGCTCCTGGAATGTTGGCCTTTATCTCAAGGGGCTGGACTACAAGGGGAGGAAGTTATACTTCAGTTGTACAGAGCCGTGGTCAGACCCCAGCGGGAGTAACTGGGTTCTGTTCTGGGCCCCGCACCTCAGGAAAGATATACTGGCCTTTGAGGGGGAGCAGTGCAGATTCACCACAATGATTCTGGGGCTAAAAGGGTTAAATGATGAGGAAAAATTGCATAAACTTGACTTGTATTTCCTTGAGTTTAGAAGATTGAGGGGTGATCTAATCAAAGCATTTAAAATGATACAGGAAAACCATTTCTTCTGGTGGGAAAATCCAGAACAGGGGAGCATAATCTTAAAATTACAACTAGGTCATTTACTGGTGAAATCAGGAAGCACTTTTTCCACACAAAGGGTAGTGAAAAAAAAAGCTGTTGAGGTTAGGTTAACTGAAACCTGTAAGACTGCGATCAATAGATTATTAGGCAAGGGGGTCAAGCGATATCGAGCAAAGGCAGGTAAATGGAGTGGAGATATAGGTCAGCCATGATCTAACAAAGGCAGAACAGGTGCTAGGGGCTGAATGGCCTACGTCTGTGCTATACTCGTGCGCATTGCCTAGTTGGGACAGTCCCACTGCATAAACTACTGGCAACATGACAACATATGGGTGGCTAGTGTGAGAAATTAAAATATTCACACTGGATAACAATCAGGGGATGTTCTTTAGGTTGGAGTTATACCTAAAGAGTGTGTTTGACCCTGGGTGACAAAAGTGGAGCACTCAGGCTGATTAAAATAAATTGCATAATAAAATATTCTGCAACTAAGTCTCACCACAATGCACAAGAGCAGTTCCCAGGCTACAAAGAAAGTTTGGCAGGATCAGTCATTCCTAACTCTAAAAAGCATCTGCATCGAGTTTCAGGGTCACTGAACACTCTGCTGCCTGTATGTCCTTTTGCAAAGAGGGCAACAAGGATAGCTTCAGGTTATAGATCATTAAGCTACAAAGTAGAGGTTAAGGGAGGTCAATTTACTAAAGAAGGGAAAAAGACATGTTGAGGGGGTGGAAACATAATCCAAGTTTTTATTAAAAGGATGGATGTTGGTGCCGACTACAATAATTCAGGAAACTATTCAAAATCACTGATTTCTTCTCATCGAGAGCCATTAAACCAGGGAACTAACTCTGTACCCTAGAAACTGAACAAGTCGATGAACCATTTAAAAAAGGAAATGGAGAGATTTCTGATTCAATAGACATGAATGTGGAGAAAGATGGAAAGGTTTGTGGGACTCCTGAACATGGACATAACGGGGTGGGACGGGAGGCACAAGACTCGGAGTTTGCTACTTGCAGTAACATCTTAAATGTCTTCTCTTTAACCATTTGCAAATTTTACTACAAATAACAAAAAGATAAAATCTCGTCCCCAAGGTGACCTGGACTGACCAAGTAGCCGTTTCTTTTTCCTATCCCAAGTTGAGAATTCCAAAACTTTTTTTTCTAACCGCACCCATTTTAACCACTCCTGATAAACTGAATGCAGTGCTTTTAGCAGGACAGTGCCCTTGTGAATCTTATTTGTCCAAATCATACACGCTCATGTTTAATGAGCAAGTTATGCAGACACCTTCAGTACAACGGGTTACAGAACTACTTCAACAAGCTACCAAAGTACAGCAAATTAAAGTCAGAACAGAACGAAATTGTTTTTTTAGTTCAATCTTCCGATAGCTCCCCTAATACTCTGGAGGAGTCAACACACAACAAACTTGTGGAGCCAATTGCACCAGGAGGTCCCAGGTTCAATTCCTGGAGAATTTGCTGATGTTTCCCAGGCTGGTAGTTCAGATTAATGTAGATGGCAAAGATCAATCAACCCATCTTAGTACACATCCATTCGGAAAGACAATTCCTCATCAGAACCTCCAACTGTTTCAATTATTTCAGGGATTTTGCCTCCAAGATGCCACTTGAAAGTCCATTCCATGTGTTGATTACTCTCTTCACATAAGTTCCAAATTTGCCTTTTTCTAGTTGGAACCTGCATCCCCTTGTACTAGAGCTTAGTTTGAGGTAATGTTACAGCTCTACCGTTTCTATTTTATATATCTCTATATGGTCACCTTTCAGTCATCTCCTTAAAAAAATACCATTAAACCCAAGTTTCTCCCCTTTCCTCATAAGAGAGTCCCCTGATCCAAGAGATTAGTCCTGTTCTCAACCACCCCCAGGGCTTGTAAGTCTTCTTTGTGTCTCAGTGACCAGAGCTGGACACAGTCTTCAAGGTAAGATATCACCATGCGAGAATGGCTTCCTCCCACTTACCCTCTACTGTGTTGCCGAAATAGTTCACCATTCAGTTTGGGATGCTACAATTGGCCAAAGGGCCTTGGACTATAAAGAGGAATAAAGCCGGAGCTTCCAGCTCTGGAAGGTGTGATTGTTGGAATGTTGGGATGGGGTCAGTGGAATGGCTGAATAGGCTGACAGTGTTCATTGTTCAGGTTCACAGGACAAATGGCCAATTGGGTGAGGTGTTGGAAGGCTGTTGGCACCCATTAAACCACACCATAGCAAAGGTCAATACGCTCAGGAGGAGAGGGGGGAAATAAACGAAACAGAAAACCTCAGTTAAAAGTAGGCAACAAATTGTGCAATACAAAAATTAAATATTAGTCTGAATATGCCTGATCAATAGAATACTCTAGTGAATTAAATTTAACAAGATTATACATTGAATACAAATGGCCTAAAGGTCACTAGAACCTAATTTGGTGAAAAAGACTGATAAAGTACTATTTCCTGAACTGCCAAATAATCCCGCAAGTTACTGGTGGCTCTCCTTGCTGACTTGTTTGTGTGTTTAACATTTTCAAAATTATTGGTGAGAGGCTCATACAGTATGGGAGCAGCCATGTTGTCTGGAGTATCCTTTCCTATGACATCACAAAGTTCCTCCCCCTGACTTTGTGAATGGGGCACAATGAAGAGGAACTTCAAATGAAGTTGGCAGAAAACATTTGCTTCCAGAGTCTTTACAAACAGCAATTTGAAATCATAAAAGTATGAGAAATAAATGGAGGACTGAGACGATTCAACAGAACACAATTTTCCTTCAGGACCCTGAGGTATTTGTAGTTCTACACAGCCCTGAAATTCTGCTGTGTGAATGGTATGTAATAAATAGACTAATACTTTCCATTTAAAAAAAAAGAAAGGAATTTCAGACACATTCTACAGCATGAGGGTAGAGTTTTAACTAAAGCCACCACCTAAAGGAACAAAGAGCCTGGGGAGAGGCAACCACTAGCAATTAGCAATAATGAAAATCCAATAAAATTGTGGTCAATTTGGATGATCAAAACCAACTGTGTTTAGAATGTTTTAAATTTTTTTTAGCCACTCAATCCTCAATTTTGACCACATATAAATGGTCATTTGTGCAATCCATAATTATAGGAAACATGAAAATGGACAGACCTTAGAGAATCTGTGGAATTTAATGTAGAAAATGCACAAGATCCTAAGGAAAGCTACATTGATGGAGTGCAAATATAAAACCACAAGAAATTTGAAACAGATGCCGGAAGCAGAGGGGCTATTTACAGGGGTCAGTTTATGAAGGCTTCATAAAGAGAAAGGAGCTTTGGTGGCGAATATCCATTCACTACTGACATAGGCACCAAACAAAGATCTTATTCTTCATATTGAAATATGACAAAAATAAGAAAAAAGTAAAAAAAACCTTTATTGCATAAATGTTCCCAACAGAAACATCCAATTCCTCCTCTGTAAGCAATAGTAAGGTGGCGACCAGGATACACCATGTGAATGATATTTAAATTGGTCATTTGGAACTGCAAAACAGCCCCTTCCTGAAACAGAGACCACCTCCACATATCTTGGGTATTTTATTTCAAATTCCCAAAGCACCCTCTCCAGGATCGTGTAGTAAGCTGCTATTTTTCAGTTCCTGATCCTGCCTCCCCCCTCCTCAGTTATACATTCAATATATTTAAAAGCAAGTACAAATCGTTTACTGATCATTAAATCCCTTGTCAGCTATAGTGAGTTCAGGAGACAGCATCTTACCAAAAGGCCTTGCTTTAGAATGCAAAATAATTAGGACACGAGACTTCAGAGCCAAACCCAATGAAAAAAAGTTTTGTGAAATAAAAAATAAAAAAGTTATATTTATCATTTGTTTCACTTTGAAACGGAACGGGGATCAGAACGTTGAGGACACTTCCTGCTTCCTCTCCCAAAACTACACGTGCAGAGTTAAGTTGGTGTTGGAATCATTAGTATTTGAAAAGAGCAAGTACAAAAAAAAGTGTTTTTAAAAAGAGTATCTATGAAAAATGTCGGTTTCCTTCAGGTTGCTAACAGTTACTAAGATAGTCTTTATAAGTAAGTAAACACCCAAATGAGTGGGAATTCTGTGCTAATTTTGTATTTATTAAAATAAAATTCAAGTTACCCTGTCTTTTTCCAGAGAAATAAAAATATAGATTTTATCCACTTTCAAACGGCATTATAGAGCAGCTTAACATCTAGGACCCTTCATATTTCAACATAATTTAATTTATCTTTTTTTTTTTAGTTACACAAAAGCATTGAATTGACGGGGCATTTGAGAAGCCGGTGTTGCACATTTCAAGTTTCCCAAATAAATAAGATTTCCATTACACAGCGTACATCAGCAATTTGAAATACCAATGCAAATAGGTCTAGATTTTAATTTAAAAAAAAATATTTTATTGGCCTTCCTTTTTGCTCTGCTTCTTTTGGTAAATCTTGGCATTTAATTTCCTCCATTCTTCTAAGTACATCACTGTGCTTGCTCTAATTCATGCTCCTTTTCCATTAGATTAACCAGGAGTGTTTGTGTATTTAACATCTCACTGTGAACCTAAAACAACAACAGAATCACAAATTAACGGCACGGTTTGCAGTTAGCTTTTACAAAAGTGTCACTGGGGCTAGACTGTAGTCACAGCAAATGCACCAATTCTCGGTCCTTTCATTCGTTCAGAACTCTTTGAATTTTGTGTCTAATATAATTTTAGACGGAAAAAGTAAAATTAATCTAATTTAACTGCTTGTCAAAGTAAAATTAGAGAAGTTTAAAATAAATAAATCTGTTCCAGATTATCCGTGACTAATACCAGCAGAAAGTGCACCAACTCATCCAATCAGTAAATTAAACACGTTCTATTTAAATTTCAGAAGATGCCATCAGAATTTAGCTCCTGACAAAAACTAATTTTTTTGTTTCACCTGCAGTGAAGTTTCAAAATCAACTTTTTCAGCTGACCCAAGAGAGCTTTGGGGAGTTGGTTAAACAGCTTTTGTTCCCAGATAATTTGTTTGGAAGATATCTGCTGCGGTTTAAACTAAGCCAGTCCCAGGTCACAATTGGCATCAGCACTCTGTGCTTGGGAAGGAAAGAACAACCAAGATTCCTGTGCTGTGCCTCCCGCTGGAACGTGTGCGGGTGCAGGAACGTGTGGGGGTGCCGGTGCGGGTGCCCCCTCTCCCAAAGTCCAATGGCCTGCCATAACTCGCAGTCTGTGGGCGGTCGGGGAACATAGGATCTAATGAAAGGGAGGAACTGATAGAAATCAGCATTTGCAGGGAAATGGTGTTAGGGAAATTGATGGGATTGAGGGCCGATAAATCCCCAGGGCTCGATAACCTACATCCTAGGGTACTTAAGGAAGTGGCCCTAGAAATAGTAGATGCATTGCTGGTCATCTTCCAAAATCCGATAGACTCTGGAACATTACCCATGGATTGGTGGGTAGCTAATGTTACCCCACTGTTCAAAAAGGGTGGTAGAGAGAAAACGGGGAATTACAGACCGTAAGCCTGACATCGGTAGTGGGGAAAATGCTAGAGTCCATTATAAAGGATGTAATAGCAGAGCACTTGGGAAAAAAGTGACCGGATTAGACAAAGTCAACATGGATTTACAAAAGATAAATCGTGCTTGACTAATCTACTGGAATTGTTTGAGGATGTAACTGGTAAAATAGATAAGGGAGAACCAGTGGATGTGGTGTATTTGGATTTTCAAAAGGCTTTCGATAAGGTCCCGCATAAGAGATTAGCGTGTAAAATTAAGGCACATGGGATTGGGGGGGCAAGGTATTGACTTGGATAGAGAACTGGTTGGCAGACAGAAAGCAAAGAGTTGGAATAAATGGGTCTTTTTCCGAGTGGCAGGCAGTGACTAGTGGGGTACCGCAGGGATCCTGTCCTTGGACCCCAGCTATTCACAATATATATTAATGATCTAGACGAGGGAACTAGATGTAATATCTCCAAGTTTGCAGACGACACAAAGCTGGGTGGGCGTGTGTGCTGTGAGGAGGATGCCGAGAAACTCCAGTATGATTTGGACAGGTTGGGTGATTGGGCAGAAGCATGGCAGATGCAATATAACGTGGATAAATGCGAGGTTATCCACTTTGGTGTCAAAAAACAGGAATGCAGATTATCTGAATGGCAATAGATTGGGAGAAGGGGAAGTGCAACGAGACCTGGGCGTCCTTGTGCACCAGTCGCTGAAAGTAAGCATGCAGGTGCAGCAGGCGGTTAAGAAGGCAAATGGTATGTTGGCCTTCGTAGCGAGAGGGTTTGAGTACAGGAACAAGGATGTCTTGCTGCAGTTGTACAGGGCCTTGGTGAGACCACATCTTGAGTATTGTGTGCAGTTTTGGTCACCTTATCTGAGGAAGGATGTTCTTGCCATGGAAGGAGTGCAGCAAAGACTCACCAGGCTGATACCTGGGATGGCAGGAATGACGTACGAGGAGAGATTGGGTCGATTGGGCTTGTACTCGCTGGAGTTTAGAAGAATGAGAGGGGATCTCATTGAAACTTATAAAATTCTAACAGGACTAGACAGACTAGATGCTGGAAGGATGTTCTCGATGGTGGGGGAGTCCAGAACCAGGGGTCAGTGTCTAAGGATAAGGGGTAAGCCATTTAGGACAGAGATGAGGAGGAATTTCTTCACCCAGAGAGTGGTGAACCTGTGGAATTCTCTACCAAAGAAGGCAGTCGAAGCCAATTCATTAAATATATTCAAGAAGGAGTTGGATATATTTCTTAAGGCTAAAGGGATCAAGGGATATGGAGAGAAGGCAGGAACAGGGTACTGAATTTGGATGATCAGCCATGATCTCATTGAATGGTGGAGCAGGCTCGAGGGGCCGAATGGCCTACTCCTGCTCCTATCTTCTATGTTTCTATGTCCGACAGTGACTGGAAGATGTGGAACCGTAGCCAACGTGACTCAGCACGCTCAGGAAAAGAAGGAAAACTGGAGGCAATACCAGAAACTAGGAAGTGTGTGTGTGTTCCCTGAAGGAAGAAAGATGAATATTCTATAAAATCAATCTTTCTTCTCCAGATCATATTGCCCGCACACTGCTGCAGACTAACCAAGTAGCACCTAAAACTAGGAGAGGTCCTTGAAGTTGGCGAAGATAACTGATCTACTAAAGCTATCATTTATGGTTACCATGTCGAAGCATTGGTTCCTTACGGACCCTGCTTCAGAGATTCCAAAGGGAGTCACTTAGTCATTAGATTGGATTGTAACATACGATACATTTTACCCATTTGGGAGCTCTTAGATCTAGGACGTCCATGTATGTGATAAACAGATGTCGTGTATGCCAGTGATGTGGTATATTCAGTTATGTACTGAACTCTACAAGCATCCACATAATAGAAGTGACATTCCAATTCCAATGTGTAAAGTTACTGACCTAAATGGAAAGACACTCTCAGCATTCGGCAGAAACCCACATGCGCTCGGAGAACAGCTCAATCAGAACTTGGAACTGAACATGTCTGAATGACGACCAATGCCTGTGTATCATTAACTTGGCAAGCTGCAGCAGAGCCAGCAGTACACCAACTGATCTCCTGTGGCATTGCTCACAGGTACTCTGGAGCACTGCAGTCATGTTTAGCTTCAAACTTGGCTGGTCACTGTTCAATGGGCAAAGGCAGGTGACTGTAGCTACTTAACCTCCTGAGATCAATCAATTTAATTGCTTGGAAATTTCAGGCTCCACATAAATTACTCTCCCTTTTAAAAAAAGATTGTTTCACATTTGTAATAAAGTGTAATACTTTGAAATATAATGATGTAATAGATAGATGGATATGCGAAAATGATGGCATGGAACTCGATGGTCATGTCCAAGTACAGAGCTACACAGCTTGTACGGTTTAATTTGAAGATTTGGCACCCATAAAAGTCACTTAAACTGGACCAAATCACGAATATTGGATTGGATGTCTATCGGCTCTTCAAAGATAGTATATAAAAGCCCTGCCGTCTAACAACACAGAAGGAGGCCATCAGCCTGTCCCGGCTCTTTGAAAGAGCTGTCGAATTGAGTCCCACCCTGGCTTTTCCCCATAACCCTGTAAATTAGTCCTCTTCAAGTACATGTCCAATTGTCTTTTTAAATTTCCTATGGAATCTGCTTCCACCACCTTTTCAGGTAGTGCGTTCCAGATCTTAACAACCCTCTGTGGGAAAAATTTCTCCTCATTTCCCCTTGACCTTTTTTTGCCAATTATGTTAAATCTTTGACGTTTGGTTACCAACCCACTTGCCAGAGGAAACAGTTTCTCTCCACTTGCTCTATCAAAACCCCTCATAATTTTGAGCACCTGTATTAGGTCTCTCCTTAACCGTCTCTGCTCTAAGGAGAACCCCCCCAGATTCTCCAATCTCTCCCCATAACTGAAGTTCCTCATCCATGGTGTCATCCTGCTAAATCTCCTCTGTACCCTCTCCAGGGGCTTGACATCCTTCCTAAAGTGTGGGGCCCAGAATTGTAAACAATACTCCAGCTGAGGCCTAACCAGTGATTTGTAAAGGTTTAGCAAGACTTCCTTCTTTTTGTATTCAATGCCCCTATTCATAAAGCCGAGTATCTCATACACTTTCTTAACCGCCTCATCAACTCGCCCTGCCACCTTCAAGGATTTGGAAAATGCACCTCGGGTCCCTCTGCTCTTGCACCCCCCTCAAAAATCATACCATGTTGTTCCTCCCAAAATGCATCACTTCACATTATACACATTAAATTGCATTTGCCATGCGTCTGCCCATTTCACCAGTCTGTTCACATCCGCCTGAAGTCTGCTATCATCCTCGCTGCTAACTACATTGCCAAGTTTTGTTTCATCCGCAAACTTGGAAATTGTACTCCTTATACCCAAGTCCAGGTCATTTATATACAAGAAAAGCAAAGGTCCTAATATTGATCCCTGGGGGATTCCACTGTACACTTTCTCTCCAGTTGGAAAAACATCCATTCACCGCGACTCTCCAGCCATTCACCGCGACTCTCCAGCCATTCACCGCGACTCTCCAGCCATTCACCGAGACTCTCTACCTCCTATCTCTCAGCCCATTACGTACCCAAGTTACCACCGTCCCTTTAATACCATGTGCTTCTATTTTCCGAATAAGTCTATTATGTGGCAGTTTATCAAATGCCTTTTGAAAGTCCATATATGCATCTACCTTTATCAACCCTCTCTGTTACTTCAAAGAACTAAATCAGGTTAGTCTGACACGATTTGCCTTCAACAAATCAGTGGCTGTCCCTCATTAACCCATGCGTCTCCAAGTGAGAATTAATTCTGTCCTCGGCAACGGTCACTAGTAGTTTTCCCACTGATGCTAGACGGATTGGCCTGCAGTTACCAGGTTTATCCCTCTCCCCTTCTTTGAATAGGGATGTAACATTTGCAATCCTCCAGCACCACTCCCATATCTAAGAGTGTGGTCAGAGCTTTAGCTATCTCCACCCTTGCTTCCCTCAGCAGCCTACGATGCATCCCATCTTGAACTAGTGACTTGTTAACTTTGATTTCTATTTTATATTTGCTGTACATGCAAAATTCATACTTTTACAGGCAAGCTTTTTTTTTTAAGCTAATGGGCCAGAATTTGCTGGCGTGAGGCATCTCATGGCGTACACCATTAGTTAGACTTTTTTCTGCACCCTTCAGTTCAAAGTTTATTTGCACCGTAACGTGTTTGAAGTGCAAACTGATAACGGCGCGGCAACGGAGCATCTGGGACCTCAGTGAACGGTGGGACCAACAGTCTATCTCCTTAATCAATGAGATTTAAGGGTCTAGAAAGAAATAGAGAAACAACGGAGAAGGAAATTGGGTGAAATACCTCTAAATTAAACAGTTTAAATTGTTCCTTTCTGGGTCAAAGAGGTTGATTGGCATTGCATTAACAATTATCACGTTGTTAAAAAGGTACTTACGCTGTTAAGTTCCAGCCCTAACTTTCTGCAGCGAGTTTAATGGACAATTAATGTGAAAACCAAGTAAGTTCTTAAAAATAACAGGGAGGTCAAGGGCGAGATGCCGTTTGTGTGAAGTAAACGGCGGAGCAGAATAAATCAACCAGCAAGTCCTGGAGATTCACAACTCACGGATGGACAGATGGAACCAGGGGAGAAAGTAGACAAAACCACTCAGTGCCAAACATTATAGCATTACCTCGCTCACCTCAACCCTACACTGTTAATCGCCTTTATGCTCAAGGGATTGGCAGTAAGCGATTGCTGTTGGAAGCTACGGGGGAAAATTTGGTTGCTTGGTGCTAACGGGGCGCAAAGCAACTAGCACCTGGGCGCGACGATGTTTGCGCCGCTCGCGAAATTGACCAGATATTTTGCAGTGGCGCTAAACACTACCGCCACGATCTCCTGCGCCAGCAGATCATGACGTCAGTCGAGCATGCAATGCCCCGGATCGGATATTGAGTGGCGCCCCCCTGCCTTTCCGCCTGCCGCTAGCAACAGCAGGTTGAGGGCAACGTTTTGCAGTCGGGAAGGGGCTGGGGAAGCGCTATTTAAAGGCAGCTGCTTCCTGCCTTTTTTTGTCGGCGACATTTTTGCACCACACATTGAGAGACAGAGAGAGACTGAGAGACTTCTGGACAGATTCAACGCTGTGTGAAGGAGCTTTGGGTACTAAGCAGCACTTTGCAGGTTCATTTTGATTTGACCTTCCTTGCATCGATTTAGAAGAGACTATGGGGGCTGCACTCTGAGCTCTTTCCCTGGGCCTCTCCATTGTTCTTTCCAGCAGAATTGATGTACAGGTCTCTCCAGGCCGAGACTCAAGGCTGCAATGAGCAGGGTGTGGATAGAGAGCAAGATCGACCCTCCCCTTTAAGAACTAGCCGGCGCCAGTGTGTCTGTGTTCCATTGCTAACTGACATCACATGAGCTTCACCAGCACTCTGTGGTAACGCCTCGCTCCTCAGCGTTAGCGCCTTAAGAGGTGTGTAGTGCCTGATTTAGCGCTCCAATCACCTCCAGGGCCATAGAAGCCAAGTTTGCAGTCGGAGGTGATAATTAGCGCCAAGCGTTAAACTTTGCGCCCGGCCGATAATTGCGCCCCAAACGGGGCGATACCAAATTTCTCCCCCAATGAGATAATTCTAGAATTATCTTGTCCAGAGATTATGTAGCGATCCCAAAATTCCTGGGGCCGGAGAGGCTTACGGGGGCTGGAACTTAGGGTGGTATCCAACAGAGTTCTGCCCCATTTTTAGACCCGCCAGAAATAAAAGTACTTTCAGGGCAAGCTCCACGATACACTTGATGGCTCACGAATAAGCAGGCATATTGCAATGCAATGTGAATGAGGGAAACGCGTCGAGCGACACATTTCCCTCATTTATGCTCTGCCCAACGCTGGATGCCAGACGTTGTCGTCCGTTGTTACTGGGGCCAGTGGTGGGGGCGCAATTCTCCAATTTAAAGCCGCTTTCAGACAACAACTAATTGCATTGTCAAAACTAGAAGCAGCAAGGCAGGTCATTAAAGTTTGATGTTGGTTCTGTAGTCTGCGCTGTAGCAACGTCTTCCTCACCCCACCCACCGGTAGCCCCCCCCGCCCAGACTGGTAGCCCCCCCCGCCCAGACTGGTAGCCCCCCCCGCCCAGACTGGTAGCCCCCCCCGCCCAGACTGGTAGCCCCCTCCGCCCAGACTGGTAGCCCCCTCCGCCCAGACTGGTAGCCCCCTCCGCCCAGACTGGTAGCCCCCTCCGCCCAGACTGGTAGCCCCCTCCGCCCAGACTGGTAGCCCCCTCCGCCCAGACTGGTAGCCCCCTCCGCCCAGACTGGTAGCCCCCTCCGCCCAGACTGGTAGCCCCCTCCGCCCAGACTGGTAGCCCCCTCCGCCCAGACTGGTAGCCCCCTCCGCCCAGACTGGTAGCCCCCTCCGCCCAGACTGGTAGCCCCCTCCGCCCAGACTGGTAGCCCACCCCGCCCAGACTGGTAGCCCACCCCGCCCAGACTGGTAGCCCACCCTGCCCAGACTGGTAGCCCAGCTACATCAGAAACAGCACGGGAGCCCACCCAAAACACAGTGGTGCAAATTGACCAGACCCCAGAACTTCAGTTGGGGCCAGGTAGCAGTTCTACTCCACATCTACCAAACCCCTCAAGGCCTCCCGAGGAATTTCAGAGCCTAAATATTCCTAATTAAACACTCTGTACAGAGTGCGTTACGGAAAATGCCGCTCCTTCTTTCGGAATCCTGCTCACATCATGCAGCAGTTCAATCACAGATATACAGAGAAGTTTATGGGAAATGCTTCATAATGGGAGCCATGGTGCTGGGAGTCTTGGTTCTTCCCTTTCCCAGACCCTGCTTGCTCAAGCCAAGAAATGCGTGCAATATCACTGAGCTATGATGGTTACGTCTAGGATCTATATCTCTAAATGTGTTACCATAAATAGCAAGTGTTTGCAGAGGAGAACACAACTCCTGATATTTGTTATCACACACTCAATGTGCAGACAACAGTTAAGTGAGCAGTTTCTAACCTTTAACTTCAAAGACAACAGATTATTTGCGACAGGTATTTGAGGGAGCATTAATGAGTCTCGGTAGTAAAGAGAATGATGGTTAGAGACAGCAGTGTATGTAATGGCAGTGATAGTTCTGCAGTGATCACATTCCAGCCAATGTGGCACCAGGAGATACTAGTAGAAAAGAATCACTCATTGCAGCGCTTCTGATAATAAAGCAACTAGCCACACAACAGGTGTGGCACTATCCAGCACTTTAACCAAGATTATCCATCTGCCTGAAAGGACTGATCTTTTGTACACTTACCTCGATTTCTGTGGTATCGGCATGATTTTCAATTATCTCCACACACTGCCTCTTCATCAATGGCTCCTCAGTGATCACTGTCTCTTCAGCAATGTCCGTTGCTGGAACAGTCAAAACTAGAACACAGAAATAGGTTAGACAGGACATAAACAACTTCAGAAACAGAATTCTCAGAAATCTTGCACTTACATTTTTATCATTTTTTAAATGGTTACGAGCTGCAGATCATCTGAACTGCATTTCAGTATAAAGTATTTGATGTGTAAAGTGATCAATATCACCTCTGTAACAACATTCTCTAAAACAAAAAATATTCAAATATAATTATTTTTGGTATCAGAACGTGTAGCCACACGAGTATTGCATGCGGTCTTTTATTCAGTGTGCAACAGTGAATGTGCTACACCTGCTCAATTACCCTGGAATGTTCAGCTTTGTAATATTTACCTTGCATGTATGGCCAAAGAAAGAATACTGGGAAATGATGAATAAACACAATGAGCTTTCACCCACACTAGTATTTTATCAATTAATTACACTTTACCTTGTTGTCCATCCTGCATTGTCACAATGATTGGTTGATTCATGCTGTCACTGGCTGCCTGTAGGTTGCTCAGTTGAATATCATCGGTTACTATGGTAATCACTTGCTGACCTCCACTGCTGACAACTTGTTGAATAGCACTGTCCACCGAGTCTGCTGTTACGACTTCTTCTGTGGCAACTGCTGAAAGTAAAATTAATATTTCTCTTCTAACTCTGAATTTTGGAAATCAATGTTTTCCACTTCAGACCTTAATATGTAGTAAGCAATACCCAAAACCGAGCAACTCTTGACTAAGTTGAAAGATTTCCCCCAATCCAGAAAACTGTCAGATGACCTGCTAATAAGACTCAGTCAATTCTGCTTCTAAAGCATTCACTAGGAAGTATGGAAGAGAAGCATGGATTGACTGAAATTCTGACAGTATATGACAAGAATGTTAACTTTGCATGCAAGATTTTAAAAAATAACTGGGAGACAATTAATCAACAGGCACGTGTAGCCCCCCCCCCTCAACAGACAGGGGCGTGTAGCCCCCCCCCACAGACAGGGGCGTGTAGCCTCCCTCCCCCACAGGCAGGGGCGTGTAGGCACCCCCCCCCAAAGACAGGGACGTGTAGCCCCCCCCCCCCCCCAACAGACAGCGACGTGTTGCACCCCCCCACAGACAGGCACGTGTAGCCCCCCCCCCCCAACAGACAGGGACATGTAGCGCCCCCCCCCCCCACAGACAGGGGCGTGTAGCCCCTCCACCCACAGACAGGGGCGTGTAGCCCCCACCCCCCCAACAGACAGGGGTGTGTAGCCCCCACCCCCCCCAACAGACAGGGGTGTGTAGCCCCCACCCCCCCCAACAGACAGGGACGTGTAGCCCCCCCCCACAGACAGCGACGTGTAGCCCCCCCCCCACAGACAGCGACGTGTAGCCCCCCCCCCACAGACAGCGACGTGTTGCCCCCCCCCAACAGACAGCGACGTGTTGCCCCCCCCCCCCCAAACAGACAGGCACGTGTAGCCCCCCCCACAGACAGGGACATGTAGGCCCCCCCCCCCCACAGACAGGGACTTGTAGGCCCCCCCCCCCCACCCCAAACAGACGGGCGTGTAGCCCCCCCCCCACCCACAGACAGGGGCGTGTAGCCCCCCCCCCCCCGCAAACAGACAGGGACGTGGAGCCCTCCCCCACAGACAGGGACGTGGAGCCCCCCCCCCCCCCCCCACAGACAGGGGCGTGTAGCCCCCCCCGACAGACAGGGGCGTGTAGCCCCCCCCCCCCCCCACAGACAGACGCACACACCAAGTTGCCACCATTTTGCAGATTTAACAGAATCCAAAACCAGGCGCTCCATGTGAGCTCATCAACAAGTGTCAGATGGTCATTAACACTGCGACGGTTTTTGGTCTCCATTCCTATAAAGGGTCAACTTTTTACTGCATTGGTACCAAGTCTGGAAGAATCTAAAAACCCAGAAAAGGCTCCAAAGAGCTGATCTTAAGGACAATGTCTCAGCTACAAAAACATTATCGTTAATTTTAACCACAGTTTGCTTTGGTTGGTCTACTTTACTCTCTCAAGCGGATATGGAATAATACAGCAAGTTTAAACGCACTCTCCAAAGAGACAAATAACAATAGTGTGCCATTCATTTAAAAAATAATAATTCTTTTGGGATTTCATCAACAGAATTAATGTTAATGAGAATATTTGACGTCACACTGGACATCACTCATTTTGTACCTGGAGAGTCGAAGAATATTTTTCTATTAACAGTGACAAAGTACCACAGTACACTTTAGCACCAACACACAGTGCTACAGAATAGCAAGACAGATTCGAGCCCGTAATCTTCCCAAGCTGCTGAGGGAAGCAAAGGATGGGTGAGCAGAACTGGCCGCTGTATACCTGCCCTCCATAATATTTCACCTATAGTTCGGAGGTAGGTGAAATAAACACACAGCAATCACTACATAAAATGTTACTCAATATGCACCCAAAAAGCAGGAAAATGTTAAATATAAAAAGTAAACATTAGCAATTTCCAGACAAGCAATCTTCTCCTCGCTAAGCATACTACTGGTTATGATTCTCAAACTCATCCAGATCGCTGGGTGCTGCCAGTATAGTTCTGTTCTCATCATCTACCGAAGTTTACAAAATGAAAAATATTAAAACTTCATTTGAATATAGTGCAGTGAGTAGTTGTGGACAGCCTTTCTACTGGAAATTTACTTTTTAAAAATTGGTTACTTTAGACACAAATGCAGATGTCAATCACTACGCCCTTGAATTGAACAAGACAGTTAATCAAACACTTATTTCTAAGGTTGCAATATGTAAAGGCAAATAGTTCAATCATTCTCAGCCTTTATTAAAGTATATCTGTTATCCAGACAGGCCATGAGGATTCTTAAACTGCTGTGCGCTCCTCTCTGTTGAGATTAGATGCCCGCTCTAAATTTAAAGCCTCAAAAATTGATGTCGGTGGACGGTGTTCATCAGTAGGAAATTCATTCTAGCCATTGTTTACAACATTGGCTGTCCCTTTATTTATTTTAAATTTTGTACCCATTAATATAATAACAAATTCCAGACTATTGAACATTTTAATCTGTTCTGAAAGTAATTTTGAAGTTTAATTCACAAAGTTTTTTCAGAGGTAGCGCTAATAATGCACCACCACTCTGGCGATTGAACAAAATGTTTAAAAAGCCAGGCAAAAAAACAATATCCTTAGAGTTTTCAAGTTGCATTAATTTAATGCAAAATAGCAACATTACCAATCAAATTCTCCTAAAGTTACAAAATATAAAAGTTAAACAAAAAAGGTACTCATGCAAATGTTTTACCATTCAATGTCCCTCTCCCTCCCACATCATGCACAGGGTAAAGGGAGCCTTCTCATAGGCATCTTACACATTGCTCTGTAACCTGCCACTAGCAGGTGCACGAGAGCAGCCCTAGTTTAAAAGTATCTCAATAATAAGGCAGCATATGTGCCCGAGGCACAGACTAGGAAGGTCCCAGGTTTAACCCCACTCAGTTCGCTGATCTGTGAGGCGTTAGCAAAAACATTACAACTGGCCTCAGCACCCTTGTTGGGGTGGGGGAGGGTTTGCTCAGATGTGAATCTCCTGTGGTCAAATAGCCTGCAAATATTTACCATTTCAGCTCACAGATGAAGACCCACTACTTAGAGGAGAAATCAGAGACCAGTGCATATGGAAATGTACCCCAAATTAAGTCAATGCATTCAGGAGGGGAGAGGAGAGGAAACATAGAAGATAGGAGCAGGAGTAGGCCATTCGGCCCCTCGAGCCTGCTCCGCCATTCAATGCGATCATGGCTGATCATCCAAACTCAGTACCCGGTCCCTGCCTTCTCCCCATATCCCTTGATCCCTTTAGCCTTAAGAAATATATCTAATTCAGGAAAGGAGCAAAGTGGCAGAAAAAGAGGTATTGCAATATACTAAGAATTACGATCTGAAGCTGCTGAAAATTACATAACAGAATTCTTGCCCAAAACTGTTATACAATAACTTTGTAGCTTACTACAGCAATGCAATGAATTAATATTCCATAGTGCTGCGTCCAGCAGTTGGATAAGGATTCATTTGCATGAATCCCCCAAGAAGCAGCTTCCTGATCTTGGCCCGAAATGACATCAGGGGGCTGGGGGGTGCGGTGTTGCATGCTTTATGCTTGTCCTAGTCACTGGATCGAGGCTGAAATTCTGTCCAACAGCAACCTGTATAGGAGCTCTCGGAGTGAGACATGCCTGTAACAGTTAGTTTTAAGATCCAGCAGATTCCAGGCTAGAATAGTGGACCGTAACTAATTAAAGTATTAACATTTCACTTCGTGCTTTACTTAATCATATATTTCGGCATAGGAACTGTTGAAACATCACAATCTCCTGTTTGGATCTCACCTCATCCTTCAATTAGCCTTCTGTCCCAGTTCTGCACCATAACCTCTAACAGATCGTTTATTTTTAATATCGATTTAACAAATACTGTTGGAAAAAATCAGTTATAATACATCTACTGCTATGCAAATCACACAAAGCTTCATTCCTCCCCACTTGACCCCCCCATGCTCAGATTGATAAAGGGAAAGGGAAAGACTTCTTTATCACCAATACTAACATTTTCAGCACTTTAGTAACCAAGAGTCTCTCCAATAGGAGGCATTTTGTGGACATAATTGAAGGTTACATTTATATTAGTGCAATCTGTTTTTGAAAACATATCAGATAAGCAAGTCTGCTTTGAAAGAAGCCCGAGATCAGACAGTGGGCTGGATGCAGTTCAGACAGTCGCTTTTAGCTCTAATACCATCCCCACTTATTTCTAAGTGCAGAGACTGCCAATCATATTTACTCTCAAAGTGGGGTCCATTCAGTTCTGAAACAGCGGGCACATAGTTGTCCTCATCATTCCAAACTCTGGTATTCGCAAACGAAAAGCAAGCCCTTCTGTAATTCCTCACTGTGTAAAAACCAAGGGATGGGTTAGGTCATCCTCGACATGTTAGAAGACGAAGTGAAGTCACCTATATTGTCAGGACTAACATGTTTAAATAGATTCCTTTTTTAAAACTATCTGCAGCAGTTTCTATTATTTAAGGATTACCATAAAACAATGCTACAATACTACTTTAGATTCTTATTCCTCATACATACGCAGAGTATTACACTCTGAGGTCAAATCTAATCAATTTAATTTAAAATGTACCATTTATGTAACACAAAAATAGGTGGGAGGAGAAAATGTCATTTTAGTAGAAATTGTTTTACTGAATATAGCAATAAAAATATCTAACTCAAGGGAGAGAGTGATGAGCAGAATACATCACGTCTGAACTCAGTGATTAATGTTGTTTTCTCCGATATAACTTAAAACATTACTCTTTCGTTATGTGGGTATGTGAAGAGTTAAATTCAGGGAAGTGGGCTAATTACACAAAGGTTGAGATTCCCATCATATATCTAGTTATTTATTTGATGGTTATGTAAACAGCAAGATTTATATACATTATACACATATGTACAAAGCATCCGTTAATACTGTAAATTCATATGATCCCTTTTACTACATTAAATCTTTCAAATCAGGGGTTTTGATAGAGTAGATAAAGGCTGTTCCCTCTGGCGAGGTGGTTAATAACTAGAGGTAATAGATTTAAAAGATCTAGAGGAGAGACGAGGAGAAATATTTTCACTCAGAGCTGTCGGGATTTGGAACGCTCTACGGGAAAAGATGGCGGAAGCCGAATCCATAGATAACTTTAAAAGGAAGTTGGACAGGTACTGGAGGATAAGGAACTTCCAGGGTTGTGGACAAAAAGCAGGCAGGGGTGTGGGACTAAACACGACTGCTCAAAGAGCCAGCACAGGCACAACGGGCCAAATGGCCTCCTCCTGTGCTATCAGTTTCTGTGATTTTATGAAATCACAAAGCCCAAAAGCTTCGTGTGAACATATTTTCTTTCACCCCACCCCAAGGCACAAACTTAGCCATTAAAGCTCTAGGACCCGAATAGACTCCACCCGACAAGCTCTCCATTTCTCATTATTTTCCATAATGAGATACTACCTTTATTTTATTTTAAATTGCTTATTATTGTAGTCAAGAAATAGCGTGAAGGTAACCATATGCAAGGAGCTCTTACCAATGTTAAGCTAGTCCCATACTCCGACTGTTCTAAGGGAATGAATGTTCTGACAGAGAGACTGTTCCAAATCCTTCGGTATGTTGTGGTTACAATATTGAAAGCTGGCTGTTAAGGTGCAGGATGCTGCAATAACTCCATCTCTGCTAAATGTAGCTGGCATTCATTAAATGCGAATAACCCCACTGTATGTTTATACATTTCTATTGATGGCAGCAGCGGTTCAAGAAGGCCCACACCACCAACTCAGGGCAACTAGACATGGGCAATAAATGCCAGCCTTACCAGCAATGCCCACATCCGGAGAATAAAAATAAAACTTATAATCACTCACGCACTGAACCAGTAAACCAGAATGATTGTAGTTCAATAGTCAGTAATATCCATAAAGCCATTCCATTTATAGTATGTGTTTAATCTAATAAGGAAAGAGGCAGTGCTGGGTCTAGTTCTCGGAAATGAAATAGGAGAACTGGGTAATGTATAGGTAGGGGCAAATAATTAGTTTGGATATAAAAATTTGAAAAAGAGAGGGAACAGTCAAAGATTGAAATTGTCTTTTTCCCCCAATCACATAAAAGTTAACTAACTCAGCTAAACCATAAGACCAAGAGAAATTATAAAGAAAGAATGGCAGGAAATAAAAGGATTTTATAAACACATAAAAGTAAAATAATTGAAGAATGGGTAAGGCCAATTAGAGATGGAGAAGGACATCTTAAGGGGATGAAGGAAGGGCGGAGACACTAAATGAGGACTTTGCCTAGGTATTCACAGAAGAGTGTGGTAGTGAGGATGAAAGGATACAAGAGCAGGTGTTGAAAGTAGATAGGATAACCACAGATAAGGAGGTAGTGCTAAAAATTGGTGGAGTGGAATGTGGAAAAGGCACAAGGCCCTGGTGGCTGTATTCTAGAATTCTCAGTGAAGTCAGAAAGGAAATAGCAGAGGTTCTGACTACAATCTTTCAAACATCCTTGGATACAGAAGTTGTCTGAGGATTGGAAGGCTGCCAACATAACACCCCTGTTCAAAAGGGAGAAAGGGGGGAGGGACCCAGTTAACCTAGGAGTAGTGGGTAAGCTTCTCGAGGCCATAATAAAGTGAAGCTCACCTAGAAAAATATTAAGATTTGTAAAAGACAAGTCAGTCTGAAGAAATAGCAGCATATTAGTAAAGGAAATGCAGTGGATGTTATGTGTATGGATTTTTAAAAGATGTTTAAAAAGGTGTTACAATGGAGGCTTTTTGATAAAATAAGACATGTGGTATTAACGGGAATGTGGCAGCGTTGCTAAGAAGTTGGCTAAACGGACAGAAACCAGTGGTTAATGGATATAAATAGTGGTCAGTGTTGGGACCATTGCTCTTCTCAATATTTAATGATATGGAGCGCAGTATCAAAATTTGCATACAACACAAAAATGTTTTTGTAGGCTTTCAACAAACTGCCCAAACACACAACTGTATATACAACACGCAGGAAGCACATTACGCATACTGATTATGTTAGTGGACCAGTGTGACTGCTGCTTCTGACATTTAACGGTCCTGCAACCTTCATTTCCACCACTGGAAATTTAAAGGAAAAACGACAGGAACCTGACTGGATTTCCTTTCAGCAAATGCGCACACTCAGGGTTTGAAACGTACACAGTGATGACATCAAAGGAATAAGCAACTCTGGTTCTTTAATCCCTGAAACATCTCAGTAGCCAATAAATTATTTGACTCTAGACGGAATACCCACTCCTCCCCCTCCAGATAAGACAGGCACGTTGAAGCCACCCAATGATGCGCTCTGCAAAATAGGAGTCATTCGCACTATATCGTCATGAATATAAACAACTTCTTTTCCATATAACGTACACCTGTGTTCATCTTGTAAAACTTGATGATGGAAGAATCCTTTTAGCATCTATAATAGGAGCACTTAAGAAGCATTCCAGTGACCACTTTAGCAGTAGGATATGGGGCAAAGCCAACTAGGTTCTTTACTCATTTTCCAGTCCAAAGACTGACTGAACAATTAAACACTCTTTGGGTCGTTTTACTCATGATCAGGCATGTGTCGTACATGCACACTCTTAAGCATGAAATCGGCCACTTTGCATATGCACAGTTTCCTTTTCAAAATTATCAAGCTCCCATAGGAAAACTGAGGATTTTCTGTTTGTTTTTCGCTCTGCACAATAACTGCTGCCAAAACCAGAAAGGTAATATCATAGCGAGGTCAGAATCTTAGCCATATGTTCAGGCCAAACCACTGAACAGAAGACAGGTGCTTCCCTGCAGATGTCCAAGTATCTTCTGAGGCTTGTGCAGACAGCAAGAGCCTGGGAGCTGTCGCTCGTCAACCAAGAAATAGTGCGTGGCATCTGAAGCCAATGGAAAAAGCTTAAAAACTATTCTAAAACATTAAGTTTCTTAATTAGGACCAAAGAAAACAATATCTAAATGGATTTATATGTTACTTAATGACACAAATAGCTCCTGGCTCTAAACTTTAAAGGGAAACATTTTCAGCGTACAACACCAGCCCCATTATCTGTCTTTTGAGAAAGCTCAACTTTAAAACTGAATTTACCAGCAGGACTGCAGTCTAATAATGACTTCATTACTAATCTGTGACAACTATTTCATACAATGTCAAGGAACAGTGAGGAATAATGGAGCTTGACACTGTTTATTTCTAAAAGGAGATTAATTTTGAAATCATAGAGCTGAGACTCACTGTTGGGTAACAGAAACCACAGTGGACAGGCACATTTTTACAACAGGAATGGTGGGTTTCAATAAGCACGCGGCAGAAAACACACACACGACATTGCTGATATTTTTTAAATATGCAATGTGTGTACTTGCTCAATGAAGAAAAGTTACACTAAATGTAATTAAAAGTGGGGTGCAAAACTCTATGACTGAGAAGGGTTCACAGGCACATAGTTTAACAAACTTCTGTCTGTTTGAATCATCATGGCATGATGCCCATGCACACACAATGGCAAGTTTCCATCTTTCTCTGCAAACTTTCGAGAGTGCACTGAAGAAGTAACATAAATGGGCAAGAGTGGTGCACGGAGGGCGTGACTGAATAGCTTTCCCAAGACTAGGTTAAAACCTCAGCAGTAAGTTACAAGTGACTTGATATTCACACTGTCCCTATCCCAAAAGGAGCATGAATATTAAATCCAGCTGGGTAAACTAGGGGATGGGGGGAAATTGATTATTGTTCAAGTGCATCTCTCAACAACAATTTTGACAATGGAAGTTACTGTTACTGCAAGCTGAACCACTCATTGCCCAAAACTCGGGCCAGAGATGATGATGCCATACTGAGTTACAGAATGTTCAGTGAGTCAGGTTAAATATACAAGTGTTCTGATTTTGCTGCTTGCTGATATTTTAGAACTGATCTACCACCCTACAGAAAAGTATCACCCAATATTTTTCTAAATCATAAAACCTTGATTCTGAAAACAATTTAGTCTTTACCTTCTTAATAAATCTTCATTAATAGTGAAGGAAAGGATGACTGGAGGCGGTACAAAGGAAATGGATGACATGACATGGGCGCTACAGCATAATACACAAACACCTCAGGTTGTATTGTTGCAAACGCGTCCACTTGTAAAAGTCTGTTTGCGTTGCTGAAGTGAAAATTTCTCAATATTATTTAGCGTTTGTTGTATTAAAAAATAAAATGTAATTAAAATTGGAGTTGGAGAGGAATTCGATGTGATGAGATGCGTTGTATTTGCCAAGTTTCTGTAGCTCTGCGAGATATACAACACTGGTGAGATCACTCTGCTTAGGAATTTCTAACACATTTTCTAGGTAAGTGGTGCACCCTGAATGGTTTAGCAGAATGATGAGCAGCTGTTTTCCTAACCTGGTGCTTCAATTGTATGCGTCAATGGTGCTGATGCTTCTGCCAAAGCAGCTAATGTAGCCAACACCGATGTAGAGGAATTCCCAAATTGTACCGTAGAAATACCTGAAGAGTCTAAAATTTAAAAAAAAAGGTTACACGCCATTCCTCAGGAAACAGGTTACTGAAGATCTACGCGTTTATATACACACACACACTATTTAAAAATGCCATTAAACACAAAGTACTAAAACAGGAATCATCTTTATAATGTTGTTAAAAACAAAAGTTAAACTTGATGAGTTTTATTACAAGTACTTTTAAAATTAAAAATATCATGAACAACTGCAAATCAACTTCATAAATTCAATTCATTTGGTAATCACCTTTATACATTGAGATGGATTAAGAAGCAGGACCACATTTAAAAAAATCAGAATCAAACTAGATAAATCTGTTCTGGTTTAAACACAGTTTTATTTCATTATTAGTGGTTTTGTTGAGCTCAAGGGAAAGGATTTTAGTGCTGGGAAATGGAAAACTTTCGGATTTCAGTCATCCAGTGTCCACATCAAACACTCCTGGGTCAGATATGGGGCAGCTGCTGCAGAGTGAAGCACCCTCTTCACTGCCAACACTGTGCATTGCAATTATGGAGTTTAAAAATAAGTTATGCAAAGCATGCGTTTAAAATGGCATGCACCATGAACGGTGCGAGAAGTTCCCAAACCCAGTTTAAATTCCCCCCCCCCCCCTTAACATCGGGTCTATGGCAATACAAGGTTTACTGTATCCTTGCATTAATAGGCCAGTTGAAAGGCCATTTAATTAAACCCTTGATGTTGAAAGTCCAATAGCATTTCTTAAAATCCTAACACTTAGAATACATAACAAAAATAACAACCTCACAAAAGAAACATGAAATCTGGGCAATTCAAGTATTGATATTTTCCACACATAAGCGTGGCTCAGTTGGTAGATTCTTGTCTCCGAGTCAGAAGGCTGTGGGTTCAAGCCCTGATGTGGACTTGAGCATCGAGCCTGCAGTACAATCTCAGAGATGCCGTCTTTCAGACGAGGCTAAACGGAGGCCTCATCCGCCTGTTCTGGTGGACATAAAAGATCCCATGGCACTCTCTGAAGAGAAGCAGGGAGTTTGCTTGGTGTCCTGGCCAATATTCAATCACTCAAGCAACACCAATAGAGATTTCCTAATGTGATAAGGCATTATATAAATGCAGTTCTTTCTGTAAATGAGAACCAATAGCAACTCATTTTTCACAGGCTAAAAAAAATAATTTTACAGGCTGCATTACAGAAATGGTCATCTGTGTCCTGTAGACAACACAACATGCATACACCGGACACTGACATACTGAGCACAGCAGTGTACACTAGTGCCACAGCCACTACTTGAAATCAGTCCCTAGCGTTATTCAACTACAGTATAGCTCACTCACCACAAGTCTACCATGTAATTTAGCCTAGGAATAAGTCGCCCACCTTCAGTCACAGGAGACCAGGAAAAACAGGAAGAAAGTAGAGGAATTTCACAGCAATGAAAAACCAAACAATTGTAATGTGGCCGACATACCCGAGACCTTTGTTGTACCAGTGGAAACTAGGCCGGTTAGGTTGACCACTCCTCCAGGCCCAATGATGAATTGTGGTGTAGCACTATGTACTGTGATTGTATCAGAGCTGTCCGAGTTTGTGTTAATCTGGTTCTGCATTGCCCTCTGTAGGGTAACAGAAAGAGTGTTACTGAACAACAAACATGGCAGTTGTACACTCCTTCAAGAAGCTGTTTATTCTAATTAGAGGAAATGCTGTACCCCTTGCATCTCTACCAGGATACAAGAAATAAATGGATTGTTACTAAACTAGCTAGCCCCACCTTCCTCAGGTTAGCTGGAGTGACAGATACGTCAGTAATCATATCAGCCATGGTTACCATGATGAAAAGGCTAGGTAGTTAGTCTCTGGTGGACAGGAATGCAAAGCTATAGGTTTACAGTCACAGAACCAATGAAAGAAATTCACTTCAATACAAACAATTCAAAGTTATATACACAGACAGAGTTTACAACTAAGCCCCATGATCTGTGCCAACAGAGTAAGACAGTGTAAATACTGGATTACAAAAATTAGTTTTGATAAAAAAAATTGTTAGTTATACAGCATTTGGTGGTGGAAATGAGGGTATATTTTTCAGCTCATCACATCTGACCATTAAAAACAAAAAAGTTACATTTCAGAGTGCACCATATCTACTTTCTAATGTTCTCAGTCACTGAATACTTCATGTCTGTGGTTCATTATACTGCAAGATACCAGACTCAGCTTCACAAGAACAAACAGGGAAACAATCCAACAGGATAGTGATATCAGACTAGCGACTGGGCAAGACACTGGGCAAGGCACTGGCCTTTCACTTCTGGCGCTTGGGTTCAAGTCAAGCCCAGATTGATGGGATCAAAGTCTCCGCACCCTGTAAGCTCCAAGTACCATGTATGGAATAAGTTTGAGCAGCTTCAGTCCAATTCCTTGTGGACACGGTTCCACAATACAGCCTCGTCAATAGTGACACAGCCAATGCAGTGCCAGTGCTCTTCTGGTTTGGGGCTGAAACACGTGGCTAGGGAAGCCCACAAGGACCATCACTCTGCATGTCATAGTGCTGCATCAGGCCTGGCAGTGCTTGATGCCAACACAGGGTGCCTAAAATGGAGAGTCTTCCATTCCTCAGCACCAACATCCTTCACTTTCACAGACACAAAAGATGTTTTGCACAAACCCATTGTTATTGGAGAAAGTGGTAGGAGCAAAATGTGTTTGAGAGTTCTGGCTCCACAGCAAGATAGAAATGTTATAAGGGAGGGGTGGGTGAAAGAGTCACACCACAGTAAAAGCATTCATTTAATTCATCCACCTTGGCCTTGACTAGTTAATTGCTTTATCATGCTGACAAAAAAAGAGTAATCACAATTCACTGTGGTAATTCAGCATCCCCACGTTGCCTGTAAGCAGCCTTTATTTAAACTATTTCCCCTGCTCAATGAAAAGTTCATCCAACCACACATCTTTTCCCTGCCAAATGGGAAGGCAGGCAGGTTACTCAAGGTTCCCTCAATCCCACCCTAGAGTCGGGTTTTGCAAGGTGCAGGACAGCGGTTTAAGGGCCTTGGTAATCCAGCTTTACTCTTCCTACCTGTGGGAAATATTCAGCTTTGCTCACAAGAACAGGAGGAGGCCATTCAGCCCTCGAGCCTGTTCCACCATTCAATGACATCATGGCTGACCTGTATCTTAAGATTTACAGAATCAAGGCAGGTAAATGGGGTTAACACCCTTGCCTAACAAAAATCTATCAATCTCAGTTTTGAAATGTTCAATTGACCCCCAACCTCAACAGGTTTTTGGGGGAGAATTCCAGATTTCCACGACCCTTTGTGTGAAGTGCTTTCTAACATCACCGCTGAATGGCCTGGCTCTAATTTTAAGGTTCTGCCCCCTTGTCCTGGACTCCCCTACCAGAGGAAATGGTTTTTCTCTACCCTATCAAATTCTTTAATAATCTTAAACATCTCAATTAGTTCACCCCTTAATTTTCTATACACAAGGGAATACAAGCCTAGTCTATGTAACCTGTTCTCATAATTTAACCCCTTAGCTCAATGCTAAGAGTGAACCTGTTATGTTTAGAAATCACTACTGCAAACCCATGGCCTGCCACTGTGTGTGTTGGAATGCCAAAGCACCTTACATAGAAACATAGAAGATAGGAGCAGGAGTCGGCCATTCGGCCCCTCGAGCCTGCTCCGCCATTCAATGAGATCATGGCTGATCATCCAAATTCAGGACCCTGTCCCTGCCTTCTCCCCATATCCCTTTAGCCTTAAGAAGTATATCCAACTCTTTCTTGAATATATTTAATGAACTGGCCTCCACTGCCCTCTGTGGTAGAGAATTCCACAGGTTCACCACTCTCTGGGTGAAGAAATTCCTCCTCATTTCAGTCCTAAATGGCTTACCCCTTATCCTTAGACTATGACCCCTGGTTCTGGACTCCCCGGCCATCAGAAACATCCTTCCTGCATCTAGTCTGTCCAGACCTAATAGAATTTTATAGGTTTCGATGAGATCCCCTCTCAATCTTCTAAACTCCAGTGAGTATAAGCCCAATCGACACAATCTCTCCTCATACGTCATTCCTGCCATCCCAGGTATCAGCCTGGTGAATCTTCTCTGCACTCCTTCCATGGCAAGAACGTCCTTCCTCGGGTAAGGCGACCAAAACTGCACATAATACTCAAGGTGCGGTCTCACCAAGGCCCTGTACAACTGCAGCAAGACATCCTTGTTCCTGTACTTGAACCCTCTTGCTACGAAGGCCAACATACCATTTGCCTTCTTAGCCGCCTGCTGCACCTGCATGCTTACCTTCAGCGACTGGTGCACAATAACACCCAGGTCTCTTTGCACTTCCCCTTCTCCCAATCTATTGCCATTCAAATAATAATCTGCCTTCCTGTTTTTGCCACCAAAGTGGATAACCTCACATTTATCCACATTATAGTGCATTTGCCATGTTTCTGCCCAAATCGTACTGGAGTTTCACGACATCCTCCTCACAGCTTACCCTCCCACCCAGCTTTGTGTCGTCTGCAAATTTGGAGATATTACATCAAATTCCCTCGTCCAGATCATTAATATATATTGTGAACAGCTGGGGTCCTAGGACCGATCCTTGCGGTACCCCACTAGTCACTGCCTGCCACTCGGAAAACGACCCGTTTATTCCAACTCTTTGCTTTCTGTCCACCAACCAGTTCTCTATCCAAGTCAATACCTTGCCCCCAATCCCATGTGCCTTAATTTTGCACGCTAATCTCTTATGTGGGACCTTATCGAAAGCCTTCTGAAAGTCCAAATACACCACATCCACTGGTTCTCCCTTATCTATTTTACCAGTTACATCCTCAAAAAATTCCAGTAAATTAGTCAAGCATGATTTACCTTTTGTAAATCCATGTTGACTTTGTCCGATCCTGTCACTGCTTTCCAAGTGCTCTGCTATTACATCTTTTATAATAGACTCTAGCATTTTCCCCACTACCGATGTCAGGCTTACCGGTCTATAATTCCCCGCTTTTTCTCTACCACCTTTTTTGAATAGTGGGGTAACATTAGCTACCCTCCAATCCATGGGTACTGTTCCAGAGTCTATCGAGTTCTGGAAGATGACCAGCAATGCATCTACTATCTCTAGGGCCACTTCCTTAAGTACCCTGGGATGTAGACCATCAGGCCCTGGGGATTTATCAGCCTTCAGTCCCATCAATTTTCCTAACACCATTTCCCTACAAATACTGATTTCTTTCAGTTCCTCCCTTTCATCAGACCCTATGTTCCCCGGCATCTCTGGGAGGTTATTTGTGTCCTCCTTTGTGAAGACAGAACCAAAGTATGTATTTGGTTGGTCTGCCATTTCCTTGTTTCCCATTATAAATTCCCCTGATTCTGACTGTAAGGGACCTACGCTTGACTTCACCAATCTTTTTCTCTTCACATATCTATAAAAGCTTTTACAGCCAGTTTTTATGTTCCCTGAAAGCTTACTCTCATATTCTATTTTCCCCTTCTTAATTAATCCCTTTGTCCTCCTTTGTTGAATCCTAAACTGCTCCCGATCCTCAGGATTATTGCTTTTTCTGGCCAATTTATATGTCCTCTCCTTGGATCTTATGCTATCCCTAATTTCCCTTGTTAGCCACGGTTGAGTCACCTTTTTTGTTTTATTTTTATGCCAAACTGGGCCTTTCCACCACACAGCCACTGTAGGCTGTTCCTTTAAAATAGTTAAGCCTTGAAATTATGCGGTGCGAAGATTAACAAAGGCTCAATGTTGTCATATCAAATTGCTTTATCTGCTATTTTAACAGATCTTCACGTTTAATACATTTAGACGCTTTACAGAACAGTAATTTTCACATGTACTACACTTAGGAAATGCCTTTCGGTGCCCATTTCAAGAATAATTATGTTATTTTGATTGCTGCATAAAACAGCAGATGATGTTGAGAGGGGTATACAGCAGCACAGTGAGCGGAGAAATTTTACCCAATTTTCTAGCTTTCACAACCCGAGCTTGGAGACTGAACCTGCCATCCAAGAATATTTTATATAAATTCCCTCCGATAACCAACTCAATGTGATAAGCTTCAATATGTCAGGGAGCAGGAGAGGAAGAATTCACTTTCTGGTTATTATTAAGGTGAAATGGCAACTGCAAATATTCTATTCAATTGACTGCGTCAAGGACCTCTGCACATTTTCCTTTCTACTGGATGATCTTCGCAATGCTGTGTCAGCTGTGGCCCAGTGGGCAGCACACTCGCCTCTGAGTCAGAACTCATGAGTTCAAGTCCCACTCCAGAGACTTGAGCACAAAAATCCAGGCTGACACTCCCAGTGCAGTGCTGAGGGAGTGCTGCACTGTCGGAGGTGCCGTCTTTCGGATGAGACATTAAACCGAGGCCCCGTCTGTTCTCTCAGGTGGACGTAAAAGATCCCATGGCACTATTTCGAAGAGGAGCAGGGGCGTTCTCCTGGTCAATATTTATCCCTCAATCAACATCACTAAAACAGATGATCTGGTCATTATCACATTGCCATTTGTGGGAGCTTGCTGTGCACAAATTGGCTGCTGTGTTTCCCACATTACAACAGTGACCACACTTCAAAAAGTACTTCATTGGCTATAAAGCACTTGGGACGTCCTGAGATGAAAGACACTACATTTTCTTACTGCAGCATTCTGCAAGTATCCACCAGATTGCTACATTTCTAGCAATATAAATGTAATTCTTGCATTCATATAAATAGATAATTCATATTGTATGGTGTTACTTTTATTAAATTAATTACCTGAAGCATTAAAATTAATTCTTCATCCCCATTATCCATTGCAATATCGAAGGCCGTCTTGCAGAATTTACTTGGTGTGTGAACATCAGCGCCATATTTTATCAAGAGCTCGACCACATCTTGGTGACCGTGCTCCACTGCCCAGTGAAGGGCCGTCATCTTAAGCATGTCCTTCGCATTTATGTCAGCTCCATTCTGTCAAGAGAGAAGAGTGTGTGTGTGAGACACATCAGGATGAACAATATCAGTGGGGAAACAGATCATCTATTGTCTCTCTGACTGCACAATTACCCAAATGGAATTGGAGTATAGATGATGAAAGTATCCTGTTGCACCTATCCCAGATCCTCTGAATTTTCTCTTTTATTATTTTACAATTACCCTTCCATTTGCTGCACTTTTCTACAAGTGCCAGGCATTGTAAACACATCAAAGCATAATTTCCAACAACAGGATACACACCTGGGCAGAACGTCACATGAATCAAAAACAAGTTCAATAATAATCTGTTTATCAATGGTTAACAATGTCAAAAGGCTGGATTATTGAAAGTTTAAAAGGTTTTAAAATATCAAACCACATACTGAAAGAACTGAATGCTGCAACAACACAACTAAAATCGTATTTTATTTTATTATTTTATAAAGTGGGGGTACGAATAGCTAAATAATTCCCTTGGATCAAACTGCTTCTCTAGATCACCATGAAAAATAAATTTACAGATTTTAAAAATACACCAGAGGCCTGTAAAAATCAAATACGGTTTAGCAGCTCTGAATTCCAGATAGAGACCTCGCGATTTGAATTGTGCAGCAACACAAGCACTTGATGACAGGCATTGAAATAGCTATGGATAAAGTTAAAAAGAGATCTAGAGGTTTTAATAACTTAACATTCAATATATCCAATCACAGAGCACCAGACACAAAGCCAACAGACTCCTCAACTATATAGACAAAACAGTAGAGAACAAGTCAGAGCAAGTCATGCTCAAATTCTATAATACACTGGTCAGATCACATCCAGAGTACCCAGTCCCGTTCACTTCAAGAGACTTTCAAACCCCGGTGGTAGTTCAGCAAACAGCCACGACTCGGATTCCCAGGGTCAGACATTATAAGGAAAGGCTATTGGAAACTTGGGCTTTTCAGTCGAGGTTGGTTCAGATCACAATAGTGTTGTGTCCAAATAATACAAGAACTTGCATTTCGATACCACCTTTCATGACCTGAGGACATAAGACATAAGATGTAGGAGCAGTAGGTGGTCATTTGGCCCCTCGAGTCTGCTCCACCATTCAATAAGATCATGGCTGATCTGATCTTTGCCTCAACTCCACTTCCCTGCCCGCTCCCCATAACCCTTGACTCCCATACCATTTAAAAATCTGTCTATCTCCACCTTCAATATAGTCAGTGACCCACCCTCCACAACAGGACATCGCAGTGGATGTGGTATACATGGATTTCAGTAAGGTCTTCGATAAAGTCCCACACAGGAGACTGGTCAAGAAGGTAAGAGCCCATGGAATCCAGGGTGCCTTGGCACGTTGGATACAAAACTGGCTTAGTGGCAGAAGGCAGAGGGTGATGGTCGAAGGTTGTTTTTGCGACTGGAAGCCTGTGGCCAGTGGGGTACCACAGGGATCGGTGCTGGGTCCCTTGCTGTTTGTGGTCTACATTAATGACTTGGATATGAATGTAAAAGGTATGATCAGTAAGTTCGCGGATGATACAAAAATTGGTAGGGTGGTAAATAGCGAGGAGGGTAGTCTCAGTCTGCAGGACGATATAGATGGGTTGGTCAGATGGGCGGAACAGTGGCAAATGGAATTTAACCCGGAAAAGTGCGAGGTGATGCACTTTGGGGGGGACTAACAAGGCAAGGGAATACACAATGAATGGTAAGACCCTAGGCAAGACGGAGGGTCAGAGGGATCTGGGTGTGCAAGTACACAGATCCCTGAAGGCGGCGGAACAGGTGGATAAGGTGGTAAAAAAGGCATATGGGATACTTGCCTTCATTAGCCGAGGCATTGAATATAAGAGCAAGGAGGTTATGATGGAGCTGTATAAAACACTGGTTAGGCCACAGCTGGAATACTGTGTGCAGTTCTGGTTGCCACACTACAGGAAGGATGTGATAGCTTTGGAGAGGGTGCAGAGGAGATTCACCAGGATGCTACCAGGGCTGGAGCGCTTCAGCTATGAAGAGAGACTGGGCAGATTGGGTTTGTTTTCCTTGGAGCAGAGGAGGCTGAGGGGGGACATGATTGAGGTGTACAAAATTATGAGGGGCATAGATAGGATGGATACTAAGGAACTTTTTCCCTTAGTAGAAGGGTCAATAACTAGGGGGCATAGATTCAAGGTAAAGGGCGGGAGGTTTAGAGGGGATTTGAGAAAGAACTTTTTCACCCAGAGGGTGGTTGGAGTCTGGAACTCACTGCCTGAAAGGGTTGTGGAGGCAGGAACCCTCACAACATTCAAGAAGCATTTGGATGAGCACTTGAAATGCCATAGCATACAAGGCTACGGACCAAATGCTGGAATATGGGATTAGATTAGACAGGGCGTGATGGCCGGCGCGGACACGATGGGCCGAAAGGCCTCTATCCGTGCTGTATGACTCTATCCCAAATCACTTCGCAGTCAATTAAGTACTTTTTGATGTATAATCCCTGTTGTAATGAAGGGAAAAGTGGCAACCAATTTGCACAAAGGAAGGTCCAACAAGGAGGAATGAGATGCCCAGATAATGTTTTTAGTGATGTTGGTTGAGGGATAAATATCAGCCAGGACACTGGGAGAACTCCCCTGCTCTTCGCTGAATAGTGCTGTAGGATCTTTTACGCCCACTTGAGAGGATAAACAGGGCCGCGGATTAACGTCTCATCTGAATGACAGCACTTTCAACAGTGCAGCACTCCCCCAGTAGTCAGCCCAGATTATGTGCTGAAGTCTCTGGAGTGGGAATTGAACCCACTACCTGAGACTCCGAGGCGAGAGTGCTACCACTGAAGTACGGCTAATATACACCATCACTTTTCTAATCTTACCTTTACAAGTACCTCTACAATGTTTGCATGGCCCTCCGATGCTGCCATATGCAGAGGCGTTCTGTCCACTTTGGTCCTTGCATCCCGACTCACTCCCGCTCGAAGTAGCACCTCAGCTGTTGAATAGTGACCGTATTGGGCTGCCAGATGAAGGGGGGATGTTCCCAGCTGTATCAGCAAATATAAACTGAATGTAAAGTAACCCAACAGAAGAATGGCAATTCCCCACCTATTCTAATTAGTGCAATGGTTTTGCAGGTGGAATGAGATAATGCAATATCTTAAATGTTGAAAAACTAACATCCTCAAAAATTAAATGAAAACTTTAGCTCTGTATAGTGAACCTTAGATTTTAATTTTTGAGCATCCACCCAATATTTAACGACTAGAATATTTTAAAATGGATGTCTGTGCCATGAACATTTTGCATTGAAAGTTTAATATTCTCAAAAGTATAAAACATTAAGGCCTAGAAATTCAGTATAGCCACGTTTGGGGCGCTACAGCCGGGCGGCCGCTAAAGTTTGTGCCCGGCGCAACTTCGCGCCACCTTCGCCGATATTCAGTGGCATTGCCCCAAGAGGTTGCTGCTGCGCTAAAACAGGCGATGCACGACTATCATTAGGCGCTAAGCCGGCGGCCCGGGGCGAAACCCCCGAGGGCGAGCGCAGCGCAGGTGCGGCGAGCTGCTGATTGACGGCAGACACTCTGGCGCCGGTGAGCTCTTAAAGGGGGAGGGTGGATTTGTTTTTTTGAAAGGCCGAGACTGGTGTATTTGTGTTTTTTGAAAGGCCGAGACTGGTCGATTTGTGTTTTTTGGGGGGGCTTCTCTCCATTAGTTTGTAATGTGGGAAGGGCAGAGGTTTCAAAGAAATAAATGTTCTTAAATCGCACTGTCCATGCTTTCTTTTGGAAGTCCTGCTCGGCTGAGGGCTTGTGGAGCGGCTACATTCTTCAGCCATTCCCTGAGAGGGGGCCTAGAACCGACGTTCAATAAGCCGCCGACGGGCGGCCCTTGCACTTTCTGCCTCCCTCCTGTGCTGGTCCTCCTCCTCCTCCGGTGGTCCTCCAATGTCTGGTGGCAGTGGCTGAGTCCTACGGATAGCCAGGTTGTGCAGCATGCAGCACACAACCACGAAATGGGAGACTCGCTCAGGCGAATACTGTAGGGCTCCTCCGGAACGATCCAGACAGCGGAACCGTTGCTTCAGGACGCCGATTGTTTGCTCAATGATGTTCCTGGTTGCTTGATGGCTGTCATTGTATCCCTCTTCAGCAGGGGTGCTGGGCGCACGGAGCGGGGTCATCAGCCAGGTGCACAAAGGATAGCCTTTGTCCCCGAGAAGCCATCCTCGTGGGTGAGGCTGGGCCTGGAACATGTCTGCCACAGAGGTCTGGCGCAGGATGAAGGCATCGTGGCTGCTGCCTGGAAAGCAGGCATTGACAGCTAGGATGAGCTGCCTGTGGTCACACACCAACTGCACATTGAGCGAATGGTAGCCCTTCCGGTTGCGGTAATCCTCGGCATTCTCCAGAGGTATATTAAGGGTAAGAGGATAACTAGGGAAAAAATAGGGCCCATTAGGGACAAAAGTGGCAATCTGTGTGTGGAGCTGGAAGATGTAGGAGGGGTTCTAAATGAATTTTTTGCATCAAAGACGATGTAGACATAGAAATAGGGCGGGGGGACTGTGATATGCTCGAACATATTCACATCGAGAGGGAGGAGGTATTGGCGGTTTTAGCTGGCCTAAAAATGGATAAATCCCCAGGCCCGGATGAAATGTATCCCAGGCTGCTGTGTGAGGCAAAGGAAGAGATTGCAGGGGCTCTAACACATATATTCAGGACCTCTCTGGCCACAGGGGATGTGCCAGAGGACTGGAGAACCGCTAATGTAGTACCATTATTCAAGAAGGGAAGTAGGGAAAAACCGGGGAACTACAGGCCAGTGAGCCTAACATCAGTGGTAGGAAAATTATTGGAAAAAATTCTGAGGGACAAAATTTGTCTCCACTTGCAGAGGCAAGGATTAATCAGGGATAGTCAACATGGCTTTGTCAAGGGAAGATCATGTCTGACTAATTTGATTGAATTTTTTGAGGGGGTGACTAGGTGTGTGGATGAGGGTAACGCAGTGGATGTGGTATATATGGATTTCAGCAAGGCCTTCGATAAAGTCCCGCACAGGAGACTGGTCAAGAAGGTAAGAGCCCATGGAATCCAGGGTGCCTTGGCACATTGGATACAAAACTGGCTTAGTGACAGAAGGCAGAGGGTGATGGTCGAAGGTTGTTTTTGTGACTGGAAGCCTGTGGCCAGTGGGGTACCACAGGGATCGGTGCTGGGTCCCTTGCTGTTTGTGGTCTACATTAATGACTTGGATATGAATGTAAAAGGTATGATCAGTAAGTTCGCGGATGATACAAAAATTGGTAGGGTGGTAAATAGCGAGGAGGGTAGCCTCAGTCTGCAGGACGATATAGATGGGTTGGTCAGATGGGCGGAACAGTGGCAAATGGAATTTAACCCGGAAAAGTGCGAGGTGATGCACTTTGGGGGGACTAACAAGGCAAGGGAATACACAATGAATGGTAAGACCCTAGGCAAGACGGAGGGTCAGAGGGATCTGGGTGTGCAAGTACACAGATCCCTGAAGGCGGCGGAACAGGTGGATAAGGTGGTAAAAAAGGCATATGGGATACTTGCCTTCATTAGCCGAGGCATTGAATATAAGAGCAAGGAGGTTATGATGGAACTGTATAAAACACTGGTTAGGCCACAGCTGGAATACTGTGTGCAGTTCTGGTCGCCACACTACAGGAAGGATGTGATCGCGTTGGAGAGGGTGCAGAGGAGGTTCACCAGGATGTTACCGGGGCTGGAGCGCTTCAGCTATGAAGAGAGACTGGGCAGATTGGGTTTGTTTTCCTTGGAGCAGAGGAGGCTGAGGGGGGACATGATTGAGGTGTACAAAATTATGAGGGGCATAGATAGGATGGATGCTGAGGAGCTTTTTCCCTTAGTAGAGGGGTCAATAACTAGGGGGCATAGATTCAAGGTAAAGGGCGGGAGGTTTAGAGGGGATTTGAGAAAGAACTTTTTCACCCAGAGGGTGGTTGGAGTCTGGAACTCACTGCCTGAAAGGGTTGTGGAGGCAGGAACCCTCAACATTTAAAAAGCATTTGGATGAGCACTTGAAATGCCATAGCATACAAGGCTACGGACCAAATGCTGGAATATGGGATTAGATCAGACAGGGCTTGATGGCCGGCGCGGACACGATGGGCCGAAGGGCCTCTATCCATGCTGTATAACTCTATGACTCTATGACTAGGTGCCCGCAAAGCCACATGCGTGCAGTCAATGGCGCCCTGCACCATGGGGAAGCCCGCTAATGCTGCAAAGCCCATTGCACGCTGTTGCTGCTTGACAAGGGCCATGGAGAAGGAGATGAACTGACGTCTCCTTCTGAAAAGGGCATTGGTCACCTGGCGGATGCAGCAATGCACGGCAAACTGGGAGATGTTGGAAATGTCCCCAGTAGCGGATTGGAAGGAGCCGGTGGCATAGAAGTTGAGAGATACCGTCACCTTCACTGCCACCGACAGAGACGTCCTGCTCCTCAGATGTGGCTGCAGATCTCCGCGAAGCAGGTGGCAGATCTCAGTGACCACCGCCCTTCGGAATTGCAGCCTCCGAACACACTGCTCGTCAGACATGTTCAGATATGAGAACTGCTGGCGGTATACCCTGGGTGGGTAAGGCCTCCTTTGCCGACGCCTGTTGCCCCCTCTCCGTCTGGCCATGTCTGCCACTCTCTCACGGCGTCTGTGAGCCCTTTGAATGCAATGGAGAAGGCCAACGTTTGCACCCATTGCAGCCCCCATTATATGTTTCCAATCAATGATATGGCTCTGAAGTTAAAGACAAGTGCAAAGCTGTGGCCTGAAGCCACAAGTACCTGTGCGAGTGTTGAGCCAAACCAGAAAGCTCTCTACCTTTGTCTCTCTGCAAAGATCCGTCTCTCACAAAGAAGGAGTGTTGCAAAATGGCTGCCATTTCTACTGCAGGAGGAGTGTCCTTTAATTTGCGTCCCCCGCGCCCGAGAACCGTTCCCCTCTACCAGTTGCTAGGGGCGCCAGGCGCACAATAGGCCGGCGCCACTGAATTTCCGGTTTGGGGCGAACAAAGGGCGTTGCACGATGAAATGACGTCAGGATCTGCGCGTGCAGCTGAGCGCGCGCAAAGGCTTCGCGCCGCCGCTAAATCTTTACTGAAGTTGGGGAGAGGCACAGATCGCGCTGCGCCCGGCCGCTAGCCGCCTAGCGCCCCACATCTCCTCCTCCTAAGGCGCTAGCGGCTGGCGCAAACAACTGAATTTCTAGGCCTAAATGCCATAACTTTACTCAAGATCATCAGATATGAGCAATTTGTAAAAGTACTAAAATACCATACAACAGCTCAGTTTATATATTTTAAATAGCACTTCAAATTTATTATTAAGATGACCAGAACAAGAGAAAGCCACAACTCATGTGCGTCACTCGCCTGTTTCAGGCCGTGCTCAGTATCAGCTCAGTTGAGTTTAACGCACCGAGGTTCTATTCTGCCGCTCGGTGCTGGATCTGGAATCTGTTGTTTTCTTTCTGAATACTTCAAAACAATTGTTCCTTCTAAATCTCATCTGGGAATTTTGGAATCATACCATTATTGGAGCGACAACCTATGGCGATGATGAGCTGCGAGCTTTCAGATTATCCCAGGAGTGAATGGCTTAATTGTTACCGTGCTTATGATTGAAAAAATGCTTGAAATGTTTTCGGTCCACTGTAACTTCTTGTTTTTGAATACAGTTTTAAAAGAGTGTACATTCTCTTTATTTGCCAATCTGTGAACAAATTCTTCTGGGAACATTAACCAGGAATATTCCTTGCTGTTTGTGATGTATACTGGGCCTTCACTTCATTTTGATAAAAGGAGCAAAACTGTCCCATTTAATAAATGTATTTGTTGCTACTCTAAAGGAACCTGTGTTTATTTCCTCCTCTCATTTCTTAAGTTGTTACCCCCACCCCCAACTTACAGCTAGAAAGAGACTGTGCTTTCTGATTTGTCTTTTTATTTTTCATTCTTCAGACAATCGAGCTCCAGTCTAACACCCAGCAGCACCCTCAGATTTGTTTATTTCTTAATTGTATTCTTGGGGTGTGGGCAAGGCTGCACTGCCTACCCATCTGTAGTTGGGGGCTGCGGGCACCAGGAGCGAACTAGTGTGGACTGGAATCACATGGGACGTCTCAATAGTTGGGACATTTTTAATAAATTAAATTTCACAACTTGCCATCGGTGGGATTTGAAATCCTGACTTTTGCTAGTCCAATACCATAACCATACTATAATAGCAAAATACTTCTGACGCCCTCCGTCACTTTAACAGTTTCCAGTTTCCTGGCCCCAACCGTCTCCTTTCCACTATGGACGTCCAATCTCTCTACACCACCACCCCCCACCAGGACGGCCTTCGGGCGCTCCGTTTCTTCCTTGAACAGAGGCCCAACCAGTCCCCATCCACCACCACGCTCCTCCGCCTGGCTGAACTTGTTCTCACATTGAACAACTTCTCCTTTGACTCCACTCACTTCCTCCAAATTAAAGGTGTTGCTATGGGAACCCGCACAGGCCCTAGCTATGCCTGCCCGTTCATGGGATATGTGGAACATTCTTTGTTCCAGTCCTACTCATGTCCCCTCCCTCACCTCTTTTTCCGGTACATCGATGACTGTATTGGTGCCGTTTCCTGCTCTCGCCCCGAACTAGATAAGTTCATTCACTTTACTTCCAATTTCCACCCTTCCCTCACCTTCACATGGTCCGTCTCCAACTCTTCCCTTCCCTTACTTCTCCGTCTCCATTTCTGGCGATCGGCTTTCGACAAACATCCACTACAAGCCCACCGACTCCCACAGCTACCTGGACGACACTTCCTCCCACCCCGCTTCCTGTAAAGACTCTATTCCAGTCTCCCAATTTCTCCGTCTCCGCCGCGGCTGTTCTGACGATGCCACCTTCCATACTAGTGCTTCCGACATGTCTTCATTTTTTCTCAACCGAGGATTCCCCTCTACTGTGGTTGACACAGCCCTCGACCGTGTCCGTTCTATTTCCCGCACTTCTGCTCTCACCCCTTCCCCTCCCTCCCAGAACCATGATAGGGTTCCCCTTGTCCTCACCTTTCACCCCACCAGCCTCCACATTCAACGGATCATCCACCGCCATTTCCGCCACCTCCAACATGATCTCACCACCAAACACATCTTCCCCTCACCTCCCCTTTCAGCATTCCAAAGGGACCGCTCCCTCCGCGACACCCTGGTCCACTCCTCAATCACCCCCAGTAGCCCTTCCCCTTCGCCCAGCACCTTCCTGTGCAAACGCAGGAGATAGGAGCAGGAGTAGGCCATTCGGCCCTTCGAGCCTGCTCCGCCATTCAATGAGATCATGGCTGATCATCCAAATTCAGTAGCCCGTCCCTACCTTCTCCCCATATCCCTTGATCCCTTTAGCCTTAAGAAATATATCCAACTCTTTCTTGAATATATTTAATGAACTGGCCTCCACCGCCCTCTGTGGCAGAGAATTCCACAGGTTCACCACTCTCTGGGTGAAGAAATTCCTCCTCATTTCAGTCCTAAATGGCTTACCCCTTATCCTTAGACTATGACCCCTGGTTCTGGACTCCCCGGCCATCAGAAACATCCTTCCTGCATCTAGTCTGTCCAGGCCTGACAGAATTTTATAGGTTTCGATGAGATCCCCTCTCAATCTTCTAAACTCCAGTGAGTATAAGCCCAGTCGACACAATCTCTCCTCATACGTCATTCCTGCCATCCCAGGTATCAGCCTGGTGAATCTTCGCTGCACTCCTTCCATGGCAAGAACGTCCTTCCTCAAGTAAGGCGACCAAAACTGCACACAATACTCAAGGTGCGGTCTCACCAAGGCCCTGTACAACTGTAGCAAGACATCCTTGTTCCTGTACTCGAACCCTCTTGCTACGAAGGCCAACATACCATTTGCCTTCTTAACCGCCTGCTGCACCTGCATGCTTACCTTCAGCGACTGGTGCACAAGAACACCCAGGTCTCTTTGCACTTCCCCTTCTCCCAATCTATTGCCATTCAAATAATAATCTGCCTTCCTGTTTTTGCCACCAAAGTGGATAACCTCACATTTATCCACATTATAGTGCATTTGCCATGTTTCTGCTGTGGTAAACCACTGTAGTTCACTGTTGTTGTTGTTGTTGTTGTCGTTCACTCTTGTTTCACTGTTGTGCCTGACTATGCCTCAGCTGACTCCGCCCCTGGGCTACCGAGTATAAGAGCGGCCGCATGGCAGCTCCTGGCATTCGGTCGTCCACTAGGGGCATAGTCCTGATCTGTCTGAAGTGCAATTCAGTAGTTAATAAAAGCCTGTCGTTCTGAACTCTGCCCAGCCTTTTATTGGAATTGATAGCGCATCAATTTTATTAACTACTGAAAAAAAGCCAAAAAAAAACGATGCTGCAGATTCTTAAGATCAAGTGCCTGGAACTCAACCCGCAAGAACTGGACTCGACTGCTAAGTTCTCGCACTGGCTGCACTGTTTTGAGTCCTTTCTGACTGCATCCGGCGAGACCGTCGCCGCCGATGCCGACAAGCTCAGGGTGCTGAACTCTAAAGTAAACCACCGAGCTTTTGCTCTTATCCGGGACGCTACGAGCTACCAGGGGGCGATCGACATCTTGAAGGAGCAATACGCACGCCCGGTCAACTATGTTTACACAAGACATCTCCTGGGGTCTCGCAAACAGCAGCCCGGGGAACCCACAGAAGCATACATACGGGCGCTGAAGGAACTCGACCGAGCCTGCGAATGCAAGCAAGTAACAGCCATGGAACATACGGAGGAGCTCATCCGGGACGCCCTCGTGGCGGGCCTCAGGTCCACTCACACACGGCAGCGACTGCTGGAAAGTAGCGAGCTCGACCTGAAGAAGGCGATTTCACTCACCCTCTCGTTGGACGTAGCCCACCGGAACATGGAGGCCTACTCCCCGGACCGCGCGGCCGCCTCATGGATGCCGCAGCCGCCGCCACCTTGGGACGCGGCGCCGCCACAGGCCCTGGCCTCAACTGCTGCAGCGATGTCCCGCCCGAGCCAGAAATGTTATTTCTGTGGCCAAACCAAACACCCCAGGGCGCGCTGCCCGGCGAAAAACGCAGTCTGCTCTGCCTGCGGTAAGAAGGGACACTACACTGGCGTCTGCAGAAGTCAGAAGACCCCCACCTCCAGCAGCGCCGCGTGCGATTCGTGGGAGCGGCCATCTTGCCTCCCTCCAGCCTCGTGGGGATCGGGATCGTCATGGGCGCCGCCATTTTGTCCTTCCTCTCCGACGCCGCCATCTTGTCCGCCATTCTGCCAACGGGCCCCCGACTCACCCACCGCCGCCTCACCGGGGTTCTACAGCGACGCTACCGACTCCACAGCGGCCTCCATCACGCTGGATCAATCCAGACCCCATCAGCTAGCCAGGCCCACGATGGACATCCAGGTAAATGGCCGCGCCACAACTTGCCTTTTTGATTCCGGGAGCACGGAGAGCTTCATACACCCTGATACAGTACGGCGCTATTCCCTCTCAGTCCGGCCAACGCGCCATCGGATCTCCATGGCCTCGAAATCCCACTCAGCAGACGTCGGCGGCTACTGCGTAGTGACCCTCTCGGTGAAGGGCTCCGTATATAAAAATGTAAAGCTATTCGTCCTGCCACATCTCTGCGCTGCCGTTCTACTGGGGTTGGACTTTCATTGTCACTTTAAGAGTGTCACCTTGACATACGGTGGACCTCTTCCCCCGCTGTCTGCAACCAGCAGTTTTTAAATTGCCCGCCGCGCCCCACCTGTAGTCTCTCCACCCTCAAAATCACACCCCCCCCCCCCTGTTCGCCAACCTCACCCGCGACTGCAAGCCTATCGCCACAAAGAGCAGGCGATACAGCACCGGGGACAGATCCTTCATAAGATCTGAGGTGACGCGGCTCCTGAAAGAGGGGATTATTGAGGATAGTACCAGCCCCTGGCGAGCCCAGGTGGTAGTCGTTAAGACTGGCAACAAGCAGCGCCTAGTCATCGACTACAGCCAGACTATCAACAAGTACACCCAGTTGGACGCATACCCCCTCCCCCGCATAGCCGACATGGTTAATAAGATAGCGCAATACTGCGTTTTCTCGACCATTGACCTCAAGGCAGCATACCACCAAATCCCTATCCGCCCTGAGGACCGCCAGTACACAGCTTTCGAGGCAAACAGCCGCCTTTTTCACTTCCTCAGGGTTCCTTTTGGCGTCACCAACGGTGTCTCCGTCTTCCAGAGGGAGATGGACCGGATGGTCGACGAGAATGCGTTACAGGCCACGTTTCCCTACCTGGACAACGTGACCATCTGCGGCCATGACCTGCAGGACCATGACGCCAATCTTGACAAGTTCCTCCGCACGGCCCAACTCCTAAACCTCACATACAAGGAAAAGTGCATATTCCGCACAGCCCGCCTCGCTATCCTTGGTTGCGTGGTGAAACACGGAGTCATCAGTCCTGACCCTGACCGGATGCGCCCCCTGATGGAACTTCCCCTGCCCCACTGTCTCAAGGCCCTCAAAAGGTGCCTGGGCTTCTTTTCCTATTACGCCCAGTGGGTCCCTCATTATGCGGACAAAGCCCGTCCACTTATCAAGTCCACTTCCTTCCCCCTGACGGCGGAGGCCCGCTTAGCCTTTCACCGTATAAAAGATGACATTGCCAAGGCCACCATGCACTCGGTAGACGAGTCCATCCCCTTTCAGGTGGAGAGCGATGCATCCGGCTTTGCCCTGGCCGCTACCCTTAACCAGGCGGGAAGACCCGTGGCCTTCTTTTCACGAACCCTCCAGGGCTCCGAATTCAGACACTCCTCTGTGGAAAAAGAGGCCCAGGCCATCGTGGAGGCGGTGCGCCACTGGCGGCACTACCTGGCTGGAAAACGATTTACCCTGCTTACTGACCAGCGTTCAGTTGCTTTCATGTTCAACAACAAGCAGAGGGGTAAAATCAAAAATGACAAGATTTTGAGGTGGAGAATCGAACTTTCCACCTACAATTACGACATCTTGTACCGGCCAGGGAAACTCAACGAACCCTCAGACGCTCTATCGCGAGGCACATGCGCCACCGCGCAGATCGATAGACTACGGGGCCTCCACAACGACCTCTGCCACCCGGGGGTCACCAGGTTCTTCCATTTCATTAAGGGCCGCAACCTGCCTTACTCCATCGAGGAGGTCAGGACCATGACCAGGAGCTGCCCAGTCTGTGCAGAGTGCAAGCCGCACTTCTATAGGCCTGACAGAGCAAACCTGATCAAGGCCACCCGCCCTTTTGAGCGCCTGAGTATCGACTTTAAAGGGCCCCTCCCCTCCTCTGACCGCAATGTGTACTTCCTCAACATAGTTGATGAGTACTCCCGTTTCCCTTTTGCCATCCCCTGCCCGGACATGACCACCGCTACGGTCATTAAATGCCTGCACAACCTCTTTGCTCTGTTCGGTTTTCCCAGCTATATTCATAGCGACCGGGGCTCGTCCTTCATGAGCGACGAACTCCGTCAGTACCTGCTCATGAGAGGTATTGCCTCAAGCCGGACCACCAGCTACAACCCCCGGGGGAACGGACAGGTTGAAAGAGAGAACGCGACGGTCTGGAAGGCGGCCCTCCTAGCCTTAAAATCTAGGGGCCTTCCGACCTCCCATTGGCAGGATGTCCTACCCGATGCGCTCCACTCCATCCGGTCACTGCTGTGTACAGCCACCAACGCAACCCCCCATGAGTGAATGTTTGTTTTTCCCCGGAGGTCCACATCCGGTAACTCACTACCACACTGGCTGACGTCCCCAGGGCCCGTCCTGCTGAGGAAGCATGTAAGGTCCCACAAAACGGCTCCCCTGGTAGAGAAGGTTCACCTCCTCCATGCCAACCCCCAGTACGCCTACGTGGCATACCCGGACGGGCGGGAGGATACAGTCTCCATTAGAGATCTGGCACCCTCGGGGTCCACTGACCCGCCACCATTGCCCCCCACCACGACCCCCTCCGACACGGCCCAAAATTCAGTAGACCCAATTCTCACCCCTGTCCATTCCACCCCAGTAGACGGCATGCCGCGACCCCAGGACCAGCCGGAGTCCACTCGCCCACCCAACACCAAAGGGGACGATACGCCGGTGCTGGACCCCGCTCAAGACGCGTCGTGGGAAGCTGTACCATCGCAACCGTCGCCACGAAGATCTCGACGGCAAACGAGGCCGCCCGACAGACTCGCCTACTCGAACTTTTGATACACTTCACCCCGCCGGACTTAATTTTAAACGAGGGGTGAATGTGGTAAACCACTGTAGTTCACTGTTGTTGTTCACTCTTGTTTCACTGTTGTGCCTGACTATGCCTCAGCTGACTCCGCCCCTGGGCTACCGAGTATAAGAGCGGCCGCATGGCAGCTCCTGGCATTCGGTCGTCCACTAGGGGCATAGTCCTGATCTGTCTGAAGTGCAATTCAGTAGTTAATAAAAGCCTGTCGTTCTGAACTCTGCCCAGCCTTTTATTAGAATTGATAGCGCATCATCTGCCCAATCACCCAACCTGTCCAAATCGTACTGGAGTTTCACGACATCCTCCTCACAGCTTACCCTCCCACCCAGCTTTGTGTCGTCTGCAAATTTGGAGATATTACATCCAATTCCCTCGTCCAGATCATTAATATATATTGTGAACAGCTGGGGTCCTAGGACCGATCCTTGCGGTACCCCACTAGTCACTGCCTGCCACTCGGAAAACGACCCGTTTATTCCAACTCTTTGCTTTCTGTCCGCCAACCAGTTCTCTATCCAAGTCAATACCTTGCCCCCAATCCCATGTGCCTTAATTTTGCACGCTAATCTCTTATGTGGGACCTTATCGAAAGCCTTCTGAAAGTCCAAATACACCACATCCACTGGTTCTCCCTTATCTATTTTACCAGTTACATCCTCAAAAAATTCCAGTAAATTAGTCAAGCATGATTTACCTTTTGTAAATCCATGTTGACTTTGTCCGATCCTGTCACTGCTTTCCAAGTGCTCTGCTATTACATCTTTTATAATAGACTCTAGCATTTTCCCCGCTACCGATGTCAGGCATACCGGTCTATAATTCCCCGCTTTTTCTCTACCACCCTTTTTTGAATAGTGGGGTAACATTAGCTACCCTCCAATCCATGGGTACTGTTCCGGAGTCTATCGAGTTCTGGAAGATGCCCTTTTACCTCCTCCCTTCCCATTGTCCAGGGCCACAAACACCCCTTGCAGGTGAAACAGCGATTTACTTGTACTTCTTGCAATTTAATATACTGTATTCGCTGCTCACGATGCGGTCTCCTCAACATTGGGGAGACCAAACGCAGATTGGGCGACCGCTTTGCGGAACACCTCCGTTCAGTCCGTAAGGGTGACCCTGAGCTTCCGGTCGCCTGTCACTTTAATTCTCCACTTCACTCCCACTCTGATCTCTCTGTCCTCGGCCTATTATATTGTTCTAATGAAGCTCAACGTAAGCTCGAGGAACAGCACCTCATCTTTCGATTGGGCACTTTGCAGCCTGCTGGACTCGATGTAGAGTTCAACAATTTCAGATAATAATCCCTGCCCCCATTTTTCATGCAGTATGATTTTGCCATTCCCATTTGCAACATTTTCACAGCATGTTCTTTCAATTCCTTCCTCCCCTCCTAAATGCCCCCCGCCCCCCTGTCTCTGCACCTGCTTAATATCCGTTACATTTCCAGCTTTTTCCAGTTCTGATGAAGGGTCCCAGACCTGAAACGTTAACCCTGTTTCTCTCTCCACGGATGCTGCCTGGCCTGCTGAGTATTTCCAGCATTTTCTGTTGTTATTCCATAACCATACTACTGTACCATGCACACTGAGCTCTTCTTTGTCCACACAGTACAAGGCTTATTTCTGTCACATTTTGGCTATTTAGCAGGGCACAGGTCACAGAAAGTAGCAATTATATTCAGTGCATAAAAGGTTATTAACACAGGGACTCTACTTACCCAGTCTGTTGTGAAAGGGGCACCATTGGACATCAAGTTTCGGACCTCGTCATCCTGTCCTGCTCGTGCAGCTTCTAAAAGCTTCTTCCCCAAATCCACTAGAGACATCTAAGCAGAAAACACACAATGGAATTCCACCAACACCCACTGAACTATACTAAAGCAAGCATTGCTTTTGGCTCTCAGGCTAGTAATCACATATTGCTACACAACTGCCTGGGAAAAACATGGCTCTGTAAAAACACCAGAACGTGGAAATTTCACTTTACATTTAATTTATTTCCAAAATGATCTGTGTATCTGAATCGTGAAGCATCCTTTCTATTACACTGGAGGCCAGACTAGAAGGTTTTGACACTGCAAAATATATCATGGATTCACCCGCAAACCTGCACAGATCTCGACACAAAAATGCAAATTCTATTCCTGATAATTCTGCAAGTTTACACCTTTACAGAGTATACCGCAAAGACTGGAGCAGGGAATATACATACAGCCATATAGCTATATACATACACCCTCTCTGCACCATCAGGCTCAAATCCAAGATGGCAGATCTGGCACAAGAACAAGCAACATTCTACATGTACACACTGTGATTTTTATATTATTTTTCTCCAAATTGCCAGTGTTCCAATTGTAATTTTACAGTAGTGAGCTATATTGCATGCATTGTTTGGTTACTATGGAGACTATTTCATTTCAGAAAAACAAAAAATCGTTCAAAATTGTATTGTAATAAGATACATTTACCATCAGCGGTGAGGCGAGATAAATATCGCAAGTTATTCAATCAGACTCTTTAGTGGAATTCTTACAGAGCCACATAATCTCCTATAACTCTGCTAATAGTTCAAGTGCACCAGAGATAGATTAGATAGCTAGAAACATTTACCCCCCAACCTCCACATTTACCCCCCTCGCCCCACATTTACCCCCCCATTGCCCCAGTTAACACCCCGCATTTACCCCCTCACTGCCCCACATTCACCCCCTCACTGCCCCACATTCTCCCCCTCACTGCCCCACATTCTCCCCCCTCATCGCCCCACATTCACCTCCCTCACAGCCCCACATTCACCCCCCCATTGCCCCAGTTAACCACCCGCCCCACATTCACCCCCCTCACCGCCCCACATTCACCCCCCTCACCGCTCCACATTCACCCCCCTCACCGCTCCACATTCACCCCCCTCACCGCCCCACATTCACCCCCCCAACCCCCACATTTACCCCCCAACCCCCACATTTACCCCCTCCCCACCGTGCCTCGGTTTATTTTGGAGGCAGGGAGCCGGGTGGACGCCGCTTTACCGGGGGGAAGAGGACTCACTCCGGGAGGCCCGAGCCTTCAGGCCAGAATAGTACGCGCCTCCCTCTCCCCCGAGCCCCCTGCCCCAGAGCCGGGGAGCCGAGAGCCCGAGGCCGAAGCCCCTGCTCCCGCTCCCCGCGGCCACTCTCGGGGCGACAGGAAGCGGGCGGCGGCCCGGGGCCCAGGGCCTTTCCGGGGGAAGTCGATTATTCTTTAAGGCGCAGAGAGAAAGATCAACTTCCACATCCGGTAGGCCATCGCCTGAGCGTGACCTGGAAAAGCTTCAGCCCGCCCGCCCCGGCAGGCAGCGAGCGAGGGAGGGAGCTCGGGCCCCGAGAGAGAGGCAGGCAGCCTGGGCCCCGAGAGAGAGGCAGGCAGCCTGAGCCTGAGCCCCGGCCCGCAGCCAGCGAGGGAGCGCTGCTCCCGGGGCCGCCTCACACAGGCAGTCGGTCAGTGAGAGAGAAAGCGACGAACGCGGCGGCCAGTCTCGCTGCCCGGTTAGTCGGTCGGTTCCCCGGCCCCGCACCTACCTCGGCGAGCGGGCAGCCGCGGGCTGTGTGGCGGGAGCAGGGCGCCGCCTGTAGGCCCCGCGCTGGCATCGATCGCAAGGCGGACCGCGGAGGGCGAGGGTGGGCGCACGTGACCCGGCCGGCCCGCCCGCCGCCATCTTTGTGAAGGAGCTGGCGCCCGCGTTGCGGTGACAGGCCCCGGCCCGCCGCCATCTTGGTGAAGGAGCTGGCGCCCACCGTGTGGTGACAGGCCCCGGGCCCCTCACAAGGAGATACTCGGACAGGTGCTCAAAGAGGTAGGTTTTCAGGAGAGAGGTGGAAAGGTTTAGGGAGGGAATTCCAGAGCTTAGGGTCCAGGCAGCTGAAGGCACGGCCGCCAATGGTGAAGCTCGAGAGGCCAGTATTAGAGGAGCGCGGAGATCTCGGGGGTGCTGGAGGAGGTTACAAAGATAGGGAGAGGCCTGCCCCTGACTTGTTATGTGTATATATGTCACCCCCATGTTGCTGCATCAACATCCCGGAATTCACTACCTAATACCATTGTGTGATTGCCATTAATCCAAGGACGGCAGTGCTATAGCGAGAAGGTGCACCAGCACCTTCTCGGGGCACCTCTGGATTGGTAATAAAAATTGCAGCATCGCCTAATCCTGAGAACCCTCTAACTTGAGGGTCCCCACTTGTAGAATCAGAGAGTGGTTACAGCACAGGAGGAGGCCATTCGGCCAGTTGAGCCCATGCTGGCTCTCGGCAAGAGCACTTCAGCTAGTCCCACTCCCCCGCCCTTTCCCCGTAGCCCTGCAATTTTTTTTCCTTCAGGTACTTATCCAATTCCCTTTTGAAAGCCACAATTGAATTTGCCTCCACCACCCTTTCAGTCAGTGAATTCCAGATCCTAACCACTCGCTGCATGAAAAAGATTTTCCTCCTATCGCCTTTGGTTCTTCTGACAATCACCTTAAATCTGTGTCATAGAGTTATACAGCACGGATAGAGGCCCTTCGGCCCATCGTGTCCGCGCCGGCCATCAAGCCCTGTCTGATCTAATCCCATATTCCAGCATTTGGTCCGTAGCCTTGTATGCTATGGCATTTCAAGTGCTCATCCAAATGCTTCTTAAATGTTGTGAGGGTTCCTGCCTCCACAACCCTTTCAGGCAGTGAGTTCCAGACTCCAACCACCCTCTGGGTGAAAAAGTTCTTTCTCAAATCCCCTCTAAACCTCCCGCCCTTTACCTTGAATCTATGCCCCCTAGTTATTGACCCCTCTACTAAGGGAAAAAGCTCCTCAGCATCCATCCTATCTATGCCCCTCATAATTTTGTACACCTCAATCATGTCCCCCCTCAGCCTCCTCTGCTCCAAGGAAAACAAACCCAATCTGCCCAGTCTCTCTTCATAGCTGAAGCGCTCCAGCCCCGGTAACATCCTGGTGAACCTCCTCTGCACCCTCTCCAACGCGATCACATCCTTCCTGTAGTGTGGCGACCAGAACTGCACACAGTATTCCAGCTGTGGCCTAACCAGTGTTTTATACAGTTCCATCATAACCTCCTTGCTCTTATATTCAATGCCTCGGCTAATGAAGGCAAGTATCCCATATGCCTTTTTTACCACCTTATCCACCTGTTCCGCCGCCTTCAGGGATCTGTGTACTTGCACACCCAGATCCCTCTGACCCTCCGTCTTGCCTAGGGTCTTACCATTCATTGTGTATTCCCTTGCCTTGTTAGTCCCCCCAAAGTGCATCACCTCGCACTTTTCTGGGTTAAATTCCATTTGCCACTGTTCCGCCCATCTGACCAACCCATCTATATCGTCCTGCAGACTGAGGCTACCCTCCTCGCTATTTACCACCCTGCCAATTTTTGTATCATCCGCGAACTTACTGATCATACCTTTTACATTCATATCCAAGTCATTAATGTAGACCACAAACAGCAAGGGACCCAGCACCGATCCCTGTGGTACCCCACTGGCCACAGGCTTCCAGTCACAAAAACAACCTTCAACCATCACCCTCTGCCTTCTGTCACTAAGCCAGTTTTGTATCCAATGTGCCAAGGCACCCTGGATTCCATGGGCTCTTACCTTCTTGACCAGCCTCCTGTGCGGGACTTTATCGAAGGCCTTGCTGAAATCCATATATACCACATCCACTGCGTTACCCTCATCCACACACCTAGTCACCCCCTCAAAAAATTCAATCAAATTAGTCAGACATGATCTTCCCTTGACAAAGCCATGTTGACTATCCCTGATTAATCCTTGCCTCTCCAAGTGGAGACAAATTTTGTCCCTCAGAATTTTTTCCAATAATTTTCCTACCACTGATGTTAGGCTCACTGGCCTGTAGTTCCCCGGTTTTTCCCTACTTCCCTTCTTGAATAATGGTACTACATTAGCGGTTCTCCAGTCCTCTGGCACATCCCCTGTGGCCAGAGAGGTCCTGAATATGTGTTAGAGCCCCCGCAATCTCTTCCTTTGCCTCACACAGCAGCCTGGGATACATTTCATCCGGGCCTGGGGATTTATCCATTTTTAGGCCAGCTAAAACCGCCAATACCTCCTCCCTCTCGATGTGAATATGTTCAAGCATATCACAGTCCCCCCCGCCCTATTTCTATGTCTACATCGTCCTTCTCCATAGTGAAAACAGATGCAAAAAATTCATTTAGAACCCCTGCCACATCTTCCGGCTCCACACACAGATTGCCACTTTTGTCCCTAATGGGCCCTATTTTTTCCCTAGTTATCCTCTTACCCTTAATATACTTCTAAAACATCTTAGGATTTTCCTTTATTTTGCTCGCCAGTGTTATTTCATGGCCCCTCCTTGATCTCCTAATTTCTTTTTTAAGTATCCCCTGCACTTTTTGTACTCCTCTAGGGCTTCCTCCGTCTTTATCCTTTTGTATCTGCCAAAAGCCCTCCTTTTTTTCCTAATCCATTCTCGTATATCCCCTGACATCCAAGGTTCCCTGTGCTTTTTGGAACCACCCTTGACCTTTACGGGAACATGTTGCCATTGTATGATCTCAATCTCCCTTCTGAAAGCCTCCCATTGCTCTGATGCGGATTTTCCTACAAGTAGCTGATCTCAGTCCATTTTGGCCAGATCCTGCCTTATCCTATTAAAATCGGCCTTCCCCCAATTTAGAACCTTTATTTCCGGCCCATCCCTGTCCTTTTCCATGACCACCTTAAATCTTACCATATTATGGTCACTGTCACCAAAGTGCTCACCTACTAGCACTTTTTCCACTTGGCTGGCCACATTCCCTAGAATTAGGTCCAGTACCGCCCCCTCTCTTGTAGGACTTTCTACATGCTGGCTCAAAAAGCTCTCCTGGATGCACTTTAAGAATTCTACACCCTCTGAGCCTTTCACACTCTGACTATCCCAGTTAATATTGGGGAAGTTGAAATCCCCCATTATTATTACCCTATTTGCACATTTCTCTGAGATTTGCCTACATATCTGTTCCTCTATCTCCCCCTGACTGTTTGGAGGCCTACAGTACACTCCCATCAAAGTGCTTGCCCCCTTTTTGTTTTTAAGCTCCACCCATATGGCCTCATTAGAGGAACCTGCTAATATACCATCCCTCCTTACTGCAGTAATTGACTCCTTAATTAATATTGCGACACCCCCTCCTCTTATACCTCCCCCTCTGTCTCGCCTGAAGATTCTGTACCCCGGAATATTGAGCTGCCAGTCCTGCCCCTCCCTCAACCACGTCTCCGTGATAGCAACAATATCGTACTCCCATGTGTTTATCAACACCTTCAGTTCATCCACCTTATTTGCAAGACCCCTTGCATTAAAATAGATGCCATCCAGCCTTGCCCTTATATATTTGCCCTGTCTACCAAGCTGACTTGATTTTTTCTCTATAATCTGGTTATCGACCCTTCCACCAATGGGAACAGTTTCTATCTACTCTGCTCTAAAGAGAACAACCCCAGCTTCTCCAGTCTATCCACGTAACTGAAGTCCCTCATCCCTGGAACCATTCTTGTAAATCTTTTCTACACCCTCTCTAATTCCTTCACATCCTTCCTAAAGTGCGGTGCCCAGAGTTGGACACAATACTCCAGTTGAGGCCGGACCAGTGTTTTATAAAGGTTCATCATAACTTCCTTGCTTTTGTACTCTGTGTCTTTATTTATGAAGCCTAGGATCCCGTATGCTTTTTTAAATCGCTTTCTCAACCTGCCCTGCCAACTTCAACGATTTGTGCACATATACCCCCAGGTCTCTCTGTTCATACACCCCCTTTAGAATTGTACCCTTTAGTTTATATTGTCTTTCCTCGTCGTTCCTACCAAAATGGCAGATGAAATTTAACGCAGAAAAGTGTGAAGTGATACATTTTGGTAGAAAGAATGAGGAGAGGAAATATAAACTAAAGGGTACAATCCTAAAGGGGGTGCAAGAACAGATCAGGAAGCTCGAGTTTCGTCCCTGGTGAGTTGTCTGATTTGATCCAGTGCAACAGCCGGGAGAGGGAAGAAACAGATTTCCTGCTTTTGACCATCATCCAGTGACCCTGTTTTAATGTGGGACAAGATCAGCCACGATGACCCCACCCACCATGCTGAATAGCCTTTAACACTCGATGTCAAGACAGGGCTATGAAGAATTGGCATAGCGCCAAGGTGGCAGCATCTTGGAAACCATGTCCCAGTAACAGTCGTCACCTTAAGGAGCAAATTGTGGAGGGAAAAATGATCCCTGATGTTTAATGCAAAAGAGTAGGTGGTTTCACCTTAGAATTCTGAGTACAGTGGAGCAGCAGACTCTTAACATTTAACAGTTCCTGAGTCTGCCTGTCTGGAGATGAAACTGTGGCGTAGACACAGAATATTCAACACTCGTTTTGCAACCAGATATATTAAAACCTTCTTTACAATATGTTTCAGAGTGAGCAGTACTACAGGCCTGCCACACAAGGACTGGTTATATACAGACCTTACAACTCAGCACCATTTCCAAGGCACTACACCAACTTCTGAACAATCATTTGTATTTGAATATATGCTAGTCAATGGCCTGTGGTATTGCACATGAGGAGTCATAACCAAGTGGGGTTAGTTTCCAACTTGTAGCCTAGGCATAAAATTGGCATCGGGATTGGCAACACATTATATCAGTGTTGTTCAATGTGTTAGCCACGAGCAACTTACGGCTAATTGGGAATCCGGGTGTAGCTGATTGTATGCCTGATTAATAAATAAAAAGTGAGTAATAGACCCCGTCGTTGAATATGTGATGTCAGTACTCAGTTGCATGGCGTATGCATGTGTATTTTAAACTTTTTTGTGCAATTGTTAACGGATCTCTCCTTTTGGGTACCGTCCCCTTCCCCTTCAAATCTGCTGTCATCACCCCTCTCCTCAAAAAAACAACCCTTGACCCCTCCATCCTTGCAAACTACCGCCTCATCTCCAACCTCCCTTTCCTCTCCAAAGTTCTTGAATGTGCTGTTGCCTCCCAAATCCGTGCCCATCTTTCCTGAAACTCCATGTTTGAATGCTTCCAATCAGGTTTCTGCCCCGCCACAGTACCGAAACAGCTCTTATCAAAATCACAAATAACATCCTTATGTGTCTGTCCTATCCCTCCTCATCCTTCTCGACCTGTCTGCAGCCTTTGACACGGTTGCCCTTACCATCCTTCTCCAACGCCTCTCCACCGTTGTCCAGCTGGGTGGGACTGTCCTTGCCTGGTTCCATTCTTATCTATCCAGTCATAGCCAGACAATCACCTGCAGTGGCTTCTCTTCCCGCTCCCGCACCGTTACCTCTGGTGTCCCCAAGGATCTATCCTTGGCCTCCTCCTATTTCTCATCTACATGCTGCCCCTCGGCGACATCATCTGAAATCGCAACATCAGGTTCGACATGTACACTGATGACACCCAGCTCTACCTCACCACTGCCTCTCTTGACCCCTCCACTGTCTCTAAATTGTCAGACTGCTTGTCCAACGTCCAGTACTGGATGAGCAGGGATTTTCTCCAATTAAATATTGGGAAGATTGAAGCCTTTGTTTTTTTGTCCCCGCCACAAACTCCGTTCCCTCGCCACTGACTCCATCCCTCTCCATGGCAACTGTGTGAGGCTGAACCAGACTGTTCCCAACCTTGGTGTCGTATTTGACCCCAAGATGAGCTTCCAACCACAGATCTGTGCCATCACTAAGACCGCCTACTTCCACCTCCGTAACATCGCCCGACTCCACCCCGCCTCAGCTCATCTACTGCTGAAACCCTCATCCATGCCTTTGTTGCCTCTAGACTTGACTATTCCAACTCACTCCTGGCCGGCCTTCCATCTTCCACCCTCCATAAACTTGAGCTCATCCAAAACTCGGGTGCCTGGATCCTAACTCGCACCAAGTCGTGTTCACCCATCATCCCTGTGCTCGCTGATCTACGTTGGCTCCTAGTTGAGCAATGCCTTGATTTTAAAATTCTCATCCCTCCATGGTCTCGCCCTCCATATCTCGGTAACCTCCTGCAGCCTGACAACTCGCCGAGATCTTTGCACTCCTCCAATTTCGGCCTCGCATGCCCCCGATTTCATTCGTTCCGCCATTGGCGGCCGTGCCTTCAACTGTCGAGGCCCTAAGCTTTGGAATTCCCTCCCTAAACCTCTCTACCTCCTTTAAGACACTCATTAAAAAGTACGTCTTTGACCAAGCATCTGCCCTAATATCACCTTATGTGGCTTGTGTCAAATTTTGTTTGATAATGCTCCTGTGAAGTGCCTTGGGATGTTTTACGAGATTAAAGGCGCTATATAAATGAAAGTTGTTTGTTTGTAAAATGGTAATACGAAAACCGTTCCAACTGTTTTTTGATTGCTGTGAGTGCTTTACTTCCTTTATTATGAATGGTGGTAGATGTACAAGTAAATATGCACCTGTGCAATACATTTAGCTGTATCGTGTGTACGGCATTTTCTACTACAATTAGTGCATGTGTCTAAAATGGTGTCCATGGTGTGGAGATGCTGGAGTTGGACTGGGGTGGACAAATGTAAGAAGTCACAAAACACCAGGTTATAGTCCAACAGTTGTATTTGAAATCACAAGCTTTCGGAGCACTGCTCCTTCGTCAGGTGAAGTGGAGAGATGCATAAAGACACAGCTTATATAGTCAGAGAATAATGCCAGATGATTACAGGTAATCTTTCTAACTGCCATTTATCACACCTCGGCAGAGAGATAATCACAGCGATCAAAGGTGTGAATGGTGTCCAAACAGGTTAGTCAGGAAAACATTACATCAAAGAACAATGAGGTGGGGTCACAAGGGGTCAAATGTTGCAGATGCTGGGGTCTGTATGAAAAACAAAAAACAGACAAAAAAACTTTTTTTTTGCTGGAAATCACAGCAGGTTCGGCCGCATCTGTGTAGAGAACAAGCCAACGACGACTCAAGTCTGGGTGACCCTACGTCAGGTGGGGTTACATGTAGCGTGACATGAACCCAAGATCGCGGTTGAGGCCGTCCTCATGAGTGCGGAACTTGGGTATCAGTTTCTGCTCGACGATTTTGCGTTGTCGTGTGTCTCGAAGGCCGCCCTGGAGAATGCTTACCCGAAGATCGGAGGCTGAATGTCCTTGACTGCTGAAGTGTTCCCCGACTGGGAGGGAACACTCCTGCCTGGCGATTATTGCGCGGTGTCCGTTCATCCGTTGTCGCAGTCTCTGCATGGTCTCGCCGATGTACCATGCTCCGGGGCATCCTTTCCTGCAACATATGAGGTAGACAACGTTGGCCGAGTCACATGAGTATGTACCATGTACCTGGTGGGTGGTGTCCTCACGTGTGATGATGGTATCTGTGTTGATGATCTGGCATGTCTTGCAGAGGTTGCCGTGGCAGGGTTGTGTGGTGTCGTGGTCACTGTTCTCCTGAAAGCTGGGTAATTTGCTGCGAACGATGGTCTGTTTGAGGTTAGGCGGCTGTTTGAAGGCGAGTAGTGGAGGCGTGGGGATGGCCTTAGCGAGGTGTTCGTCGTCATCAATGACATGTTGAAGGCTGCGAAGAACATGGCGTAGTTTCTCCGCTCCGGGGAAGTACTGGACGACGAAGGGTACTCTGTTGGTTGTGTCCTGTGTTTGTCTTCTGAGGAGGTCTATGCGATTTTTTGCTGTGGCCCGTCGGAACTGTCGATCGACGAGTCTACACAATAACATCAACAAGTTCCATCCCACCATCAAACTCACCATGGACTACTCCTCAGAATCGGTTTCATTCTTGGACAGACGAATCTCCATCAAAGACGGACACCTCAGCACTTCACTCTACCGCAAGCCCACGGACAACCTCAGGATGCTCCACTTCTCCAGCTTCCACCCTAATCACGTTAAAGAAGCCATCCCCTATGGACAAGTCCTGCGAATACACAGGATCTGCTCAGACGAGGAGGAACGCGATGGACACCTACAGACGCTGAAAGACGACCTCGTAAGAACGGGATATGACGCTCGACTCGTCGATCGACAGTTCCGACGGGCCACAGCAAAAAATCGCATAGACCTCCTCAGAAGACAAACACGGGACACAACCAACAGAGTACCCTTCGTCGTCCAGTACTTCCCCGGAGCGGAGAAACTACGCCATGTTCTTCGCAGCCTTCAACATGTCATCGATGATGACGAACACCTCGCTAAGGCCATCCCCACGCCTCCACTACTCGCCTTCAAACAGCCGCCTAACCTCAAACAGACCATCGTTCGCAGCAAATTACCCAGCTTTCAGGAGAACAGCGACCACGACACCACACAACCCTGCCACAGCAACCTCTGCAAGACATGCCAGATCATCAACACAGATACCATCATCACACGTGAGGACACCACCCACCAGGTACATGGTACATACTCATGTGACTCGGCCAATGTTGTCTACCTCATACGTTGCAAGAAAGGATGCCCCGGAGCATGGTACATCGGCGAGACCATGCAGACACTGCGACAACGGATGAACGGACACCACACAACAATCGCCAGGCAGGAGTGTTCCCTCCCAGTCGGGGAACACTTCAGCAGTCAAGGACATTCAGCCTCCGACCTTCGGGTAAGCATTCTCCAAGGCGGCCTTCGAGACGCACGACAATACAAAATCGTCGAGCAGAAACTGATAGCCAAGTTCCGCACTCATGAGGACGGCCTTAACCGAGATCTTGGGTTCATGTCACGCTACATGTAACCCCACCTGACGTAGGGTCACCCAGACTCGAGTCGTCGTTGGCGTGTTCTCTCTATACAGATGCGGCCGGACCTGCTGTGATTTCCAGCAAAAAAAAATGTTTTTTTGTCTGTTTTGTTTTTCATACAGATCCCAGCATCTGCAACATTTGACCCCTTGTGACCCCACCTCATTGTTCTTTGATGTAATGTTTTCCTGACTAACCTGTTTGGACACCATTCACACCTTTGATTGCTGTGATTATCTCTCTGCCGAGGTGTGATAAATGGCAGTTAGAAAGATTACCTGTAATCATCTGGCATTATTCTCTGACTATATAAGCTGTGTCTTTATGCATCTCTCCACTTCACCTGACGAAGGAGCAGCGCTCCGAAAGCTTGTGATTTCAAATAAAACTGTTGGACTATAACCTGGTGTTGTGTGACTTCTTACATAAAATGGTGTCGCCATAGTCACATCTGTGGCTAGTCAGCAATTTCTATTGGATAACACTGTTTGGAAATTAAAATCAGGTGGTTTCTAATATGGGTGACTGATCCGAAACGTCAGTTTTACACCCAGGCAACAAGTTGAAAATCACCCTCAGTGTAATTGTCAAGTGAAGTGGGGTTGGAGTCCAGAGCTAAGTGGACCATGGCACAGCGATGTGATTCAGTCACCACTGAAGTCATAGATTCTGTCCTTATTGTTATATATATTATAAATTCCTCTGTCCATATGAATATTGGGAAGTGCCTATGTAAACTTGTCACGCTCAATACTGCAGAAACTCTAGAGGAGTATAGAAAGTGCAGGGGTGCAATTAAAAAGGAAATTAGGAAAGCAAAGAGAGAGCATGAAAAAATGTTGGCAAGTAAAATCAAGGAAAACCCAAAGATATTTTATAAATACATTAAGAGCAAGAGGATAACTAAAGAAAGTAGGGCCTATTAGAGACCATAAAGGTAATGTGTGTGTGGAGGCGGAAGATGTGAGTATGGTTCTTAATGAATACTTTGCGTCTGTTTTCACAAAAGAGAGCGGCGATACAGACGTTGCAATCAGGGAGGAGGTGTGAAATATTAGATGAAATAAACATAGTGAAAGAGGAAGTATTAAGGGGCTTAGCAGCTTTGAAAGTGGATAAATCCACAGGCCCGGATGAAATGTATCCCAGGGTGTTAGCAGAAGCAAAAGAGTAAATAGCAGAGGCTCTGACCATCATTTTCCAATCCTCTCTGGCTACAGGTGTGGTGCCAGAGGACTGCTAACATTGTACCTTTGTTTAAAAAGGGAGAAAGGGATAGACCGAGTAATTACAGGCCAGTCAGCCTAACCTCTGTGGTGGGAAAATTATTGGAAAAGGTTCTGAGGGACAGGATAAATCTTCATTTAGAAAGACACGGATTAATCAAGGACAGTCAGCATCGATTTGTTAAGGGAAGGTCGTGTCTGACTAACATGATAGAATTTTTTGAGGTGGTAACAAGGAGGGTCGATGAGGGTAGTGCATTTGATGTAGTGTATATGGATTTTAGCAAGGCTTTTGATAAGGTCCCACATGGCAGACTGGTCACGAAAGTAAAAGCCCATGGGATCCTGGGCAAAGTGACAAGTTGGATCCAAAATTGGCTGAGGCAGGAAGCAAAGGGTAATAGTTGATGGGTGTTTTTGTGACTGGAAGGCTGTTTCCAGTGGGGTTCCGCAGGGCTCAGTACTAGGTCCCGTGCTTTTTGTGGTATATATCAATGATTTAGACTTGAATGTAGGGGGTATGATTAAGAAGTTTGCAGATGATACTAAAATTGGCTGTGTGGTTGACAATGAAGAAGAAAGCTGTAGACTGCAGGAAGATATCAATGAACTGGTCAGGTGGGCAGAACAGTGGCAAATAGAATTCAATCCGGAGAAGTGTGAGGTAATGCATTTGGGGAGGGCTAACAAGGCAAGAGGATACACTATAAATGGTAGGACACTGAGAAGTGTAGAGGAACAAAGGGACCTTGGAGTGCAGGTCCACAGATTGAGTTGTATAAAATTATGAGGGGCCTAGATAGAGTGGATAGGAAGGACTTATTTCCCTTAGCAGAGGGGTCAACAACCAGGGGGCACAGATTTAAAATCATTGGTCGGCGGCTTAGAGGGGATTTGAGGGGAAATTTCTTCACTCAGAGGGTGTTGGGGGGTCTGGAACTCACTGCCTGAAAGGGTGGTAGAGGCAGAAACCCTCACCACATTTAAAGTACTTGGGTGTGCACTTGAAGTGCCGTAACCCACAGGGCTACGGACCAAGTGCTGGAAAGTGGGATTCGGCTGGATAGCTCTTTGTCGGTTAGCATAGACACAATGGGCCAAAATGGCCTCCTTCTGTGCTTTAAATTTCTCTGATTCTAATTGCACCCTCCTGGCAGTCGCGGCTATGTTCGTGCCCGGGTGGCCCTGGAGATGGAGCACGCGGTGTCCGCCGGCACACTTGAGGCCTTCCGAGACCGGTGGGCGCCGCGAGGACGAGTGCATCATCAGCCCGGCAAACCAAATTTTAATTTGATTTGGTAAGTTTTATTTAAAGTGCTATTTAATTTGGTTCAATCAAAAGAGGACCCTCCTGGCAGTGGTGGCAGTGCAGTACCTCTGCTGGTGGGAGGGTGTAATTACAGCGTGACCAGTTCACATAGGCACTTCCCATTATAAATGTGGACAGAGGGCTCTATAATGAAGGCAGGAAGTGTGTTGCCACCAGCCGCCTTTAGAAATATGGCCGGTGCGCAGGCGCAGTAGGGGCGTTGTGTAACTGTCTGCGGAGTGTCCGTCGCTGCAGCACCTCGGGGAGAGGCCCGGAGCCCGGCCCCGCTTGACCCAGCTCAGCCCAGCTCGGAGCGGAGCCCGGCCCCGCTTGACCCAGCTCAGAGCGGAGCCCGGCCCCGCTTGACCCAGCTCAGCTCAGCTCGGCCCGGAGTCCGGCCCCGCTCGACCCAGCTCAGCTCGGCCCGGAGCCCGGCCCCGCTCCGCTCGACCCAGCTCAGCCCGGCCTGGCCCCGCTCGACCCAGCTCAGCTCGGCCCGGCCCCGCTCGACTCAGCTCGGCCCGGTACCCGGTAGGTGTGCGTGAGGGAGTCGCTGGGGCCTCGGCCCATTGCAGCGTTGTCCCGCGGTGGCCGCTCTCCACTCGAAGCCGCGAGTGAAGTTTATGGTGGAGGCGCCGGGTCGGGGTTTGAGGTGGTAGGACGCGGTTATTCTCCCCCAGGACTCCTCCCTGTTCTGTTTATTCCAGTTTGTGGAGGGTCTGTAGAATCACAGAATGGTTCCAGCACGGAAGAAGGTTCGGGCCGTCGAGCCCGTGTAGAGCAGGTTTTCGGATTTAACCCAAGAAAGAATTTTGTATTCAGTTGTCCGACTGTCTTATTCGGGATGTTAGTTTCCTATAGCAATGGCGTCTTGAATCAATCAGACAATGTTTGCATTCTGGGCCAATATATTGGTGTCCCATGTCTGTACTGAGTAATACAAATTGGGATTACAATGATTGGGAGTGTCTGATGAAATGGTGTATTCAGCAAGTGCTCTGCCCAAAATATTGTGCTTGGAGCCCGTGCTTCTCACTAGCGATGGCTGCCTAATATTGGCCAAACTCCTTGAGGAAGTGCTGAGCAGAAACAGGTGCTTCCTCACAATGGGGTACAGGAGATTTTGTGGGTGACTTAGTGAGTACAGCAACTGGCTTTAAATACCTTGGAGTGCACTAGGCCTGGTGCAAGGTTCCTTTCTCTTCCTTCCGAGCCCCTGCGTGCCTGCCCCCCCCCCCTACTTTGATAAAGTATGTTTCTCATATAACCGCCAATCTACTATCACAGAACCATCTCCTGAATCTAACAGAATTAGACACACGAAATAGGAGCAGGATCAGACTACACGGCCCCTGGGCCCGCTCCGCTACCCACAGGGCCATGACCGATCCGAACCTAGACTCATGTCCAAATTCCTGCCCACTCCCCGTAACCCTTAATTCCCTTTACTTCTAGGAAACTGTCTAATTCTGTTTTAAATTTATGTAATGATGTAGCTTCTACAGCTTTTTGGGGCAGCATATTCCATGGACCTACCACCCTCTGAGTGAAGTAGTTCCTCCTCATCTCAGTTTTGAAAGAGCAGCCCCTTATTCTAAGACTATGCCCCCTAGTTCTAGTTTCACCCATCATCGGGAACATCCTCCCTGCATCCACCCGATCCAACCCCTTCACAATCTTATATGTTTCAATAAGATCGCCTCTCATTCTTCTGAACTCCAATGAGAAGAGTCCCAATCTACTCAACCTCTCCTCATATGTCCATCCCCTCATCCCCGGGATTAACCGAGTGAACCTTCTTTGTACTGACTCGAGAGCAAGTATGTCTTTTCTTAAGTATGGACACCAGAACTGTATGCAGTATTCCAGGTGCGGTCTCACCAATACCTTGTACAACTGAAGCAATACCTCCCTTATTTTTATATTCTATCCCCCTAGCAATAAAAGCCAACATTCCACTGGCCTTCTTAATCATTTGCTGCACTTGCATACTAACCTTTTGAGTTTCGTGCACCAGGAACCCCAGATCCCTTTGTACTTCAGTACTTTCCAGTTTCTTGCCATTAAGATAATAGCTTGCTCTACGATTTTTCCTGCCAAAGTGCATAACCTCACACTTTCCAGTATTGTATTCCATCTGCCAAATCTCTGCCCACTTACTTAGCCTGTCGATGTCCCCTTGCAGGTTTTTTATGTCCTCCTCACTCACTACTTTCCCTCCCATCATAGTATCATCTGCAAACTTTGATATGTTACACTCGGTCCCCTCCTCCAAATCGTTAATATAGATTGTAAAGAGTTGGGGACCCAGCACTGACCCCTGCGGAACACCACTAGTTACTGATTGCCAGTCTGAGAATGAAGCATTTATCCCAACTCTCTGCCTTCTGTTAGATAGCCAATCCTCTATCCATGCCAGAATATTGCCCCCAATCCCGTGATTTTTTTAAAAATCTTAAGCAATAATCTTTTGTGTGGCACCTTGTCAAATGCCTTTTGGAAGTCTAAATACACTACGTCCACTGGTTCCCCTTTATCCATCCTATACGTTACTTCCTCAAAGAACTCCAGCAAATTTGTCAAACATGACTTCCCCTTCATAAAACCATGCTGACTTTGTCTTATTAAATTATGATTATCCAAATGTCCTGTTACTGTCTCCTTAATAATGGACTCCAAAATTTTACCTACCACAGATGTTAGGCTAACCGGTCTATAGTTTCCAGCCTTCTGTCTACTGCCCTTTTTAAATAAGGGTGTTACATTAGCAGTTTTCCAGTCTGCCGGGACCTTTGCTGAGTCCAGGGAGTTTTGGAAAATTATTACTAATGCATCCACAATTCCTACCGCCACTTCCCTCAAGACCCTTGGATGTAAGCCATCAGGTCCAGGTGATTTATCCGCCTTGAGTCCCATTATTTTACCGAGTACCACTTCCTTAGTGATTTTGATTGTGTTTAGCTCCTCCCCCCCCCCCCCCCAAAGCCCCCTGTTTGTCCAGTGTTGGGATATTCTTAGTGTCCGCTACTGTAAAGACTGATACAAAATATTCATTCAGTGTTTTTGCCATCTCCATATTTCCCACCATTAATTTCCTGGTCTCATCCTCTAAGGGACCAACATTTACTTTAGCCACCCTTTTTCTTTTTATATAACTATAAAAACTCTTACTATCTGTTTTTATATTTTTTGCTAATTTACTTTCATAATCTATCTTCCCTTTCTTAATCAATCTTTTTGTTTTTTGCTGTCTTTTAAAGTTTTCCCAATCCTCTATCCTCCCACTAGATTTGGCGACCTTATATGCCCTTGTTTTTAGTCGAATACTATCCTTAATTTCTTTACTTAGCCACGGATGGCTGTCTTTTCTTTTACACCCTTTTCTTCTCAGTAGAATATATATTTTTTGGAAGTTTCAGTTTCCAAGTAGGGGATTTTTTATGCTGCTTTTTAATTCTCTTTTCCATTCATGACTGCTCAGATTTGTTTCATATTTCTGCTTAATAGGCTACTACTGGGCAGGACTGCTCCCCCATCAGTGGGTAAGGGTGGAGCTGGCATTGGTTCTGTGTTGAGTGAGCATGTCCCAGCCTGGTATAGTCTGTGTGACAGCATGCATTTGGTTTGCTGGCCAAATTATTCTTGTGGTTTAAGAAACTCTAGGGCGTGTAGCTTTTCTTCAATGCGCTGCCCTTGATGTATTTGAAAGATATATTGGCACAAAAAAAATTCTGCAAACTGTCAGTTTTCTTGCACTGAGAGCCATTAAGTCCTGAGAGCTTCAAGTGATAGAAATGATTTTCTTGCTCTTTTTCCTGCAGACAGAGTATATGTGTATATTACTTGCTGTTTAAACAAAAATATATAGAGGAGACTGCTTCTGTCCCGAACCAATTGAGAACCTTTCTTCAAAATGCCTGCAGTATCGAGCGATGTGAAGGAGTTGTATCTCTCTACCTGCTTGGCCGATCTTAATAAGAAAACAGAAGTGAAACTGGAAAAGAAAAGCACCAAAAAGTAAGGGAATGTGCATCAGCAATAAAATATTCCTTTTTAAAATCTAAATAAATCTCTGAAAAAGCTCAAGTTAGTAGCAGAAAACTGAGCAATGCAGACTAGAAGGGTTTAAAAAAAAAAAAAAAAGTAATTGACTTGCACCTACTGTGGTTCTTTTGTAAGTTATGATCGGAATTCACTGCCTGACATTGCGGTGGAAGCAGATTCAATAGTAACTTTCAAACGGGAATTGGATAAACACTTGAAAATGTGCAGGGCTCTGGGGAAAGAGCAGGGGAGTGGGACTAATTGGAGAGCTCTTCAAAGAGCCAGCACAGACACGATGGGCCGAATAGCCGCCTCCTGTGCTGTCTGATTCTATGATTGGTTGCCTTAGGGTTTGCGACACAAGCTGTATTTTATTTTAATTGAATCTCATTTTGTGTGAACTTACTGTGAAAGCTGTAGGTTTCGAGACCTCAGTCTAATGTAATTCACAAGGGGATTTGCTCTGCAATGCTAGCCTTAGATGGGTGATTATGGAGTATGGGGAATGTAAAAGTGGGGATAACTCCAAAAATTAGAATTTATTCCAAAATCACCTGGAATCTGATATTCAGACTACAGTCTGCCGTGCCATTACGTGGGTTCTGTGTGGGCGTCTTTTTGCAGTGGGTAGTAGGTGCTAAAAGTGCAGATTGGCAAGCGCTGTATGCCAGCTGTTTAAAACATGATCAATGGTGGGCACAGAGCGAAGTTTAGGTAACGGAACAACAAGGAATACAAAGCTTCAGGAAGAAAAATATAACAACATGGAGCCTGCACTAGTAGAAATAATTTAATCTGAACAAATTATAGTGCAGTGGCTCGGAGATGGAACAAGAGTGGAGAATGATTGGTTTGAAGATGAGGTCTTAAAACTAATAGGCATTTGCCATTCCATATACTGTATAATGCTGCATAATATTATTTCAAAGTTATGTCAAGCAGATTCTGGTCCTGTATTGTGCAACAGCACACTATGATTGAGGTCCTTCCGAAACTTCTGTCCATTCAAGTGATCTGTTTTTCAACTTTTCTTCTATTACCCTTCATGCTTAAGGGAACGGTAGCATAGTGGTAATGTCACTGGGCTAGTAATCCAGAGGCCTGGACTAATGATCCAGAGACGTGAGTTCAAATCCTGAAATTAAATTCAGGTAATTAAATAAATCTGGAATTTAAAAAAAGCTAGTATCAGTAATGGTGACCATTAAACTATTGGATTGTCGTAAAAAGCCATCTGGTCCACTAATGTCCTTTTTTAAGGAAGGAAATCTGCCGTCCTTACCCGGTCTTGCCTATATGTGACTCCAGACTCTCGGCAATGTGGTTGACTCTTAACTGCCCTCTGAAATGGCCTAGCGAGCCACTCAGTTGTAACTAACCGCTACGAAACACAATAAGAATGAAGCCAGTCTTCAGCCAATTCAATTCACTCCACGTGATATCAAGAAACGGCTGAGCGCACTGAATACAGCAAAAGCTATGGGCCCCGACAACACCCCGGCTATCGTGCTGAAGACTTGTGCTCCAGAACTAGCCACGCCTCTAGCCAAGCTGTTCCAGTACAGCTACGACACTGGCATCTATCTGACAATGTGGAAAACTGTCCAGGTGTGTCCTGTCCAGAAAAAGCAGGACAAATCCAATCCGGCCAATTACCACCCCACCAGTCCACTCTCAATCATCAGCAAACTGATGGAAGGCGTCATCAACAGTGCTATCAAGCGTCACTTGCTCACCCATAACCTACTCACTGATGCCCAGTTTGGGTTCCACCAAGAACACTCGGCTCCCGACCTCATTACAGCCTTGGTCCAAACATGGACAAAGGAGCTGAATTCCAGAGGTGAGGTGAGAGTGACGGCCCTTGACACCAAGGCAGCATTTGACCGAGTGTGGCATCAAGGAGCCCCAGTAAAACTGAAGTCAATGGGAATTGGGGGGGGGGGGGGGGAACTCCACTGGCTGGAGTCATACCTAGCACAAAGAAAGATGGTTGTGGTGGTTGAAGGTCAATCATCACAGCCCCAGGACATCGCTGCAGGAGCTCCTCAGGGCAGTGTCCTAGGCCCAACCATCTTCAGCTGCTTCATCAATGACCTTCCCTCCAACATAAGGTCAGAAGTGGGGATGTTCGCTGATGACTGCACAGTGTTCAGCGCCATTCACAACTCCTCAGGAAATGAAACAGTCCATGCCCGCACGCAACAAGACCTGGATGACGTTCAGGCTTGGGCTGATAAGTGACAGGTAACATTCGCGCCACAGAAGTGCCAGGCAATGACTATCTCCAACAAGCGAGAGTGTAACCACCGACCCTTGACATTCAACGGCATTACCATCGCCAAATCCCCCACCATCAACATCCTTGGGGGGTCACAATTAACCAGAAACTTAACTGGACCAGCCACATAAATACTGTGGCAACAAGAGCCGGTCAGGGGCTAGTTATTCTGCGATGAGTGTGTCACCTCCTGACTCCCCAAAGCCTTTCCACCATCTACAAAGCACAAGTAAGGAGTGTGATGGAATACTCTCCACTTACCTGGATGAGAGCAGCTCCAACAACACTCAAGAAGCTTGACACCACCCAGGACAAAGCAGCCTGCTTGATGGGCACCCCATCCACCACCTTAAACATTCACTCCCTCCACCACCGGTGAAATGAGCTTCTGACCACATACTCACAGCATAACAAACACCACCTACTTCCACCTCCGTAACATCGCCTGTCTCCACCCTTGCCTCAGCATTGCTGAAACCCTCATCCATGCATTTGTTAGCTCTAGACTTGACTATTCTAACGCATTCCTGGCTGGCCTCCCACATTCCACATTACGTAAACTTGAGGTCATCCAAAACTCGGCTGCCCGTATCCAAACTCTCTCCAAGTCTCGTTCGCCCATCACCCCTGTGCTCGCTGACCTACAATGGCTCCCAGTTAAGCAGCGCCTCGATTTCAAAATTTTCATCCTTGTTTTCAAATCCCTCCATGACCGCGCCCTTTCCTATCTCTCTAATCTCTTTCAGCCCCACAACCCCCCCCCCCCCCCCCCCCCAAGATAACTGCACTCCTCTCATTCTGCCCTCTTGAGCATCCCCGATTATAATCACTCAACCTTTAGTGGCCGTGCCTTTTGTTGCCTAGGCCCTAAGCTCTGGAATTCCCTGCCTAAACCTGTCTGCCTTGCTACCTTTCCTCCTTTAAGACGCTCCTTAAAACCTAACTCTTTGACCAAGCTTTTGGTCACCTGCCCTAATTTATCCTTATGTGGCTCGATGCCAATTTTTTTGTCTTAAAATACTCCTGTGCAGCACCTTGGGATGTTTTACTATGTTAAAGGTGTTATATAAAGGTTTGAAGATGTAAGTAGTGGAGTAGACAAAGGGGAACCGGTAGATGTGGTGTATCTGGATTTTCAGAAGGCCTTCGATAAGGTCCTACACAAGAGGTTGGTGAACAAAATTAGGGCACATGGAATTGGGGGTAATATACTAACTTGGATTGAGAATTGGTTAACAGACAGAAAACAAAGAGTAGGGATAAACGGGTCTTTTTCAGGATGGCAGGCTGTGACTAGTGGGGTACCGCAAGGATTGGTGCTTGGGCCCCAGCTATTCACAATCTATATCAATGATTTGGATGAGGGGACTAAATGTAACATTTCCAAATTTGCCTGTGATACAAAGCTAGGTGGCAGTGTCAGTTGCGAAGAGGATGTGAAGAGGCTTCAAGGGGATCTTGACAGGCTCAGTGAGTGGGCGAGAACATGGTAGCTGGAATATAATGTGGATAAATGTGAAGTTATCCACTTTGATAGAAAAAACAGAAAGGCAGAGTATTTCCTAAATGGTGAAAGATTGGGGAATGCAGATGCTCAAAGGGACCTGGGTGTCCTTGTACATGAGTCACTGAAAGTGAATGTGCAGGTGCAGCAAGCCATTAGGAAGGCAAATGGTATGCTGGCCTTCATTACAAGAGGATTTGAGTACAGGAGTAAAGAAGCCTTACTCCAATTATATAGGGCCTTGGTGAGACCACACCTGGAGTACTGTGTACAATTTTGATCTCCTTACCTAAGGAAGGATATACTTGCCATAGAGGGAATGCAACAAAGGTTCACGAGATTGATTCCTGGGATGGCGGGACTGTCGTACGAGAAGAGATTGAGTAAACTAGGCCTGTATTCTCTTGAATTCAGAAGAATGAGAGGGGATCTCATTGAAGCATACAAAATTATTACAGGGCTTGATAGGATGGATGCTGGGAGAATGTTTCCCTTGGCTGGGGAGTCTAGAACCAGGGGCCACAGCCTCAGGAGAAAGGGTTGGCCATTCAGGACTGAGATGAAAAGAAATTTCTTCGCACAGAGGGTGGTGAATCTTTGGAATTCTCTACCCCAGAGGGCTGTGGAGGCTTAGTCATTGGGTATATTCAAGACAGATGTCGATAGATTTCTGACTAGTAAGGGATATGGCGATAGGGCCGGTGAATGGAGTTGAGGCAGAAGATCAGCCATAATCTCATTTAATTGCGGAGCAGGCTCAAAGGGCCGAATGGCCTCCTGCTCATATTTCTTATGTTCTTCTAAATACTTGTTGTTGTAAAGGAGTGCTGATGATCGAAGTGTACTGTAATGCACCTGTCAGTGTGCAGTATCCGAGCATGTATATGTTGTCAACACGAAAAGGACAAGGAAGGTTGTTTGCACTGTTCAGCAGCCTATTGCAGCTAATGAGGATGTTGCCTTTATCTAACTCACTATTTCCTTTCTTTTCCAGCTATGTTACTAGTGCCTGTAAGATTTTCAAGGCTGCGGAGGAGTGTAGGTTGGACAGAGATGAGGAAAAGGCATATGTTCTTTACATGAAGTACCTGGCTGTGTACGATCTCATTCGGAAAAGGGCCGATTTCAAAAACCAGCAGGTACTTGGCTGTTCTGTTTTGTACTGCACAGCTTATACCACCAGCACTGGTCATAGAGCTGCCATAGTTAATGTGCACGCTGGGGGTTTACCCATTCCACTGACCTATTGTTGGCACTCTGCTCATTCAATGCATGTTTTGTGTAATTAAAGTCGTTCCTTCAGGAGATTTTCAGAAAATTGCCAGATGTAAACAATTGTACTCGAGGTGCCTGACCTGGAAGAAGTTATTGTGTAGCCTTTTAATATTTAGTATTAGATCAAAGGAAGAGGCTTCTAATGTTGCCAAAAAGAGAAGTAAGCCTGAGGATTGGGAGTATTTTAGAATTCAGCAAAGGAGGACCAAGAAATTGATTAAAGAAAGAGAAAATATAATAGAGTAAACTAGCAAGAGACATAAACACAGACTGTAAAAGCTTCTATAGGTATGTAAAAAGGAAAAGATTAGTGAAAGTAAATGTGGGTCCCTTACAGGCTGAGACAGGAGAAATTATAATGGGGAATAAGGAAACGGCAGAGAAATTAAACTAATATTTTGTGTCTACTTGGAAGAAGACGCAAAAAACCTTCCTGGAACTAGTGGAGAACCAAGGGTCTATTGAGAATGAGGAACTGAAAGAAATTAGTATTTGTAAAAAAAATAGTACTGGAGAAATTGCTGGCACTGAAAGCCGATAAATCCCCTGGACCTGATGGCCTATATCCTAGGGTTTTGAAAGAGGTGGCTATAGAGATAGTGGATGCATTGGTTCTCATTTTCCAAAATTCCATAGATTCTAGAACGGTTCCTGCAGATTGGAAGGTAGCAAATGTAACCCCACTATTTAAGAAAGGAGGGAGAGAGAAAACAGGGAACTACAGACCAGTTAGCCTGACATCAGTAATACAGAAAATTCTAGAATCTATTATTAAGGACGTGGTAACAGGGCACTTAGAAAATAATAGGATTGGGCAGAATCAACACAGATTTATGAAAGGGAAATTGTGTTTGACAAATTTGTTAGAATTTTTTGAGGTTGTAACTAGCAGAATAGATAAGGGGGAACCAATGGATGTAGTGTATTTGGATTATCAGAAAGTATTCGATAAGGTGCCACACAAGAGCTTATTAAAGCACGGTGGCATAGTGGTTAGCACTGTTGCCTCACAGCACCAGGGACCCGGGTTCAAATCCGGCCTCGGGTGACTGTGTGGAGTTTGCACATTCTCCCCGTGTTTGCGTGGGTTTCCTCCGGGTGCTCCGGTTTCCTCCCACAGTCCAAAGATGTGCGGGTTAGGTTGATTGGCCATGATAAAAATTGACCCTTAGTGTTAGGGAGGATTAAATACGCGGGGTTACGGGGATAGGGCTTGGGTGGGATGGCTGTCGGTGTAGGGACCGGGTGCTAGGGTTTGGATGATCAGCCATGATCTCGTTGAATGGCGGAGCAGGCTCGAAGGGCCGAATGGCCTACTCCTGCTTCTATGTTCTATGTAAACAAAATTAGGCCTCATGGGATTGGGGGTAATATACTAGCATGGATTGAGGATTGGTTAACGGGCAAAAACAGAGAGTAGGAATAAACGGGTCATTTTCGGGTTGGCAGGCTGTGACTAGTGGGGTACCGCAAGGATCAGTGCTTGGGCCTCAGCTATTCACAATCTACATCAATGATTTGGATGAGGGGACCAAATGTAAAATATCCAAGTTTGCTGATGATACAAAGCTGGGTGGGAATGTAAGTTGTGAGGAGGATGCAAGGAGGCTTCAAGGGGCTATAGACCGGTTAAGTGAGTGGGCAATAACATGGCAAATGGAATATAATGTGGAGAAATGTGAAGTTATCCACTTTGGTAGGAAAAATAGAAAAGCAGAGTATTTTTTAAATGGTGAGAGATTGGGAAATGTTGGTGTTCAGAGGGACCTGGGTGTCCTTGTACATGAATCACTGAAAGTTAACATGCAGGTACAGCAAGCAATTAGGAAAGCAAATGGTATGTTGGCCTTTATTACAAGAGGATTTGAGTATAACAGTAACCACTTCTTACTGCAATTATATAGGGCCCTGGTGAGACCACACCTGGAGTATTGTGTACAGTTTTGGTCTCCTTACCTAAGGAAGGATATACTTGCCATAGAGGGAGTGCAACGAAGGTTCACCAGACTGATTCCTGGGATGGGGGGATTGTCCTATGAGGAGAGATTGAGTAGACTAGGCCTATATTCTCTAGAGTTTGAAAGAATGAGAGGTGATCTCATTGAAACATAGAAAATTCTTACACAGCTTGACAGGGTAGATGGTGGTTGGCTGGGGAGTCTAGAACCAGGGGTCACAGTCTCAGAATAAGGGGTCGGCCATTTAGGACTGAGATGAGAAATTTCTTCAGAGGGTGGTGAATCTTTGGAATTCTCTACCCCAGAGGGCTGTGAAGGCTCAGTCGTTGAGTATATTCAAGACAGAGATCGATAGATTTTTGAATATTAATATCAAACGATATGAGGAACGTGGAGATGAGGTAGAAGATCGGCCGTGATTTTATTGAATGGCGGAGCAGGTTCAAATGGCTGACTCCTCCTATTTCTTATGTTCTTATGTAATATTACTTGTAAAGGGGCCCTGGTGATGAGGCTTCTAAGTACTGTATACTGTAATGCACCTGTCGGTGTGCAGTATCCGAGCAAGTATATATAAGAATGCATTTTATTGCCAAATTTCTATGAGTTGTGATCAACTTTATTATCTTTGTTCTTAAGTTTTAAAGTTGAGTGCTGTTGGGTAGTAGCTGTGCTGGAGGAGTTGGTGCTGTCACTGGTTCCAGTGGCATCATGGACATGTCAAATTGTTGTACTATGCCCACATGAACTAGAGCACTGCAGTTCCGGGCTTTATCCCAGGTGTATCTGCAGGAACCATTTTGAGTGACACAATGCTCGGATGACGTGCTGGTGATTACATGGCTGTTGCTGCTAATGGTAGAGATCACTCTTGGTGAAATAAACATATTGTGCAGGATTTTTCTCTCTTGTGTATTGCTGCCATGCTTAATGTTAGTGACGTGGTTGAGTTGCTAAGCCTGATTGTACAAAGCGGCTGATTTTAGATCACTAGAAAACATTATCCATTCATTATCACATTGCTGTTTGTGGGACCTTGCTGTGTGCAAATTGGCTGCTGCGTTTCCTGCATTACAACAGTGGCTACACTCCAAAAATACTTCATTGCCTGCGGAGCGCTTTGGGATGCCCTAAGGTGGTGAAAGATGCTAAAGTCTTTCTTTGCTTTCTTCCTCCCTCAAATTCTCAGACTCGTTTGCTGGATTACTGGTCCTGTAGCCTAACCACTACACCGCTGTACCCCTAAATAAATAAATAGAGGATCAAATTCCTCTTTAATGAAAATCAGGAACATGTCTTTTTTCATGATTTAAAGACCTGTTAAGAAAATCACAGGCTGTGCAACTTTAAAACATGATCCGAGATGCAATTTTGTTAGTGGACCTTCAATTCTTCCTTTTTATTTATTGAGGCATCTGTGCTTTAATTCAACTTCCAGCATGTCCCATTAATTTCAGAGGGTCCTTTTGGGTTAACTCACTGGAGCCATTGAGCTGATGACGGTTACGGATCCCTTCAACACGAGTCTCTGTAGAGTCAGTACCACTGTTTCTCGACCTTGATCAGAGGGAGTCAGTATTTCATGTTCACTATCTCTGGGTGCTGGTGTGTACTCAATTGGCACTCTAACAATAAAGGATGGAGCCTATCTGCTCACTTCTGTTGCACAGCTTTCTAAGTTTGAGACCCAATTATAAATCTGATTACTGCCAAGTTTGAAGCTTGAACAATGACAGTGTTTTGTATTAACTAGCTGGAGAGTGCCTGTTTAAGGAGTACTTTTATTTTCATTTATGTTCCATTTATCAGTTGCTGGTTGTTTTCCACACTGAAGTTAGCACAGTGGCTTGTGGAAACTGATTGGTTAATAAGAGATGATGAGAAGGGAAACTAAGTACATGGCTGAAAGTTGAGGTTTGCTTTAAGAAAGTAAAGTTGGTTATGTTTTACTACATTGACCTGGTCTGGCAACGCCTCAAATTTAAAATTCTCATCCTTGTCTTCAAATCCCTCCATGGTCTCGCCCCCCCCCCCCCCCTCCCTATTTCTGTAATCTCCTCCAGCCCTACAACCCTCCAAGATCTCTGCACTCCTCTAATTCTGGCCTCTTGCGCATCCCCGATTTTCATCGCTCCACCATTGGCGGCCGTGCTGCTTAGGCCCTAAGCTCTGGCATTCCCTCCCTAAACCTCTCCGCCTCGCCACCTTTTCTCCTTTAAGACACTCTTTAAAGCCTACCTCTGACCACGCTGTTGATCACATACATGTCCTAATATCTCCTTATGTGGCTCTGTCAAATTTTGTTCGATTACGCTCCTGTGACATGCCTTGGGACATTTTACTACATTAGAAATGCAAGTTGTTGTTTAAACTACCCTGAATTTAACTCAAAATGATGATAAACCTGACCCTGAGCCCCGAAGCGTGATGGGGCTGTTCCAGACCTACCATTCTGAGACAGCCTAGGCTTTAATGTCTTAAAATCTGAATGCCCTCCCCACAATTACAACCTGGAAACCAGTGAGGTGTTGGGAGTGTCTTTAAAATATTCTACGTGGACCGTGATTTTTTTTTTCTCCAGCTAGGATTTTCCCAGCAGTGACTTCTTGGGGTCAGTTTTTGGTGGGAGGAGAAAGAAAATAAGTTTTAGCCTGTTTGTGCTGCTTGCTGGAGAAGGATCTGAGCAATGTATTGCTTGCAGCAGTTGCTTGAAAAAGGTGAGGACTTTATCAAGTGTGTACCTGTCTTTAATGTAAAAGAATAACAGCAAATGCAGAATCTGAAATAAATACATTAAATTCTAGAAGTGCACAGCAGGTCTAATCACGTGAGAGATGAATGTTTTGGGTGTGATGATTCATCAGAACAGGTCGTGGCAGGCTGGGAAAACCCCTTCATGTGACTGACAAAAATGGAAGGGAGGGAGGAGTTCAGCCGTGTTGCCTACTTTCACAACTATGTCACTGGTAGCACCTGACCTGCACTTGTTCTCGCCACCCTGTTTCAGTCAAATCTATCAAAGGACTTTGCCATCCTGGCTGTTACAGTTCTGATGATAAAGGTCACATTCAAAGTGTTGCCCCGTCTTTCTCTTTTAGAGGCTGATTGATCAGCAGTGTATTTGCAGCATTAGTTATCTGTTTTTAAGCATTGGGCATTGCCTGTGTGAAGCCATTATTGCTCAGAACTGCAGAGCAGTTTTGTTGGTTCTATTGCGTTACAGGATGAGTACATATTGTGTCATGTGTTTTATTTCAGGACTACTACCTTTCTCTACTTGGCCCTACAAGCTTCAGAAAAGCCATAGAAGAAGCAGAAAGGCTTTCTGAAAGCCTCAAGTTAAGGTCTGTACAGTTGCTCCGATTCCTGTAAGGTTTATAATAGTGGACTAGGGTTGTACAAAATGACTGGAATCCACCTGAGCTGTCCTGATGGCCCATTTAATCCTTTTATTTATTCATCAAAGCTTGACTCTGCAGCTAATAACCTGCTCCCAGTCTGTTTCTCTTTATATTTTGCACACAAGACTGATTTTCACCTAACCACTGACTGCATCATCAGTCCCACTCCCACAGTGATGTAGTTTTCAGTTTTCGATTTATCTCTGCTTTATCTCCCAATTTTCAGTGTTAACCTTTGGTTCCTTATCTTCCACTCTGCCATATTTTGCTGTCAGTTTGCATCCTCTGCCGTTACCATTTTGCTGTTTCATGATCTCGTGACCCGAAGAACTGCTGCATTTCCCAGTATTAACGGTATTGTTGAGTTATAGCAATGTTCATGTACACCTTCTAGGATTTGTCCACAATCCGGTCTCCAGCCTGGACCCGGGTTGCCCGCCGGCCAGAACCCGGACTTTTCAAGCGTTGAGCCACCCAGGTCCTGATCTCTTTCAACCAATTACCAGGCCTCACCACTCGAGTGCTGTCACACAGACACTTCCTCGCTGTACAGAAACTCATCTGTCTGACCCAACACACAATCAGTTGTTTTTAACTGGGAAACTAGTGCAAGAGATTCTAACGTTTTTTTTTTATCTGTTAGATATGAGGAAGCTGAAGTGCGTAAAAAGCTTGAAGAAAATGAAAGGCTGCGGGAAGAAAAAAGAAAACAGCAGGAGGAAACAAAAAGCAAGGGACGAGATAACAGCTTGAAAGCAGCAACCAGAAATTCTTCAGACCTGGATGGCATTAAGAAAAGAAACTTAAAGGTTAGGAACAAGTTGAATAATAATTATCCTGCATTGGAAATGACCTCCAATTACAGCAACATTGTTGTAGTATCAGCTTTAATTAAATTCAGGGGTTAGTATGTCAGCACATTGCACAACTAAAATAGATGGGTTAAGGGTATCTTCCTAGGTTTGGATTCCTATTAAAAAAGGACTTAGAATCAGTATCCAACCTTCTGTGCTGCAGAAGAGGAATATCTGATCAAATTATGGCACTTGGGTTTTTATCTCATTGTGATTATTCTGTGTTTAGTAAGAAGTATTGTGATTGGTTGTTTGTTTCCTGCCTTGGGATATATGCTGTAATCTCATTGGTAGTTGATGTCATGTGATTTGTGGTGGCCATCTTAAATTCAGTTCTTTCCAGCCTAGATTAGAAAGGCAAATCTATTCTTTATTTCACTCATTTAATTAATTGCAGAGATTTATTTATTTTTTTATTTTATTTTTTAAGTTGAGGGGGGAATAGAAAAAGGTTCAAATAATCTAAGCATGTTTGGAATGTTAACCAGAACAAGTTTGTAAAGTTTCTTTCTGTTTTTATTTTTAGGAGGACAGTGAGTTAAGTGACATCAAAGAAACAAGTGCAGAACGTAATGGTGAGGCTTTGTCGGTACTGCTTGGAAAGTATTTACAGCACAGAAATAGGCCATCCAGCCCAACAGATCCATGCCAGTGTTTGCTCCACATGAACCTCCTCCCACCCCTCTTCATCTAACCCCATCAACATATCCTAATTCTAAACTTGGTCAGTGATGTCACTCAATCAGCTTGATCCTGATCTCGTCCAGCTTCCAGCAGCGGTCACTGGATGGCAGTCAGGAGTGGGAGCCCTCGCTAAGCTTCCGCCTAATGCTGGGCACAGTGATTAGTTCTAGTGCCCCTACAGTTGACAGCTCAGATTAGCTAACTCAACATAGACTGGAGATTGAACCCAGGACCTTCTTGGCCTCTATGGTGTAGGGGGAAGCTTAAACTAACTATCTTTTTTTGGAATTTATTTTCCTACACCACATTCCCTGACTGGTTCCGGGGCTTTGCCAGTGGTCCTGAGGTGTGAGCAGGTGACTGGAGGGCTGTTTCCAGTGGGGTTCTGCAGGGCTCAGTACTGGGTCCCTTGCTTTTTATTGTATATATCAATGATTTAGACTTCAATGTAGTGGGCATCTCTTCCTCTCCCACTTTCTACATTCTTATTTAGAAGATAGTGACTCATTCTCGGGTTGAGTGACTGTGAAATATACTCTCCCAAGTTTTAGAATGGTTATGACTTGCATTTCTTGAGTTGAAATGCTATTATCTTGTGTATATGGAAATTTGGTTGAATAAACATTTTGCTTATTCCCCAACAGTGCAATGATTAGCATGCTTGGGTTTTGTGAAGACGGGAATTGCAAATTTAAAAATAAATCAAAATCTATATATTAAAATTCTTGTGTACTTCCTGATTTATGGCCACACCTTTCCATCAACATTTCCCATTGTAAATGGCTGTTGTCAGCATTTCCCATTCAGTTTTGCGATGTCAACTGTCATGATGCCATTGCATACTCTGGCCACGCTGTGTGGCCAGTTTCTGAAGTGTCGGCTCTATCTCTAACTGCATATTAAAAAGAACTTTCAATCCTCGACACACAGCGAGTAGAGGATGCCAATTCTTTGCAGGTAACTGAGAGGAGCAAAATTATAAAGTTTGGACAGTCACCGAGGACATTTCTTCTGCCCTTGCAAATAGCTGGTATAAAGCAGCAGCAGCCTAGGAGCGATCGCTCACCTGCTGGTCCCTTTGACCTGGCTATGAAGCACAGGCAATTTCCTAGTGTTGAAAAGTTTGTAGCAGCATTGCTTTTTCTCCTCATGGCTTCTGTACTTAATTACAAAGTAAAAGGGAGTTTTTGAGTTTTACAGATCTCTCTTCTCTTCCCGTCACCACCTCCCACTATTGTTTGACTGAACTATTGGTCACTTTATTTATATCGTTTCCTTTCGGAAGCAGATTCACCTCGAGGCGCAATCAGTGCCGAAAAGCTGTTTGCAATGTTGCAAGATGAAAACACTGGGGTGATCATTATGGATGCACGAAGCTACAAGGATTACCAGGAATCTCACATACACATGGCCAGGTCGTGCTGTGTAAGCGTGCCAGAGGAAGCTGTCAACCCGGGGTAGGAAATTGAGTCAAAGTTTAGAATAGTGTTGGTAACTACAGTACTATTATTTTAACGCTAATTGTAACAAGATACTTCAATGTACTGCAGGGAGACAGGAAGTAATGATTTTAAACTCTTTTCTGCAGCATCACTGTTAACCAGATAGAGCTGAAACTACCGGAGGAGTCAAAAGACATGTGGCGAAAACGACAGTTTGTTGATTACATTGTTTTGTTGGATTGGTTCAGCTCCATTGACCAGGTGAAAAGGGGAACCATTCTTCAGAGCCTCAAGGATGCACTTTATAAGGTTTGTAAAAAATTTTCCAGAAAGATTCTCCTACACCTCTCGTGCCATGCGTGCATCGTAACTGTCCATCCAAATTTTACTTTCTCCCCCTCCCAGTTCCCCACAGGGAATTGATGTCCTCGACTTGATCCCTCCCTGTAATGCCATGGTGCTCTAAATGTACTGCTCGCGTGCAGCATTCCTCGCCCGAGCCACTTGGGGAGGCACTGAAACAAGGCTGAGAGATTCTCTTCTTTTGTTGTCCCCTCATTTGATTCCCAGCCCAACCCTACAAAACAGAAGTGAAAATCACAGGGTGAGTCACAATTTATAGAGCTGATAACGGCCTTAATAGAAGCTTTTAGTGGCGGGAGGGAAAGTGTAAGGTAACTTGCCAAAAGCGTACTGAATTTTCAACTTGCAAGTTTTTCTGATGCAGTGGGATAGCCAGATAATTCTTCGGAGTGAACCGCTGGTGTTGGAAGGCGGCTACGACAGCTGGCTTCTCTGCTACCCAATGTATACCACCAATGCAAAAGTGACCGCTCCCAAGGAAGAATCCCGTGGAGCTGTCCAAGTGTCCTGTAAGTACTGCTGCTTCCTGAACGTACAAGGGCCTGCTCGGTTTCAAAACCCTTTTCTTCCCCTGAGTATGTCCTCTTTTTAAAGAGAAGGCTGCAAAGCATTCCCGATATAAGTTTGCCACAAACTGTATGCAGCGTTTGAGACAGTCCATTGCAATAAGTGGTGCCATGGTTTGTAAACTTTTAATGGGGAAACTTCCTGCTCCACCTGAAGATGAAATGGAGCAAATACAAGATAAGAGCATCTGCATTTTGAGTAATCTTTTTAAAATGTTTCAGCTTTGACATTTGTTTTGCCTTCCTAAGAATACAGGATGAAACCTGGGGTGATGCACCAAGAATTGGTGTACCAGTGCATAGTCACACAGAATGGGAATGGACAGCATCCTGCTAATCCCAGTCCCTGCTCTTGGCTGTGTCTAGCTGAGGTCGGCACCACTGTAAGGGGGAAGAACAAGACACAGGGTCACGCCTGGCTAATTAAAAAGGCATTGGGACTAGGCTAGGTAGCAGAGTCTGTGCCCACTCCCTGGGCTGTTGAGGCCAGGTGAAAGGGAATTAAAATTAGGAAATAAATGGGGAAGGCTTGCCTTAACAAATGGCGCCCATAAAAGAAAGTACACGAAACTATTGAAACCTGCTGTAGGTGATGGAAGGGGAGGCAGCAAGAACAGCTCCCATCGCTGTGGGTGACCTTGTAATAGAACTGGGTGTGAAAGGGTGATTTTGATTGTGTTTTGCACTTTTTCACCCCTCATCTCTTGAAAGTGCTGACTCTTGTTGGGGTACAGTGCCACATGCACTGGCAGCCTGCTGGTACGGTGCCTATGTGCCCACCCTGTGACCGTGGCATCGCAGGTTGTTCAACTGGAAGTCATTACAGCCCGGCCCTGTAAGAGGGGTCACTGGATATTGATCAGAAATGCCAATCATGGCTAATTCTCTTAATTCAATCTTCCCTAGTCAGTGGGCACGGAGGCTAACCATGCGCCACAATCGCTGTGGCAGCTGACATCACGCACGGAGTAGTGTGTGGCCGCCTGACCTATAGTTTGGTGTAACATCGCATGTGACCGTTACTAATTAGGCGATCAAGGGAGCGATCCATATATTAATGAAAGTGCTAAATCAAATTTTGAATAAAATACGATGTTCATTTTTTTTTATGACAGTGAATTTTAGTTACCCATCCTTGGAGGAACCTCCCCCTCCTCCCCCACCCTCTGGAGACCTCAATGAAAAGAAGGCATTGCAAGAATTGGAGAGTTTTAATGAACATGTACCCGAGCTTGAAGAGACAACAAAAAAAGTCAGTATAGAAACTGTAAATGTGCCTAATGGTGTTCCTGGGGTTCCAGTCGCTGGGCAGCCTATTGCAGTGAAAACCATTCCACAGGTATGTGCGGTATATTGTCTATGTTGGTACAAAGTGTGCACTGTCCTCCCATGTCCCTGCTTCTTTAGTTCTGCTCGCAGTTGCATTCCTCCCTCTCTCCCTTTTCTAAATGAAACAAAAGCAAAACTCCTGCCCATGTCCATTGCTGCTCAACTCGTCCTCCATTTTATTTTTCTCTCTTCCTCTTTGGTGCTTGTTCAGCTGGTCCGAGTAAAATTGGGATCTTGTAACATGTGAAATCACTGGACTGGTGGGGTGGGAAAGGGAAATAAAAAAACAGGGCAAACCCTTATCTATAACACTCAGAACCACCCCAATTGAGTCAGGTTTTCAGAAACACTTGGTGTTGGTTGGGATGTGAACACTGGCATTCGTCTTCCCAGGAACAGCAGTCGGTGATGTCCTTGGATGAAGCAGTTATTCTGGTCACCTAAGTTTCACATCTGAAAATCTTCACATCAGCTCAGCCCAGGGAAAAGCAAGTGAGGATCTTCGGTTATTAACACCATTCTCCCCTGTTGCCAAGTTAGCTGGCTTTTATTTCATTTCTAGCACTGAAAATACAGCTCTGACGGGGGTAGCCCATGTTGGCGCATTGTGGGACCTACCTCGTATTCTGGGAGCACCATTGCTCTCGCTGCCACCTCTGATGGTCAATGAATTTTGGGCATCTTTCAGATTCGTTTTAGATTATCCAAAAGTGGCACTTGATCTCTGTCAAACTCTTGAGGCCAGGTTCCATAAAATCACGGCAAAACAAATTAAATGATCTATTTTTGTGTAACTTTTTTTTTCTTTAGAATTTAGACTTTCATCTGTTATGAGTACCAGAGGAATATCAAATGTGTTATTTTTTGAGCTTGTTAAAATAGCCCCTATTACAACAATTGGGTTAACAGTATTCTCTCTGTCTCTCTCCTTTTTTTCTTTCGTTCTTTCTTTCTCTCTCCACCACCCCCCCCCCCCCCCCCCCCCCCCAAAAAAAAACATGTCTTCCTACATCACAAACCTTCCCCAACTTAGTTGCTGGTATTGAACTGCTTCTCTGAATCTGCTGATGTGCAGCCAGCCGCTAGCAGGCAGGCGACCCCAATCAGTGGGTCATTTGCCATGTGTGTGTTTTCCCCTATTTCTGATTTCTTTGTATTTTGCATTGATTGCACAGCATGAGATTGAAAATGTGCGGAGAATTGCAGGTGCTGTTGCCTCGCCCTTTCTTTCGATGATATAGCTGTAGCTTGTATGCACCTCTTGTACAGGAGTTGAATATTTTGTTAGCTCTGATCACTTGTACTGAATATTATGTTTATCTTATTAAGTGAATGTCTTTGTAAGATTCTAAATTACCATGAAGACAATTGTACTTTTCTGTATTTGAACAGATTGATCGAACTAAAAAACCCTCACTGAAACGGCCAGATAGATCTCAACCCAAATCAGATGTTGCTGGAGCAGACAATCTGCCTGTTCACAATGGGCCAGTGATTCCTGACCGGTCAACAAAGCCATCTGTGGAACCACAGAATGTGTTAACTGACGAAGAAAGAAGTCAGATCCACGCTGAAGCAGCACTCATTAGCGAGAAGGCCAGAAAGGAGAAAGAACAGCGTGAACGAAGGCAGGAAGAGCAGAGAAAAGAAAAGGAGAGATTAGAGCGAGAAAGGGAAGAAGAAGAGCGCCGAGAAAAAGAACAGCAGGAGGAGGAAGAAAAAGAGCTTAAAATAAAAGCAGAGCAAGAGAGGGAGCGCAGAGAAAACGAGGAACAGAGAATGCAGGAACTGGAAGACAGACGGTGGAAAGAAGAAGCTGAAAGAAAAAGATTAGCAGAGCAAGAAAAGTCATCTCCGGAAGAAAAGGGCAAAATTGAAAGTCCGATAAGAGATCAAGTAGACCCAAGGAAAAGTGGCGGAGAGCAATCTGTCTCTGAGCCAGAGTGCAGCAGCACAAATATAGCAAAGCAGGTACTTCACTTGGAAACATTGCATTAAGAAAATATAATCACTGTTGAAGTAAGATGGTACTAACAGATAAAATTAATGCCTGTTGTCATTATCTATTTTAAAAAGAATTTAAATGTTGTGGCTATAATCTAGTAACGAGCATAGTCTGCTGAACTGATTTGTATGTCTGTGCCCGTGTTTACAGCTCCTCTGCTTCCTTTTGCTATACCTGCACTTTTCTAAATTGCTGGTTATCCTTTTTTAATCTTTACCCCTGGTGTCACCACGCCTTATTCCAGCTGCTTTGTGATCTAATCCCAAGTCCTCATCAGTACAAGCTGTTTGTGGCTTGTGGACAATTGTCTCCGATTGGTTTTTATTTCATCCCTTTACCTAATTCCTGGCTGCGTGAGGCACGTGCCCTTTGCTCAACATCCCCCAGTGATGACAGGAGAAATTATAATGGAGAATAAGGGACTGGCAGAGAAATTAAACAAATACTTTGTGTCTGTCTTCATGGAAGAAGATGCAAAAAACCTCCCAGAAATGGTGGAGAACCAAGGGTCTAGCGAGAATGAGGAACTGAAAGAAATTAGTATTTGTAAAAAAAATAGTACTGGAGAAATTAATGGGACTGAAAGCTGGTAAATCCTCTGGAACTGATGGCCTACATCCTAGGGTTTTGAAAGAGGTGGCTACAGAGATGGTGGATGCATTGGTTGTCATTTTCCAAAATTTCATAGATTCTAGATTGGAAGGTAGCAAATGTAACTCCACAATTTAAGAAAGGAGGGAGTGAGAAAACAGGGAACTATAGACCAGTTAGCCTGACATCAGTAGTAGGGAAAATTCTAGAATCTATTATTAAGGACGTGGTAACAGGGCACTTGGCAAATAATAATAGGATTGGGCAGAATCAACGGATTTATGAAAGGGAAATAGTGTTTGACGAATCTGTTAGAATTTTTTTGAAGTTGTTACTAGCAGAATAGCTATGGGGGAACCAGAGGATGTGGTGTATTTGGATTTTCAGAAGGCATTTGATAAGGTGCCACACGAGAGGTTATTAAACAAAATTAGGGGTCTTGGGATTGGGGTAATATACTAGCATGGATTGAGGATTGGTTAACGGACAGAAAACAGTAGGAATAAACGGGTCATTTTCGGGTTGGCAGGCTGTAACTAGTGAGGTACCGCAAGGATCAGTGCTTGGGCCTCAGCTATTCACAATCTACATCAATGATTTGGATGAGGGGACCAAATGTAAAATATCCAAGTTTGCTGATGATACAAAGCTGGGTGGGAATGTAAGTTGTGAGGAGGATGCAAGGAGGCTTCAAGGGGATATAGACAGGCTAAGTGAGTGGGCAAGAACATGGCAAATGGAATATAATGTGGAGAAATGTGAAGTTATCCACTTTGGTGTAAAAATAGAAAAGCAGAGTATTTTTTAGATGGTGAGATTGGGAAATGTTGTTCAGAGGGACCTGAGTGTCCTTGTACACGAATCACTGAAAGTTAACATGCAGGAACAGCAAGCAATTAGGAAAGCAAGTGATATGTTGGCCTTTATTACAAGAGGATTTGAGTATAAGAATAAAGACGTTTTACTGCAATTATGAGACCACACCTGGAGTATTGTGTACAGTTTTGGTCTCCTTACCTAAGGAAGGATATACTTGCCATAGAGGGAGTGCAACGAAGGTTCACCAGACTGGTTCCTGGAATGGGGGGATTGTCCTATGAGGAGAGATTGAGTAGACTAGGCCTATTAGAGTTCAGAAGAATGAGAGGTGATCTCATTGAAACAAAGAAAATTCTTACAGGGCTTGACAGGGTAGATGCAGGGAGGATGTTTCCCTGGCTGAGGAGTCTTGAACCAGGGGTCAGTCTCAGAATAAGGGGTCGGCCATTTAGGACTGAGATGAGGAGAAATTTCTTCACTCAGAGGGTGGTGAATCTTTGGAATTCTCTACCCCAGAGGGCAGTGGAGGCTGTCTTTGAGTATATTCAAGACAGAGATAGATTTTTGAATATTAAGGGAATCCAGGGATATGGGGATGAGGGAGAAGATCAGCCATGATCTTATTGAATGACAGAGCAGGCTCAAGGGGCCGAATGGCCTACTCCTCCTATTTCTTATGTTCTTCTGACTACTAGGCTGTGGAGATTGGAAGCTTAGTACAGTGGGAAATCTGTGCCATGCCTGACGTGTGTTGGAATTGGTATGGTGCCATGCTTTTTAAAATCTCTCCTGGCTGCTGATCAGTTTGGAAATTCCTACACCCTTTTTCGATCTCCACAAGCTACACACAGATGCCTTTTGAGTAAGTGGTCCCCTTCTTCCTCCCCCTCGATGAACCACTGCCCCCATTGTCATATCTTGTAGTTACTATCCAGATGATATTTGGTGGTCAGGATTGGAAACCTGCATCCTACTCGGAACCCACCAGCTGCTCACTGGGAGCTGAGCCAGAGCAGACTGGGCAGGTTTTTCCATTTCAGCCTGTTCGGTCCTTCACTCCTGCTTCCCAGTGGTCTGGATAGGATTAGGAATAAAAAGGGGGAATCTCTTTGTAATTAGCTGTCTAATTTTATAGTAGCAGATTTGAGGCATTGCTTCAGGCTGAGGCGGAGGTCGGGGTGTGTCTGGTGGAGTAGCTGTGGAGGGACGCACATTGGAGTGAAGTCCAGTGCTGAGGCTCCGTCAGGGTGGGTACTGGTTTGAGGTGTTCAGGTCAGTTGGTTTACAAAAGAAGGAAAATTAATTAGGGAGGAGAGAGTGGAGTACAGTGGGGGTAGATACGGAGCAGTGTGTGGCATCTTAAATAGGACCCAGCGCATGTGGAGGTCCAGGTGTGTCCGCCAATAGGACTCGGAGCATGTGGAGGTCCAGGTGTGTCCGCCAATAGGACTCGGAGCATGTGGAGGTCCAGGTGTGTCCATCAATAGGACTCGGAGCATGTGGAGGTCCAAGTGTGTCCATCAATAGGACCCAGAGCATGTGGAGGTCCAAGTGTGTCCGCCAATAGGACTCGGAGCATGTGGAGGTCCAAGTGTGTCCGCCAATAGGACTCGGAGCATGTGGAGGTCCAGGTGTGTCCGCCAATAGGACCCAGAGCATGTGGAGGTCCAGGTGTGTCCGCCAATAGGACCCAGCGCATGTGGAGGTCCAGGTGTGTCCATCAATAGGACCCAGAGCATGTAGAGGTCCAAGTGTGTCCGCCAATAGGACTCGGAGCATGTGGAGGTCCAGGTGTGTCCGCCAATAGGACTCGGAGCATGTGGAGGTCCAGGTGTGTCCGCCAATAGGACCCAGAGCATGTGGAGGTCCAGGTGTGTCCGCCAATAGGACCCAGAGCATGTGGAGGTCCAGGTGTGTCCGTCAATAGGACTCGGAGCATGTGGAGGTCCAGGTGTGTCCGCCAATAGGACCCAGAGCATGTGGAGGTCCAGGTGTGTCCGCCAATAGGACCCAGCGCATGTGGAGGTCCAGGTGTGTCCGCCAATAGGACTCGGAGCATGTGGAGGTCCAGGTGTGTCCGCCAATAGGACCCAGAGCATGTGGAGGTCCAGGTGTGTCCGCCAATAGGACCCAGAGCATGTGGAGGTCCAGGTGTGTCCGCCAATAGGACTCGGAGCATGTGGAGGTCCAGGTGTGTCCGCCAATAGGACTCGGAGCATGTGGAGGTCCAGGTGTGTCCGCCAATAGGACTCGGAGCATGTGGAGGTCCAGGTGTGTCCGCCAATAGGACCCAGCGCATGTGGAGGTCCAGGTGTGTCCGCCAATAGGACCCAGAGCATGTGGAGGTCCAGGTGTGTCCGCCAATAGGACCCAGAGCATGTGGAGGTCCAGGTGTGTCCGCCAATAGGACTCGGAGCATGTGGAGGTCCAGGTGTGCCCGCCAATGGGACCCAGAGCATGTGGAGGTCCAGGTGTGTCCGCCAATAGGACCCGGAGCATGTGGAGGTCCAGGTGTGTCCGCCAATGGGACTCGGAGCATGTGGAGGTCCAGGTGTGTCCGCCAATAGGACCCAGAGCATGTGGAGGTCCAGGTGTGTCCGCCAATATGCTGCCATTGGTGTGGTTTTATGCAGGTAGTGTCTGTACTTTAATCTTATTTATGATCCGTTCCGTTCAGAGGTTACAACAGTAAAAGTGCTATTATCAAAAGCTTTCCCTGGTCCGAGCCTGGAGGAGGGGGGAGAAAGTGTGGAGGCAGAGAGATCTTTTTGCTTCAGTGTGATTGGACAGCCTTTTGTGAAATTTGATCAAATATCTTGCCAATTTCAATTTTCTTTTATGTAATTGGTTATTTTCTATGTGTCTTTCACCAAATTAGAAAGGAGAAAAATGGCAAATTAAACAGAGATGGAAGAAAAACACTTGACCAATGAGAAGGAAGAATGATCTCCTTTCATGCTAAAATTTCTATGATTGTATAAAAGAAGGAAAAGAGCATGAAAATGGGATTAGAGGAGATGGTTCCAGTAACCAGCACATTCCCAATGGACCAAATAGTAATTACTGCTGTGCTGTAATCCTATGATTTTTAAAGTTGACACACAGACCTGACGGTTTTAACACAAACATGACGGCCATTATGGAGACAATTTTTCAAAGCATGTTTTAATTTTATTCATGTAATGTATAATAATTGAATAGTTTATAATGAGCTATTTCTACATTTAGGAACAGCAACAAGAGGTTTGTCAAGGGGGCCAGGAAAGTGGAGGCCAGAAAGCAACAATGTTCAAGGAAGGTGAAAGAACAAATGTAAGAGACTCTATTAGTAAAACCTACCTATTGTTTTGCACCCCAGGATATTTAGAGTTTAAGTTCTACCCTCCGTAAACTTAAGGTCATCCAAAGCTCTGCTGCCCGTGTCCTAACTCGCACCAAGTCCCATTCACCCATCACCCCTGTGTTCGCTGACTTACATTGACTGCTGGTTAAGCAACTCCTTGATTTTAAAATTCTCATTTTTTTTCCCAAATCCCTCCATCTCCGTAATCTCCTCCAGCCCTACAAACCTCCGAGATCTCTGCGCTCCTCCAATTCTGGCCTCTTGAGCATCCCCAATTTTAATCGCTCCACCATTGGCAGCCGTGCCTTCAGCTGCCAAGGCCCTAAGCTCTGGAATTCCCTCCTTATACCTCTCTTTCCTCCTTTAAGATGATCCTTAAAACCTACCTCTTTGACCAAGCTTTAGGTCATCCGCTCTAATATCTCCTTTTGTGGCTCGGTGTCAAATTTTGTTTGATAGTCGCTCCTGTGAAGCGCCTTGGGATATTTTACTACGTTAAAGGCGCTATATAAATACAAGTTGTTAAGCCTTATGTTCCTTCAGTGCCCCATTGAACTTTGCTGTTTGCATGTTAATGCCTACAGATACTAAATGTTCCTGTACTTTTGTTTTAAAAAATATATATATTTCCTATGATGTGATCAAGTAAATGCAATATGTTGGAACATCCTGGTTTTGATTTCAGGTGGTCTCTAAATCACAAGCCAGGTGTATGTTGGGTGTAGAGTGACTTCATTATGTAGCAGCCAGTTCAGATACATGGTGATTTAAGCCTCTTTGAGTTTCAGGAGCTCTTCTTACTGCTGGGAGCTTGTCCATCTCTAGTTCAGTGTACGGGTGTGTATATCTCCAATAAACTGTACTCTGGACGCCCTAAAATGCCTTTTTAACTATAATCTAGAAGAAACCGCTCCTTTTTAGCAGAACAGCAATGAACACACAATGCAGCTTTTTAAATTCTCACTCCCTACATCACAACATTGATTATCCCGGATGGGCACACCTTTTTCAAATTGTATCAGAAGGCCTCAGAAAGGGTACAGAGGAGGGTTACCAGGGATGAGGGACTTAGTTATGAGGGAAGATTGGAAAAGTTAGGATTGTTCTCCCTGGAACAGAGAAGGTTAAGAGGTGGCCTAATCGAGGTTTTAAGATGGAGAGGTTTTGATAGAGTAGACGGAGAAAGACGATTCCCTCCGGCGAGTGGGTCAATACCCAGAGGTCATCGATTCAAAATCATTGGCAAAAGATCAAGAGGAGAGACGGGAATTTTTTCACTGAGTTGTCGGGATCTGGAACGCTCTACCTGAAAAGGTGGTGGAAGCTGATTCCATCAATAATTTTATAAGGGAGCTGGACAGGTACCTGAGGATGAGGAACTTGGAGGGTTACGGACAGAAAGTGGGGGATGTGGATCTGAGCCTCAGTGCTCTTTCAGAGCCAGCACTGGCCGAATGGCCTCCTTCTGTGCGGTCTGGTTGTATGATTCTCAGACCCCTGCTTAAAGCAATGATGTGAATAACAGTTTATAAAGAGAATTCATTTCACTGCATGATAAAATAGTTCTTGCTGAATTGAAGATCATTTATTCATGTGAACTTTCCCATTCCCAGAAGGTTAGTATGCAGGTACAGCAGGTGATCAGGAAGGCCAATGGAATCTTGGCTTTTATTGCAAGGGGGATATTTAGAGTATAAAAGCAGGGAAGTCTTGCTTCAGTAATACAGGGTACTGGTGAGGCCACACCTGGAATACTGCGTGCAGTTTTGGTTTCCATATTTAAGAAAAGATATACTTGCTCTCAAGGCAGTTCAGAGAAGGTTCACTCGGTTGATTCCGGAGATGAGGGGGTTGACGTACGAGGAAAGGTTGAGTAGGTTGGGCCTCTACTCATTGGAATTCAGAAGAATGAGAGGCGATCTTATCGAAACATATAAGATTGTGAGGGGGCTTGATCGGGTGGATGCGGGAAGGATGTTTCCACTGATGGGTGAGACTAGAGCTAGGGGGCATAATCTTAGAATAAGGGGCTGCCCTTTCAAAACTGAGATGAGGGGAAACTTCTTCACTCCAAGGGTGGTAAATCTATGGAATTTGTTACCTCAGAGAGCTGTGGAAGCTGCGACATTAAATAAATTTAAAACGGTGATAGACAGTTTCCTAGCTGATAAGGGAATAAGGGGTTACGGGGAGCAGGCAGGGAAGTGGACGTGAGTCTAGGTTCGGATCCGCCATGATCCTATTGAATGGCGGAGCAGGCCCGAGGGGCCGTATGGCCTACTCCTGCTCCTACTTCTTATGTTCTTATTATAGAGCCCTCTGTCCACATTTATAATGGGCAGTGCCTCTGTAAACGTCATGCTGTAATTACACCCTCCCACCTGTGGTGACATTTCTAAATCATAAATGTGGATGGGAACAAAAAATAATAGAATGTGTGACTTTAAAATAGGGCCAGAATGATGCCTCTGCACCCTGGTCTGATTATCCCCCACATCACCTGAAGCCTCCACTTGGTCTTGTGTGCAACACCTCAATTCCTTTGATTAGATCCTGCATCTCAGTATCTGAAGCGGTCCTTTTTTTCCAATATTTTTGCAATTATTGATAACCTGGAGTTGCTGTTGAGAGCTTGATTTTAAGTATTGCTCACTGCCCCCCCCGAAAAAATGTAGGTTGCTGCAGATGTACAATGGCTGCAGCTGGGACGGAGGCAGTGTAATCAGTACTGTAGAATATATCAGTGTGCTTGTTTTTTGTAGAGTTTTATGTTTTTGAAAATATTTTCCTTGCTGCTGTCTGCCCAAAAACTCGAATTCTGTGGTTTTTTTTGTAGGAACATAGAGATACGTTAACCAGAGCAAGGGGTGAGGAAATGGGCCGCACCGTGCCAGGCTTACCGACAGGGTGGATGAAGGTACAGTGCTCAAGTTTTGACGAGAGAAGTTTAAACACAGTTGGAAAAAATTTTCCCCCATGGGATTAATTTGCATATTTTTCCTTCCTAAATCAGTGGAGAAATTCTGTAACTTTATAAGAAAACAAGAATTTCATTCGCCGCCCCCCCCCCCCCCCCCTTCAGTTGCCCCGTGGTTCGCCCCACACAGGCACAACAGTGATGGGCAGGTCATCTGTTTCCAAGAGGACACTACTGGAGTTTGACTCCTTCCTTTTGTTCCTTCCCCTTTGTGAAAGTAGCACAGCCGAGATAAAGAACTCAACATGTGGAATCATAACAGCGGCTTCGCAGCACAGCTTGTTGGGGCCGTGTGCTTGGTCATCTGACATAATAGTGGTTATGTTTAACTGCACCGAGATTAGTATTGGAATGAGGAAATACTGGCAATCCAAATGAACTCTGCAGTAAATCCTTTCTTCCTGTGCGAGGACAGTCATTTCTGTGACGTTCAGCACTCAAAGCTTTGAGAAAACAAATTATTTTTTTTTCCATAATCCAGCAGGATCATATTTATCTTTAATTTTAATAGAGCAAGTTTCATTGGAGATGTCTCCTTTTGATATTGTGATAGAGAAGAGCAAATCTAAATCTTTTAAGTACAACTTTCACCTTGTTTTTGCTCCTTTTTTAGTTTCTTGATGTGGTGACTGGAACCTACCGTTACTATCATTCACCGACCAACTCTGTTCACATGTATCCACCTGAAATGGTCCCATCGATTACACCTCCTGCCACCCCTCCAGCTCACAAAGCCAAACCGCAAAGTGCAACAGATGTTGATGTCCCCAAACTAAAGCGCTCATTCTCCTCACCGGATATTGCCCAAGCAATTCAGGATGAGCAAAGCAAGGTGACGACAAAACTAGTGCCCACAATCAATCGGGAAACCAAGTAGGTTGTTTTTTTAATTATGTCCAAAGTCACTAAGCTACTTTGTGTGTTTCAATATACTCAAATTACTAATTATCTTTCAAAAGTAAGATTTGGTTTACTAATGTTCTGTTCCTTTGGGCCAGTGACTTGTTCCCAGGTCTTTGTCATTGCCACCCTGGACCTGGCACCCAGAAAAGCCACACTTGGCCGAGGTAAACTTGTTTGCCCATTTCTCCACCACTTCCCCAGTCCCAATGCAAACTGCTTTGGCAGACGTCCAGGGTTAATGACCCTATAAGATTACGCCTATTTGGGAGACTGCGGCCATGATTCAGTGTTCTAATTATTCCATGATGCAGTGTGTTAATATCACCACCTAAATCATGGAGATAATCTTGAATAACCACAGCCAAACACATTCTCCAGTAAAACATTTACAAAACCTGAATTTTTCTTCACACTAGCTTACATACATCAGACAGTAAATAGTATGTATATTACGAAGTAGCTGAAAAATTAGTAATTCTAGTTGTGGACGTTTGATAATAGGAGTTCATTGTTCCTTATCCTAAATCAAATGGATTTTTTGCATCTTCTCAGACCCTCCAGCTACAGCAAAACTGAAATCTCAAGCCCCTCCGCTTCTCAAATCCGAAACTTGAACCCAGTGTACGGGGGGCTGGGGCGAGCTCTGACTGGTTTGCGAAACCTTGGCAACACCTGCTACATGAACTCCATCTTGCAGTGTTTGTGCAACACTCCCCGTCTGGCGGAATACTTCAATAAAAATTACTACCAACAAGATATAAACAGGTAAAAACGATGTCACTTGTAGACGGTCGTGGTCTGATGGACCAAGATCAACACTTGTTGGGATACATTAAAACCGAGAACCCTGCATTGCAGCGTCGCTAACCATTGAGGACTTCTGAATTACCTGTTCCGTTAAAAGCTTTGGATAGTTGAAGGTTGTTGTGCTTGTTGGAATTTAGAGATTTTGGCCTATACAGTATAATGACAGAGGTGGGCCAGACCTAAAGCCAATCCTGCTCAAACCCTGTTGACTTCTTGGTGCTGCCCCCCCCACTGCAGGAATGGTTAAAATCTCAGGAGAATGGCGGTCATAGTCCTCCCCTCCCACCCAATGTATATCTGGAGAATAGTTCTTCGTGTTCCCTCTAAATTTTTTTTAGTGTGTGTGGTCCCTTTAAATTCGTTGCGCGGTATCTTCCAGTGGGAGCGGCCTGTGCGAGACCGGATTCGTGCACTGCCTGGCGCCCGCGCACCTTAGGGGGAACATTGGTTCTTAATCTTCATGATAGTCAATGAGTGAGTGAATTGTGAATGAGTCTGTCAAAGAAAAAGGGTGGCTAAAGTAAATGTTGATCCCTTGGAGGATGAGACCGGGAAATTAATGGTGGGAAATACGGAGATGGCAAAAACACTGAATGAATATTTTGTATCAGTCTTTACAGTAGAGGACACTAAGAATATCCCAACACTGGACAAGCAGGGGGCTATAGGGGGGGGGAGGAGATAAACACGATCAAAATCACTAAGGAAGTGGTACTCGGTAAAATAATGGGACTCAAGGCGGATAAATCACCTGGACCTGATGGCTTACATCCTAGGGTCTTGAGGGAAGTGGTGGTAGGGATTGTGGATGCATTGGTAATAATCTTCCAAAACTCCCTGGACTCGGCAAAGGTCCCGGCAGACTGGAAAACTGCTAATGTAACACCCTTATTTAAAAAGGGCAGTAGACAGAAGGCTGGAAACTATAGACCGGTTAGCCTAACATCTGTGGTAGGTAAAATTTTGGAGTCCATTATTAAGGAGACAGTAACAGGACATTTGGATAATCATAATTTAATAAGACAAAGTCAGCATGGTTTTATGAAGGGGAAGTCATGTTTGGCAAATTTGCTGGAGTTCTTTGAGGAAGTAACATATAGGGTGGATAAAGGTGAACCAGTGGACGTAGTGTATTTAGACTTCCAAAAGGCATTTGACAAGGTGCCACACAAAAGATTATTGCTTAAGATAAAAAATCACGGGATTGGGGTAATATTCTGGCATGGATAGAGGATTGGCTATCTAACAGAAGGCAGAGAGTTGGGATAAATGGTTCATTCTCAGACTGGCAATCAGTAACCAGTGGTGTTCCGCAGGGGTCAGTGCTGGGTCCCCAACTCTTTACAATCTATATTAACGATTTGGAGGAGGGGACCGAGTGTAACATATCAAAGTTTGCAGATGATACTAAGATGGGAGGGAAAGCAGTGAGTGAGGAGGACATAAAAAACCTGCAAGGGGACATAGACAGGCTAAGTAAGTGGGCAGAGATTTGGCAGATGGAATACAATACTGGAAAGTGTGAGGTTATGCACTTTGGCAGGAAAAATCGTAGAGCAAGTTATTATCTTAATGGCAAGAAACTGGAAAGTACTGAAGTACAAAGGGATCTGGGGGTCCTGGTGCACGAAACTCAAAAGGTTAGTATGCAGGTGCAGCAAGTGATAAGGCCAATGGAATGTTGGCTTTCATTGCTAGGGGGATAGAATATAAAAATAGGGAGGTATTGCTTCAGTTGTACAAGGTATTGGTGAGACCGCACCTGGAATACTGCGTACAGTTTTGGTGTCCATACTTAAGAAAGGACATACTTGCTCTCGAGTCAGTACAAAGAAGGTTCACTCGGTTAATCCCGGGGATGAGGGGATGGACATATGAGGAGAGGTTGAGTAGATTGGGACTCTACTCATTGGAGTTCAGAAGAATGAGAGGCGATCTTATTGAAACATATAAGATTGTGAAGGGGTTGGATCGGGTGGATACGGGGAGGATGTTCCCGATGATGGGTGAAACTAGAACTAGGGGACATAGTCTTAGAATAAGGGGCTGCTCTTTCAAAACTGAGATGAGGAGGAACTACTTCATTCAGAGGGTGGTAGGTCCATGGAATATGCTGCCCCAAAAAGCTGTAGAAGCTACATCATTACATAAATTTAAAACAGAAATAGACAGTTTCCTAGAAGAAAAGGGAATTAAGGGTTACGGGGAGTGGGCAGGAATTTGGACATGAGTCTAGGTTCGGATCGGTCATGGCCCTGTGGGTAGCGGAGCGGGCCCAGGGGCCGTGTAGCCTGATCCTGCTCCTGTTTCGTGTGTCTAATTCTGTTAGATTCAGGAGATAGTCCTGTGATAGTGGATTGGCGGTTAGGATCAGATCAGCCATGATCTTATTGAATGGCGGAGCAGGCTCGAGGGGCCGATTGGCCTACTCCTGCTCCTATTTCTTATGTTCTTATGTTTAGAGCTCCTTTACCTAGATATCTAAAATTGCCAGGGACAAATTTACACTGTGTGCAGTACCATCCAGGACAAAGCAGTCTGCTCAATTGACACCCCATCTTGCTTAAACAGCCTCTCCCTCCACCACCGGTGCACTGTGGCTGCAGTGTTGTACCATCTATGGGATGCACTGCAGCACTTCCCAAACCCATGACCTCCAACACCGACAAGGGCAGCAGAATGAAATGGGAACACCATCACCTGCAAGTTCCCCTCTGAGTCTCTCTCACCATCCCGACTTGAACATATATCGCCATTTCTTCTTCGTCGCTGGGTCAAAATCCCAGAACCCCAACAGCACTGTTCACCACACAGACTGCAGCGAATCAAGAAGGCGGCTCACCACCACCTTCTCAAGGCAACTAGGGGTGGGCAATAAATGCCGGTCTTGCCAGCAACGCCCATATGTCGAGAATGATTACCTCAAGGTTAATATTTTTATGAACATTGGCTGAGCCAGTTGATGGAACTGTAGTCTTGGGGTTGCCTCTGCAACATCTGTTCCATATTTGTACAAACTACAACAAGGAAGCCAAGATGTACGTTACACCTTGCCATTGTGAAATTCCAAGACTGTTCGGAAGTACCAAAACAATGATGCTAACAAGAACTGAACCTGAAGCTGCGTAACGTGACTCACAGCAAACACACCACAGAGATAGAAAATGGAAAACTGTCTGCTGAATGTTGATGCTCCCTCGCCCTCACTGAATGTTGATGCTCCCTCCGTCCCTCGCCCTCACTGAATGTTGATGCTCCCTCCGTCCCTCACCCTCCCTGAATGTTGATGCTCCCTCCGTCCCTCGCCCTCCCTGAATGTTGATGCTCCCTCCGTCCCTCGCCCTCACTGAATGTTGATGCTCCCTCCGTCCCTCGCCCTCACTGAATGTTGATGCTCCCTCCGTCCCTCGCCCTCACTGAATGTTGATGCTCCCTCCGTCCCTCGCCCTCCCTGAATGTTGATGCTCCCTCCGTCCCTCGCCCTCACTGAATGTTGATGCTCCCTCCGTCCCTCGCCCTCCCTGAATGTTGATGCTCCCTCGCCCTCACTGAATGTTGATGCTCCCTCGCCCTCACTGAATGTTGATGCTCCCTCCGTCCCTCGCCCTCACTGAATGTTGATGCTCCCTCCGTCCCTCGCCCTCACTGAATGTTGATGCTCCCTCCGTCCCTCGCCCTCCCTGAATGTTGATGCTCCCTCCGTCCCTCGCCCTCCCTGAATGTTGATGCTCCCTCCGTCCCTCGCCCTCACTGAATGTTGATGCTCCCTCGCCCTCACTGAATGTTGATGCTCCCTCGCCCTCACTGAATGTTGATGCTCCCTCGCCCTCACTGAATGTTGATGCTCCCTCCGTCCCTCGCCCTCACTGAATGTTGATGCTCCCTCCGTCCCTCGCCCTCACTGAATGTTGATGCTCCCTCCGTCCCTCGCCCTCACTGAATGTTGATGCTCCCTCCGTCCCTCGCCCTCCCTGAATGTTGATGCTCCCTCCGTCCCTCGCCCTCCCTGAATGTTGATGCTCCCTCGCCCTCACTGAATGTTGATGCTCCCTCCGTCCCTCGCCCTCACTGAATGTTGATGCTCCCTCCGTCCCTCGCCCTCACTGAATGTTGATGCTCCCTCCGTCCCTCGCCCTCACTGAATGTTGATGCTCCCTCGCCCTCCCTGAATGTTGATGCTCCCTCGCCCTCACTGAATGTTGATGCTCCCTCGCCCTCCCTGAATGTTGATGCTCCCTCGCCCTCACTGAATGTTGATGCTCCCTCGCCCTCACTGAATGTTGATGCTCCCTCGCCCTCCCTGAATGTTGATGCTCCCTCGTCCTCACTGAATGTTGATGCTCCCTCGCCCTCCCTGAATGTTGATGCTCCCTCGCCCTCACTGAATGTTGATGCTCCCTCGCCCTCACTGAATGTTGATGCTCCCTCCGTCCCTCGTCCTCACTGAATGTTGATGCTCCCTCCGTCCCTCGCCCTCCCTGAATGTTGATGCTCCCTCCGTCCCTCGCCCTCACTGAATGTTGATGCTCCCTCGCCCTCACTGAATGTTGATGCTCCCTCGCCCTCACTGAATGTTGATGCTCCCTCGCCCTCACTGAATGTTGATGCTCCCTCGCCCTCACTGAATGTTGATGCTCCCTCGCCCTCACTGAATGTTGATGCTCCCTCCGTCCCTCGCCCTCACTGAATGTTGATGCTCCCTCCGTCCCTCGCCCTCACTGAATGTTGATGCTCCCTCCGTCCCTCGCCCTCACTGAATGTTGATGCTCCCTCCGTCCCTCGCCCTCCCTGAATGTTGATGCTCCCTCGCCCTCCCTGAATGTTGATGCTCCCTCGCCCTCACTGAATGTTGATGCTCCCTCCGTCCCTCGCCCTCACTGAATGTTGATGCTCCCTCCGTCCCTCGCCCTCACTGAATGTTGATGCTCCCTCCGTCCCTCGCCCTCACTGAATGTTGATGCTCCCTCGCCCTCCCTGAATGTTGATGCTCCCTCGCCCTCACTGAATGTTGATGCTCCCTCGCCCTCCCTGAATGTTGATGCTCCCTCCGTCCCTCGTCCTCACTGAATGTTGATGCTCCCTCGCCCTCCCTGAATGTTGATGCTCCCTCGCCCTCACTGAATGTTGATGCTCCCTCGCCCTCCCTGAATGTTGATGCTCCCTCCGTCCCTCGTCCTCACTGAATGTTGATGCTCCCTCCGTCCCTCGTCCTCACTGAATGTTGATGCTCCCTCGCCCTCACTGAATGTTGATGCTCCCTCGCCCTCACTGAATGTTGACGCTCCCTCCGCCCTCCCTAAAGTGTATACATGCTGATGTTTGAAGGTTTGGTTTGTAATATGAATAATTCCAATTTTTTTTTTTTTTTTGATAGGTCAAACATTCTTGGTCATAAAGGTGAGGTTGCTGAAGAGTTTGGTGTAATAATGAAAACCTTGTGGTCAGGACAATATAAATGCATCAGCCCAAGGGACTTTAAGGGACGAATAGGAAAAATAAATGAGCCGTTTGCAGGGTATGTGCAGCAGGATTCCCAGGAGCTGCTTCTATTTCTAATGGATGGACTCCATGAAGACCTTAACAAAGTAAGAGTTGACTGCACGCTGTGCATGTAAGGGTGCATTGAATACAGGGGTGCTGTTGCACTGAATGCGGATATTTGTGAGGTAGTTTGAAGAATGTGTAAATTCTTGATACGGTGCGGAATTCTGGTCAGGCATTGTTTAAACGTGGCCTTTTACGGGGAGCTGAGGTATTTGGCTGTAGATGAAGAGCTAGTAACGAATCAGGTGCTATGGGCTAGGTGGCCGTCTCCAGTGCTGTCATTTCTGATTTTATAGTTTTGACATATTTACAGTAGTCTCTCTTCCCAATTTTATATTTTTTTTCTCCACCATCTCTTTAAGGATGTGTTTACACAATGAGAAGTTTTAGCTTTCTACCAATGCTAAACCTATAAATCCGACGTTAAGACCCAGCTGGTTCCAGAGTGAAGTGGAGCAGGGTCCTCTCCTCCAAGGAGCCCCCCTCCTTTGTTCCGGTATCAGGTTGGGCTCCAATGCTGGATTCCAGCTGCATTTACACTGCAACTGCAGCAAACGTGTGGATTGAAAAATATTGTAGCCTATGTGTCCCTGATATCTTGCGTTATATCTCCGAACAGCAAGGGAAAGCAATCTGTTCGGTGTTTTTTTTCCTTATCAATAAGTATATTGGCCAATGCTAAATTTGTGAATTGGGACAGAGCCGGGGAGGAACAGCACTGCACTCACAGCTGTATCCATTTGCCAAATATACGTAGGTGAAAAGCCTTTCCTGTTGCATCAATAAATGATTTCCAAAGATGGTTACAGCATAAAGTGAATTCAGCTACAGCTGAGTGGAATTGTTGCAATTTACTGCAGTTTAGCCGCATCTCCTGGGAATAGTCTTTCTGCTAATTAATACAATGCATTCTGGAATGTCCATATGAAGATAATGTAACTTATGGGGTTAAACCAAGCTTCAGTTGTCACCACTCTGGTGATGGAATCCATGCCTTTTTGCTTCTGCTGCCGGATGTTTAGACATTGCTGTAGCTGCATCATAGTCGGTGCAGAGTAAGCACTTGTAGTCTGATGAGACTATTCCAGTATGAGTAGGTTGGGGATTCTGAAATGCTCTTCCCCCTGCAGCTTTAGAAATGCATGTTTTCTATTTGTAAGTTCCTGTAGAATAGTGGATTGCCTTCAATGAGATCAAGGATCAGCCAGTCTCTCATTGAATGGCAGAACAGACTTGAGAGGCTGAATGGCCAACTCCTGTTCCTATTGCGCAGTGGCACTCGAAAGCTGAATGCCAGGTATCTGAAATGAAGGGCTCTGTTCAGTATGTCAGCAGCCCGACGCAGCACTCCCGTTGCTCTGTAAGGGTCACTGTGTTGACAGTCTTTCAGTTCTTTTCGCATCTAATATGTACTGAAGGATGGCAGGCTAGTTTTTTCTCTTTTTAACCTCACAGGCTGACCGGAAGAGATACAAGGAGGAAAACAACGATGGCTTGGATGACACGAGAGCAGCCGATCTAGCCTGGCAGAAGCACAAGCTCCTCAATGAGTCCATTATTGTGGCTTTGTTCCAAGGCCAGTTTAAATCAACAGTGCAGTGTCTGACTTGCCATAAAAGGTCTCGAACATTTGAGGCCTTTATGTATCTATCTCTGCCACTTCCATCTTCTAGCAAATGTTCTCTGCAGGTAAAGTCATCTCCTTACCTGAGCTTCATAGATTGGGTGTGTTCATGGATTGTATGTGTTCAAAATTTATGTTGTCCTCAATCTGGGGAGGGGAAAATCAGCAAGCGTTTCTGCTCCTGATTACTGTCCAGTGAGCGATGAGTATCCGTGAGATCAGGCACCGCTGTGGTGCCTCCATAGTTGAATTGCCTACCATCACTCACCTTTTTAGATGTAAATAAAGGAGGGCCATTTTGTCAGGTCATTAGATAGAAGGGGCAGCCTGTGGAACAGTACCTTGCCTGGTTCTCTCTTCCTTCCCCCAGCCCCTCCGACAGTGTGGTGCTCCCTTGGCGCTGCCCCTCCGACAGTGCGACAGCTAATGTCTGGTTACAGCAGCGTGTTGCTGCTTGGGAATGAAAGGTGCTGATCAGGACTCAAATTAACTCTTTAAAAATTGTTAAAAAGTGGTTTGTTCTCAACAAAAATCTAAAACGAGATTATTGTAGCAGGTGGAGTTGCTTTTAATTTTAATGGGAATTATTGTTTTCCTTTTTGAAGGATTGTCTTAAATCGTTTTCCAAAGAGGAGAAGCTGACAGACAACAACCGATTCCACTGCAGCAACTGCAAGGCACACAGGGACTCCACAAAGAAGTTAGAGATCTGGAAACTGCCTCCTATCCTACTGGTGCATTTGAAACGGTGCGGCTCTTTAATAAGATGGCAGATGTGACTCACTGAGGAATGCACTTTGTCCCAGGCTCAATCACTGGTTTCTGCTGTTAGCTGATTTCGGACAAGCCAGACTGAAGTCACTGCAATCGCCTCAGTGTCCTCATACTGGGGTGGGCTATGGAGGATTCAGCTAAAGTTTGTGCTCCTGATCACTGTCCATGCTTGAAAAGTACACATGTGGTTGTCTGGTGAGGACAGGGTTGTGGGGGCTGTGATTCCATAGTTGGAGACTACCAGCGCTCTGCTCGCATGTGCAGGGTGGCTGAGGGACTAAGCAGCTGCTGCTTATGGAACAGTACCATAGCACGAATCGCAGCCTTCAGGAGGGAGAAAAATGATGCTGTGTTGATTTCTGTATATTTATATTTCAATCAAGAAGCTGCAGAAAGTATACGAGAGCTGTCCTTCTCCCCTCCCACCTTCCCTAAACACAGCAAGAGGTGTAAGCACAGCCAAAGACCTGAGTCTGCCTCCATCAGTCTCATTGTACTCACCGGCTTGTCCTGGTGAGCACCGTCTCGTTCCATATATCTCACTTCTCCTGTGGTTTTCATCACAGGTTCTCTTATGAAGGAAGATGGAAACAGAAGCTACAGACAAACGTTGACTTTCCGTTGGAGAATCTGGAGCTGTCCAACTACGTCATTGGCCCCAAGAACAATGTCAAAAGATACAATTTGTTTGCAGTGTCGGTAAGTAGCTGCACTATCGCTGCATTTATAGCTTTGCAATTTTCCTCAGTCATGGTAGTTAGCAGACCCATAGGGAATTGTCTTGTAAATCTCCGATTAAGTACTGCGGATACACTAGAGACTCCTGTCCAATCTGATTTGTAGGTGGTTGAATGCATTGGGATGATACCTTTTTGGACATTCTGCCCCCTTAATGTCTGAGGGTTTGGCCTATTATTAGGTGCAGCTTTTTATCCTCTCAGCTTCCTAAAGTAAAGCTGTCTGTGGTGGTTGGTTTCCTATGAGACCAATGTTAGATATTGGGTAAGTTTCAAGTGGTCCTCTGTGCCTAATGGAAGAGTCTGGCATTTAGTCAAATGTATAGTGTTATTCTTGTCCATTCCAGGGAAGTGGTAAGAGGTGGGATGAAATGATTGTAATGCTCTGATTTAGCAGGGTGGCGATGTAGCACACTTCTGCATCTGGACATCCAAGACTGGGGCTATGGGGTTGGTATTTTTGCAGTCAAACAGAAACGGTCACTAGCGTTAGAGAATGTTTAAAGGTCAGCAGAAGGTTGTTAAATCTTGAAAATGATCACCTCTAACAGTGACTTCATTGAACATCTTGAAGTAGCTGATTTTAACCACAATGGCTTAAATACGTGGTAAATAAGATTGGTGAGCTGCAGGCGCAAATAGCCACATGGGAATGTGGCTATATGGATCGTGGTGATAACTGAGATCTGGCTCAAATAAGGGCAGGATTGGGTACTTAATATTCCTGGATAGAAGGTGTTCAGGAAAGATAGGGAAGGAAAGAAAGGAGGTGGGGTGGCAGTATTGATTAAGGAGAATATTACAGCGCTGGAGAGAGAGGATGTCCTGGAGGGGTCAAGGACAGAATCTATTGGTTAGAGTTAAGAAACAATAGAGGTGCCATTACTCTACTAGGTGTATTCTATAGGCCACCAACTACAGGAAACTTTGTGATATCCGGCACCGACGGGACCGAGCTGTTGCCGTCCCATCAAAACTGCCGGACAAACCAGCGCTAATGTTAAAACATACGGAGCTTTTGAGCTCCGTATCTAGCAACAAACCCTGTTCAGCTTCTAAACAATCGGCCGTAGCTTGCAAGCGTCTCTGTAGCTAAGCAACAGCTTTAGCTAGACCTTGCAGAGCCTGACTGGTGGGGGAAAAAAAGCAACGAAAAGAAAAAAAACTTACTGAACCGACTCCTGAATTTTGCCAGTGGATCGAGCATTCCGGACAGTTAACCTCCGGATAAACCAAAGTTTCCTGTAGTGGGACGGATATAGAGAGCAAATTAACAGGGAAATTAGAGGTGCAAGAACTAGAGTAGAGATAATGGGGGACTTCAACTATCCTAATATAGACTGGGATAGTAATGGTGTAAAGGGCAGAGGGGGGGGGGGGGGGGGGAAGAATTTCTGAAGTGTTCAGGAGAACTTTCTTGATCGGTACATTTCTGGCCCAATGAGAAAGGAGGTATTGCTGGATCTGGGGTGTGAGGTGGGTCAAGTGGAGCAACATTTAGCAACAATAGGGGAACATTTAGGGAACAGTGATCATAGTATCATAAGGTTTAGATTAGCTATGGAAAAGGACAAGGAGCAATCTAGAGTAAAAATACTTAATTGGAGGAAGGCCAATTTCAGTGGATTGAGAACGGATCTGGCCCGGGTAAATTGGAATCAAAGATTGCCAGGCAAAACTGTAATTGAACAATGGGCTGCCTTTAGAGATGGTTTGGGTACAGTCGAGGTACATTCCCACGAGGGGGAAAGGTAGGGCAACCAAAGTCAGAGCTCCCTGGATGCTGAAAGAGATAGAGAGTAAGATGAAGCAGAATAAGGGGGCGTATGACAGATGTCGGGTTGAGAATACAAGTAAGAACCAGGCTGAATCTAGAAAGTTCAGAGGGGAAGTGAAAAAGGAAATGAAGAGTATGAGAATAGGCTGGCAGCTAACATAAAAGGGAATCCAAAAGTCTTCTGTAGGCATGTAAATAGTAAATGGGTAGTAAGAGGAGTGATGGGTCCGATTTAGGCAACAAAAAGGAGACCTACGCATGGAGGCAGAGGGCATGGCTGAGGTACTAAATGAGTACTTTGCATCTGTCTTTACCAAGAAAATGATGCCAAAGTCCTAGTGAAAAAGGAGGTAGTTGAGATACTGATTGGATAAAAATTGATCGAGGAGGTACAGTGCTAGAAAGGCTGGCTGTACTTAAAGTAGATAAGTCACCAGGAGCAGATGGGGTGCACCGAGGGAGGTAAGGGTGGAAATAGCGGAAGTACTGGCCATAATTTTCCAAACCTCCTTGGATACGGGGGTGGTGCCAGAGGACTGGAGAATTGCAAATGTTACACCCTTGTTCAAAAAAGGTGCAAGGATAAACCCAGCAACTACAGGCCAGTCAGTTTAACCTCGGTTGTGGGGAAGCTTTTAGAAATGACAAAATTAAGGCACTTGGACAAGTGTAGATTAATTAAGGAAAGCCAGCACGTATTTGTCAAAGGGAAATTGTGTTTAACTGGTTTGATTTAAGTTTTTTGATGCGGTAACAGAGGGTTGATGAGGGCAATGCGGTTGATGTGGATTTCCAAAAGGCATTTGATGAAGTGCCACATAATAGGCTTGCCAGCAACGTTGAAGCCCATGGAACAAAAGGGACAGTGGCAGCATGGATACGAAACTGTCTAAGTGACAGGAAACAGAAAGTAGTGGTGAATGGTTGTTTTTCGGATTAGAGGAAGGTATACAGTGGTGTTCCCCTGTGGTTGGTCCTAGGACCACTGCTTTTCTTGATGTATATTAATGACCTGGGTGTACAGGGCACAATTTCAAAATTTGCAGATAACACAAAACTTGGAAGTGTAGTGAACTGTGAGGAGGATAGTGATAGACTTCAAGAGGAAATGGGCGGACACGTGGCAGATGAAATTTAATGCAGAAAAGTGTGAAGTGATACATTTTGGTAGAAACAATGAGAAGAAATGTAAACTAAAGGGTACAATCCTAAAGGGGGTGCATGAACAGAGACCTGGGGGTATATGTGCACAAATCATTGAAGGTGGCAGGGCAGGTTGAGAAAGCGGTTAAATAAACATACGGGATCCTGGGCTTCATAAATAGAGGCACAGAGTACAAAAGCAAAGATGTTATGATGAGCCTTTATAAAACACTGGAGCGGCCTCAACTGGAGTATTGTGTCCAATTCTGGGCACCGCACTTTAGGAAGGATGTGAAGGTCTTAGAGAGGGTGCAGAAAAGATTTACGAGAATGGTTCCAGGGATGAGGGACTTAAGTTACATGGATAGACTGGAGAATCTGGGGTTGTTCTCCTTGGAGCAGAGAAGGTTGAGGAGGAGATTTGATAGAGATGTTCAAAATCATGAAGGGTCTGGACAGAGAAACTGTTCCCATTGGTGGAAGGGTCGAGAACCAGAGGACACAGATTTAAGGTGATTGGCAGAAGAACCAAAGGCGACGTGAGAAAAAACTTTTTTACGCAGAGAGTGGTTAGGATCTGGAATTCACTGCCTGAAAGGGTGGTGGAGGCAAATTTAATTGTGGCTTTCAAAAGGGAATTGGATAAGAACCTGAAGGAAAAAAAACTGCGGGCTATGGGGAAAGTGAGTGGAACTAGCTGAAGTGCTCTTGCAGAGCCAGCGTGGGCTGAATAACCTCCTGTGCTGTAACCATTCTATGAATCTAAATGTTTTAATTTGTATAGAACCATTACGGAGGACTGGATGGAGGGCACTATACAGCTTACTGCAAGAATGCTGTGAAGCAGCGCTGGTTCAAGTTCGATGATCATGATGTTTCCGAGATATCTGCTTCTTCAGTGAGGTCATCGGCAACCTACATTCTCTTCTACAGTTCGTTGGAGCTGCGTGTGGCTGACTTGGCTACATAGCCGGGTTCAGTGTGGTGAATTTCCAAAGTGACGCTGCACATGATTGCACCGATGTTAGTTATTTATCGAGCCACGTTGGCATGTGACCAGAAAGACTAGCAGCATATACAGCTGTAGCAAAACTTAATTGCATCGTATTGCAATACTAGAGTTTAACTGGATGATCTGTCCTTTAAAGGGTATACCAGAAAAATAAGAGCTATAGTTGTGTAACAAATTTAACAATGCCGATTTAGAATGATTACAAGAATGTCAAATATCCTGTTTACTGATGAACCGAGTTTGTAGTTTGCAACAATTTCACAAGCCAGCACTCATTGGCCATCATAAGATTGTTGCTGCTACGTGAGACAAGTACTAGTATGATTCTCTTAAATGACTTGTTCCTATTGTAATGGCATTTCAATATTCGTTATAGTGAATCTTTCTGTACTGTGAAGGTAACCGGAGTAATCTGAATGGATGGGAATGTATCTGTACATAATGACTGCAGACTTGCACAAAATGTGTATGTGTATAATATAAATAGTTTTAAAAAGTAATGGTACTTTTATTTGAAGTAACCTTGCCTATATTTCTATCTAACGGGAGGTGCTTAAAAGGTGCAACTCTGCTGCACTTGTTATATTGCAAATCAAAATTATTTTCAGACTTTTGAAAAAGCTGTGCATTTAATTTATCAAAAATATACTTTCCTTTAACAGTTGAGATCTGAACAACCTGTATGACTTGTTAATGGGGATGATCCTTGATCTTTGCTTATTTTGGGGGTTTTCTACACTGGTTACTGTGTAACCGCTTGTTTGTTGATGAGAGATCTGTTACTCATTTGCCGTTCCTTTGCAATGCCTCTGGCTGCAGATACAAGCTACCGCTGCCTGCCTTTCATGGGTTGATACTGACAGGTGCCAATACGTTTTCCAAGACTTGTTGAAATTCCTGTCTGCTTCCCTGTGGAAGGTCTGTTTGCCTCCTGTGAGGGCAAAAATATTAAAACGGCTAATGGAAGGTTGGCCTTTATCCCAGGAGGGCCGGAAGTGAAAGGTGAAAGCGATCACCACTGTACAGAGCTCTGGTTCCACCCCATCTGGAACACTGCATTCAGTTCTGGGCACCGCCCCTCAGGCAGGATATATTGGCCTTGGAGGGGCTGCATTCTCACCAGAATGATGCCGGGGCTAAAATGGTTAAATTGAGGACAGATTGCATAGACTAGGCTTGGATGATCAGCCATGATCGCATTGAATGGCGGAGCAGGCTCGAGGGGCCGATTGGCCTACTCCTGCTCCTATCTTCTATGTTTGTATTCCCTTGAGTATAGAAGATTAAGGGGTGATCTGATTGAGGTGTTTAAGATGAAAGGAGTTGATGGGGTAAATAGAGAGAAACTATTTCCTCTGGTGGGGGGAGTCCAGAACAAGGGGGCAGAACCTTAAAATTAGAGCCAGGCCGTTCAGGAGTGATGTCAACCTTAATCTTCTATATTCGAGGGAACACAAGCCCAGTCTGTGCAACCTGTCCTCATAATTTAACCCTTTTAGCCCCGGTATCGTTCTGGTGAATCTGCACTGCACCCCCTCCAAGACCAATAATCCTTCCTGAGGTGCGGGGCCCAGAACTGAATGCAGTTACTCCAGATGGGGTCTAACCAGAGCTCTGTACAGCTGTAGGATAGCTTCCACCCCTTTGAAAGCACTTCTCGCAAAGGAAGTGGCTAGGAGTCAATTGAAATTTAAAAATTGAGATTAATAGTTTTTTTGTTGGGCAAGTGAATTAAGAGTTACGGAACCAAGGTGGCCGCATGGGTATAAGATCTAGATCAGCCATGATTTAATTGAATGGCAGAACGGGCTCGAGCGGCTAAATGGCTTCTTCCCCCTCTTCCTCAGTGTTTCCTTTACATCACCATGCTTGAGGTCAGAAACTCAACAAAGCATTGAAGTTTGGCCTCTGACATCACTGAAAAAGGATTCTGCTGCATTCTTCCCCAGCTTATGAAAGTTTCTGATGGAGATAATGGTAACTTGGACCAGGAACTGCAGTTGATAGTTCTGTGCGGTCTGTAAATGCCCATGAGTTCAGTGACTGCTTGCCCATATGCTAATTCCCTTTAAAGCCACTTGTATTTCTCTTCACATTATATGGCTAAGAAAATGATCCCTGCTTTGAACACAAATACAGTCAGCAGGGAATGAAATGTAAAACTGATTTCAATTAAACAATCCAAGCATTTAATCTGAAAGCACATGCATCAAACTGAGCTTATAAGATACTTTAGGTAGTGGATGTCTGTCCATAAATACCAGCGTGTTTCCTGCAGAATTCATTCAGTACTGTCGCTCTGAAAAAGATTAGCATTGCCTCTTTGATTTGGGAAATACTTGGAAATAAGTATCGGCATCGAGTGGTTTTATTGTCTGTGACTAAACTGACCTCTCCCCCTGGGGTAGCCATCGTATTCCTAGACTAACCGATTATAGGGGAAGATCTGCCATCACATCAAGGAGTTAAACTCTGATGACTAACTTTACATCACTGTACTTCAGTAGGCCTCCTGACTAGATCTAAATTTTATTTTGAGGCTCCCACAATTTTCTATCCTGCCTTGATCCCGTTTAATGACATGGGAAATCTGCAGTCCAGTGTAGTTATGAGCAATGGAGAAATTAAATATTTCACTTAATGTTAATAAAATATTATCTAGTAACATTTGAATTACTCATTTAAAAATAATTAAACTTTCATATTAAATGTAAACATTAATGTCCTTTTCTGAATTATTTTCAGCCCCTCTAACTTATTTTATAAATATGGCAACAACTCGGACACTCTTCCGTGTGTGCTCCCATGATTGGTTTATAGGACATGAGCATCCTTCCCTCCATCGATCTGCATCTACTTGTACTACATTTTTTTGCCTTTGAAATTCTACCACACTGTGGCAATATTTTAATGTTTAATCAACATTGGGATTTTTTTCCTGACCTGTGTAATGAAATGTCTTTTATTTTGTAATCATTTATTTTAGTACTGTCTTGTATTATTTCACATTTCTTAATTAAATACCATGTGATTCGATTGCCCATTTGCTAAGCTTTTCTGTTCTTTCCTTTATCTCTTTTAGCCAAACGCCTTGCTTTTCCACGCCAATTAATACCAGCTGTTCTACTTTTCGCTACATACTCGTACATGTCTAGTGAAGTTGTACATTCGGATTGCATGCCATGCATGGGTATGTGGAGCTTGATGCTGTGGATGTGTATTTGTTGGGAGCCATATGTTTTTAGTTTTGTTTGATCTCTGCCCCTAAGTTTTGGTTGTGCTGGGGGAAGGCTGAGGTCCTGGCCCACGTTGATTGATTAGTGTGGTGCTGCTGGGTTGGTTGTGTCCTATACGGGGTTCAGGCAGAATGTTCTATTGACGTGCTTCCTGTGTTGATCTGTCTCTTCTTGGGGTTAGTTTTGGTGCGCTTATGAAATCCCAAGCTTCCTTGCACTTGTCCAATTCCAGGTGAAGGTTAAATATTACCTATTCCAATTGTCATGTGTCCCATGGGGAGTGATTGTCCAGAAGTTAGTTGTATGAAGCATGTACTGGGTGTGTGTGTGGTACGGGTCGACTAGGCCTGTATTCACTAAAGTTTAGAAGAATGAGGGGATCTCATTGAAATGTATAAAATTCTGACAGGGCTAGACAGACTGGATGCAGAGAGGATGTTTCCCCAGGCTTTGGGGGGGGGGGGGTCTAGAACGAGGGGTCACAGTCTCAGGATACAGGGTAGGACATTTAGGACTGAGATGAGGAGAAATTTCTTCACTGAAGGTGGTGAACCTGTGGAATTCTCTACCACAGAAGGCTGTGGAGGCCAAGTCACTGAATATATTTAAGGAGGAGATAGATAGATTTCTAGACACAGAAGGCATCAAGGGGTATGGGGAGAGAGCAGGAATATGGTATTGAGAGAGGATCAGCCATGATCATGTTGAATGGCAGAGCAGACTCGAAGGGCCGAATGGCCTACTCCTGTTTTTCTATCTATGGTTTGATGTGGCTGGAAATGAGGGAATATGTGTAAGAGTAAAGATTTTGGGATTAATCCTGTCCGACTTCACTGGTCTCAGTTCTTCAATTGGACTTGCTCTCATTGATAATTCCTAATACTTTCACTTTAGCCATTTTACCTAGTGTTAAATCCTCAAAAACCTGCCAAATTTAAACATAACTGAACTTTCCTAAACTCATTGGGTTGAAATGATTGCCTTTACAGTTGCTTCCATCAATGTGATGGGGGAGTATTTTCCTATTGAAATGCCACTGTAACAAGCCTTGTTAACATTGTACTGAAAAGCCAGTGTTCGAACGGGTGCAGTGTACCCGCTTTCACTTGAAAAGGGCCAAAGATCCATGCTGGGTCGTGGGCCTAATGGTAGCAGCTGAATTCCTGCTGCTGAATACACTTCAAAATTCAGGTAATCTGCTGTAACTCCTACTTCCTGTGATGAAGAAATTGCTTGTTACACTAAACCAACCGGCTCTGGATGTCTTACGATCTGCTTGATAATAAAGTGTAACTAATCACACACTGCCAAAGACTATTTGCAGAGGGGATACCTTTTAATCCACCAGATACAATAACAGCATATCAAAAGTTAGAATTAATTACATCATTTATATAGCGTGCTGCCCTCTTGGGCAAGTACAGAATGAAAACTGGATTATAGGGAAACAGTTTATTGTAGCCTGTCTGAGATGTAATTACTGCGCCCACTGAAAATTCACACAATTGTAGAAAAGAACATAGGCAGCTGGCGACTGGATCCTCTGTTCGGAAATGTTGGTCACTTTCGAATCATTGAACTCGTGCCAGTTCTGCGTTGCGGGATTCTTGCAGAAGGCGGTGTAGTGACCACTGTCTAAAGTGCCTGTATGATTCTGTGGGGAGAGAAAAGGTCGTGAATTCACCCTGACTTCATACATACATTGTTTTATATCATTCCAATCAGTGGGGCTTTGCTGAAAGCTCGACCTATAAATTATATTTTTTGAAATGAACATCTGATACAATTACTTTGGGACATGAGTCACAATTACTTTGGGACATGAGTCACCTGTGATCTAAGGCAATATGTACCTGATCTTTGCACATGTAGTTCCCCCTCTGTGTCAAATGGGTAAGAACCAAGTGGCCTCATTTACATTCCTCACTGAGGGAGTGGGGAAATGGCAGCTCTGCTGCTTCCAGTTCAGCTACGATTTTCACTGGATCCAATCCCTGGGCGCTGAGAGTTCCCAACAATGACTTGCCCTTCACTTCCTTCCTATAGAAAAGTGTCCAACCTACTCTCTGGCCTCCCCACCTGCCAGCAACCATACATCCAACCCCTCTAATAACCAACGTGTACAGCTGCTTGGTAAAGGGTTTTATAAAATGTTACATTAACCATTGTAATACAGTCAAGAGAAAGGAGAATTGTTTTCAGAAACAAAAACGCACTCATCCTCCCCGGTGTTCACACCACAAACCGTTTCTACTTCCTGTCATGGTCTTACTCGGAGACAGTACTGGGGTGCCAATTCTTAATGGATCCCCTAATCCAACATATTAAAGCATTCTTCACCCATGCCTTTATCCTTTCCTTTGTTCGCAGGCTCTGGGTGAAGTCTGTTCATGTTCCTGGTCCAGTGACACTACCCTACCCTCTATACAAGGCGAGGTAGTCACATTAAAATGACAGACTTAATTTCACACACTCGGGTGTTCACATTGTGATTTGCATGTACATTGTCCATTTCTAGATGTGTGCAGTTTACAATATTCAGTAAAATACAGGCATTTTGTTCACAAAATTTGAGGTCATGGCCTTGCAGGTATGGCGAGGGAGTTGTTGCACCTGATGTTTCTGCAGATCTTCTGGTGAACTCCTCGTAATAGATAGTAATATTCCTGAAGGGGCTGAGAAGGAAAAGTAAGGGCCAATTGCCAGGAGTAGATTAATGACACCTACTTACCACAACAGCATAGAGATGATACTTCAGCTGTTGAGTGGATGGGGTGGTTGTATATTGGGATAGATCTAGATCTTCGAGTGGAAAGGTCACAGTACTAGTCAGTTTTCTATTGCCGTGATCATCAGATTCAAAGCTAGCAGAGGAGAGAGTGAATTCTGGATGATTAATTATATATTTATGATGAATTCTAATGCTTATGTCACAAGCAGAACCAACAAGGCAGCACAGAGGCCGATGGACAGAACACTGGGCAAAGGACCAGGGAAAGGCCAGTGACCGATGGACAGTGCAGCGGGAGCAGCGACTGTGGGAGAGAATAAAGGTCAATGATTTTCAGGCCCTGTCGAGCAGCAGACCTGCGAGGGAGCAGTGGCTGTGGGAGAAAATAAAGGTCGGTGATTTTCAGGCCCAGTCGAGCAGCGGCAGAATTAGAGAGTGACATCACAGTACAGAAAGTGACGCCGGCGCAGGGGAAGAAGCTGATTGGTGAGTTGTGGGTGAGTGCTTTTTTTTTTCTTCAATTTTAAGTTTATTTCTTTTAAGGTAGTTCGGGAGAGCGAGAATCCGAGAGTTTAAATTTGAGCTGAGTTTTTTAATTAAAAGCATAGCTGGGACCTCAGTCCTGTGCGTTGCACAGCCTGCAGCATGTGGGAATTCCTAGATGCTTCTTGCAGTCAGGATGACCACGTGCAGTAAGTGCCAACGGTTTGGCCAACTTGAGATCCGGTTTTCGGAGCTCGAGCGTCAGCTGGAGGCACTGCGGTGTATCTGCGAGGCTGAGAGTTACATGGATAGCACGTTTTTAGACATGGTTACCCCGCAGCTTAAAGTGCAGTCGGAGACAGAATGGGAAATCACCAGTCAGAAGAAGGGGAGCAAGGCAGGTAGTCAGGAAAGTCCCAGAATGCATCTCATTCAACGACCGTTTTTCTGTGTTGGAAAACGGTGAAAGTGACGGTTCCTCTGGGGAGTGCAGCTGGAGCCAAGTTCATGGCACTGTGGGTGGCTCAGCTGCACAAGGGGGGAGGAGTAAGAGTGGAAGGGCAATAGTGGTAGGAGACTCAAAATAGTGAGGGGTGCAGACAGGCGTTTCTGTGGCCGCAGGCATGACTCCAGGATGGTATGTTGTCTCCCTGGTGCCAGGGTCAAGGATGTCGCTGAACAGCTGCAGGGCATTCTGAGGGGGGAGGGTGAACAGTCAGAGGTCGTGGTTCACATTGGTACCAATGACATGGGTAAAAAGAGGGATGAGGTCCTGCAACAAGAATTTAGGGAGCTAGGTAGCAGATTAAAAAGCACAACCTCAAAGGTTGTAATCTCTGCATTACTCCCAATGCCACGTGCTAGTGAGTATAGGAATAGGAGGATAGAGCAGATGAATGCGTGGCTAAAGAGTTGGTGCAGGAGGGAGGGCTTTAGTTTCCTGGTACACTGGGTCTGTTTCTGGGGTAGGTGGGACCTGTACAAGTCGGACGGGTTGCACCTGAACCGGAACGGAACCATCATCATTGCGGGGAGGTTTGCTAGTGCTGTTAAACTAACTTGGCAGGGGGGTGGGATACGGAGTGGAGCTATAGTAGGGGGTAATGCACAGCCAAATATAGAGGAAAAAACAAGCAAGTCTGGAAGGCAGAGCAAATATGTAACTGCACAAGAGAGTATGGCAAGGCTGGATGGCATTTATTTTAATACAAGGAGTCTTACGAGTAAGGCAGATGAATTGAAGGTGTTGATGAACACATGGAAGTATGATATTATCACAGAGACATGGTTGAGGGAGGGGCAGGACCGGCAGCTCAATATTCCGGGGTATAGAATCTTCAGGCGAGACAGTGGGGGTGTCACAATATTAATCAAGGAGTCAATTACTGCAGTAAGGAGGGATGATATCTTAGCAGGTTCCTCTAATGAGGCCATATGGGTAGAACTTAAACATAAAGGGGGCAAGCACTTTGCTGGGAGTGTACTATAGGCCCCCAAACAGTCAGGGGGGAGATAGAAGAACAGATATGTAGGCAAATCTCAGAAGTGTAGAAATAATAGGGGATTTCAACTTCCCCAATATTAACTGGGATAGTCAGAGTGTGAAAGGCTTAGAGGGTGCGGAATTCTTAAAGTGCATCCAGGAGAGCTTTTTGAGCCAGTGTGTAGAAAGTCCTACAAGAGAGGGGGTGGTACTGGACCTACTTCTAGGGAATGTAGCCAGGCAAGTGGTAGAAATGTCAGTAGGAGAGCATTTTGATGACGGTGACCATAATTCGGTGAGATTTAAGGTAGTCATGGAAAAGGACAAAGATAGACCGGAAATAAAGGTTTTAAATTGGGGGAAGGCCGATTTTAATATGATACGCCAGGATCTAGCCAAAGTGGACTGGGATCAGCTACTTGTAGGAAATTCCACATCAGAGCAGTGGGAGTCATTGGAAAGGAAATAGAGAGAGTACAGTGCCAACATGTTCCCATAAAGATCAAGGGTGGGACCAACAAGTCCAGGGATATACAAGAATGGATTAGGAAAAAAAGGGAGGCTTTTGGCAGATACAAAGGACTAAACAGTGGAAGCCCTAGAGGAGTACTTAAAGAAATTAGGAGAGCAAAGAGGGGGCATGAAAAAACACTGGCGGGCAAAATAAAGGAAAATCCCAAGGTGTTTTATAAGTATATTAAAGGCAAGAGGATAACCAGGGAAAGAGTAGGGCCCATTAGGGACCAAAGTGGCAATCTGTGTGTAGAGCCAGAAGATGTAGGTGAGGTTTTAAATGAATATTTTGCATCCGTGTTCACCATGGAGAAGGACGATGTAGGCATAGAAATCAGGCTGGGGGATTGTGATATATTTGAACAAATTAGTATTGAGGGAGGAGGTACTAGTGGTTTTAGCGGGCTTAAAAGTAGATAAATCCCCAGGCCCAGATGAGATGTATCCCAGGCTGCTGTGTGAGGCAAGGGAGGAGATTGCAGGGGCTCTGACACAAATTTTCACAATCTCTCTGGCCACAGGGGAGGTGCCAGAGGACAGGAGAACACCTAACATAGTACCAAGAAGGGTAGTAGGGATAAACCAGGGAATTACAGGCCCGTGAGCCTAACATCAGTGGTAGGGAAATTGGAAAAAATTCTGAGGGACAGAATTAGTCTCCCCTTGGAGAGGCAAGGATTAATCGAGGATAGTCAGCATAGCTTTGTCTAACCAATTTGATTGAATTTTTTGAGGGGGTGACTAGGTGTGTGGATGAGGGTAGTGCAGTTGATGTAGTCTACATGGGCTTCAAAGTCCCACATGGGAAACTGGTCAAGAACCCATGGGATCCAGGGCAATTTGGATCTAAAATTGGCTTAGTGGCAGGAGGCAGAGGGTGATGGTCGAAGGTTGTTTTTGTGACTGGAAGCCTGTGTCCAGTGGTGTACCGCAGGGATCGGTGCTGGGTCCTATGCTGTTTGTAGTGTACATTAATGATTTAGATATGAATGTAGGAGGTATGATCAGTAAGTTCGCAGAGGACACGAAAATTGGTGGAGTGGTAAATAGCGAGGAGGAAAGCCTCAGGCTACAGGACGATATAGATGGGTTGGTCAGAGGGGCAGAACAGTGGCAAATGGAATTTAACCCTGAAAAGTGTGAGGTGATGCATTTTGGGAGGACTAACAAGGCAAGGGAATACACAATGAATGGTAGGACCCTAGGAAGGACAGAGGAACCTTGGTGTGCATGTACATATATACCTGTCCTGCTGCCTTCAGGGATCTAAGGTGGTTAAGAAGGCATATGGGATACTTATATTCTATGCCTTGGCTAATGAAGGCAAGAGCAGGGAGGTTATGATGGAGCTGTACAATATGCTAGTTAGGCCACAGCTGGAATACTGTGTGCAGTTCTGGTTGCCACACTATAGGAAGGATGTGATTGCTTTGGAGAGTGCAGAGGAGATTCACCAGGATGTTACCTGGGCTGGAGCGCTTCAGCTATGAAGAGAGACTGGACAGGCTGGGGTTGTTTTCCTTAGAGCAGAGAAGGCTGAGGGGGGACCTGATTGAGGTGTACAAAATTATGAGGGGCATAGATCGGGTAGATAGAAAGGAACTTTTCCCCTTTAGTAGAGGGGTCAATAACCAGGGGGCATAGTTTCAAGGTAAGGGGCAGGAGGTTTAGAGGGGATTTGAGGAAAAACTTTTTCACCCAGAGGGTGGTTGGAATCTGGAACTCACTGCCTGACAGGGTGGTAGAGGCAGGAACCCTCACAACATTCAAGAAGCATTTAGATGAGCACTTGAAACACCATAGCATACAAGGCTACGGACCAAGTGCTGGAAAATGGGATTAGAATAGACAGGGCTTGATGGCCGGCGCAGACACGATGGGCCAAAGGGCCTCTTTCTATGCTGTAAAACTCTATGACTGGGCAAAGGCCAGAGAATTCCCTCCTGAGGAGGAAAGCGAATGGGAAGGACACATTCCCTCCCAAACTGCTGCAGCTCCTCTGGCTGGCAGCAAGTTGGCTGCCTGAACTTAACAACTTTACACATGTCAAGAGAGATGATAAAATATTCAAAATAAAGTAGATTTTTTTTTGTGTTCCCACGGTGTACTGTCCCATCAGTGCTGCTTTCCCTCAGACACCTCGCTCGGGTCGCTCTTCATCACGTCAGCTGAGAAACTATTGAACTGTGGCAAACATCACAGTCCTCATTCCACAGCTTGACTAGGCACCGTCATCAGGAGTGGAAACCTCAGTTAATGCAGCACGGGCTGCTAATCAACCCTGGGATCTGCCTAGCCGACACCTGGCACCCTGATGTCAATCCTGACTCTATGAAAACACTCAGCCGACATTACAACCCCCAAAAAAAGACCAATCTGCATGGAGTGTCCTGCTACAGGACTTGGAAGGTCTGTTGTGCTCCAGGCAATCTGGGCAGTTCAACATCTCTCACTGCGCCCAGTACTGGGAGCGAGCAGTGCTTCCCATCAACCAGGTACAGTAGCAACATGCAAATCAGTGGTTCAGTTTGTGATAACATATTATAAATGATGTGTTGGGTGATTAGTCCAGGAACCTGTTGTATGTAAATGTTTCAAATGATTAAACTGAAACCAAAGAAAGGGAAGTCTCTCTCTTTCCCTTTGGTTCGAAGGGTCAGCCTGTTGAATGGTGAGTGAGGAACGAGCTTCTGTACTCACCGTTTCAGGTGTATGATGATAATATCAGGTGCTTTCAATAGCTGGATACTTTCTGACTGATCCTGCTTCCTTCCACAAAAGGAACAGAAAGGCTGGTCCCTCGAGCTCAGAACCTCCTCTTTAAAGAACAATCTGAGGCAATCCTAAGAAACAGCAGCCACTTATTACAGAGTAGGGGTTTGTTTGAAGAAACTGGTGCAGAATTAAAATCCCTCACTGACACAACAACCCACCCCCCAAATACAGCAAGCGTTGGAGACTAGAGCAGGAGCCAGGAACACATTTCTGCAGTTGGTTGGGGGGGTCAGGAGATCTCCTCACCCACCATAACTTCAGCAGACGAGCTGCGGAGTCTCCACAAACTACTGGGTGAACCCACCCCCAAATGAAGATTCTGCCCCTTCCTGCAGACCCTTCCCTCCGCACCCAAAAGGAGCACCAGACTGACCCCTAAACTGACAAATCCCATCAGGTACCAGTCTCCGTACCAACCTGGAACTCAGGAGACACCCACCACTGACAAACTGCTCAACTGTATTCGTACATTTGTAAAGGAATCTCGTGTATGGATCGGTAAGTTCAGTACAATCTACAAGCAGCACATTTACCCTCCCTGGATTCTTTAATCCTTTCCTTGATAATAGCAAAGAGTTGAATAACTCAGTGCTAACAAACTGCTGTGCTTTGAGGAGGGGGAAATCACAGTAGTTTAAATAGTTTTGCTGTTTTTAGATGACCCAGTACAGTGTTGGATTGCCAAATGGGTCTTTGATAACCCATCACCAACCCGCAGCACCATATTTCCCCAGTGTCTGACACACTGCAATACGAGGTCTCAACTTCATTAAACAGTCACAGTTCCTTAGCTAGGGAAGGAGTCTTGAGACTAGTTTGACAGGAGAGAATCTGCTTTAACCCACATTGGAAAAACTTACCTTACACTCCAAGTTAGAAGCAGCTGCCTGCATAACCCCTGCAATAGAGCCGACAACAGAATGGACCGCCCCAGGTGGCCTGGTGCAGGATCTTGCAGAATGCCCTGGTGATTCCCCACCTACCACATTCCTGGTCTCAGTAAGGTATTAGGACAGGTTATGGGGTAGGAGGAGGGTGGCGTTGCATGACCCCAAAAGGAGAAGCAAAATAACAGAACAGGCCACCCCAAGTTAATCCTAGCGTCCGGCAAGAGTACAACTGGCAGCACATTGGAGCCCCCACACATTGAACAGGGAAAGTTTAAATCTGTGGGAAGACCTGCAAGTGAGAGAGAAAAATAACTAAAATGGGAAGAAAAATTAAAAATATTTTTATTCCACATTTAACAAAATGGTAATTTTTACCTGAATAGAGCACCTGCTGTCAGGAGGCATAGGCAGAGAGAGGCTTAGAAAGTTCTCTGTTTGGCTAGACTTGTGGTAACAACTTAGACACAATTTTACATCGCTCAGTTGCCCCTGAAATAGCTTTGTAACGATTGACGTTTCCATGTTTCTCATTCCTGTAGACTGACGAGAGAAAATTGCATCATTTACTGTCCTTGTGAAAAATCTCAAGTCTACCATAAAAAGGCCCTGAGCCGTGCAGTGAGGGGCGATGAATAGTTCAGCCATTCGAACACCGCACCATCGCTAATAAAATCAGACCTTTGCCACTTCTAGCATAATTATAAATGTGTTAATCCGAGTGTTGGGGCAGGGCTACAGAACAACAAACAAAGTCGATTTTACAAATGCACAATCCAGCCATCCGACAATTTTATAAAACTGGCCCAACAATGGCTGCAACAATAAACTGTCTAACCAATCGATCCATCAAATCAATCCAATCCATTCAATGTTACAAAATTGAATTCCAAGCCCCTGGTAATGCCATTTTTGGTTGGATTAATCAATTAGATTCCACAATCAGCTCACAGAACATGGCAGAGGGACCAATCAGCACTGTGAAGATAATGCCGAGGCCCATTAATCCCCAAGTGCTGGTGAGAGAGTGGGATAGAGAGAGAGAAAGTGCGAGACAGAGTTATGTGGGGCTGATGAAGATACAGTTACAGAAATCATTTTTTTAATTGTCCCAGAGCATAAAGATCAATTTAAAAAAAATCAATTTGATATTTGCACCTGCTGAAAAATTGAATTATTCCACCCTTCAAATGTTGGACGATTATTACGATCATGGTTTTTTTTTAAATCTAGTGTCTCCGAGCACAGCTCAGTGCTGCTCCATCACCCGTCACTAGGATATGTGGCAAAGTAAGTGCCGGACCTAATCTTGATATTAGGAGCGGTGTGTGTTGGGATCAGGTCCTCTGTCCCTTTCTATCAGCACACTGAAGTCCGTGCATTGTGCCACATTTAGCAAACCGCTGTTAAAATTATTTGTACGGTTATGGTGAAAGTCGCTGCGTTGAGTGAAACGAGGGCCTGATCTTTGGGAACATAAATGAAAGAGACCAAAGTCCCTCTAGTTCACCTTCTGCCATCCTGGTACTCCTATGATCCAACGATAATGGGGATGTTGACCAATCACAGCGATCAATCTCGATCAATGAGTCTATAACAGACCCAGACACGAGGCGAGGAAAACCCCCAGTGGAGAGCTTTGGGAACCAGAGGTCCAAAGTCACCTGTTCCTCTCGAGCACGCTGCACTCACCACACATCATGTCTCAAATTACTCATAGACTGGATCCCAAAAATACTACTTTCTGAAATTCCTATCTAATTTTATTTTGAATGAATCAATACTAACTGCTTCCACTGTCACCCCAGTGAGCCTGTTCCATAGATTCACTGCTCGCTCGCTGAAATAATGTTTCCGCAGGTTAGTTTAGAATTTCCTCCCCTTCAAGCGCAGGCCGTGTCCTCTGGTTCTACTGTTCTGGACAAGGTGAAACAGCTCGTCATGGTCTATATTATTTAGAATCCTAAAAACAGCAATCATATCGCCTCCCAACCTTCTTTCCAGTGAGAACATGTCCAATTTACATAATTGCTCCTCATAAATCAATCCCTCCATCCCCTCAACCATTCTGGTTGCTCTCTTCTGTATCTTTCCAACAGCTGCAATATGCTTATTGTACTGCGGCGATCAGAACTGCACGGTGTTCTAAGTGCGGCCGCACCAATGATTTATAAAGCGGCAGGATTGGCTCAATATTAAATTTTTAATGCATCTCAACATCTGATTTGTTTCACTCACTGCCACCGAGTATTGTTGCAATAGCTTCAATTTATTGTCAATCGGGACCCCTAGATCTCTTATTTTCCATGAACATTGTTTCCGTTTACCTCAAAGGCAACCTGAGGATCTCTGCAGAAACAGTGAAGGACGAATATTCTGAATAATTAAATCCTCCAATTATTCACCCCTGCCCCTGGCCTCCGCCCTCAAAACAAGAACCAAGGCACAAGTAAAGACTTCAATATAAAGGAGATGGAATTTCTGGACAAGCTGAAAGGACTTAAAGCAAATAAACTGCCAGGTTTAGATTTTTTTTTTTAATCACAGATTGTTCGCCGACACTAGTGTGTAGATTTGTGAGGCACTGATGATCATTATGAGGGAGTCAATGGACACTGGGGTAATACCAGCAGATTGGAAACAGGTTAAATGTGGGGCCCATATTCAAAAAGTAGGATAAAACAGACAGAACCAACTGCAAAGCTCTGTGGATTCAGGAATTGCCTTTAGATTGGAAAATTGAAAAAACTCATGCCATTTATTTAAGAAGGGAGGGAGAAACCAGGTGACTACAGACCCATCAGCAGTGGAAAACTTGTGGGGTGAGTGACTGAACACTTGGGAAAGTTATGGGCTGATCAAAGAGAATCAACATGGATTTGTGAAGGACAGGTCATGTCCGACTCATCTAGTTGATTTTTTTGAGGAAGTCGCTAACGTGGATGGTAAGGGAGTGTCGATGGACGTTGTCTATATGGATTTCCATAAAGCATTCGATAAGGTTCCACACAAGAGGTTAACATAAATTAAAGCACATGGAATGGGAGGTAGACATGGGTTGGAGGGTAAGAGACAGAGTGGGGATAAAAGGAACATTCTTTGATTGATGGGATGTGATAAATGGTGTTCCCAAGGGAGCTGTACTGGAGCCTAAGCTTTTCACCATATTTATTAATGACTTGCATGAAGGAATAGGAAGTTGCATATCCAAGTTTGCAGATTATTTTAGGAGACACAGTAAGTGTGTAGATGGGAACAAGAAGTTACAAAGCGACATTGATAGACTATGCGAGTGGGCAAAACTGGCAGATAAAATTTAACACAGACAAGTCTAAAGCATTGCACATAGGAAGGAAAAATGGGAACATATGTAGTTCAGGAATGGGGTTGAAATAACTAACTATGAAGTTGAAAGAGACTTAGGATTTTTATTAGACTCAACATGTCCAACCAGGGCAGAGCAGCAATCAGCAGTATGTTGATTTACACCCAGTTGATTACAAGTCAGAGAAGGTGATGATTAAACTGGTCAAACTGCACCTCGAGTACCAGGTCCAGTTCGCAGAGACATTCAAAGGCTGGGAGCCAAGCCACGAGGCCTGATCTCTGGTGAGAGAGTCTAAGGTATGAGCAGAGACTGGAGAGACTCAGGCTTTTCGGCTTGGAAAGGATGTGTCCGAGAGGTGACCTTTCGAGATGTAATAATAATACTTGCATTTATATAGCGTCTTTCACGACCACTGGACGTCCCAAAGCGCTTCATATCCAATGAAGTACTTTTTGAAATGTAGTCACTGTTGTAATGTAGGAAACACGGCAGCCAATTTGTGCACAGCAAGCTCCCACAAACAGCAATGTGATAATGACCAGATAATGTGTTTCAGATGTTGGTTGAGGGATAAATGTTGACCAGGGCACTGGGGAGAACTCCCCTGCTCCTCTTCGAAATAGTGCCATGGGATCTTTTATGTCCACCTGAGAGCAGACGGGGCCTCGGTTTAACGTCTCATCCGAAAGACGGCACCTCTGACACTGGAGTGTCAGCCTAGATTTGTGCTCAAGGCTCTGGGACTTAAACCCACAACCTTCTGACTCAGGAGGGGCGAGTGCTGCCCACTGAGCCACAGCGGACACTATGTGGTAGTAAATGATGGAAATGGTTAATCTAGAATATTACTTTAAATTAAACTGTGGGAGAAGGACAAGGCGATAATTTCAAACTAGTAAAAGGCCACTTTAGGACTGATCTCAGAGGCTGTTCCACCCACTGAAACTGATCAACATGCAGATTGGGGGTAGAATACCCTGGAATCATTTAAAAAGCAACTTGATGCAACAATGGGGGGCGGTGACAGAGTGCAGATTGTTCTGGAAGGATGAATTAAGATGGACTGAATGATCTTCCTCATCCCGAAGTATCTTGTGATCTGCCTGTACAGCCCATAACCACTAGATGCCCTCATGCAAAATATTTACAAATTCCCCGAGTCTCGGGTGATTCGGAATTACGTCAATATAAAGTGCTAAGGATTGTGAGAGTTGAAGTTTGTGCATTCCAGAAGTCAATATTCACACAATCAGCACATCAAAAACTCTCCACACAAAGTGAAACCTCCAAATTTGGAAATACAGGAAACTTTGGTTTATCCGGAGGTTGTATGGCCGGAAACCTCGATCTAACGGCAGAAATCAGCAGCCGTTTTGTTAGGTTTTTTTTCTTCTAGCATTTTTTTTTAAACAGTCAGTCTCTGGAAAGCCTCTCTGAAGCTGTTGCTAAGCTACAGAGACGCTTCCAAGGTACGGGCCGACTGTTTACAAGCTGTTGCTAAGCAACAGTGTTTGTTGTCAGATACGGAGATGAAAACCTCCATATCCTTCAACATTAGCGCTGGTCTATCCGGAAGTTTTCACAGATCGGCATCACGCCGGTCCCGTCAGTGCCGGATATCGCAAAGTTTCCTGTATTTGATACATTGCAATCCTGTCACTAAGTGAAAAGAATTAAAATTGGGACAACAATTGTGATCATCAGCATCAAGACTGAGAGAGATAGCGTTGCTATGGTAACATAGGAACAGGAGGCGGCCATTCAGCCGCTCAAGCCTGTTCCGCCATTCAGTGTGATCATGGCTGATCTGTGACCTTACCCCATATCCCTTAATACCTATGGTTAACAAAAATCTATCAATCTCAGAATTAAAATTAACAATTGATCGAGCATCAATTGTCATTTGCGGAAGAGAGTTTCAAACTTCTACCACCTTGTGTGTAGAAGCGTTTGCTCATTTCACTCCTGAAAGGCCTGGCTCTAATTTTTAGACTATGTCCCCTAGTCCTAGACTCCCCAACCAGCAGAAATAGTTTCTCGCTATCCACCCTATCTGTTCCGCTTAATATCTTGAAAACTTCAATCAAATCACCCCTTAACCTTCTAAATTCCAGGAAATACAACCCTAATTTGCGTAATCTCTCCTCATAATTTAACCCTTGAAGTCCAAGTATCATTCTGATAAATCTACACTGTACTCCCTCCAAGGCCAATATATCACAAGAACATAAGAAATAGGAGCAGGAGTCGGCCCTTTGAGCCTGCTCCGCCATTCAATAAGATCATGGCTGATCTTCTACTGCAACTCCACTTTCCTGCACTATCCCCATATCCCTTGATTCCCTTAATATTCAAAAATCTATCGATCTCTATCTTGAATATACTCAATTAATTTCTTCTCATCTCAATCTTAAATGGCCGACCCCTTATTCTGAGACTGTGACCCCTGGTTCTAGACTCCCCAGCCAGGGGAAGCATCCTCCCAGCATCTACCCCATCAAGCCCATTAAGAATTTTATACTTTTCAATGAGATCATCTCACATTCTTCTAAATTCCATGGAATATAGGCTGTCTCCTCAATCTCTCTTCTTAGAACAATCCTCCCATCCCAGGAATCAGTCTGGTGAACCTTCGTTGCACTCCCTCTATGGCAAGTATATCCTTCCTTAGGCAATACTCCAGGTTTGGTCTCATCGGGACCCTATATAATTGCAGTAATGTGGTTGACTTTTAACTGCGCTCTGAAATGGCCTAGCAAGCCACTCAGTTGTAACTAACCGCTACGAAACAAAATAATAATAACGAAACCAGACGGACCACCCGGCATCGACCACGACAACGGCACACCCAGCCCAGTCAACCCTGCAAAGTCCTCCTCACCAACATCTGGGGACTTGTGCCAAAATTGGGAGAGCTGTCAGCCCGACATAGTCATACTCACAGAATCATACCTTTCAGCCAATGTCCCAAACACCTCCATCACCATCCCTGGGTATGTCCTGTCCCACCGGCAGGACAGACCCACCACGGGTGGTGGCAAAGTAGTATACAATCTGGAAGGAGTGGCCCTGGGAGTCCTCAACATTGACTCCAGACCCCATGAAGTCTCATGGCTTCAGGTCAAGCATAGGCAAGGAAACCTCCTGCTGATTACCACCTACCACCCTCCCTCAGCTGATGAATCAGTACTCCTCCATGTTGAACACCACTTGGAAGAAGCACTGAGAGTAGCAAGGGCATAGAATGTACTCTGGGTGAGGGACTTCAATGTCCATCACCAAGAGTGGCTCGGTAGCACCACTACTGACTGAGACCTGAAGGACATAGATGCCAGTCTGGTCCTGCAACAGGTGGTGAGAGAACCAACATGAGGGAAAAACATACTTGAACTCATCCTCACCAATCTACCTGTCGCAGATGCATCTGTCCATGACAGTATTGGTAGCACTGACCACCGCACAGTCATTGTGGAGACAAAGTCCCATCTTCACACTGAGGACACCCTCCATCGTGTTGTGTGGCACTACCACCGTGCTAAATGGGATAGATTCAGAACAGATCTAGCAGCTCAAAATTGGGCATCCATGAGGCGCTGTGGGCCATCAGCAGCAACAGAATTGTATTCCACCACAATCTGTAACCTCATGTCCCGGCATATCCCCCACTCTACCATTACCATCAAGCCAGGGGACCAACCCTAGTTCAATAAGGAGTGTAGAAGAGCATGTCAGGAGGAGCACCTAAAAATGAGCTGCCAACCTGGGGAAGCTGCAACACGGGACCACATGCATGCTAAAAAGCGGAAGCAACGGAAGCAGCATGCTATAGACAGGGCTAAGCGATCCCACGATCAACAGATCAGATCAAAGCTCTGCATTCCTGTCCCATCCAGTCCTGAATGGTGGTGGACCATTAAACAACTAACGGGAGGAGGAGGCTCCATGAATATCCCCATCCTCAATGATGGTGGAGCCCAGCACGTGAGTGTAAAAGATAAAGCTGAAGCGTTTTCAACCATCTCCAGCCAGAAGTGCCGAGTGGATGATCCATATCGGCCTACTCCCGAGGTCGCCACCACCATAGAAGCCAGTCTTCAACCAATTCGATTCACTCATGTGATATCAAGAAACGGCTGAGCGCACTGGATACAGCAAAGGCTATGGGCCCTGACAACATCCCGGCTGTCATAGAGTCATAGAGTTTTACAGCACAGAAAGAGGCCCTTCGGCCCATCGTGTCTGCGCCGCCCATCCATCCCTGTCCAGTCTAATCCCATTTTCCAGCATTTGGTCCATAGCCTTGTATGCAATGGCATTTCAAGTGCTCATCCAAATGCTTCTTGAATGTTGTGAGGGTTCCTGCCTCTACCACCCTTTCAGGCATTGAGTTCCACATTCCAACCACCCTCTGGGTGAAAAAGTTCCTCCTCAAATCCCCTCTAAATCTCCTGCCCCTTACCCTGAATCTATGCCCCCTTGTTATTGACCCCCCTACTAAGGGGAAAAGTTCCTCTTTGTCTACCCTATCTATGCCCCTCATCATTTTGTACACCTCAATCAGGTCCCCCCTCAGCCTTCTTTGCTCCAAGGAAAACAACCCCAGCCTGTCCAGCCTCTCTTCATAGCTGAGGCGCTCCATCCCAGGTAACATCCTGGTGAATCTTCTCTGCACCCTCTCCAAAGCAATCACATCCTTCGTGCTGAAGACTTGTGCTCCAGAACTAGCCACGCCTCTAGCCAAGCTGTTCCAGTACAGCTACAGCACTGGCATCTATCCGACAATGTGGAAAACTGCCCAGGTGTGTCCTGTCCACAAAAAGCAGGACAAATACAATCCGGCCAATTACCGCCCCATCAGTCTACTCTCAATCATCAGCAAGTGATGGAAGGTGCCATCAATAGCGCTATCGAGCAGCACTTACTCACCAATAACCTGCTCACTGATGCCCAGTTTGGGTTCCGCCAAGACCACTCGACTCCCGACCTCATTACAGCCTTGGTCCAAACATGGACAAAGGAGCTGAATTCCAGAGGTGAGGTGAGAGTGACTGCCCTTGACATCAAGGCAGCAGTTGACCGAGTGTGGCATCAAGGAGCCCTAGTAAAACTGAAGTCAATGGGAATCGGGGGGGGGGGGGGAAACCTCTCCACTGGCTGGAGTCATACCTAGCACAAAGGAAGATGGTTGTGGTGGTTGGAGGTCAATCATCACAGCCCCAGGACATCACTGCAGGAGTTCTTCAGGGCAGTGTCCTAGGCCCAACCATCTTCAGCTGCTTCATCAATAACCTTTCCTCCAACATAAGGTCAGAAATGGGGTTGTTCGCTGATGACTGCACAGTGTTCAGTGCCATTCACAACTCCGCAGATAATGAAGCAGTCCATGCGCGCATGCAACAAGACCTGGACGATGTGGCAGGTAACATTCGCACCACAGAAGTGCCAGGCAATGACTATCTCCAACAAGCGAGAGTCTAACCACCACCCCTTGACATTTAACAGCATTACCATCGCCGAATCCCCCACCAGCAACATCCTGGGGGGGTCACCATTGACCAGAAACTTAACTGGACCAGCCACATAAATACTGTGGCAACAAGAGCAGGTCAGAGGCTAGGTATTCTGTGGCAAGTGTCTCACCTCCTGACTCCCCAAAGCCTTTCCACCATCTCGTAAGGTACATGTAAGGAGTGTGCTGGAATACTCTCCACTTGCCTGGATGAGTGCAGCTCCAACAACACCCAAGAAGCTCGACACCATCCAGGACAAAGCAGCCCGCTTGATTGGCACCCCATCCACCACCTTAAACATTCACTTCCTCCACTACCGGCGTACCGTAGCTGCTGTGTGTACCATCTACAAGATGCACTGCAGCAACTCACCAAGTCTTCTTCGGCAGCACCTCCCAAACCCGCAACCTCTACCACCTAGAAGGACAAGGGCAGCAGACGCATGGGAACACTACCACCTCCAAGTTCCCCTCCAAATCACACACCATCCTGACTTGGAAGTATATCGCCGTTCTTTCGTCGTCGCTGGATCAAAATCCTGGAACTCCCTCCCTAACAGCACGGAGTACCTTCACCACACAGACTGCAGCGGTTCAAGAAGGCGGCTCACCACCACCTTCTCAAGGGCAATTAGGGGTGGCCAAAAAGAGTGCGTATGACAGATGTCCGGTTGCAAATACATCTGAGAATCAGGCTACATATAGAAAGATCACAGGAGAAGTGAAAAAGAAAATAAGAGGGGCAAAGAGAGGGTATGAGAATAGAATGGGAGCCAACATAAAAAGGGAATCCAAAAGTCTTCTATAGGCATATAAATAGTAAAAGGATAGTAAGAGGAGGGGTGGGGCTGATTAGGGACCAAAAAGGAGGCAGAGGGCATGGCTGAGGTACTAAATGAGTACTTTGCATCTGTCTTCACCATAGACAGAGTGAAGGAGGTGGTAGAGGAGACAATTGATAGGATAAACATTGATCAAGAGGAGGAACTAGAAAGGCTAGCTGTACTTAAAGTAGATAAATCACCAAGAGCGGATAGGATGCATCCTAGGATGCCGAGGGGATTGAAGGTGGAAATCGCGGAGGTACTGGCCATAATATTCCAATCTGCCATAGATACGGGGGGTGGTGCCAGAGGACTGGAGAATTGCAAATGTTACACCCTTGTTCAGAAAAGGGTATAAAGATAAACCCAGCAACTACAGGCCAGTCAGTTTAACCTCGGTAGTGGGGAAGCTTTTATAAACAGTAATCAGGGACAAAATTAACAGTCACTTGGATAGGTGTGGATTAATTAAGGGAAGCCAGCACGTATTTGTTAAAGGCAAATCGTGTTTAACCAACTTGATCGAGGTTTTTGATGAGGTAACAGAGAGGGTTGATGAGGGCAATGAGGTTGATGTGTACATGGACTTCCAAAAGGCGTTTGATAAAGTGCCACATAATAGGCTTGCCAGCAAAGTTGAAGCCCATGGAATAAAAGGGACAGTGGCAGCATGGATACAAAATTGGCTAAGTGACAAGAAACAGAGAGTAGTGGTGAACAGTTGTTTTTCGGACTGGAGGAAGATATAGTGGTGTTCCCCAGGGGTCGGTTCTAGGACCACTGCTTTTCTTGATATATATTGGGGCAGTAATTCCTCCCCAAACGCGTGAGTACGGAAGGGGTACTCACGCGTCTGGCCGGAGGAAATGCCGATTTTCAGCATGCACAGCACATGTGCTGAAAACCGGCATTTCCTCTCCTCTAACCCAAGAGTTGAAGAGGCTAGCGCGTGCGCTGTAGGGGGCAGCGCGTGCGTCTTGGATTTCCTCTGTTTAAAGGCCTCCGGTCTTTACGCTTGTAAAAAGCACACGTAAGTATTTATTTTTACAGGTAAGTGGTGCTTTAGTGCAATTTAGAATTTTTTTTTCCACAGGTTTATTATTTTAAAGAATCTACAATAAGGTAAGTTTAGTTTTAGACCCTTTTTATTAAAAATTTATTTTTTTCAAAAAAGAAATTGTTTAAATTATTTTTTTTTAACTTATTTATACTTAATTTAATGATTGGGATGTTTTTTAAATTTTTATTTAAAGTTTAAATAGTGTTTTGGGCCCCCGTAGTTTTCATGAGTTTGACAGTTCTTACTCTCAAACTCATGAATGAACCTTCCCCTCCCCTGATTGGTTGTACAGTGCTCACCTGATCCCAGCCGGCACATCGCACTAACTACGCCACTGGATCAGGTAAGCACATCGCGCCGACAGCTGAACCGGGCCTGTGACAGGAAATGCAAGCAGGCCCGGGCTTCAGATGTCAGCGCGCAGGTTGAGTGCAGATCGGGGGCTTGCACGCGCGGCAAGCCCCCGACACCAAGTTCTGGGCCTTTATGACTTGGATGTGGGTGTACAGGGCACAATTTCAAAATTTGCAGATGACACAGAACTTGGAAGTAAAGTGAACAGTGAGGAGGAGAGTGATAGACTTCAGGAAGACATAGACAGGCTGGTGAAATGGGCGGACACGTGGCAGATGAAATTTAACGCAGAAAAGTGTGAAGTGTTACATTTTGGTAGAAAGAATGGGGAGAGGAAATATAAACTAAATTGTACAATCCTAAAGTGGGTGCATGAACAGAGAGACCTGGGGGTATGTGTGCACAAATCGTTGAAGGTAGCAGGGCAGGTTAAGAAAGCCGTTAAAAAGGCTTATGGGATCGTGGGCTTCATAAATAGAGGTATAGAGTACAAAAGTGTGGAAATTATGATGAACCTGTACAAAACACTGGTTCGGCCCCTACTGGAGTATTGTGTCCAATTCTGGGCACCACACTTTAGGAAGGATGTGAAGGCCTTGGAGAGGGTGCAGAAAAGATTCACGAGACTGATTCCAGGAATGAGGGACTTCAGTTACGTTGATAGACTGAAGAAAGCTGGGGTTGTTCTTCTTGGAGTAGAGAGTTTGAGGGGAAATTTTGATAGAGGTGTTCAAATTCATGAGGGGTCTGGACAGAGTATATAGAGAGAAACTATTCCCATTGGCAGAAGGGTCAAGAACCAGAGGACACTAGGGAACAGGGTATTTTAGATCTAGTATTGTGCAACGAGAAAGGGTTAATTAATAACCTTGTAGTAAAAGGGCCTTTAGGGAAGTGACCATAAGATGATAGAATTTTATATTGAGTTTGAAAGTGACTTGGTTAAATCCAAAACTAAGGTCTTAAATCTAAACAAAGCAAACTACGTAAGTATGAGGGGCGAGTTGGCTAAGGTAGATTGGGAAACTACATTAAAAGGTATGACAGTGGATGAGCAATGGCTAACATTTAAAGAATTAATTCATAATTTACAACAAATATACATTCCTTTAAAGGTACAAAAACCCCACAGGAAAAGTGGTCCAACCGTGGCTAACCAGAGAAGTTAAAGATATTATTAAATCAAAGGAAGAGGCTAATAATGCTGCCAAAAGGAGTAGTAAGCCTGAGGATTGGTAGGATTTTAGAATTCAGCAAAGGAGGACCAAGAAATTGAAAAATAGAATGAGAGTAAACTAGTGAGAGACATAAAAACAGACTGTAAAAGCTTCTACAGGTACGTAAAAATGAAAAGATTAGTGAAAGTAAATGTGGGTCACTTACAGGCTGAGATAGGAGAAATTATAATGGGGAATAAGGAAATGGCAAAGAAATTAAAGAAATATTTTGTATCTGTCTTAACGGAGAAGACGCAAAAAACTTTCTGGAAATAGTGGAGAACCAAGGGTCTAGCAAGAACAAGGAACTGAAAGATATTAGTACAGGTAGACTATCCTTTATCTGAAAACCTCGGGACCAGCCGTGTTTCGGTTTTAGGAAAATTTCGGATTTCGGAAGGTGCGCGAAAACACTTCGGTTTTCAGAGTAATTCAGTTTGCGGGAGTGCGGATAAAGGATGCACTATCCCTTATCCGAAAGGGTGGGGGTCGGCGGGGGGGGTCGGCGGGGGGTCAGCCGGGGGGGTCGGTCGGCGGGGGTCGGGGTCGTGCGCACGACTTACGCTGAGCGATTTCGGTTTTCAGAAGTCATGCTTTGTGCCACTTTCGGCTTTCAGAGGTTTTCTGGTTTCGGATGTGCGGATAAAGGCTGGTACACTTACGCTGAGCGATTTCGGTTTTCAGAAGTGCGGAAAAATGCTACACTATCCCTTATCCGGCTAGGCCTGTAAGTCGTGCGCCACTCTGGTCATGTCGTGCGCACGACTTACGCTGACCGAAAAAACCTTCGGTTTTTAGAGGGTTTCGGTTTTCGGAAGTCCGAATAAAGGGTAGTCTACCTGTATTAGTAAAAAAGTAGTACTGTTAATGGGACTGAAAGCTGATAAATCCCCTGGACCTGATGGCCTACATCCTAGGGTTTTGAAAGAGGTAGCTATAGAGATAGTGGAAGCATTGGTTGTCATTTTCCAAAATTCCATAGATTCTAGAACGGTTCCCACGGATTGGAAGGTAGCAAATGTAACCCCACTATTTAAGAAAGGAGGGAAGAGAGAAAATGGGGTACTACAGACCAGTTAGCCTGACATCAGTATTAGGGAAAATGCTAGAATCTATTATTAAGGACATGGTAACAGGGCACTTAGAAAATAATAATAGGATTGGGCAGAGTCAACATGAAAGGGAAATCGTATTTGACAAATCTGTCAAATTTTTGAGGTTGTAACTAGCAGAATAGATAAGGGGGAAACCAGAGGATGTGGTGTATTTGGATTTTCAGAAGGCATTCGAAAAGGTGCCACACAAGAGGTTATTAAACAAAATTAGGGCACATGGGATTGGAGGTAATATACTAGCATGGATTGAGGATTGGTTAACGGACAGGAAACAGAGAGTAGGAATAAACGGGTCATTTTCAGGTTGGCAGGCTGTAACTAGTGGGGTACCGCAAGGATCAGTGCTTGGGCCTCAGCTATTCCCAATCTACATCAATGATTTGGATGAGGGGACCAAATGTATTATATCCAAGTTTGCCGATTATACAAAGCTGGGTGGGAATGCAAGTTGTGAGGAGGATGCAAGGAGGCTTCAAGGAGATAGAGACAGGCAAGAACATGGCAAATGGAATATAATGTGGAGAAATGTGAAGTTATTCACTTTGGTAGGAAAAATAGAAAAGCAGAGTATTTTTTAAATGGTGAGAGATTGGGAAATGTTGGTGTTCAGAGGGACCTGGGTGCCCTTGTACACGAATCACTGAAAGTTAACATGCAGGTACAGCAAGCAATTAAGAAAGCAAATGGTATGTTGGCCTTTATTACAAGAGGATTTGGGTATAAGAGTAAAGACATCTAACTGTAATTATATAGGGCCCTGGTGAGACCACACCTGGAGTTTTGTGTACAGTTTTGGTCTCCTTACCTAAGGAAGGATATACTTGCCATAGAGGGAGTGCAACAAAGGTTCACCAGACTGGTTCCTGGGATAGGGGGATTGTCCTATGAGGAGAGATTGAGTAGACTAGGCCTATATGCTCTAGAGTTTAGAAGAATGAGAGGTGATCGAGGAGGGAAGCCTCAGGCTACAGGACGATATCGACGGGTTGGTCAGATGGGCAGAACAGTGGCAAATGGAATTTAACCCTGAAAAGTGTGAGGTGATGCATTTTGGGAGGACTAAGGCAAGGGAATACACAATGAATGGTAGGACCCTAGGAAGGACAGAGGATTAGAGGGACCTTGGTGTGCATGTACATAGATCCCCGAAGGCAGCAGGACAGGTAGATAAGGTGGTTAAAAAGGCATATGGGATACTTGCCTTCATTAACTGAGGCAGAGAATATAAGAGCAGGAAGGTTATGATGGAAACGCTACAAAACGCTAGTTAGGCGGAATACTGTGTGCAGTTCTGGTCGCCACACTATAGGAAGGATGTGATTGCATTGGAGAGGGTGCAGAGGAGATTCACCAGGATGTTACCTGGGCTGGAGCGCTTCAGCTATGAAGAGAAACTGGACATGCTGGGGTTGTTTTCCTTAGAGCAGAGAAGGCTGAGGGGGTCCTGATTGAGGTGTACAAAATTATGAGGGGCATAGATAGGGTAGATAGAAAGGAACTTTTCCCCTTAGTAGAGGGGTCAATAACCAGGGGGCATAGTTTCAAGTTAAGGGGCAGGAGGTTTAGCGGGGATTTGAGGAAAAACTTTTTCACCCAGAGGGTGGTTGGAATCTGGAACTCACTGCCTGAAAGGGTGGTAGAGGCAGGAACCCTCACAACATTCAAGAAGCATTTAGATGAGCACTTGAAACACCATAGCATACAAGGCTACGGACCAAGTGCTGGAAAATGGGATTAGAATAGACAGGGCTTGATGGCCGGCGTGGACACAATGGGCCGAAGGGCCTCTTTCTGTGCTGTATAACTCTATGACTCTATCTCATTGAAACATACAAAATTCCTACAGGGCTTGACAGGGTAGATGCAGGGAGGATGTTTCCCCTGGCTGGGGAGTCTAGAACCAGGGGTCACAGTCTCAGGATATGGGGTTGGCCATTTAGGACTGAGATGAGGAGAAATTTCTTCACTCAGAGGGTGGTGAATCTTTGGAATTCTCTACCCCAGAGGGCAGTGGAGGCTCAGTCGTTGAGTATATTCAAGACAGAGATCGATAGATTTTTGAATAATAAGGGAATCAAAGGATATGGGGATAGTGCAGATGTGGTAGATCATCAGCCATGACCTCATTGAATGGCGGAGCAGGCTCGAAGGGCCAAATGGCCTACTCCTGCTCCTATTTCTTATGTTTTTATGACACAGATTTAAAGTAATTGGCAAAAGAACCAAAGGCAACGTAAGAAAAAACTTTTTTACACAGCGAGTGGTTAAGATCTGGAATGCACTTCCTGAAAGTATGGTGGAGGCAGACTCAATCTTATCTTTCAAAAGAGAGTTGGATAAGTATTTGAAGGAAAAAAATTGCAGGCTACAAGGAAAGGGCGGGGGAGTGGGACTAGCCGAGAGTCGGCACGGGCTTAATAAGCCAAACGGCCTTCTTCCGTGCTGTAACCATTCTATGATTCTAATTGTAATAAAATTGTGTTGATTTTGATATCCCTTGCAAGTTTCTTTCAATACTCCCTTTTTGTAGCTCTTATTACCTGTTTTGTTCTTTGTATCTCTTCCAGTCACCAGGATCTGTGCTAGTTTTTGCATTTTTGTATGCATTTTTTTTTTAGTTTTATGTTTTCCTTTCCTATTTAGTCGTCCATGGCTTGTTTTTTTTGGCAAGTAGATGGTGGAAAGGCTTTGGGGAGTCAGGAGGTGAGACACTCACCGCAGAATACCCAGCCTCTGACCTGCTCTTGTTGCCACAGTATTTATGTGGCTGGTCCAGTTAATGTCTAGGGGCGGTGGTTAGACTCTCGCTTGTTGGAGATAGTCATTGCCTGACACTTGTGTGGCACGAATGTTACCTGCCACTTATCAGCCCAAGCCTGAATGTCATCCAGGTCTTAGCTCATGCTGGCACGGACTGCTTCATTATCTGTGGAGTTGCGAATGGCACTGAACACTGTAGTCATCAGCGAACATCCCCACTTCTGACCTTATGATGCAGGGAAGGTCAATGATGAAGCAGCTGAAGATGGTTGGGCCTAAGACACTGCCCTGAGGAACTCCTGCAGCGATGTCCTGGGGCTGTGATGATTGACCTCCAACCACCACAACCATCTTCCTTTGTGCTAGGTATGACTCCAGCCAGTGGAGAGTTCCCCCCCCCCCCGATTCCCATTGACTTCAGTTTTACTTGGGCTCCTTGAAGCCACACTTGGTCAAATGCTGCCTTGATGTCAAGGGCAGTCACTCTCACCTCACATATATTTCCTACAGACCAGCCATCACACCCCAATATTGCTTCCTATTGACAGATTCCCTATTCTACATCCTCTGAGACACAATCCCCAATTCGAAGAATTACAATGGCCTAGAAATTCAGGTCTCCCCGGGTGAGTACGCACGGGGTACTCACCCGTAGGCCCAATGGAAGTGCCGGTTTTCTGCATGCACTGCGCATGCGCGGGAAACCGGCACTTCCGATCCTCTGAACGAAGAGGTATAGAGGTCGAACGCACGCGCAGGAGAGGCTGCGCGTGTGCTTTGAACTTAGGTTTTCTTTGCAGGTTTTCCCGGGATCGTAAGCCTGCAGTATTTAGAAATATAGGGCCAGAAATTCGTGACCAAATGCGTGAGTACGGTCTGGGTACTCACGCATCTGGCCGTTGGAAATGCCGGCATTCAGCATGCACAGCACATGCGGGGAACGCCGGCATTTCCAGTCCTCGGAACGAAGGGGTTCATAGGCACAGCGCGTGCGACTGCACAGGCAGCGCTTGCGCAGTGAACTTCGTCGATTTCATTCATGGATTCAGTGAGGGTAAGTCCTTACAAGTTACACTTGAAAAAAGCAGGTGTAAAGTTGTTCCAAGGCTGCGGAGGAAGATATATTTTATCGTGGAGCTTCTGAAAGGCAATATTTTTGTTTGGGAAAGGGAGGGAAGTTATTTTAAGAAATTTTAAGTAAGTTTTAAAGTTTAAATTTTTTTTTTTTTTTTTTTTTTTTAAACGGGTTTTCAGAACGGTAGGTAGAAGGAGCAATTGTGGCTGTGAATTGAATGTGAAAATGAGTGTTCTAAAATGAGTAATGTAACATTTCCAGCACTTTTAAGAAAGAAACTTTTCATCAGTAATAAGTAATTATGTATGTATGTCTGCATATATTCCTTTACGTATATGTATGTATGTTTTATATTCCTTTACTTATGTGTATGAATGTATGTTTTTAATTATGATTTTCCAATAAGTTACTTTCTCTGAAAGTCATAATTAAATAATACATTCATACACATAAGTAAAGGAATATATACATAACACGCAAAGGAATATATACAGACATACATAATTTCAGAAGCTCCACGATAAGAAATATCTTCCTCCGCAGCCTCTGGAGCAACTGTACCCATGCTTTTTTCATGTGTAAGTTGTAAGGACTTGACCTCACTGAAAGCATGAATGAAAGCGGCGAATTTTACTGCGCACGCGTTCTGCCTCTGAACCCCTTCGTTCAGAGGACAGGAAATGCCGGTTTTCCCCGCATGCGCTGTGCATGCTGAAAACCGGCATTTCCTCCGGCCAGACGCGTAAGTACCCCGACCGTACTCGCGCATTTGGAAGGGAATTACTGGGCCAACATTTTACATGTCAATAAAATGAAAAATTTAACAATTGCACGATTTGCCCCCTCGCATCTGCGACTGAGGGTCCAAGGAGGTGCATTGCGCAAGAGGTCATCGTCGTACGTATCCTCACACTGTTCCCTTTCGGGAACTGTATGAAGTGGTGGAAGGATTTATGGCCGTGATTAACGCTCATTCCGTGACCGTAACCATCTTTGAACCAGCCATTAGGGTGGTTAGTCCTATGGCGTGAGGGTTTTACGGGCTCCCACAACCCATATGAGGGGAGGGGCCACCCACACCCACGGACGCAAGTATCCCGCTGGATGTCCACCCAGAATTTATAGTTGGAGCTCCGACTCCACTTGCTGGGACTGTCTGGAGTGGGGTTCGAAACCCTACTCCTTCTGGCCCAGCGGCGGGGATGCTTACTGCTACGCAAAAGGCCCACTCCGCACAAAAGGTGACACCCATACGTTTCCTGCGCCTTTTCTCTCCCCGTGACTGGAGCCCTATGCTGCCACTTGAAAGACCAAGCTATCATCTGCCCTTTTTGCGGCGCCTTTGACTTCTCATTACCAATGATGAGCAGGCGCTGCGCCTCCACCTCCTTGAGGAGATTGCTGAGGTCATCATCAGTTCAATTGTGAGTTCTTTTAATGCCGTGAATTGTGCTCATTCCAGCCATTTCACGTTGCTAATCGGATTGGGCCTTTGGCATAGCGGTAGGATCCCCGCCGCTGGGCCAGATCAGGGTAGGGTTTCGAACCCCGCTCCAGGCAGTCCCGGCAAGTGGAGTCGGAGCTCCGGCTCTAAATTCTGGGTTGACATCCAGTGGGATATTTGCGTCCGTGGGTGTGGGTGGCCCCCCCTCCTTGTATAGCTTGTGGGAGCCCGTAAAACCCTCCCGCCATAGGACTAACCGCCCTAATGGCTGGTTCAAAGATGGTTACGGTCACGGAATGAGCGTTAATCATGGCCATAAATCCTTCCACCACTTCATACAGTTCCCCAAAGGGAACAGTGTGAAGACACGTATGACGGTGACATTGCTAAATAAATAAATGGAATTTAAAAAATTCTTTTAGGGCTTTTAAAAGTCTTTAAATTGCTTTAATTCTGTTTAAAACTACTTCAGATTCTTCAAAATAATGTAAACGTTTTTAAAAGTTTATAAAAGTTACCAAAAGCTTCAAAAAACTTCCAAAAACCTATTTAAACTGCTGCTTTGCATGTAAAAATGCTTAGCAGCTTGGCATAAACATTGGGGGCGTGTCCTATTAAACTGAGACCTCAAGGGGCGTGTCTCAGTTGCACAGCGCGCTACAGGCTTCGCGCTGGCTGCACTCCTGGGCGGCGTGACGTCAAACGCTGCCCGGGATTCTTCAGATTCAAAATGGAATTCCAGGCGTCCCTGGAGGTGATCAGCAGGCGCGTCGGGTAAGTGCAAATCGGGACCTTGCACGCGCGGCAAGCCCCGTTCACGAATTTCTGGCCCATAAAGTGCAGGCGTAAGGCCTGCTTTTTACAAGGTAAGTGGTCAATTAATTAAATTTAAAACATTTTTTCCACAGGTTTATTATTTTTAAATACTTTAAAGCAAGGTAAGTTTATTTTTAGCCCCGTTAGAATATAAAATTATTTTTTTCAAAAATTTAAATTATTGTTTAAAATAGTTATTTAATGTAATTTATAGTTTATTTAAAAAGTGTGATTTAAATAAAAAATTATTTGAAGGTTTACTGCTATTTTGGGGCCGTAGTATTCATAAGTTTTGACAGGTCTTCCTGTCAATCTTATGAATGGGCTTTTCCCTCCTCCGATTGGCTGCCCATGGCTCACGTGATCCCAGGGGACGCATCGCACTAATTACGCCCCTGGGACACGCAAGCACAGCGCGCCGGCAGCTGGGCCAGGCCCCGGAGCGGAATTCCACGGGGCCCTACAGCTCAACTGCCAGCGTGCAAGGTAAGTGCAGGTCGGGGGCTTACACCCACAGGAAGCCCCCGACCCGAATTTCTGGGCCAAAGTATTTACAGCACAGAAACAGGCCATTCGGCCCAGCTGGTCTATGCCAGTGTTTATGCTCCACACGAGCCTCCTCCCACCCCTCTTCATCTAACCCCATCAGCATATCATTCCATGCATTGCTAGGATACTACATCACTCCTTAAGGGGCAGTCTCCTCGATTCTCCAGCGCTACACTGGGCGTGTCCCTTCATTCACATTGCTACCAAAGGTCAAGCCCCCAAAATCCGACCTCTCCCTTCAGTCCCCCTGTTGTGTCCGTGTATAATAAGATAAGACACAGACTGCAGGAGAACGGTACAACCGGTGTTTACTCAATGTGGCTCACAGTGGAACTGAACAGATTACTACTCAGTGCTATATACAGGTATGGTCACTGCCGGTACTACAGTATATATGAGCTGTAAAAGATAGTTCCCCCAAGGTATATACATTACAATTCCTCCCCTTTTAGATTAACAGTACCATAACACTCATTTAACAATTAAATATCAAACTAATTACAATTAACACTTTTAACATGCAACATTAGCTGAAAATAGTCTATTTATATATTCAGTCTTTGGGGAGGCTTCCTGATCCTTTCTGGATAGCGCCTTTCCCGAGTGTCTTGCTCTTGGTGCGGAGGCGATTCTGGCCCCCTGTCGTCGGTTGGTTCATCAGCTTCCGATGCTACTGTTTCTGGGGTAGATGCGACCTGTACGTCGGGTTCATCACCAGGTACGTATGGGCGAGGCATGGGGTTGACTTATTCCTGTGACTCTAGGATTTGGTCAGCATGGCGTCTCACGATGCTCTCCCCAACGTCCACTGTGTACATTAGTGGGCCCTGCCGTGTGCATATTGTTCCTGGCTGCCATTTTTCTGTTCGGTAGTCGCGGGCCAAGACTGGTTGCCCTACATTGAAGCTCCTTGTTGGCTTCTCATGGATGTGCTGGAATTGCTTACTCTCAACATCTCTTCGTACGTTTGGTCTGAGCAAATCCAGGCGAGATCTTAACCTTCGGTTAAAGAACATCATGGCTGGGGCCTGGTTGGTGACTGCATGTGTCACATTCCGGTAGGCGAACAGGAAATTGTCCACCTTGTGCTGCAGCGGAATGTTGTCATTGTACATAGCCTTTATTGCCTTCTTAAAGGTTTGTACGAACCTCTCAGCCAATCCATTTGTGGCTGGATGATACGGGGCAGATGTGTAATGCCTTACCCCATTCTTTTTCAAGAACCTCCGGAACTCTTCGGACACAAACTGTGGTCCGTTGTCAGAGCAAATCTGTTCTGGCAAGCCATTCCTGGCAAAAATGGTCCGTAGGACTGCAATAGTTTTCTCCGTGGTGGTGGAGGACATTTTGATGACCTCAGGCCATTTCGAGTGCGCATCCACGGCTATTAAAAACATTGCGTCTATGAATGGACCAGCAAAATCAATATGCACCCGTTGCCATGGAGATGAGGGCCACTCCCATGGGTGTAGAGGGGCCTGTGGTGGTGCATTTTGGACTTTCTGGCATCCTGAGCAGCTCTTGGTCAGGTCCTCGATTTGTTTATCGATTCCCGGCCACCACACATAAGCCCTGGCTAGGCTTTTCATTTTTACCCCTCCCAGATGACCCTCATGAAGCTCATTGAGCACTCTATCCCTTAACTTGGGTGGAATTACCACTCGGGATCCACACATCAAGGTCCCCCGGCACACTGACAGCTGTTCTCTCCTTGTCGAGAATGCTGGCAACAGTGAGTCGCCATGTGCTGGCCATTCCTTCACCGTCAAATCATATACCCGAAACAGTGTCGGGTCATTTCGGGTTTCCTTTTCGATACAAGCGTTAGTTACCGGTAGGTATTCAACTATAGTCGAATGGAATATTTCGACAGGATCCACTGCTGGTGCTTCCTCTGCAGTAGGCAGTGGCAGGTGTGATAGCCCATCAGCATTTCCACGCTGTTTTGTGCCCTTATATTCAATCTCAGTGGTGCGCCCCTAGAAAAAGTGACCATCTTTGTAGTCGTTGCGCAGTCATCACCGGAACGCCCTTCTTTGGATTAAAAATGGAGACAAGAAACTGGTGATCAGTCAGCAAGGTGAATTTCTGCCCGTGCAGATAGTGATTGAACTTTTTCACTCCCCACACTAGGCTGAGGGCCACCCTGTCAATCTGGGCGTAGTTACGCTCAGCTGAGGTTAGTGATTGTGACGCAAAGGCTATTGGCCTTTCTGAGCCGTCCGAGAATTTGTGCGACAGCACCGCTCCAATGCCGTAGGGTGACGCATTACATGCCAACCGAACTGGTAATGCCGGGTTGTAATGGGCCAATACCTCTTTCGATGTGATTAGTGTTTTGCTCTTCTGGAAAGCTCGTCTACATTCGTCACTCCACTTCCATGGCACCCCAGTTTGCAGTAGGGTGTTCAGTGGGTGTAGTATTGTAGACAAATTTGGCAAGAACTTATGGTAGTAGTTTACCAGCCCGAGGAACGACCTCAGTTGTGACACATTTCCCGGTGCTGGAGCCTTGACTACTGCCTCAATCTTCTCTGGGGACTTATGTAACCCCTCTTTATCGATAACGTGGCCACAATACGAGATCTGTTTTCTAAAAAACTCGCATTTGGGGCGGTTAGCTCGGAGCCCATATTCCTGCAATCTAGTGAGCACCTGCTCCAGGTTGGAAAGGTGATCACTGTCATTTTCGCCCGTGACCAGGATGTCGTCCAAATAACACTGGGTCCCTGGGATCCCTTGCAGGACTTGTTCCATTGCCCTCTGCCAAATAGCCGGAGCTGATGCTACCCCGAATACCAGCCCGTTGTATTGGTAGAGACCTTTATGGGTGTTGATTGTGAGGTATTTTTTTGATGCTTCTTCTACCTCCATTTGCAGATACGCCTGGGCCAGATCAATCTTAGTGAAGCGTTTCCCTCCAGATAGCGAGGCGAAAATATCTTCAATCCGCGGAAGTGGATATTGTACGGTGTGAAGGACCGGATTCACTGTTACCTTAAAGTCGCCACAGATGCGAACCTTCCTTGGTTCCCCAGGCGTGCTGCTCAACAACTTTTTCATCACAGGGATGATGGGTGTAGCCCACTCGCTCCAGTCTACCTTGGACAGTACACCTGAACGTTCCAGACTCTCCAGCTCTGCTTCGACGGCTGGGCGGATCGCATAAGGTACCGGTCTGGCCTTTAAAAATTTTGGGCTTGCGTTTTCTTCAATTTTAATCGTCGCGGTCATGCCTTTTAGTGTTCCGAGTCCTTGCTGGAACACTTCTTTCGCGTCAGTTAGGATCTTTGACAGTCGCCCAGGTGTGACGTCGTCATCCTTTTTGTCAGCCACAGTCAGTGCCTGTATGGAATGCCAATCCAGTTGTATTTTCCGGATCCATTCACGTCCCAGTAATGGTGGTCCTCCATCTTGCAATACATACAGGTCTAGTTTTGGTGTTTCCTTACCGTTATATATAACGGTCACCCTTATTTTTCCTTTAGGGTAGACTTTTTGCCCCGTGTACGTCTTCAAAATAATTTTTGTGTCTCAAGGGTATGTGTGAGAATAGCCGCTCGTAGTCCCGTCGGTTTATGACTGTTAGGGCTGATCCTGTGTCCAATTCCATCTTTACCTGGACTCCTGCTATCTTGAGAGTGACCCAAATGGTTCGGTGATCCTCCGTTGTGATCACATTATGTAGTTTCAGACAACTCAGTTCCCTGCTTTCGGAGTCGTTATCACTCTTTTGTTCGTCTGAACTATTCTCCGTCATCTTATGTACCTTCTTGTACTTTCCTTTGGTAGGTTTCTTATTGCTGGTTTTCTTTCCCGACCTGCAGACTCGTGCTATGTGTCCTACTTTTCCACACTGTCTGCACACTTTGTCTTTGAACCAGCAAAATTCTGGTCGTGTGTTCTGCCGCAGCGATAGCACTTCTCTGTTCTATATGACATTTCGTTTGTGCCATATTCTGGTGGTCTCTGTTGTATCTCTGCAGCGCCCCGTGCTGCTGCTTCATATGATACCGCAATGCTGAAAGCCTTTTCCAGCGTAAGGTCCTTTTCAGATAAAAGCCGTTTCTGGGTTCCTTCACTTTGAAGCCCACACACAAATTTGTCCCTTAAAGGTATCTGCCAGTCCTGCTCCAAACTGGCAGTGTTTCGATAGTTTGCACAGTTCTGTTAAATAATCAGCATTGCTTTCATCCTTATACTGGTTCCGTTTGTGAAACTTGAATCTTTCTGCTATCAGCAGCGGTGTGGGGTTTAAATGTTCCTGTAGTATCGTTACTATGTCTTCAAAACTCTTTTCCATTGGCTTCGTTGGGGTTACTAGATTTCGTAATAAACCATACGTCTTTGCACCCATTAAATTTAACAATACCGACGCTTTCTTGTCATCTAACACCTCATTTGCCTTGCAGTATACCTCTATTCGTTCGACATATGTAGTCCAATCTTCAACTTCATTGTCAAATGCGGTGATACTGCCACTCTTCGGCATTTTGGGTGTGGTTTAAATTGGCGTCTCCCAATGGCTTAAAATAGCGTCTCCCGCGCTTTCCTTCCTCCCCCGCTGCTGCCAACGCCGCTCCTGGCAGTTCTCGTGGCAATGGCGGCGCCCTGTAGGTTTAGCGCGCTTCTCCTTTGCTGCTGCCAACGCCGCTCTCGGCGGTCCTCGTGGCAATGGCGGCGCCTCGTGGGTTTCTGCGCGTCTCTCTCTCCCTCTCTTCGACGCTGCTCGGCCCCTGAACACCGGCTGCGCCCTGTGCGCTCTGCCCTCTCTCCCCCGTCGACGCTGCTCGGCCCTTTGCTGTGCCGCTCGGTCGGGCTCTAGCCCGCCGCTGTCCGGGAAGGGTCTGCGCACTACCTGTTGCCAACCCGTTTCGCTGGACCACCTCGACTGGAAAGCCAAGCCTGGCTCTCAACAGCCTCCCCCGCAATTCTCGAGTCTCTGCTGGATGACTGGGGGGTTGCCCGTGGTCGACGCCCGAATCTCTGGCCTTGACCTCCAATCCACTGATCTCCGGGAACGAATCCCCGAGAGGTGATGCAGAGTTGCAGGTAGGTTCGAACTTGCCTTGTCGCCAATGTTGTGTCAGTGTATAATAAGACACAGACTGCAGGAGAACGGTACAATAGGTGTTTACTCAACGTGGCTCACAGTGGAACTGAACTGTACAGATTACTACTCAGTGCTATATACAGGTGTGGTCACTGCCGGTACTGCAGTATACATGAGCTGTAAAAGATAGTTCCCCCCTTAAAGGTATATACATTACACCCCCCAATTCCCCAATGTCACCTGGACCCACCCACTCACTTCCAAGGCCAGACATTCACAGATAAGCTTCAGACATTTCCCATCAAGCACTTAAGGGCCTGAAACAGCCAATTAGCGATGTTCCTGTATGACCGACTAAATACATGAAACAGTACAATCCCATTGAGCAAAGAGGGCTCAGCCTTTCAATTATGGAATAGAATTTATTGCGTTAAAGGGGACTATGTAAATATAAGTCGTTGTTGCAGCATGTGAATGCAGGAAAAATAAAAAGATAAATGTCAGACAAATAATATGAATAGTTTAACCAGCCCAGGTGAGGAGGAAGGTCAGTGTAATGATTTAGTTACAGTTTCTTAGTCATTAAAAACCTTGACCTCTCAAATAATGTTGTGTTTTCCGTCGCACTTTGGGAGGTTTTTGCCGGTACTTACTTTCTTCAGATCGTTATGGAGAACATTTAGGAAGAAAAGCAGCAGCTCTTGAGCGTCCTGCTGTGTGCCGTCAGAGAATGAAGCGTGCATTTTACCAAGGACCCTCTTTACTTCATCGGGAAAGATATACACACAATCCCCCAGCCACATATCCATCACCAGGGCAGAGAATGCGTTGGAAAGTTCCCCTCGGCCTCTACAGAAGCAAAAACTCCATCAGAACTGAAAATCCAACATTTTCGGTTAGTGTTAATGACACCCTATTTATTCCATTATCCCTCCTCCCCACTGCCCTGTCCCAGGGGCTCACTCAGATGGGGCAGGATTGGGAGGGTTGATAGGACAGTCTTTTCCTGCCCTTTCCATGCGCTCGGAATCCTTGCCCTCTTTAGTGAAGACAACGAGACAATTCAGACCCCGGAAGTCTTCACATCCTCATCAATGCCATTTGGGATCAAGAATGAGCCTAAATCATGTCTGGGAATGCAAAAGATTGAGAGGACGCCGTCATTGAAATGACAATTTCCCCATTATCATGTCACTGTAATGCAATTATCCAATACAATTCTTTTGTGTTCTGTCTCAGTGTCTTGCACTCTTACCTGTTTATATCATCTGCATATGCCCCAGTTATAAAATACTCAACCAGGGGGGTGGTGTTGCCGAGACACTGTAAGATGCAATTCATGTAGCAGGTGTTTCCAGAGTTCCCGAGTCCGGTCGGTCCAGACCCTCCTTCCTGCCTCTCAATTCCAGTATTAGAGACACTGGATTCTACCAAGGAGCCATTGCTATACTTCGGTACAAGATGATAGTATCGAGCTCTAGGGGGAAGAAAATAAAAATAAAACCAATAACAACTCATTACCAGACATCTACAGAATGCTGCAGGTCGCTGTGTGGAGCGATTCTCTCTGACAATGGTCTGTGTGCTGCGTTCACTATGTCGAAGTTGTCTCTGTAGGCAGTAAATTGACCGGAAGACACTTCCCCAGGGGTGGGATGCACCAGTCCTCACCCATCGCTCAGTCCTCACCACTTTGTTTTGCAATTTAAAACTGTTTGTCTCCCCACTCAGTGTTGATCGGATTCATCTCAACTCCGCTGCAAGTGGGGAGGGGGGAGGGACTGGGAGAGGGGGGAGGGACTGGGAGAGGGGGGAGGGACTGGGAGAGGGACTGGGGGAGGGGAGAGGGACTGGGGGAGGGGACTGGGGGTGGGGGGGAGGGGAGGCAAGAGAGGGGAGGGGGAAGTGGAGGGGGACTGTGGGAGGGGAGAAGGAGAGAAGGACTGGGGGAGGGGAGGGGAGAGCGACTGGGGGAGGGGAGGGGAGAGCGACTGGGGGAGTGGGTGCGAGGCAGGGACATGAATCAGCTTGGGTTCCATCTCCTGAGTGCATCCAGTAAGCTGTGTGCGGAATTCAGAGGGGGAAGGATTTTCTTGTATATAAATAACCTGGACTTGGGTATAGGAAGCAATTTCCAAGTTTGTGGATGATACAAAACTTGGCAATGTAGTAAACAGTGAAGATATTAGCAGACGTCAGGAGGACATAGACGGGTGAAATGGGCAGACACGTGGCAAATGCAATTTAATACGGTTTAGTATGAAGTGATGCACTTTGGGAGGAACAACAGTATAATCTCAATGGTATTATTTGGAGGGGGTGCAAGAGCAGAGGGACCCGAGGTGCACATTCACAAATCCTTGAAGGTGGCAGGGCAAGTTGATGAGGCAGTTAAGAAAGTGTATGAGATACTCGGCTTTATAAATAGGGGCATTGAATACAAAAAGAAGGAAGTCTTGCTAAACCTTTACAAATCACTGGTTAGGCCTCAGCTGGAGTATTGTTTACAATTCTGGGCCCCACACTTTAGGAAGGATGTCAAGCCCCTGGAGAGGGTACAGAGGAGGTTTAGCAGGATGGCACCATGGATGAGGAACTTCAGTTATGGGGAGAGATTGGAGAATCTGGGGGGGTTCTCCTTAGAGCAGAGACGGTTAAGGAGAGACCTAATACAGGTGCTCAAAATTATGAGGGGTTTTGATAGAGCAAGTGGAGAGAAACTGTTTCCTCTGGCAAGTGGGTTGGTAACCAGACGTCAAAGATTTAACATAACTGGCAAAAAAAAGTCGAGGGGAAATGAGGAGAAATTTTTCCCACAGAGGGTTGTTAAGATCTGGAACGCACTACCTGAAAAGGTGGTGGAAGCAGATTCCATAGGAAATTTAAAAAGACAATTGGACATGTACTTGAAGAGGACTAATTTACAGGGTTATGGGGAAAAGCCAGGGTGGGACTCAATTCGACAGCTCTTTCAAAGAGCCGGGACAGGCACGATGGGCCAATTAACGTACAGCAAGATCCCACAAACTGATGTTGCTAACCAGAAATCTCATCTGGTTGAATGTGGCATTAGCTTTAAAGTAAGTTACCATCCCCCTCCCCTTCCACCACAGGAGTGGAAGGGCAATTAACTGATCCTGGTTTAAGCAGACGAGCTTTAGGTTAGGGATTGAGGAGTGAGCAGCAGTCCCAGCTTGGCGTGACGTAGCATGGGGTCTGTGTGCCCAGTGTGCGGCTCACACAATGTTACATCCCCGGCAAGTACCCAACTCGTGCTCCCATCACCCAAAGGCCTGCACTGGGAGCAGGAGTGCAATCTTTACCTGGTGAGTATTACTGGAAAGTAGGCTTGAATATAAATGGAGGTGCAGGCTTCGGCCTTCTTTCCTTGATGTTATAAATGGGAACGAATGAGAGTAAATTTAGGAAAAGGCATCGGGAAGAACCTCTTCGACCAAAAAGAGTAACAAATAATTGGAATAATCTGTCAGGCAGTGTGGGAAAGGCAGAAAGTTTGGGGCTGATGGGGAAGGGATGAAAATGGGTCAAAGGCCCTTTGCTCATCCCCAACTTTTGAGATTCTTTTAATCAGAAGCTGGTGTGTGACACAGGGCTGCTGAAGTTCACGGGTCACCACTACACTGCTCCTCCACAAGGTGGGAATGGACCTGGTCTTGGCTTTACTCGACACAGCCACTCCTTGTACCAGTAACACAGACTCCTGCTCAGCTCATCAAAGGCTTTTCCATTCGTGCAGATGTTTCAGGCGCAGCAGCTAAGCCTGGGCTACACTCACTCCATCATCACAAACCCAGGAACTAACTGGTTGCAATTTCCAGCAAGCGGTGTATTCGAATCTTATTGTCCAGTCACATTCGCTGCCCTTTCACACTTTCACTGCAACACCCTACAAAGGAATTCTCTTCCAGAATATCTCACTCTCAGAGCCACTCAATGGAGCCAAACAACTTCTGACCACAAACTGACAGGTGACTTCCCAATAGAAGCTGCAAGAGTTGCTCAATGTTTCCATGCGTCTCAGCAACATGAGTCATGCTGAATGGTGGTTTACTCATTAAACAGTCTCTGTGTCCACGAAACCAACAGATCCCAATCCGATTTCCAAACAAAGACTAATTGTACTAATGCTAAACACAATGCAAAGCCACATGAACATTTCCTTCAGAGCGAGAGGTCACTGTTCAGGTAAAGGAAACAGAACACAAAATGTAAAACTTAATAAATGTGCAACATGTTTGGCTGTTACTCTATTATAAAGAATTTGTTTCTGCCAGAGAATTACAGACAGAAGGACTGTCGGAGACAGAGCGAGGTGGGAATGGGAGGGCTCCACTGCATTGTGGGTATAGGCTCATCCCATGCTGCCTTGTGCATTTCCTAGAGGGCGGGGCCTCGAGTGTGGCACAGGTAGTAGAATGACTGTGGGATGATGATCCAACCGGGCAATCTGGGACCAATAGGTGACGAGGAAACATAGAAGATAGGAGCAGGAGTAGGCCAATCGGCCCTTCGAGCCTGCTCCGCCATTTAATGAGATCATGGCTGGTCATCCAAATTCAGTACCCTGTCCCTGCTTTCTCCCCATATCCCTTGATCCCTTTAGCCTTAAGAAATATATCTAACTCCTTCTTGAATATATTTAATGAACTGGCCTCCACCGCCTTCTGTGATAGAGAATTCCACAGGTTCACCACTCTCTGGGTGAAGAAATTCCTCCTCATCTCTGTCCTAAATGGCGTACCCTTAGACTGTGACCCCTGGTTCTGGACTCCCCCGTCATCGGGAACATCCTTCCTGCATCTAGTCTGTCCAGTCCTGTTAGAATTTTATAAGTTTCAATGAGAACCCCTCTCATTCTTCTAAACTCCAGCGAATATAAGCCCAGTCGACCCAATCTCTCCAAGGAAATATGAACTGTCTGGTGCAGGAGGGATAGAAACAGCAGCTTCCTTCAGTTCGATTTGTCCCATCAGAAGATCTGATTTAGAATCGGTTTTATTACTTTACAATCTGCCCTAATACTGAGGGACAAGGCTCGGAATGCAACCTCTGCTCTTTGTTCCTGACCCCTGCAGGAGTGCCTAGCTTCTGAAAAGGCACGGATTCTTTGGGATTCTCATGGACAAAGGGTCGCCGATATTAATACAGTGCTTATGGAAACATTCATGGCCACTTGGAAATTTCCGATTTCCCATAATGACTAATCATCGAACCAAGATTTCCTACATTACAACTTGTGTGTACACTTCAATAAAGTACTTCATTGGCTGTAAAGCACTTTGGGACGTCCGATGGTCATGAAAGGCGCTATAGAAATGCAAGTCTTTTTTCTTTCAAGAACTAGAGGCAAAGGGCAAGGCGAGTATCATAAATGTAATGTGCTCAACACGGACACGGGATGTATTCCTTCAGCCATCAACACGAGGCTTCTTTATTCATTTCCTTTCTCTGTTTACTCTCCGTCGCCCCCTACCGGGGTGGAGGGTAACTATCACCACATCTCCCTTTCTAAACAGACTTTGAATACTATTCCTTTACTATTAACATTTCAAATGACCTTCTTTCAAATCATTACTTTTTTACTGTGCTTAAGAAATAACAAACTCTAACAAACATAACATCTCTAATGCACAATGTATCTCTTTTTTTTTTAGAGAAACACGAATAATGCAAGCAGAGTAAGCTTGGAGGGACAAGGTGAGTGCCTGAACCCTCCACCAAGTACCTCGGGGATTATTCTGACCCAATGAGGTGTCTTGGTTCTTAAGCTATTCATGTTGCAAAGTCCTGGAGGTATGAAGGAGGATTGCGGACCCTTTCAGGATAATGTCTGCAACCTGATGGAGGTGGGGTATCCCCTGTGGGTGGAGGAGACGGAGGTGGGGTATCCCCTGTGGGTGGAGGAGTTCCAGGACCCGCATCCCCATTGTAGTCATCGGGAATGGAAGGCTCATCAGCAGCGTCTGGGGGCTGCTGGGTAAGTGTGAAGTGTCTGCGGTTCCTGCGAACAATCTGGCCCTGGATATCAACCAGATACGATCTTGGGGTGTTGGCCTGTCCTTGCACAATGCCTCTTTTGCGGGAGTCACGTATCCACACATAGTCACCTGGAAGGAGTGGACACAAGGGCTTAGCTCTGTGGTGACTGTTAAAGTTGGCCTGTTGTCTTAGTTTAGATTGTTTGTAAAATTCTGGAGGTCGGGCCAGCCTGGGGTCAGGAGTGATGGCATAGTTGGCACAGTTGTACGAAGTTTTCTGCCTTGTAGCAACTCAGCAGGGCTGAATCCGCTAGAAAGAGGTGTGGAGCGGTATGCAAGGAGTGCCTGGTATGGGTCAGGTGACTTTTTAAAAAGTTGTTTGGCTGTCTGGACAGCGCGTTCGGCAGCCCCATTGCTTTGAGGATACAGAGGACTGGATGTGACGTGGGTGAAGTCCCAGCTGTCGGCAAATGAGCGAAAGGTGTCCGAGGCAAATTGGGGGCCATTATCTGTTCGGACCATCAGGGGGACCCCTAGGCGGGCAAAGCAGGATTTCATACATTCAACGACTGCAAGCAAGGTGGTGGAGAGGAGCTTGATAACTTCAATGAACTTAGAGAAGTAGTCAAACATTACCAGGTAAGTTGAGTTATCCAAATGAAATAGATCAGCCCCAACCTTCTGCCATGGGCCCTCAGGGGTGTCATCTGGAATCAATGGCTCTGGTGGTTGTTGTCTCATTTGGGCACAGCTTGGGCATTGTTGTACTTTACGTTGTAGTTGACCGCTTAATCCAGGCCACCAGACAGAACACCTGGCTCGTGCTCTGCATTTTGTGATCCCTTGATGGCCATCATGCAGTTTGTCCAGAATGTCTTTCTGCATTGATGCTGGAATGACCAACCGGCACCCTTGTAGCAGCAATCCTTGTGCAATCGTGAGGTCACCTGAAACAGCCGCGTAAGGTCTAAGAGCGTTGTCAAGTTACGCATGATCTGGCCAGCCCTCACGGCAGTATGCGAAGACCTGACGAAGTAGTTAATCCGTTTCCTGTTCTTGACGAAGTGCAGCCAGGCGTTTCTCGGTAATGGGCAGTGCAGTGAGTATTGAGTGTACATAATTCTCTATGCACTGCACCTCAGGGGAATCATCCACCGGCGGCTGGTAGGGAGCCCTGGAGAGGACGTCGGCAGTTGCTAGGCTCTTCCCTGGCACATGTGATATAGTGAAGTGAAAGTGCATGAGTCGCATCGGAAAGCACTGAATGCAGGGGGGACAACTCGTCCAGGTTTTTAGATCCCAATAGTGTAAGGAGGGGCTTGTGATCTGTTTCGACCTGGAATGTCATGCCTATTAGGAAGTCTCTATAGCGCTCACACGCCCATGTAATGGCCAGAGCCTCTTATTCAATCTGCGCATAGCGCTGCTCTGTTTTTGAAAGGGCTCGTGAAGCATAGGCTACAGGGCGCCAGTCAGTGTCAGGTCTCTTTTGTAAAAGGACTGCACCCAAGCCAAACGATGAGGCATCAGCGGACACTTTAGTGCGTGCATTGGGGTCATACAGTGCAAGGCCTGGCGGGGTGGTTAGCTCCGTCTTTATCTCAGTGAAAGCTTGGGACTGCTGGGGTCCCCAATACCATGAGGTCTGCCTGTTGAGGAGATCCCGGAGTGGCTTGGTTTTATCGGCTAGATGGGGTATGTATTTGCCCAAGTGATTGACCAGGCCCATGAAGCGGCGTATTTCAGATACATTCCTTGGCGCGGCCATGTGTGCGAGGGCCTTGACTTTGTCAGGATCTGCTCGGACACCGGTCCCATCGATGACCTGGCCGAGAAATTTCACCTGTGTTTTGGCAAATTCACATTTGGAGTTAAGAGTAAGTCCAGCTTGCTGTAGTTTACTGAGAATTGCAAAAAGTCGCTGATCGTGCTGTTCTTGGGTTGCGCCAAACACCAACACATCATCCATTTGGCATAAGACACCATCAAGTCCCTCAAGGAGGCGGGACATGCAGCGCTGGAAATGCTCAGGGGCGGAGGATATTCCAAAGGGCAGTCTGTGGAAACAGTAACGTCCGAATGGCGTGATGAACATGGCGAGACGTTTTGACTCCTCTGACAAGGGTATTTGCCAGAAACCAGATTGAGCGTCAAGCTTTGTAAAAACCTTTGCATCTTTCAGCTGCCCCAGAGTGTGCTCTACGCAGGGTAAGAGATGCAGCTCTCTACAGACACTTTCATTGAGTTTTGTTAGGTCTACGCAGATTCTGATTTTTTCGTTGGGTTGTGGGACTACAACCATTCCGGAGCACTAGGCTGTGGGTTCCTCAACTCTTGCAATTATCCCCAGTTGCTCCATGTGGGTGAGTTCCTCCTTAACTTTGGACATAAGGGGGAAGCGAGACACGTCGGGGTGTAGAGAGAGCAAAAGGTTTAGCATCCGGCTTGAGGTGAATGTGATACTCCTCTTGCAGTCGCCCAATGCCTTGAAACAGTCTGGGGAACCGCTGTCCGAACTCCCGTTCGAGGTCCGTAGATACTGTCTCTGCTACTTGTGGGTCCAACCTGGACACCAGACGCAGGGAAATGATGGCGGGGCGACCGAGGAGCGCTGTTCGTAGACTGCGTACCACATACACGTCCTGTTTTGTAGACCGTGGACCACGGGTCATGGTAGCTGAAAATTTTCCTCTGACATTCAACGGGACTTGACCAGGCCCCTGAACAATCTTAGTGGTGCTCTGAAGAGTCTCTTGACCTAGGTCGTTGTAGAGGCACTCCGGGATGACAGTGACATCAGCCCCTGTATCGATTTTGAATTCAGTCATGTGACCACACAGGCTTAGGATGATGGTCCATGGCTGATCCTGCCCATCTCCAATTGACCCCAGGAACGCTATCTCATTGTCGTCGTCCTCTGATATTTCAGCAACCACAGGTGTGGATCGGCAAACTGCAGCAAAATGTCCCTTTTTCTGGCAATTCCTGCAGCTAACATCTTTGGCTGGACAGATTTGTCTATTGTGTGTACTCCGGCCACACCATCTGCAACTCTGCTTTTGTGGTTGGAAATGAGTTCCAGTGCGAGGCCTCTGTACATATTCATGTGCATCAGTTTGTCTTGATTTGGTAGAAAAATGTTTTTGGGGGGCCGATTGTTGGGGGGCACTTATGGTCTCAATGGACTCCTCCTCCTCATTACTATCTTTCTGAAGCATTGATTGCTGTTTCTTTATTGCTTCACTTTGGAAAACCTGTGTTTTTGCTTTGTCAACTGTGAGGTCTGGATCCATCTGTAATTTTTCAGAGTTTAAGATCCCTTAGTCCAACAACCAATCTGTCACGAATTAGTTCGTCCCGCATAGCTCCATATTCACAGTGTTCTATGAGCTCATATAGCACTTTGATGAAGCTATCACCCGATTCCCCTCTCTCCTGCACGCGCCTATGGAATCTTGCGCGTTCGAATATCAAATTCCTCCGCGGGATGAAATGATTAGACAACTCCGTTTTAACTGTGTCATAGCTTTTCAGTTGATCAGCCGTAATATTCCTGCACCGGACGATCGCTTCAGCCTCCGCTCCCGTGGAATATAATAGCATGTTGACCTGTTTTTCCTGTGACTGTTTATCAAGGCCTGAAGCCTGTCTGAAGCATTCAAACCTGCTGAGCCACAACGGCCACTCTTCCGGCCGTGTAAAATCAAGTTCGGAGGGGGGAGAAATCTGAAAGAATGCAGGACTTTGAGTGGCCATGATAGTAAGCAACGTGGGGTAAGTACACTTTTTTTTTTTCTCAGTCTCTCTTGTTTATCTCCGTCCTGGCTTAACTAGCTACTATGCTACACCCGTATCGTAAACTTTCACTCACCGGGAGCGACTGGTTTCACCAGGAAAGTTAGTTCCATTGACGCGGACAGTCTTTAAACAAGGGTATTTCGGGTACTTGCCACTTCTGTCACCATGTAATGTGCTCAACACATGGACACGGGATGTATTCCTTCAGCCATCAACACGAGGCTTCTTTATTCATTTCCTTTCTCTGTTTACTCTCCGTCGCCCCCTACCGGGGCGGAGGGTAACTATCACCACAATAAACACTTGGACTGTCCCTGAACTAACCCCAAACCCTGCCGTTAATATTAAACCCCTTTATAATGAATTATTTCTGTGCAAGATGCATGAAAATAGGAATACATCTCCTTACACAGCAGCAGTCTTACTGCAGACGAATACAGACTCATGCCTTCCTCCAGTCCCACGTCTGCTTTTCTCCTGGGTGGAGGCTTGAGTCTTGTAGGCATCAGAAGAGGTACCGAGTCCCCAGGAGTTCCATTCGGCTTTTTCAACAGTTATGCAGCAAATCTCCCTTCACCCAACACCACTATCTCCAGATCAGACTGTAATCAAGACCTCTGCAGACAACACAGAAACCTAAAGCAGTCTCGTAGGTGAGATCTGAACCGGCAGAAAACAGATTCAGAACGAGGAGAGGTGTTGAAAGTGATTCAATCACAACATGCAGCAAAAAGCCAAAAGTATCATTCCGCAAACCTGCCATAATCACAAACTTCACAAATTCTACCTTCCCTGACAGATGTTCACTAGATGAGATGTGGATGGACATGTTCTATAAATATATTCAAGAAAGAGTTAGATATATTTCTTGAGTTTAAAGGGATCAAGGGATATGGGGAGAAGGCAGGGACAGGGTACTGAGTTTGGATGATCAGCCATGATCTCATTAAATGGCGGAGCAGGCTCGAGGGGCCGAATGGCCTTCTCCTGCTCCTATCTTCTATGTTTCTATCTACTACACCCACACCCAGCTGTTTGGCCACTAAACCATAACCGCCCAGGAATGCTTGTGCGGATGAATGTAGCAAGACGTGTAGAGATTGACATCGGCATTGGTCGGTATCACGTCACTCAATGCAGCACATTGGGATTGCAGTTCAATCCCGCTCTGTACCCCACTCCCCCACATTGACATTTCCCCTGTTTTAGGTTTTTACCTCTTTCTGGACAGGTGACCTTGTGCATCACAACCTAATCACCAAGTGTCAACTGACAATCAGCAGTTAGTCCCTTGGTGTCCAGCTCCCACTAACATCCCTTCAGATTGTGGATAGTCAGGCATTCTCGGGAAAATTCACACTGGCTTCGGGGCCAAGATCCAGTTTCACTCTCCAGTTAGTACCCGGGGCTGAATAGGGAGCTGATCTGTTGGGAGTTTGAGACAAGGGAAGTAACAAAAGAATTTAAAACCCCACAATGTTCCGATAAGGAAAGGAAAACATTTTGAAGATCACCAATAATAACCCCATTACATCATACCCACTTGTGTTCCACCAATAGGACCAGGTGAAGGGAAGTGAATATAAATGCCCCCAACCAGAGAGCCCAGTGAGAGCCCCCCATCCACAGTGCAGGACACTGGCCCGCAGTCCCCAGGCCACAGCCCCTGGTCCACAGTCCACAGTCCACCGGTCCCGGCCCCGGCCCCCAATCCACCGGCCCCAGCCCCTGGTCCACCGGCCCCAGCCCCCAGTGCAGGACACCGGCCCCAGCCCCCGGTCCACAGTCCACTGGCCCCAGCCCCAGCCCCAGCCCCAACCCCCAATCCACCGGCCCCAGCCCCCGGTCCACAGGCCCCAGCCCCCAGTGCAGGACACCGGCCCCAGCCCCAAATAGCACATGAGAAGACAAGGTAAATGAAGAGTAGTGATCGGATAATAGAAACCAGTGTTCCAGTGAATTGTTACTGCATCTCTGTGCATTGTGTGTTTATATTAGATTAATTACATTTTGTTTAAATCCTCAATATTTCTTTTAAATCAAAATTCTAAACATTCAACTGGATTGTTAAAACGTGACATTTCTTTAAGGGGCCATTTCCATTCTCATTACTGAGCAACTTTCTCACCTGTCCCAATAAACTAAACTGTAAATCTCTTGCCAGTGAGAATCTGGTCATGAGAGAGCTGGGGAATGTGCAGTGGGATCTTACCTGCTATTGTTACCCTCCATGGAGCTTTGTCATCCTTACAAAGCTAAAAGTGTAAGAACTCTGTGACCTGATCCCTTCCCATTCGTCTCAGTAAACTACAGCTCCCATGATATCATTGCATGAAATGACATCACAAAGTGCCAACAGACAGTGCAATCAAAGTAAAGGGTGTAGCTGATCGCCAGGCCCCCATGGGTGGAAACTCACTCTGCAAATGTTGTAATCAAGGGCCATTGACAAGGTGATCAGGGCAAAGCAAACTCCAAGAGAAGCCTCTATTCAAATGAGTTAGACCATTAGGGCTTGTGTAATAAGAGCAGCTTTGCTGCCTTCACCTTTCTGATTGGCTGTACTCAAGGCTATTTGGGTAGTCATCACAATATAACCATTGAGTAACCAATCAGAAATAATGGGTGAGGTCATTTAAACATCTTCAATTCAAGGAATTTGCATCCAAAACTTTATTTTGAGTTCTGATTGATGTTGTAAGCGTGCCCTTTGACCTCTGAGGTCTGGGGTTCACCATCTCCCAGACTGATCATATATCCATGTCAGCTGTAATTATCTTAACTGTTTGGGGAGTTTCGACCCAATTCCTAGTCATATATGGGATTAACTTAGCAACTGAGATCATTAAAAACAAGGAGCACCTCCAAAAACATGGGAAAAAAGCCCTAATTCCACACACTCCATATTGTAAAATTTCCCATTAAAGAGATCTTGTCACATTTTACGCCTTCCTTGGCCAATAGGACAGGACATTCCCTCTGCTCATGTGTAACAAGGGTTTGGCAAAAGAGAAAGAAGTTAAAAAGCCCACAGCCAAAGTTAGAGAAACAGGATAGTTGTGAGGAAGAAATAGAACAGTGTTTTCAGCATGTCCTGTTTTTATTTTAAAAAGGGAAAACGTTTGAGAGTGTGTGTGAATGTTTCTTGGGCACTTTGACCATAATCCATTGCAGGGATCAATATTTTAAGTTGCATGAAAGTGTGAAGAAAGTTGATTGAGTTCATTTCAATTTAATATTGTACACCCAGAACTGGGGAAAACTTTGAATTACATTTTAAGTTAAAGACACCGGTGTGGATTTATTTTGACTAAAATTTACTCATACAACTGTGAAAAGCACCAAAGAGTTTATTTTACAAAAGATAAACTTCAGCCTTGAAGTTACGATTGGCGTGGTGTCTGGTAGAAAATCAATTTGAACTCTTCAAAACACTTTGTTTTAATGGAACTAGAGTTAAAAAGAAACTGCTGTTGCTTTATGCAGTTTAAATTAAAGACGCGTGGACTTATTTGAATGTTACTGTAAGTCAGTCGATGACACAGGCGGCAATGTAAGCAGTGTCGGTGGAAGCATAGAATTATAAAGAAATATTAATAGATTAAGTGAATGGGCAAAACTGTGGCAAATGGATTTCAATATAAGCAAATGTGAGGTCATCCACTTTTGGACCTAAACAGGATAGAACAGGGTACTTTCTAATGGTGAAAACCTAGAAACAGTGGAGGCCAAAGAGACTTGGGGGTCCAGGTACATAGATCATTAAAATGTCATGAACAGGTAGAGAAAATAATCAAAAAGGCGAATGGAATGGTGACCTTTATATCTAGAGGACTAGAATACAAGGGGGTAGAAGTTATGCTGCAGCTGTACAAAACCCTGGTTAGACCACACCTGGAGCACTGGGAGCAGTTCTGGGCCCCACACCTTAGGAAGGATATATTGGCCTTGGAGGGAGTGCAACGTCAGTTTATCATAATCCAAGGGTTAAGTTACAAGGAGAGATTACACAAACTATGGTTGTATTCCCTGGAATGTAGAAGGTTAAGGGGTGGTTTGATTTGTGTAACTGTGAAAGCTAACCTTCGCTTCAGTTATATTACATTCATTTGGAAAGGCACCTGAAGAAAGAAAAGGAAAGATGACTTAAGCATTTGCCAAAGATTGGGACCAAGGCTGCCAAAAGCTCTGCCACCGTTGGCGGGGTAAAGGGAGGGGAATGCTGGTAGGAATCCGAGCAATGGAGTGTTTGGGAGAGGGTGTAGGGCTGGAGTGCCAAGGGTGTGGTAGCATGCTGCGGGATTAACAATGGCCCTTCATTATGGTGCAAACTGCCTCTTAGTATTGGAGGAGGCTAACCATATTCTATCACCTTTCCAAAGCAGTAAATACCAAACTATTCAGACTAAAATTGATAGATTTATTTACAGATAGAAGCAACTTACTGAAAGCGAAACAATAAAGGGAGAATATGTTCATAAGGGGTTACAAAAACTCCACTTAGGTATATTACTTACACAGCTTGATAGGCGAGAGGATGAAACAGACTGTTGGAGACCCTCGCAATGTGAATTTCCATTTTGCCACAGTATTTTTGGAATGAATAACAGATATTGCAAGAAGGGAAAGGGGAACTCCAGTGGAACAGGGCTGTGTGGCTGTATCTTTTTAAAAGAAATTCTGGTCTGATTAGAAACATAGAACATAGAAAAATAGGAGCAGGAGTCGGCCATTCGAGCCTGCTCCGCCATTCAATATGATCATGGCTGATCCTCTATCTCAATACCATATTCCCGCTCTCTCCCCATATCCCTTGATGCCTTTTGTGTTTAGAAATCTATCTATCTCCTTCTTAAATATATTCAGTGACTTGGCCTCCACAGCCTTCTGTGGTAGAGAATTCCACAGGTTCACCACCCTCTGAGTGAGGAAATTTCACCTCTTCTCAGTCCTAAATGTCCTACCCTGTATCCTGAGACTGTGACCCCTCGTTCTAGACCCCCCAGCCAGGGGAAACATCCTCCTTGCATCCAGTCTGTCTAGCCCTGTCAGAATTTTATACGTTTCAATGAGATCCCCTCGCATTCTTCTAAACTCTAGTGAATACAGGCTTAGTCGACCCAATCTCTCCTCATACGACAGTCCTGCCATCCCAGGAATCAGGTGAACCTTCGCTGCACTCCCTCTATGGCAAGTATAGCCTTTCTTAGGTAAGGAGACCAAAACTGCACACAGTACTCCAGGTGTGGTCTCACCAAGGCCCTGTATAACTGTAGTAAGACATCCTTGCTCCTGTACTCAAATCCTCTTGCAATGAAGGCCAACATACCATTTGCCTTCCTAACTGCTTGCTGCACCTGCATGTTTGTTTTCAGTGACTGGTGTACAAGGACACCCAGGTCCCTTTGTACATCAACATTTCCCAATCTATCACCATTTAAATAATACTCTGCCTTTCTGTTTTTCCTACCAAAGTGGATAACTTCACATTTATCCACGTTATACTGCATCTGCCATGTATTTGCCCACTCACTCAACTGTCTAAATCGCCTTGAAGCTTCTTTGCATCCTCCTCACAACTCACAATAGTTTCGTGTCATCAGCAAACTTGGAAATATTACATTTGGTTCCCTCATCCAAATTATTGATATACAGTATATTGTGAATAGCTTGGGCCCAAGCACTGATCCCTGCAGTACCCAACTAGTCACCGCCTGCCACCCTGAAAAAGACCCATTTATTCCTACTCTCTCTTTCCTGTCTGTTAACCAATTTTCAATCCATGCCAGTATATTACCCCCAATCCCATGTGCTTTAATTTTGCACACTAACCTCTTATGTGGGACTTTATCAAAGGCCTTCTGAAAATCCAAATACACCACATCCACTGGTTCTCCCTTATCTATTCTACCAGTTACATCCTCAAAAAACTCCAGTAGGTTTGTCAAACACGATTTCCCTTTCATAAATCCTTGTTGACTTTGTCTAATCCCGTTGATATTTTCTAAGTGTCCTGTTATCACATCCTTTATAATAGACTCTAGCATTTTCCCTCCTACTGATGTTCGGCTAACCGGTCTGTAGTTCCCTGTTTTCTCTCTCCCTCCTTTCTTAAATAGTGGGGTTACATTTGCCACCCTCCAATCTGCAGGAACTGTTCCATAATCTATAGAATTTTGGAAGATGACAACCAATGCATCCACTATTTCCATGGCTACCTCTTTTAGTACTCTGGGATGCAGATTATCAGGCCCTGGGGATTTATCAGCTTTCAGTCCCATTAATTTCTCCAGCACTATTTTTTTTTACTAATACTAATTTCCTTTAATTCCTCCTTTTCACTAGACCCTTGGTTCCCTAGCATTTCTGGGAAGTTATTTGTGTCCTCTTCTGTGAAGACAGAACCAAAGTATTTGTTTAATTGCTCTGCCATTTCCTTGTTCCCCATTATAAATTCTCCCGTTTCTGACTGTAAGGGACCTACATTTGTCTTCACTAATCTTTTTCTTTTTACATACTTGTAGAAGCTTTTACAGTCTGTTTTTATGTTCCTTGCAAGGAGTGACCTGTACCAAGGGGACGGTCTACACCTGAACTGTGAGGGAGCAGTCAGAGGCACCGAGGCCCACAGCCCCGAGACCGGAGGAGCAGCGGACCTGCGCGGAAGCAGCCCGAGGCGGGAGAGTTTAAAAGCTCACCTTTCGCGGGCTTTTTCTTTCACAGCTGGTGCAATCAGGAGAGCAGGAGGCCAGTAACTCTTATATAGGTGGAGCTGTTGCTAAACCCGAAACACTACAGTGTAGTGTCTCCCACCCTTCCACCTCCTCTAACCTTTTAGGGGTTAGGGGAAGTTGAAAAGGTAGGTTCAATTTATTTTATTTCAGGAGCCTAACCTAGGTGGAAAAGGTTCCAGGACAGGAGGCGGCAGTGAAAATACAACACCAGAAAACAGGTAGGTGACTGGTTGGTGAGTACTTTCACAAACTTATTCTAAGTAGAATTCAATAATTAAGCTAAATCATAGTAAATAAAAGGGTATTGCAAGGGTTAAGTCATGGAAGGGCAGCTCGGACCCGTGCCATGCTCCTCCTGTGCCATGTGGGAAATCAGGGACACTGTCCCTGACAACTATGTGTGCAGGAAGTGTGTCCAGCTGCAGCTCCTAGCGGACCGCATGGCGGCGCTGGAGCTGCGAATGGACTCACTCTGGAGCATACGCGATGCTGAGGATCTTGTGGATAGCACATTCAGTGAGTTGGTCACACCGCAGGTAAAGGCTAGCTCAGACAGTAAATGGGTGACCAAAAGGCAGGGTAAAGGCAGGAAGGTAGTGCAGGAGTCGCCTGCGGTCATCTCCCTCCAAAACAGGTTTACCGTTTTGGGTACTGTTGGGGGAGATGACTTATCAGGGGAAGGCACCAGCAGCCAGGTTCAGGGCACCATGACTGGCTCTGCTGCACAGAAGGGCGGAAAAAAGAGGGATAGGGCTATAGTGATAGGGGATTCAATTGTAAGGGGGATAGATAGGAGTTTCTGTGGCCGAGACCGAGACTCCAAGATGGTATGTTGCCTCCCTGGTGCAAGGGTCAAGGATGTCTCGGAGCGGGTGCAGAGCATTCTGAAGGGGGAGGGGGATCAGCCAGTTGTCGTGGTACATGTAGGTACCAACGATGTAGGTAAAAAGAGGGAGGAGGTCCTACAAGCTGAATTTAGGGAGTTAGGAGCTAAATTGAAAAGTAGGACCTCAAAGGTAGTAATCTCTGGATTGCTACCAGTGCCACGAGCTAATAAGTTTAGAGAGAGTAAGATAGATAAGCTAAATACATGGCTTGAGCAGTGGTGCAAGGGAGAGGGATTTAAATTCCTGAGGCATTGGAACCAGTTCTTGGGGAGGAGTGACCTGTACCAAGGGGACGGTCTACACCTGAACTGTGAGGGAGCCGATGTCCTCGGGGTAATATTTTCTAGGGCGGTTCGGGAGGATTTAAACTAATTTGGCAGGGGGATGGGAACCTAGGTAGTGGAAAAGAGGGAAGTCATATGAAGTCAGAAATAGATGGTAGAAAGGTGAGAAGCAATAAGCAAAGGAGAGAAACACAAAGGGCCAAACTAATTCATAATGAGAGTGTGAAAAAAGCAAGCCTGAAGGCTTTGTATCTTAATGCTAGAAGCATTAGGAACAAGGTGGATGAATTAGTTGTGGAAATAGAGGTAAACAAGTATGATTTGATTGGGATTACAGAAACGTGGCTGCAGGGTGGGCAAGGCTGGGAACTTAACATCCAGGGATATACAATATTTAGGAAGGATCGGCAAAAAGGTAGGGGAGGTGGGGTAGCATTGCTGGTAAAGGAGGGGATTAATGCAATGGAAAGGAAGGATATTAACTCGGATGAAACGGAATCTGTATGGGTAGAAATGAGAAATAGCAAGGGGAGGAAAACGTTAGTGGGTGTGATATATAGGCCTCCAAATAGTAATATGGAGGTGAGGGAAGGCATAAAAAGGGAAATTAGAGAAGCGTGCGATAAGAGCACAGCTGTCATCATGGGTGACTTTAATTTACATATTGATTGGACTACCCAAATTAGTAAAAATTCTGAGGAGGAGGAATTCCTGGAATGTTTTCGGGACGGTTATCTGGACCAATATGTCGAGGAGCCGACTCGAGATCAGGCCATTTTAGACTGGGTATTGTGCAATGAGAAGGGACTTATCAGCAATCTTCTTGTACGAGGCCCCTTGGGTCAGAGCGATCATAATATGATCGAGCTCTCAGTCGAGATGGAGAGTGAGGAAATTGAATCAGAGACTAAGGTCCAGAACTTAAATAAAGGGAATTACGAGGGTATGAGACGGGAATTGGGTAAGATTGATTGGGTGGTGTTTCTGGGGGGATTGACAGTGGATAGACAATGGCAAGCATTCAAAGATAGAATGGAAGAATTCCAGAACATGTTTATACCGGTTTGGCATAAAAATAAACCTAAAAAGGTGACTCAACCGTGGATAACGAGGGAAATTAGGGACAGCATAAAATCAAAAAAAAGGGCATATCAACTGGCAAAAAAAAGCACCAGACCGGAAGATTGGGGGCAGTACAGGATACAGCAAAAGAGGACAAAGGGATTAATCAGGAAGGGGAAAATAGAATACGAAAGTAAACTTGCAGCAAACATAAAGACAGACTGCAAAAGCTTTTATCGGTATATCAGGAGGAAAAGACTGGTAAAATCCCAAGTCGGTCCCTTGCAGTCCGATTCGGGAGAATATATAATGGAGAATAAGGAAATGGCAGACCAATTAAACTCATACTTTGGTTCTGTATTCACAAAGGAGGACACAAATAACCTCCCAGGAATATCGGCAAACATAGGGACTAATGAGAGGGAGGAGCTGACAGAAATTAGTATCTCTAGGGATATGGTGTTGGGTAAGTTGAGGGGACTGAAGGCCGACAAATCCCCAGGGCCTGATAAACTACATCCTAGGGTACTTAAGGAGGTTGCCCTGGAGATAGCAGATGCTCTAAGGATCATCTTCCGGAACTCCATTGACTCGGGAACAGTACCCGTGGATTGGAGGGTAGCTAATGTTACCCCAATATTTAAAAAGGGGGGTAGAGAGAAAGCAGGGAATTATAGACCAGTAAGCCTTACATCGGTTGTGGGCAAAATGCTAGAGTCCATTATTAAGGATAAAATAGCGGAGCACTTGACAAATGGGGAAAGGATCGGACAGAGTCAACATGGATTTACAAAGGGTAAATCGTGTTTGACTAATCTGCTGGAATTTTTTGAGGAGGTAACTGGTAGAATAGATGGGGGAGAGCCAGTGGATGTGGTGTACCTTGACTTCCAGAAAGCCTTCGATAAGGTTCCACACAAAAGATTATCATGCAAAATTAAGGCTCATGGAATTGGGGGCAAAGTATTAACGTGGATAGAGAACTGGCTGGCGGATAGAAAACAGAGAGTTGGAATAAACGGCTCATTTTCGGAGTGGCAGGCAGTGACCAGCGGGGTGCCGCAAGGATCTGTCCTGGGACCCCAGCTGTTCACAATATATATAAATGATCTGGATCAGGGAATTGGATGCAATATTTCCAAATTCGCTGACGACACTAAACTAGGAGGAGGGGTGGGCTCTGATGAGGATGTCAGGAGGCTACAGTGTGATTTGGACAGGTTGGGGGAATGGGCGGATACGTGGCAGATGCACTATAATGTGGATAAATGCGAGGTTATCCACTTTGGGGGTAAAAACAGGAGGGTAGATTATTATCTAAATGGCAATAGATTGGGAGATGGGGAAGTGCAGAGGGACCTGGGTGTTCTTGTGCACCAGTCACTGAAGGAGAGCATGCAGGTGCAACAGGCGATTAAGAAGGCAAATGGTATGTTGGCCTTCATATCAAGGGGGTTCGAGTATAGGAATAGGGATACCTTACTACAGCTGTACAAGGTGCTGGTGAGACCGCATCTGGAGTATTGTGTACAGTTTTGGTCGCCCCATCTGCGGAAGGATGTTCTTGCCATGGAAAGAGTGCAACGGCGATTCACCAGGCTGATACCTGGAATGGCGGGAATGACCTACGAAGAGAGATTAAATAGTTTGGGCTTGTACTCACTGGAGTTTAGAAGATTGAGAGGGGATCTCATCGAAACATATAAAATTATGGCAGGCCTGGACAGGCTGAATTCAGAGAGAATGTTTCCAATGGCCGGGGAGCACAGAACCAGGGGCCACAGTCTAAAAATAGCGGGCAAATCATTTAAAACAGAGATGAGGAAGAATTTCTTCACTCAAAGAGTGGTGAGCCTGTGGAATTCCCTGCCACAGAGGGCTGTGAAGGCTAATTCAATAAATATTTTCAAGAGAGAATTGGATATATTTCTGAAGGCTAAGGGGATTAAGGGTTACGGAGAAAAGGCGGGGACGGGGTACTGAACTGGTAAGATCAGCTATGATCTCAGACGAAGATCAGCCATGATCGCATTGAATGGCGGAGCAGGCTCGAAGGGCCGAATGGCCTACTCCTGTTCCTATCTCTATGTATCTATGTATCTATGTACTCTATTTTTCCCCTCTTAATCAATCTCTTGGTCCTTTTTTGCTGAACTCTAAACTGCTCCCAATCCTCAGGCTTGCTACTTTTTCTGGCAACTTTGGCTCCTCTTTGGATCTAATACTATCCTTAATTTCTTTTGTTAGCCATGGTTGGGCCGCTTTTCATTTTGTGTTTTTGCGCCAGAAAGGAATGTATAACTGTTGCAATTCATGCATTCGTTCCTTAAATGTTAGCCATTGCCTATCCACGTCATGCCTTTTAATGAAGCTCCCCAATCTATCATAGCCAACTCACTCCTCATATCTTTGTAGTTTCCTTTGTTTAGATTTAGGACCCTAGTTTTAGATTGGGATCAACTGATGTCCCCTTTCTTGTTTAGGTGTCTGTGTCTGACCACAGTCTTTGGCTCTGGACCAATAGATAACCCACTCCTGGTTTGCCCCACTCCGGATGCCCCAAGTGAAAAGAGCAAGTCCTGGGTGACTCACTAACATTCCCTCCCTCGCTTCTGCTCAATAGTAAGCTGCATGACCTCAGTTTGACGGCACCCTTTAATGGTGCAGCAGAGACCGGGAGCTTGCTTGTGATCAACACATCCTGTCACACAACAACAACTTGCATTTATATAGCACCTTTACCGTAGTCAAACATCCCAAGGTGCTTCACAGGAACGTCACCACAGAGAATTTGACACTGAGCCACATAAGGAGACATTAGGACAGATGAAAGAGGTCGGTTTTAAGGAGCATCTTAAAGGAGGAGAGAGAGGCTGAGAGGTTTAAGGAGGGAATTCCTGAGCTTAGGGCCCAGGCAGCTGAAGGCACGGCCGCCAATGATTAGGTGAAGGAAATCAGCCCCACAACCCTCTGAGATCTCCGTGCTCCACCAATTCTGGCCTCTTGCATATCCCGATTTTCATCGCTTTGTGATCAAGCTCTTGGTCACCTGTCCTATTTTGTTTGATTACGCTCCTGTGATGCACCTTGGGACAGTTTACTATGTTAAAGGCGAGTTGCTGTTTACAGTAGAATGTTACACAATTGTTATCATAAAATGAAATCTGCAGCACGGAGATACAGTATCAAGTTCTTTGTTCAACACGGGCTGGGAGCGTATTTCAATTTGCATGAAAAGCCTCAGCTGTCAGTAAGTTGTTAAATATTGTGACAGGGTTTGTTACCACACAGAAGGAATTTAAATTCTTAATATTTTCATATTGGTGTTAGTCTTTACAGGAAACTCTTTAACCCTTTCTCATAGTGCTCCATAAATACTTTACTGGTTGATAACAGGAGTTAATCTGTTGCAAGTTTTGCATATTTTGATACAACACCTTGAATGTTCCCTTGTTCCTTACGAGCAAATTTTTAAATATTGAAATAATGAGGAATTCAAATCTTCAATGTGATCCTTTCAGGGTTGACGTGAGGGGAATGTAACAACGAGCAGATTGTTCCTGGAACAACAACAACTTGTATTTATATAGCGCCTTTAATGTAGTAAAATGTCCCAAGGCGCTGCACAGAAGTATTATAAGACAAAAAAAATTGACACCGAGCCACATAAGGATAAATTAGGGCAGGTGACCAAAAGCTTGGTCAAAGAGGTAGGTTTTAAGGAGCGTCTTAAAGGAGGAAAGAGAGCTAGCGAGGCAGAGAGGTTTAGGCAGGGAATTCCAGAGCTTGGGGCCTAGGCAACAGAAGGCACGGCCACCAATGGTTGAGCGATTATAATCAGGGATGCTCAAGAGGGCAGAATTAGAGGAGCGCAGATATCTCGGGGGGGGGGGGGAGCTGTGGGGCTGAAGGAGATTACAGAGATAGGGAGGGACGAGGCCATGGAGGGTTTTGAAATCAAGGTGCTGCTTAACCGGGAGCCAATGTAGGTCAGCGAGCACAGAGGTGATGGGCGAATGGGACTTGGTGCGAGTTAGGACACGGGCAGCCGAGTTTTGGACGACCTCAAGTTTACGTAGGGTGGAATGTGGGAGGCCAGCCATAGTGTGTTGGAATAGTCAAGTCTAGAGGTAACAAAGGCATGGATGAGGGTTTCAGCAGCGGATGAGCTGAGGCAAGGGCGGAGACGGGCGATGTTACAGAGGTGGAAGTAGGCGGTCTTAGTTATGCTGCGGATAAGGTGGTTGGAAGCTCATTTCAGGGTCAAATATGACACCGAGGTTGCGAATAGTGTGGATCAGCCTCAGACAGATGTTAGGGAGAGGGATGGAGTCAGTGGCTAGGGAACGGAGTTTGGCAGGGACCGAAAACAATGGCTTCAGTCTTCCCAATATTTAATTGGAGAAAATTTCTGCTCATCCAGAACTGTATGTCGGACAAGCAGTCTGACAATTTAGAGACCGTGGAGGGATCGAGAGAAGTGGTAGTGAGGTAGAGCTGGGTGTCGTGAGCGTACATGTGGAAACTGACGCTGTGTTTTCGATGATGTCGCCAAGGGGCAACATGTAGATGAGAAATAGGAGGGGGCCAAGGATAGATCCTTGGGGGGCACCAGAGATAATGATGCAGGAGTGGGAAGAGAAGCCGTTGCAGGTGATTCTCTGGCTACGATTAGATAGATAAGAATGGAACCAGGCGAGTGCAGTCCCACCCAGCTGGACGACGGTGGAGAGGCGTTGGAGAAGGATGGAGCGGTCAACCGCGTCAAAGGCTGCAGACAAGTCAAGAAAGACGAGGAGGGATAGTTTATCTTTGTCACAGTCACAAAGGATGTCATTTGTGACTTTGATGAGAGCCATTTCGGTACAGTGGCAAGGGCAGAAACCTGATTGGAGGGATTCAAACATGGAATCAGAACATAAGAACATAAGAAATAGGAGCAGGAATCACAGAATCACAGAAACCCCACAGTGCAGATAGAGGCCATTTCGGCCCATCGAGCCTGCACCGACACATATCCCACCCGATCCCCGTAACCCCTACACCAACACATATCCCACCCTATCCCCGTAACCCCATGTATTTAATCCCCCTAACACTAAGGGTCAATTTATCATAGCCAATCAACCTAACCCGCACATCTTTGGACTGTGGGAGGAAACCGGAGCACCCGGAGAAAACCCACGCAAACACGGGGAGAATGTGCAAACTCCACACAGACAGTCGCCCGAGGCCGGATTCGAACCCGGGTCCCTGGCGCTGTGAGGCAACAGTGCTAACCACTATGCCACCGTGCTGCCCTCCCTCGAGCCTGCTCCACCATTCAATAAGATCATGGCTGATCTAGGGCTCAAAGCCACTTCTCAGCTCGCTCCCCATAACCCTTCACTCCCTTATCTTGCAAAAATTTGTCTATCTCCGCTTTAAATGTATTTAATGACCCAGCCTCCACAGCTCTCTGGGGCAGAGAATTCCACAAATTTACGACCCTCTGAGAGAAGTTGTTCCTCCTCATCTCAGTTCTAAAAGGGCGACCCTTTATTCTGAGACTGTGCCCCCGAGTTCTAGATTTCCCCATGAGGGGAAACATCCTTTCTGCATCTACCCTGTCGAGCCCCCTCAGTATCTTATATGTTTCGATAAGATCACCTCTCATTCTTCTGAATTCCAATGAGTATAGGCCCAACCTACTCAACCTTTCCTCATAAGTCAACCCCCTCATCTCTGGAATTAACCTAGTGAATCGTCTCTGAACTGCCTCCAATGCAAGTATATCCTTCCTTAAATAAGGAGACTAAAACTGTGCGCAGTACTCAAGGTGTGGTCTCACCAATACCTTGTACAGTTGTAGCAGGACTTCCCTGCTTTTATACTCCAACCCCCTTGAAATAAAGACCAACATTCCATTTGCCTTTTTGATTGCTTGCTGTACCTGCATGCTAACTTTTTGTGTTTCATGCACAAGGACCCCCCGAGGTCCCTCTGAACTGTAGCATTTTGTAATCTCTCTCCATTTAATTAATAGTTTGCTTTTTTATTTTTCCTGCCAAAGTGGATAATCTTGCACTTTCCCACATTATACTCCATCTGCCAAATGTTTTCCCACTCACCTAGCCTGTCTATATCCCTTTGCAGATTCTTTGAGTCCTCTGCACAACTTGCTTTCCCACCCATCTTTGTATCATCTGCAAATTTGGCTACATTACATTCGATCCCTTCATCCAAGTCATTAATGTAGATTGCAAATAGTTGGGGCCCCAGCACCGATCCTTGTGGCATCCCACTAGTTACCGTTTACCAACCAGAGAATGATCCATTTATCCCGACTCTCTGCTTTCTGTTAGTTAGCCAATTCTCTATCCATGCCAATATATTACCCCCAACTCCGTGAGCTCTTATCTTATGCAGTAACCTTTTATGTGGCACCTTATCGAATGCCTTCTGGAAATCCAAATACACCACATCCACTGGCTCACCCTTGTCCACCCTACTTGTTACATCCTCAAAGAACTCCAGCAAATTTGTTAAACATGATTTCCCTTTCCTAAAACCATGCTGACTCTGTTTGACTGCAGTATGTTTTTCTAAATGCCCTGCTACTGCTTCCTTAATGAAGGACTCCAGCATTTTCCCAACGACAGATGTTAGGCTAACTGGTCTATAGTTTCCTGCTTTTTGTCTCCCTCTTTTCTTAAATAGGGGTGTTATATTAACAGTTTTCCAATCTGCTGGGACCTCCCCAGAGTCCAGGGAATTTTGGTATATTGCAACCAATGCATCCACTATCTCTGCAGCCACTTCTTTTAAGACCCTGGGATGCAGGCCATCTGGTCCAGGGGACTTGTCGTCTTTTAGACCCATTATTTTACCGAGTACTATTTCCTTAGTGATAGTGATTGTCTTTAGTTTCCCCACTCCCTGTGGCCCCTTGATTATCCATTATTGGGATGTTGTTAGTGTCTTCTACCGTGAAGACAGATACAAAATATTTGTTCAGAGTCTCTGCCATTTCCCCGTTCCCCATTATTAATTCCCCAGTCTCATCCTCTAAGGAACCAACATTTATTTTAGCTACCCTCTTCCTTTTTATATACCTGTAGAAGCTCTTACTATCTGTTTTAATGTTTCTTGCCAGCTTACTCTCATAATTCATCTTCTCTCTCTTTATTTTTTTTTAGTCATCCTTTGCTGGTTTTAAAAATTTCCCAATCCTCTAGCCTCCCACCAATCTTGCCAACGTTGTATGTCTTCATTTTCAATTTGATACCATCCTTTACTTCCTTAGTTAGTCACGGATGGTTCTCCCTTCTCTTAAAATCTTTCTTTCTCACTGGAATATATTTTTGTTGAGAGTTATGAAATATCTCCTTAAATGTCCGCCACTGCATTTCAACTTTCTTATCCTTTAATTTGTTTTTCCAGTCCACTTTAGCCAGTTCTGCCCTCATACCATTATAATTGCCTTTGTTTAAGATCAGGACACTGGTTTGGGATACAACTTTCTCACCCTCCAACTGAATTTGAAATTCAACCATACTATGATCACTCTTTCCTAGAGGATCCTTTACTGTGAGATAATTTATTAATTCTGTCTCATTACATAGTACCAGATCCAAGATAACCTGCTCCCTGGTTGGTTCCGTTACATACTGTTCTAGGAAAACATCCCGGATGCACTCTGAACTCCTCCTCCAGGCTACCATGGCCAATCTGATTTGTCTAATCAATATGGAGATTAAAATCACCCATGATTATTACCGTACCTTTTTTTACAGGCCTCCATTATTTGTTGATTTATACTCTGTCCAACAGTATTGCTACTGTTTGGGGGCCTGTAGACTACGCCCACCAGAGACTTTTTCCCCTTATTATTTTTTATCTCCACCCAAACCGATTCTACATCTTGATCTTCTGAGCCAATATCACTTCTCACTGCTGCACTGATCCCATCCTTTACCAACAAAGCCACCCCACCTCCCTTTCCTTTCTTTCTATCCTTCCGAATGATCATATACCCTGGAATATTCAGTTCCCAGCCCAGGTCGCCTTGCAACCACGTCTCTGTAATGGCGATCAGATCATACCCATTTGTAGCTATTTGTGCCGTCAACTCATTTATCTTGTTACGAATGCTGCGTGCATTCAGATATAGAGCTTTTAACTTTGTCTTTTTACCATTTTTTCTTGTTTTGGCCTTTTTTCTGTTACACTCTTATTTTTAAACATTCTGTCCCTTCCCGTCACACTCTGGTTATTATTTCCCCCATCTCTAACCTGCTCTATTGCTTTCTCATTTCTCATTGACTTTTTATTTTCCCGCTCACCTGGATCCTGCCCCCCACTATTTAGTTTAAAGCCCTCTCTACAGCCCTAGTTATACAATTTGCCAGGACTCTAGCCCCCCAGCATGGTTCAAGTGAAGCCCGTCCAAACGGAACAGCTCCCTCTTATCCCAGTACTGGTGCCAGTGCCCCACGAATCGAAACCCATTTCACCCACACCAGTCTTTGAGCCACTCGTTCATTTCTCTGATCTTTTTGACCCCATGCAAATTCGTTCGTGGTTCAGGTAGTAATCCAGAGATTATTACCTTTGTGGTTCTGCTTTTTAATTTAGCCTCTAGCTGCTCAAACTCTCTCAGCAGAACCTCTTTCTTTGTCCTACCTATGTCATTGGTACCTACGTGGACCACAACAACTGGATCCTCCCCCTCCCGGGAAAGATGGGCACGGATTTGGGAGGTGACAACAAGTTCAAGGACCTGGGCGAGGAAAGGGAGATGGGGCGGTAGTTTGCAAGGATGGAGAGGTCAAGGGTTGCTTTTTTGAGAGTGGTGATGACGGCAGATTTGAGGGAGAGGGGAACAGTACCTGAGGAGAATGAACCATTAACAATGTCAGCTAACATGGGAGTCAGAAAAGGAAGTTGGGTGGTCAGCAGTTTGGTGGGAATAGGGTCGAGGGAGCAGGAGGTGGGTCTCATGGACAAAATGAGTGCGGTGAGGTCATGAGGGGAGATCAGAGAGAAACTGGGGAAAGATGTGAGTTCAGGGCTAGGGCAGGGAGGACCCTTAGAGGAAGTTTGGCCCGGTGGGCTAGGGGAAGGACGAGAAGTGGCAAAGGCAGCTGAATGGATGGTCTCAATCTTAGAAACAAAGAAGTCCATGAGCTCCTCGCACTTGTTATCAGAGGTGAGGGTGGAGGAGACAGGGGAGAGGGGTTTAAGAAGACGGTTAGCAGTGGAGAATAGAAGCCGGGGTTTATCTTTGCATTCCAGAATGATTCTGGAACAGTGAGCAGTTTTGGCAGACGAGAGCAGGACCCAATAATGCTTTATGTGGTCCAGCCAGATCTGGCGGTGAATGGCTAAACCAGTTGTCTGCCATATCTGTTCAAGTCTTCGTCCTTTGGACTTAAGGAAGCGAAGGTGAGGGCCATACCAGGGGAAACAGCCAGGGTGAGAGAGAGAGTAATTGTTTTAATAGGGACTAGAGTATCAAAGGTGGTGGTGAGGGTGTGATTGAGCAGATCGGTAGCTGAAGAAATGTCATGGTGAATGGAGGGCCAAAGGCTGGACAGTTAGGATTTCATAAGTGCAGTTGTAAGAGCGTTGGGAAGAGAGTTTTCCAGGGGCGGACACAGAGGAAGGGGGGGGTGGGGGAAGGGGGATGTGGGTGGAGAGCGATATGAGGAAGTAGTCAGAGATGGTTTTATTTGCAATTGACATGATGGGAGTAGCGAGGCCACGAGAGCATGATGAATTGAGATGGAGGTTGAAATCACCGAGGATGAGAAGTCGTTCGGTGCAGAGGCTGAGGGAGGAGAGCAGTGAAGATATCTCGGTAATAACATTTTTATGGTACTTGGGTGGGTGGTAGAGAACAAGAATTTTAAATGAGAGGTGAGGGGGTGGAATAACGTGTGATGCTCAATGGAGGAGAAAGTGCCGGAGGAGTTGAGGGACAGACCAAGGTGTGATTTGGTGATGAGGGCCACACTGCCACCACAGCGGTCTGAGTGGGGCAAGTGGTGGAAGGTATAGCCAGGTGGGGAGGCTTCATTTAAGGGTAAGGCGTCATCACCCCTCAACCAAGTTTCCGTCAGGGCCATGATGTCGATGCGATCATCCACGATAAGCTCATGGATGGCAAGGGCCTTGTTTGCAAGTGAACGGACATTCTGGAGGGAGATGCAGAGAGGGTCAGTGATGGCTGCCCCACTGGCAGTGTCCACAGGGTCAGCGTGGGGGGGGGGGTGAGTTGGATGGGGTGGAGATTGGCAAGATTTGACCCCAGTGGGCGTTCTGACCGGGAAGGCCAGCGAGAGAGTAGGATGGGACAGTTGGGTTGCTGCTCGTAAGGAGACAGCGACGAGTGCCACGGTGGGCCCTTCATAGGATGCCAAGAGAGGCACAGAGGGAAGCTGTGGGCTTATCTAAGAGGGAGTCAAGCCTGGGACGACGGCAGGAGAGTAGGAAGGTCAAAGAGTAATGAAGGATTGGGGTAGGGATTTGAGAGGGCAGAGTATCCGAGAGAGGAGAGATGAAAGGAGGCATGACAACAGGAGAGCGCGGTCAGGAAGGGATAGAGAGAAAAGGAAAAGAGGGGAAAAAGTGGAAATGTATTGAATGGCTCGGGTCCGGAGCGGCAGCCAAAGTGCGCATGCAAATAGACACGGGAAAAGCTCAGGTTATATAGGCCTGTTTAATTGTAGTAATTAATGGAATACATATTTCCTGGTAGCAGGGAATATGTTGGGGACAACAGCAGGGAGACCAGGGTCAAAGTCAGAGGATCCATGGAAGGACAAGCCGACATAAGCAGGATGGGGCCGGAACTGCCCGGAAAAACAAAACAAGTTGCATTTATTTATTTGTTTAGCACCTTTAATGTAGTAAAAACAATAAAAGGTGTTTTGTAGGGACAAAGGAGGCAGGGGAGGGAGATGGGCAAATCCACACCCAGACACCCAGATAGACCCAAACACGCACACACAGACACCCACCCAGATAGACCCAAACACGCATAAATCCACACGCAAACACCCACCCAGATAGACCCAAACACACACACACACACACACACAGACACACCCAGACACACACACGCACCCAGACACACATCCAGACCCACATCTCTTTCTTTGAGCAGTGAGTTATCACTGATGAAATCCCCGACGTGGCTGGGGGACTATGTTATTATTCTTTGGTTATTTGCATTTTATTATCTTCAGAAATAATTCGGATGAGAACTTTAATGTTCCGTTCACAAGTTTGCTGACACAAAGATATGTACATAGATTACAGGCTACCGTCAATGTATCTGCCCATAATTTCCATGAGGAATTCTCCTGGAGAAACAACAATTTACACCATTTCTCCATTGGCTTTGGCCGGAATTAGAGGGAAATTGGGAAAATGCTGTGGAAATTCTCCCCCCTTTGGGAATAGGGAATGGGCTTGTGTGTGAAAGGTGCCCTTCAATGAATGGATGAATGCTGAATGCTACAAGTGCTGGGAGATTGGAGGCATGTGCAGAGGATACAGTGATACCCAGTGAAGGTCACTGAGCAGGAGAGGGACCTGGGGGATAAATCACTGACGGTCCACAGCAATGTGCTGAGACAATCAGGAGTGTGAATTTGGCGTTAGGTTTTTTTATGGTGTATTCCTGGACAGTACAATATAAAAGTAGGGAATACTATATTTGCATTGTACAAGGTCACGGTTTGACTGTATGTAGAGTGCGGTGTCCAGTGTTGGTGCCCATTCATGGTGGGGATATCAAGACCCCAGACACAGTCCAGACAGGGGTGACCAAAAGAAATGCACAACCAGTCTTAGGGCTCATAAAAACATAGAAATATAGAAGATAGGAGCAGGAGTAGGCCATTCGGCCCCTCGAGCCTACTCCGCCATTCAATGAGATCATGGCTGATCATCCAAACTCAGTACCCTGTCCCTGCCTTCTCCCCATATCCCTTGATCCCTTTAGCCTTAAGAAATATATCTAACTCCTTCTTGAATATACTTAATGAATTGGCCTCAACTGCCTTGTGTGGTAGAGAATTCCACAGGTTCACCACTCTCTGGGTGAAGAAATTCCTCCTCATCTCAGTCCTAAATGGCTTACCCCTTATCCTTAGACTGTGACCGCTGGTTCTGGACTACCCTGCCATCAGGAACATCCTTCCTGCATCTAGTCTGTCTAGTCCTATTAGAATTTTATACGTTTCAATGAGATCCCCTCTCATTCTTCTAAACTCCAGCGAGTATAAGCCCAATCGACCCAATCTCTCCTCATATGTCATTCCTGCCATCCCAGGTATCAGTCTGGTGAATCTTCACTGCACTCCCTCCATGGCAATAACATCCTTCCTCAGATAAGGTGACCAAAACTGCACACAGTACTCAAGGTGTGGTCTCACCAAAGCCCTGTACAACTGCAGCAAGACAGCCTCGTTCCTGTATTCGAATCCTCTCGCTACGAAGGCCAACATACCATTTGCCTTCTTAACCGCCTGCTGCACCTGCATGCTTACCTTCAGCGACTGGTGCACAAGGACACCCAGGTCTCGTTGCACTTCCCCTTTTCCCAATCTATTGCCATTCAGTTAATAATCTGCCTTCCTGTTTTTGCCACCAAAGTGGATAACCTCGCATTTATCCACATTATACTGCATCTGCCATGCATCTGCCCAATCACCCAACCTGTCCAAATCATACTGGAGTTTATCGGCATCCTCCTCACAGCACACACACCCACCCAGCTTTGTGTCGTCTGCAAACTTGGAGATATTACATCTAGTTCCTTCGTCTAGATCATTAATATATATTGTGAATAGCTGGGGTCCTAGGACCGATCCCTGCGGTACCCCACTAGTCACTGCCTGCCACTCAGAAAAAGACCCGTTTATTCCAACTCTTTGCTTTCTGTCTACCAACCAGTTCTCTATCCAAGCCAGTACCTTGCTCCCAATCCCATGTGCCTTAACTTTACACGCTAATCTCTTATGCGGGACCTTATCGAAAGCCTTCTAAAAGTCCAAATACACCACATCCACTGGTTCTCCTTTATCTATTCTACCAGTTACATCCTCAAAAAATTCCAGTAGATTAGTCAAGCACGATTTACCTTTTGTAAATCGATGTTGACTTTGTCTGATCCTGTCACTGTTTTCCAAGTGCTCTGCTATTACATCTTTTATAATGGACTCTTGCATTTTCCCCACTACCGATGTCAGGCTTACTGGTCTATAATTCCCCGTTTTCTCTCTACCACCTTTTTTGAATAGTGGGGTAACATTAGCTACCCTCCAATCCATGGGAACTGTTCCAGAGTCTATAGAATTTTGGAAGATGACCAGCAATGCATCTATTATTTCTAGGGCCACTTCCTTAAGTACCCTAGGATGTAGATTATCAGGCCCATGGGATTTATCGGCCTTCAATCCCGTCAATTTCCCTAACAATACTGATTTCATTCAGTTCCCCCCCTCTCATTAGACCCTATGTTCCCCGACATCTCTGGGAGGTTATTTGTGTCCTCCTTTGTGAAGACAGAACCAAAATATGTATTTAATTGGTCTGCCATTTCTTTGTTCCCCATTATAAATTCCCCTGATTCTGACTGCGAGGGACCTACACTTGACTTCACCAATCTTTTTCTCTTCACATATCTATAAAAGCTTTTACAGTCAATTTTTATGTTCCCTGAAAGCTTACTCTCATACTCTATTTTCCCCCTCTTAATTAATCCCTTTGTCCTCCTTTGCTGAATCCTAAACTGCTCCCAATCCTCAGGTTTGCTGGCTAATTTTTATATGTCCTCTCCCTAATTTCCCTTGTTAGCCACGGTTGAGTCACCCTTTTTGTTTTATTTTTATGCCAAGCAGGGATGAACAAATTCTGTAGTTCATCCATGCGATCTTTAAATATTTGCCATTGCCTATCCACCGTCAAGCCTTTGAATAACATTCCCCAATCAATCCTACCCAACTCGTGCCTCATACCATCGTAGTTTCCTTTATTTAAATTCAGGACCCTAGTCTCTGAGTCAACTACTTCACTCTCCATCTTAATGAAGAATTCGATCATACTATGATCGCTCCGCCCCAAGAGGCCTCACAGAACAAGATTGCTAATTATTCCTTTCTCATTACATAATACCCAGTCTAAGATGGCCTGATCTCTAGTTGGTTCCTCGACATATTGGTCCAGGAAACCATACCGTATACACTCCAGGAATTCCTCCTCCACAGTATTGTTACTAATTTGGTTAGCCCAATCTATATGTAGATTAAAGTCACCCATGATAACTGCTGTGCCCTTATTGCACGCGTCTCTAATTTCCCATTTAATGCCATCCCCAACCTCCGCATTACTGTTTGGGGGTCTGTATACAACTCCCACTAACGTTTTCTGCCCCATGGTATTTCTCAGCTCTACCCATACAGATTCCACATCATCAGAGCTGATATCCTTCCTTACTATTGTGTTAATCTCCTCTTTAACCAGCAATGCTACCCCACCTCCTCTTCCTTTTTGCCCGTCTTTCCTGAATATTGAATACCCCTGGATGTTGAGATCCCAGCCTTGGTCACCCTGGAGCCATGTTTCCGTAATCCCAATCATATCATATCCATTTACATCTATTTGCGCAGCTAATTCATCCACTTTATTACAAATGCTCCTCGCATTAAGACACAAAGCCTTCAGGCTTGTTTTTTTTTAACACTCTTAAACCTTTTAGAATTATTATTTACTGTGGCCATGTTTGATTTAAACCCTTGATTTCTCTGACTGGCACTTTTGCATTTCTCCTTCCTGTCTTTTGCTTCTATCCTTGTTTCCCTTTCATCTGTCTCCCTGCACAGGTTCCCAACCCCCTGCCATTTTAGTTTAAACCCTCCCCCAGAGCACTAGCAAACACTCCCCCTAGGGCATCGGTCCCGGCCCTGCCCAGGCGCAAACCGTCCAGTTTGTACTGGTCCCACCTCTCCCAGAACCGGTTCCAATGTCCCAGGAATTTGAATCCCTCCCCCTTGCACCATTCCTCTAGCCACGTATTCATCTGAAATATCATTCTATTTCTACTCTGATTAGCACGTGGCACTGGTAGCAATCCTGAGATTACTACCTTTGAAGTCCTATTTTTTAAATTTACCTCCTAACTCCCTATATTCAGCTTTTAGGACCTCATCCCGGTTTTTACCTATATCGTTGGTACCTATATGCACCACGACAACTGGCTGTTCACCCTCCCCTTCCAAAATGTTCTGCAGCCGATCGGAGACATCCTTGACCCTTGCACCAGGGAGGCAACATACCATCCTGGAGTCTTGTTTGCGGCCGCAAAAATGCCTATCTATTCCCCTATTACTATAGCTCTCCCACTCTTTTTCCTCCCGTCCTGTGCAACAGAACCACCCACGGTGCCAGGAAGTTGGCTGCTGCTGTCTTCCCCGGATAAGCCATCTCCCTTGACAATATCCAAAGCGGTATATCTGTTTGAGAGGGGGATGGCCACAGGGGACCCCTGCACTACCTGCCTGCGCCTACTCCTCTGCCTGGCGGTCACCCATTCCCTTCCTGCCTGTGCCGCCTTTACCTGCGGTGTGACCAACTCATTAAACATGCTATCCACGACGTCCTCAGCATAGCGAATGCTCCAGTATGTATCCATTCGTAGCTTCAGCGGCGCAATGCTGTCTGCCAGTAGCTGACTCCCTGATTTCCCACATAGTGCAGGAGGAGCATACCATGGCACTGAGCTGTACTGCCATGACTTACCCTTTAATTAATTCAAATTAAATTAAACCAAATCAATCCCACCAATTAGACTACAATTAAATGATATACTCAAGGGCCCTTGTTTACCAGCAGTCCCCACTACACAACTATAAACCACAAAATTTAAGTTTGGAAAAAAGCGAGAAAGAGAGAAATACTCACCAACCAATCACTTACCTGCTTTCTGGTGATGACACACTTCAATTACTTTTTACTTCTCTCTCTCCTCTCGCTGACTCCGTGCCTCTCGCAGGTCCACCGCTCAGCTCCGGTCCCAGGCCTCCTCTCCGCGCTTTTTTTATCCTCCTCTCGCTGACTCCGTGCCTCTCGCAGGTCCGCCGCTCAGCTCCGGTCCCAGGCCTCCTCTCCGCGCTCTTTTTATCCTCCTCTCGCTGACTCTGTGCCTCTCGCAGGTCCGCCGCTCAGCTCCGGTCCCAAGCTCCTAGATATTGGGATAGGCTTAAGGAACTGGGGCTGTTTCCACTGGAAAAACACAGGAGACATGATTTGAGATTTATAAAATGATTAAGGGAATGGATTCTGTTCAGCTGGACAAGTTATTTGAGCCGGATAAGGATTGGAGAATTAGGGAGCACAAGTATAAAATAAAAAAGCAGAGAGTAGATTACTGAAGCTTGCAGCCAGCAGTGAGTCCCTGCACTCCTCAAACAGGAAGTGGAGTGGTCCTTTCACCCTGCTGTTTCACTCCCCCACAAAATTGTGTGACTGAGGGGATGGGGGGGGGGAAAGGGATTTGGAATGTGGTGGTGGATGGGGAGGATGAATGGGGCGGATGAATGGAGTTGGGGCGGATGGATGGGGAGGTGGGGATGGGGGGAATGGGGCGGATGAATGGGGGTGGGGTGGGTGGATGGGGAGGGGTGGGGGGGAGGGGGGCAGTGGGCAGGGGCGGGGCAGGGCAGGGGGGTACAAGGCTCCACCTTGTCTGTTGGATTCTGTCCTTTCATTTGTTTACATAACCAGCATCAGCACAACTTGCATTTGCAGTCAATGTAAACCGGTGTATATTTTAGTGCCTCGCAAACAATTTTTTTTTGTTTGTAAGCTCAGGAAATTCAAATATTTAGGTCTGGAGGTAAAGTTATGTTTATTGTTGCTGCCCAGCTGAGTGAGAAGCACCACCGTGTGTTGTACAGATGTGGGAGGGAGGCAGCTCCTCGTCCTTGCTCCAATTGAGGTCTCTATTATGATCCAGTCAGGCTGGTCTACAGCACCCAACTTTCAAGTCTGTTGTTACCTAGTCATGGTGTGGAGATGCCGGAGTTGGACAGGAGCAGCGCTCCGAAAGCTTGTGATTTCAAATAAAGCTGTTGGACTATAACCTGGTGTTGTGTGACTTCTTACAGTTACCTAGTCAGGAATCAATTTCCACTCTCAGTGGTTGAATGTTTGGCACCAGTTTGCTAGTTTATTACATCCAGCGTAAATAGGAGCAGGAGTCAGCCATTCGGCCCTTCGAGCCTGCTCCGCCATTCAATGACATCATGGCGATCTTCTGCCTCAACTCCTATTGCCATATCCCTTGATGCCCTTACTAGTCAGAAATCTACTGACTTCTGTTTTGAATATACCCAATGACTGAGCCTCCACAGCCCTCTGGGGTAGAGAATTCCAAAGATTCACCACCCTCTGTGTGAAGAAATGTCTTCTCATCTCAGTCCTGAATGGCCTACCCTTTATCCTGAGGCTGTGGCCCCTGGTTCTAGACTCCCCAGCCAAGGGAAACATTCTCCCAGCATCCATCCTATCAAGCCCTGTAATAATTTTGTATGCTTCAATGAGATCCCCTCTCATTCTTCCGAATTCAAGAGAATACAGGCCTAATTTACTCAATCTCTTCTCATACGACAGTCCCGCCATTCCAGGAATCAATCTCGTGAACCTTTGTTGCACTCCCTCTATGGCAAGTATATCCTTCCTTAGGTAAGGAGACCAAAATTGTACACAGTACTCCAGGTGTGGTCTCACCAAGGCCCTATATAATTGGAGTAAGACTTCTTTACTCCTGTACTCAAATCCTCTTGTAATGAAGGCCAGCATACAATTTGCCTTTCTAATGGCTTGCTGCACCTGCACATTCAGTCACTCATGTACAAGGACACCCAGGTCCCTTTGAGCATCTGCATTCCCCAATCTTTCACCATTTAGGAAATACTCTGCCTTTCTGTTTTTTCTATCAAAGTGGATAACTTCACATTTATCCACATTATATTCCATCTGCCATGTTCTCACCCACTCACTGAGCCTGTCGAGATCCCCTTGAAGCCTCTTCACAACTGACACTGCCACCTAGCTTTGTATCATCAGCAAATTTGGAAATGTTACATTTAGTCCCCTCATCCAAATCATTGATATAGATTGTGAATAGCTGGCGCCCAAGCACCGATCCTTGCGGTACCCCACTAGTCACAGCCTGCCATCCTGAAAAAGACCCGTTTATCCCTACTCTTTGTTTTCTGTCTGTTAACCAATTCTCAATCCATGTTAGTATATTACCCCCAATTCCATGTGCCCTAATTTTGTTCACCAACCTCTTGTGTGGGACCTTATCGAAGGCCTTCTGAAAATCCAAATACACCACATCTACCGGTTCCCTTTTGTCTACTCCACTAGTTACATCCTCAAAGAACTCCAATAGGTTTGTCAAACAGGACTTCCCTTTCATAAATCCATGTTGACTCTGCCCAATCTTACTATTAGTTTCTAAGTGCGCAGTTATTGCATCTTTTATAATAGATTCCTGCATTTTCCCAACTACTGATGTGAGGCTAACAGGTCTGTAGTTCCCTGTTTTCTCTCTCCCTCCTTTCTTAAATAGCAGGGTTACATTTGCTATCCTCCAATCTGCAGGAACCGTTCCAGAATCTATAGAATTTTGACAGATGACAACCAATGTGTCCACTATCCCAATGGCCACCTCTTTCAAAACCCTAGGATGAAGGTCATCCGGTCCTTGGGATTTATCGACTTTTAGTCCCATTAATTTTGCTAGTACTGTTTTTTTACTAATAATAATTTCGTTAAGTTCCTCATTCTCAACACACCCTTGGTTTTCTCATATTTCTGGGAGGTTTTTTTGTGTCTTCCTCCGTTAAGACAGAAACAAAGTATTTATTTAATTTCTCTGCCATTTCCTCATTCCCCATTATAAGTTCTCCTGTCTCTGACTGTAAAGGACCTACATTTACCTTCGCCAGTCTTTTCCTTTTCACATACCTATAAAAGCTTTTACAATCCGTTTTTATATTTTTTGCTAGTTTGTGCTCATTTTCCCTTTCTTTATCAATTTCTTGGTCCCCCTTTGCTGATTTCTGAAAAGAACCCAATCCTCAGGCTGACCGCTTTTTCTGGCAACTTTATAAGCTTCCTCCTTTGACTTAATACTAGCTTTAATTTCTTTTGTTAGCTATGGTTGGATCACTTTTCCTTTTGGGTTTTTATACCCTAGAGGAATTTATATTTGTTGCAAATCATGCATTATTTCCTTGAATGTTAGCCATTGTATGTCCACCTCATACCTTTTAGTGTAGTCTCCCAATCTACCATGGCCAACTTGTCCCTCATACCCTTGTAGTTTCCTCTGTTTGATTGAAGACTTTAGTTTCAGATTGGACTACATCACTCTCAAACTTAATGTAAAATTCAATCATATTATGGTCACTTGTCCCTAAAGGCCCCTTTACCACAAGATTATTGATTAGTCCTTTCTCATTACACAGTACCAAATCCAGAATAGCCTGTTCCCTGGTTGGTTCCTCCACATACTGATCCAGGAAACCATCTCGCATGCATTCCAAGAAGTCGTCCTCCACACCATTAGTGGTAATTTGATTTGCCCAGTCAATATGTAGATTAAAGTTCCCCATGATTACCGTATTGCCCTTGTTACATGCACTTCTAATCTCTTGATTGATACTGTGCCCTACATTACCAGTACTGTTTGGTGGCCTATACACAACTCCCACCAATGTTTTCCACCCTTTGCTGTTTCTTAGCTCCACCCAAACTGATTCCAGTTCTACATCACGATCTGCCGAGCCAAGATCTTTTATCTCTACCGTACTGATCTCATCCCTTATTAACAGCGCTACACCACCTCCTTTTCCTTTTTGGCTGTCCTTCCTAAATGTTGAGTACTCTGGAACATTCAGTTCCCAGCTTTGGTTACCCTGCAACCATGTCTCTGTAATGGCAATTACATCATACCCATTTACTTCTATTAGTGCCATTAATTCATCCACCTTGTTGCGAATGCTACGTGCATTTAGATAAAGTGCCTTCAACTTTGCCTGTTTAATATTTTTCTGCACTTTGATCCTCTTTGCTGTTGGCCTTTGTTTCTGCTCCCTACTAGTTTTGCTCACTACTTTTCTAACTTGCGCTTCCAGCTTTGTTTCTGTCGTTCTGGGCCCACACTTAGGTTCCCAGCCCCCTGACAAACTAGTTTAAATCCTTCCCAACAGCACTAGCAAAACCCCCACGAGGATATTGGTCCCGGTTCTGCCGAGGTGTAACCCGTCCAGCTTGTACAGGTCCCACCTTCCCCAGAATCAGTCCCAATGCCTCAGGAATTTAAATCCCTCCCTCCTACACCATCTCTCCAGCCATGCATTCATCTAGTCTATTCTCTTACTTCTGCTCTCGCTAGCATGTGGCACTGGGACTAATCCTGAGATTACTACCTTTGAGGTCCTGCTTTTTAATTTATTTCCTAGCTCCCTATATTCTGCTTGCAGGAACCTCATCCCTCTTTCTACCTATGTCGTTGGCACCGATATGGACCACGACCTCTGGCTGTTCACCCACCCCCTTCAGAATGTCCTGCAGCCGCTCAGTGATATCCTTGACCCTGGCACCAGGGAGGCCGCATACCATCCTGGAGTCACGTCTGCGGCCACAGAAACGTCTGTCTGTTCCCCTTACGATAGAATCCCCTATCACTAGTGCTCTCCCACTCTTTTTCCTCCCCTCCTGTGCAGCTGAGCCACTCGTAGTGCCACGGACTTGGCTCTTGCTACATTCCCGAGAAACCTTCTCATAGAGTCATAGAGTTTTACAGCACAGAAAGAGGCCCTTCGGCCCATCGTGTCTGCGCCGCCCATCCATCCCTGTCCAGTCTAATCCCATTTTCCAGCATTTGGTCCATAGCCTTGTATGCAATGGCATTTCAAGTGCTCATCCAAATGCTTCTTGAATGTTGTGAGGGTTCCTGCCTCTACCACCCTTTCAGGCATTGAGTTCCACATTCCAACCACCCTCTGGGTGAAAAAGTTCCTCCTCAAATCCCCTCTAAATCTCCTGCCCCTTACCCTGAATCTATGCCCCCTTGTTATTGACCCCCCTACTAAGGGGAAAAGTTCCTCTTTGTCTACCCTATCTATGCCCCTCATCATTTTGTACACCTCAATCAGGTCCCCCCTCAGCCTTCTTTGCTCCAAGGAAAACAACCCCAGCCTGTCCAGCCTCTCTTCATAGCTGAGGCGCTCCATCCCAGGTAACATCCTGGTGAATCTTCTCTGCACCCTCTCCAAAGCAATCACATCCTTCCTATAGTGAGGCGACCAGAACTGCACACAGTACTCCAGCTGTGGCCTCACCAGCGTTTTGTACAGTTCCATCATAACCTCCCTGCTCTTATATTCTATGCCTCGGCTAATGAAGGCAAGTATCCCATATGCCTTTTTAACCACCTTATCTACCTGTTCCGCTGCCTTCAGGGATCTATGTACATGTACACCAAGGTCCCTCTGACCCTCTGTACTTCCTAGGGTCCTACCACTCATTGTGTATTCCCTTGCCTTATTTGTCCGTCCAAAATGCATCACCTCGCACTTTTCAGGGTTAAATTCCATTTGCCACTTTTCCGCCCATCTGACCAACCCGTTTATATCGTCCTGTAGCCTGAGGCTTTCCTCCTCACAATTTACCACCCCACCAATTTTCGTGTCATCTGCGAACTTACTGATCATACCTTTTACATTCTCATCCAAATCATTTATGTAGATCACAAACAACAAGGGACCCAGCACCGATCCCTGAGGTACCCCACTGGACACAGGCTTCCAGTCACAAAAGCAACCTTCGACCATCACCCTCTGCCTCCTGCCACTCAGCCAGTTTAGGATCCAACGCGCCAAGGCACGCTGGATCCCATGGGCTCTTACCTTCTTGACCAGTCTCCTATGCGGGACTTTGTCAAAAGCTTTACTGAAGTCCATGTAAACCACATCCACAGCATTTCCCTCATCCACCCCCCTAGTCACCCCCTCGAAAAATTCAATCAGATTTGTCAGACATGATTTACCCTTGACAAAGCCATGCTGACTATCCCCGATTAATCCTTGCCTCTCCAAGTGGAGACTAATTTTGTCCCTCAGAATTTTTTCCAATAATTTCCCTACCACAGATGTTAGGCTCACTGGCCTGTAATTCCCTGGTTTATCCCTGCTACCCTTCTTGAATAATGGTACTACGTTAGCTGTTCTCCAGTCCTCTGGTACATCCCCTGTGGCCAGAGAGGTTCTGAAAATTTGTGTCAGAGCCCCTGCAATCTCCTCCTTTGCCTCCCACAGCAGCCTGGGATACATCTCGTCTGGGCCTGGGGATTTATCCACTTTTTGGCCTGCTAAAACCGCTAGCACCTCCTCCCTCTCGATGCTAATATGTTCAAGTATGTCACAGCCCCCTTGCCCGATTTCTATGTCTGCATCGTCTTTCTCCATAGTGAACACAGATGCAAAAAATTCATTTAAAACCCCGCCTACATCATCTGGCTCTACACACAGATTGCCACTTTGGTCCCTAATGGGCCCTACCCTTTCCCTGGTTATCCTCTTGCCCTTAATATACTTATAAAACATCTTAGGATTTTCCTTTATTTTGCTCGCCAGTGTTATTTCATGGCCCCTCCTCGCCCTCCTAATTTCTTTTTTAAGTATGCCCCTGCATTTTTTATACTCCTCTAGGGCTTCTTCCGTCTTTAGTCTTTTGTAACTGCCAAAAGCCCCCCTTTTATTTCTAATGCATTTTTGTATATCCCTTGTCATCCAAGGTTCCCTTTGCTTGTTGGTCCCACCCTTGACCTTTACAGGAACATGTTGGCGTTGTACTCTCTCTATTTCCCTTCTGAAAGTCTCCCACTGTTTTGATGCGGATTTTCCTATAAGTAGCTGCTCCCAGTCCAATTTGGCCAGATCCTGCCTTATCATATTAAAATCGGCCTTCCCCCAATTTAGAACCCTTATTTCCGGGCCGTCTTTGTCTTTTTCCATGACCACCTTAAATCTCACCGAATTGTGGTCACTGTCGCCAAAATGCTCTCCTACTGACACTTCCACCACTTGCCCGGCTACATTCCCCAGAATTAGGTCCAGTACCGCCCCCTCTCTTGTAGGACTTTCTACATGTTGGCTCAAAAAGCTCTCCTGGATGCACTTTAAGAATTCTGCACCCTCTAAGCCTTTCACACTCTGACTATCCCAATTTATATTGGGGAAGTTGAAATCCCCCACTATTATTACCCTATTATTTTCGCACTTTTCTGAGATTTGCCTACATATCTGTTCCTCTATCTCCCCCTGACTGTTTGGGGGCCTATAGTACCCCAGCAGTATCCAAAACGGAAAATCTGTTGGAGAGGGAGATGGACCCAAGGGACTCCTGCACTACCTTCCCAGTTCTTTTACTCTGTCTGGCGGTCACCCATTCCCTTACTGCCTGTGCACTCATTACCTGCAGTGTGACCACCTCGTTAAACGTGCTATCCACGTAGATCTCAGCCTCGTGGATGCTCCACAGTGACTCCAGCCACAGCTCCAGATCCGAAATGTGGATTTCAAGTAGCTGCAGCTGGAGACACTTCCTGCACATGTGTTTGCCCTGGACACCGAAAGTGTCCCATAGCACAAGAGGAGCACTCCACGCTGCCGAGCTGCCCTGCCATGTCCTACCCTTAATTTACTCCCTTTACTTCCTCTAAATTAAAGAATATTAAATACACTAGGGGCCTCACTTCACTTTACACACTACTTACTCTAAACTAGAGACCTTACTTTTACTTTAATGACTGGACTGTAGAAATACTCACCAGGTCCTACTTACCAATCAGCTCCTTCCCTGGTTGTGACGTCACTTTAGCGGTTTTGCAGTTGTTGTTTGACTGCTCCCACTCTCGGACTCTTTCCTGGGTATAAAGAACTACAGGGTGAAAAGTTAGGGAAAGCAAAGGCGAAGCAAGGGAGCTCCTCCTTCCACTCCTCACCTAACTCCCTCACTTACCCAACTCCCAGCGCTCTGTTCAAACCGCATTCAATAACCAAAAACAACAGCCTTTGAAGTGAGGCAACATTTATTTTGTTTTGAAGGGGGCCAATCAGGAATGGAAAAGAGACATTACATCAGAAATAAAACCATTGAAATTCTGGATATTAGGGGACAGCACACACGCTCGCACCACATCAAGGCTAACGTCAAAGCTGGGCCAAAATTCAGAGATGTTACGTTAATCAGAGATGACATCTAAGGCACTCATCAGTCACAGGACCATCCACAGGACCTCGATTATTGGATGACTGAATCCCGTCAGTTGGCACCTCGGGCACTCCCTCTTCATCAGCACGTCACTTCACCTTTCGCCAGGAGGCTGACGAGCAACATTCGTACTCTCAGGTCTCCTTCCCAATGGGGTCTGACAGATGAAACTATAAAGGCCAGGCTCTCCTTCATATGTGAGGACAGCTCAAAAGGAGGGTTTTGCATCATCGGCATAACATTCTGGTAACCCCATAGAGCAATTTCCCTTTACAACATTCTGCCATCAGTTTCAAGAGCAAGTGCAATTCGACAGGCTGGTGCCGCCACTGAGCTCTAGGGAGATGTTGGGAGTGGAGAGGGAGCCCAGGGTTACCTGTCCCAGGTTGAGTGCGATCCCTACAGTTTGTTTCTCGAGCTGATGTGGGCTGTGGCTTCTGACTGACTAATCTTAATGTGACATTGAGTCATTGTGTTTGCAGCTTAATATGGGAACAGAGGGAAAGTTACACAAATACAATTTAATTAAGTGACGATATTATACCAGTCATTCTCTTCACAACAGACTGACACCTGAACAATTTTGTAGCAGATCCCAAATCAGGAAAGCACATTCTCTGACGTCTCCTCATGTCTTCACCGTTAACTTTTGGGGAAAACAATCATTAAGAGAATGGTGCTTTGCTAGTGGAAAACTGTAAAATTATATCAGGGCTCTTTTGCCATCTCCTGGTTTCCGCTATATGATGATGCAGCCCCTTTTCTGGGTAATAATCTCCTCTTGGGAAATAATCCTCTCCACAGCAGATCCCTCTGTTGCTGTTTTCACTGCCTCAATGACCTATGGAAATAAAAACTGGACTTAAAACACAATCAATAAATAATAGAAATCCAAAAAAACCCATTTCCTTATTAGATTCTATCTCACACACTGGTTGACAGGCAACCTACTCAATGGCATTAACACAGACATTGCACGTACAGCAACTCTCCTCTCTGCCCCCATTCAAAGTGTGAGACAATCCAGTCTGTGTATTCCAGCCCTGCCACTCCCAGACTGACCCACATTCAGTCACGTTTGACAATACAATGCAAACTACTCTTCCAACCCCACCTGAGATACGGTGGATACTGATGAACACCACTGGAGGATGTCAGCTGAAACTGCTTCAAGCACGCAGGATTACAGCCCTTGATTTAGTTAACTTACTATCCTGCAATTTCAGCCCAGCAAGACCTTCCCAGCATTCACTGACTCTTCCTCAGGACCATCAACATTTCAAAAGTATATTTTATTTCTCCAACTGCCCTGGGAGAGATACTAATTTTGCTTTAATGTCTCAGCTATGTCATTTGCACGAAGGTTCTGCTCTTTCAATGCTGCAGCTTGAACTGTAGACATGAGCCATCATCAGGAAGATCCAGCTCCGCTTTTTCAGAGAAAATGTTGATCATACAAGACGATATTGATGAGGTGCCCAGAAAGACCTCAGCACTCGTATTGCACCATCCAACTGCTTTGTAAATGATTTCAGGGTTTTTGCCTTCACTGTACTACCCACAGCTCAAGAACTGATCAAGCTTCCCTCTTGTATTGTTCCACGGAAGCTCAACGTAAACTCGAGGAACAGCAAATCATCTTCCGATTAGGCACTTTGCAGCCTTCCGGACTCAATATCGAGTTCAATAATTTCAGATCATAACCTCGGCCTCTATTACTTTTTTCCTTTTAATTTTTTCCACCCCTTTGTTTTGGGTCCTCCTCCCCCCAACCCCCCCCCTCCTCCTTCGCCCCCCCCACCTCCTCCTTCCCCCCCCCCACCTCCTCCTTCCCCCCCCACCTCCTCCTTCCCCCCCCCTCCTTTCCTCCCCTCCTTTCCTTTGTTTCTCTCTCTCACCTGGCAGCTGTCCTTATCCTGCCAGTGCACTTCACACCTAATCTCAGCTGCCTTTTGTCTCCACGGGCCTATTGCCATCTCATCTGGCTTCTAATACCTTTTATTGTCTCCTTTTCTTCTTTTGTTCGATCGCAGCTTTGCCTTCGATCTTTTTATTTTCTTTCCAGTTTTGAAGAAGGGTTTCAACCCGAAACGTCAACTCAAATTTCTCTCCACAGATGTTGCCTGACCTGCTGAGTTTTTCCAGCATTCTCTGTTGTCATTTTGGATTTCCAGCATCTGCAGTATTTTGCTATCCTTCCCATTTACCTAGTTTATAATCTATTCAATTACCTCTTCTCAACCTTCCCTTCCTCATGAATCTGCTGCCTGACACATGGTGTCCCTCCTCTGCAACCCGCAGCAAGTTTTGTTTCACATCCCACTATTGTGTGGATGATGGGGTGTCCCCAAGAGTGGTACCGGAGCAAGGCATTGGATGGCATAGAGGCCATCGGTAAGTGAGTATCACGACTGTGCCGTGACTGTGCCCCAGCTAGCTGGAATTTCTCAGTCTTGCTGCTAATATGTAAAGTACATTTTATGGGATTTACTTACATCTTCTTGATAAGGAAATCCATTTGATTCCAACTTAGAGAAAACCAGCTTATTGTTAATTGTAACCTCAAAACTTCCTGAGAGAGAGAGAAAGATGATGTCAGGCATTATACTAACAGCAGCCAACGTGAAACCAGCTCCGACAACAAATGTAAACTTGTTCCAATAATAAAGAGTGAATCTCTGCTGTTTAGTGGTGAGCCGGGCTGGCTCTGATGACAGTTTCTGCTCCCATTTCCAGTCCCAGCAAAGCCACAGATTGTGAGGTGAAAGCAATGGGAAGCAATGGGCCCTTTTAAAAATCTGCTGCTACGGAAGGAAGCAGTGAGTGGACGGTAGAGGTACCCGGTCTCTGCGGAGGGCACTCGCCACTTGCCAGGTGAGCCTTCACTCTGCTGCCAACCGGTGGGTTTAATGAGGCAGGAAAGTCACAGCCGCTGTGTGGGGGATTTTTTTTGTGGAATGTGATGATCACAAAAAAGTGAAATATTTCAGAATATGCCACGATAAGCTTCACTGTACAATGTGGGGTCATTTAGTGAATAGAGTTAGATAAATCACAAGCAGTTAGACAGGAAGTTTTGTGAGATTGTAACAATAACAGAAAAAAGCAACAGTGAAACTTTGTCATAAAGTTCTGGGCTGAGTTTCTGCATCATTTAAACTTGTTCCAATAATAAAGACATGTGTTGGCTGAAGTCTGACCAAGTTGCTGTTAAATGTTCCACATATTATTTTTTATTGCCTCACTCACCTGTCTGCCCTATGAAACCCGTCACATTTGTGCCTGGAACTCGCTCCCTGATTTCATTCGCCAGGGACAAGTAACGGGTCAGGAATCCTCATCCAGAACTGGGGAGAGATTTATAAAGATTGTTAAATGTTGCATACATTCCCAGTGCCTCTGTTTGGGAGATTTACCGATCAGCTGTGCAGACTGTTTCTTACACCAGAGATCACCTGTGGCTGATGTTTTTTCCCCAAACATTAATGTTTTTATATTGAAAGATTAAAAAACACAAATGCTGGAAATCCAAGCGTCTGAAAGAGAAAGATTAACGTTTCAATGTGATCTGTCACCAGGAAAGAAAGCTCTGACGAACGACTCGATCCCTTTTCTCTGAACATTCCCAACATCTTGTGTTTATTTCAATATTTTTTATCTTTTGTGGATTTGAAAAAAGTTTGAAGATTTCTTTGTTGTTTATCAAACCAGATCTGGAATCCCAGTGTCCCAGCCCCAGGTCGCCTGTGTGGACAACCCGCTTTAATCTCCGATCTGAAAGGTGTGAACATTGTGTCTGTAAATCCCTCGAGTGAACAAGTGAGAAATTCACCTCCGCCGCCAGACTCTGACAAACCGCCCCGGACCCCCGGATCAATTTCTGCAAAAACTAGACCCGAAAACCTTCCACAGGCGGGGCTCGGGCCAGCTTCTAAACTAACCCCGGGGATTCTCGCCGTCAGTCCGGGCTGGACCGAGTCCAGACCCCGGGCAGCAAGTTCCGATCATTTGCGGACATTTCGCAGTTTGCGCCGGGCGGAAACACTCACCAATATTCGATAGTCACTTCCACCGGCATCGCCTCCGCCACAGTCTGCGCCAGACTTTGCGGACTCGCCAAGCGCAGCGACTCGGAACCTGAGCCGCAGCGCCGGACCTCGGTCGAGTGCCGCCCGCAGCATGTCATCCCTGGAGGCGGGCAAGAGCCGCAACCCGCCCCCGCCCCCTCAACCCCAACGGTGACGTCTCCGGGGCCGCACTTGTGATTCACTCAGCGTGAAATAGGCGGCGGCGGGGCCGGGATCCGGGCTCGCGGCTGGTTCTTGGACACCAAGAACCTCAGGACACAGCGGGTGATCTGTCTACACAAGTAGCCATGTGACAGTGACAGTATGACTACCGTCCAAAGCCACGCCATAAATTAGAGACAATGCTACTCTCCAAAGGTTCCTTCAATATTGATTACTTCATTTAAAGCTCCAAATGGCCACAACTCAAGATTTGCATTTAACTCACGCCTTTCAAGCTCTCCTGCCGTCCCAAAGCAGACCAGTTAAGTATTATTTGAAGCGTTGTCACTGTTGTAATGTAGGAAAGGCACAGTAAGCTCCCACAAACAGCAATGAGAATGACCAGATCATCTGTTTTAAGCATTGGCTGAAGGATAAATATTGGCCAGGAGAATTTTTAATATAGAATAATTAATACTGACAAGACATATAGACAAAATATGATCCACTTTATCCCCACACATTTTAATGATGAAAGTACCAAGAGCTCAGATTGCTCCTGGCCAGTGGGGATTGTAGCAGGTTTCTGCTGTACTTCACTGCTGCCCAAATTGAGCCGGTACCTTTAATGTAGAACAATGTCCTAAGGGACTTCAGAGAGGCGTAAGGGACAGGGGGCACTGAACCAAATGAGGAAAGATTAGGAGAGGTGACCAAAAGCTTGGTCAAAGAGGAAGGTTTTAAGGAGGGTCTTTAAGAAGGGGAAGGAGAAAGTGGTGTTTAAGGAAGGAATTTCAGAGAGTGGGGCCTAGTTGGCTGAAGACAGCTACCACTAGTGGGGAAAGGGAGCGAGGATTCACAAGAGGCTGGAGTCAGAGGAATGGACAGTTCAAGGGGTAGGTTGTAGGGCTGGAGGAGGTTTTAGAGATATTGAGCAGAGGAATTTAAATGCTAGACTGAAAATTTTAAATTTGACGCTCTGTTGGACTAGTAACCATTGTAGGCCAGTGAGGAAAAGGGTGATTGGCAAGCAGGCCTTGTTCTGGGCTAGGACAGGAATGGCAGAGTTTTGGATGAGCTGAAGATTGTGGAGGACAGGAGGCCGACCAGGGGAACAATGGAGTAATTGAGCCTGGAGGTGGCAGAGGGTTCCAGTGGTGGATTGGCTGAGGTAAGGAGAGAAGTGGGTGAAGTTACACAGGTGGGTGTAGGCAGTCTGTATTGGAGAGGATATGGGGGCAGGAGGTGAGCTCAGTGTTGAACAGGATGTTGAAGTTGTGATCAGTCTGGTCCAGCAGAGACAGTGACCAGGGAGGGGGAATCAATCATCCAAGAATGGCAGCAGAGACAGTGGAGGGGTCAAGAGAGATGGTGGCGGTAGAGCTGGGTGTCATTACCATACATGTGGAAGCTGACCTCATGTCTGTGGATGATCATATAGAATCATAGAATGGTTACAGCACGGAAGGCGGTCATTTGGCCCGTGCCAGCTCTCTGCAAGAGCACCTCAGCTAGTCCCACTCTCCGCCCTTTCCCCGTATCCCTGCAAATTTCCTTCCTTCAGGTACTTATCCAACTCCCTTTTGAAAGACATGATCGAGTCTGCCTCCACTACCAGTGCATTCCAGATCTTTCCAGACCCCTCATGATTTTGAGCTCTCAAACCTCTTCTCAATCTTCTCTGCTCCAAGGAGAACAACCCCAGCTTCTCCAGTCTATTAACGTGACTGAAGTCCCTCGTTCCTGGAATCATTCTCGTAAATCTTTTCTGCACCCTCTCTAATGCCTTCACTTCCTTCCTAAAGTGTGGTGTCCAGAATTGGACACAGTACTCCAGTTGGGGCCGAACCAGTGTTTTATACAGGTTCATCATAATTTCCGCACTTTTGTACTCTATATCTCTATTTATGAAGCCCAGGATCCCGTAAGCCTTTTTAACTGCTTTCTCAACCTGCCCTGCCACCTTCAACAATTTGTGCACACATACCCCTAGGTGTCTCTCTCGTTCATGCACCCCCTTTAGGATTGTACCATTTAGTTTATATGTCCTCTCATTAAATGTATCACTTCACACTTTACTGCGTTAAATTTCATCTGCCACGTGTCCGCCCATTTCACCAGCCTGCCTATGTCTTCCTGAAGTCTATCACTCTCCTCACTGCATTTCCAAGTTTTGTGACATCTGCAAATTTTGAAATTGTGTCCTGTACACCCACGTCCAAGTCATAATATATATCAAGAAAAGCAGTGGTCCAAGAACCAATCCCTGGGGAACACCACTGTATACCTTCTTCCAGTCCTATAAACAACCGTTCCCCACGACTCTGTTTCCTGTCACTCTGTTCCCTAGCCACTGACTCCATCCCTCTCCCTAACATCTGTCTGAGGCTGAACCACACTGTTCGCAACCTTGGTGTCATATTTGACCCTGAAATGAGCTTCCAACCACATATCCGCAGCATAACAAAGACCGCCTATTTCCACCTCCGTAACATCGCCCATCTCCGCCCTTGCCTCAGCTCATCCGCTGCTGAAACCCTCATCCATGCCTTTGTTACCTTTAGACTTGACTATTCCAATGCACTCCTGGCTGGCCTCCCACATTCTACCCTACGTAAACTTGAGGTCATCCAAAACTCAGCTGCCCGTGTCCTAACTTGCACCAAGTCCCGTTCGTCCATCACCTCTGTGCTCGCTGACCTACATTGGCTCCCGGTTAAGCAGCACCTTGATTTCAAAACCCTCCATGGCCTCGCCCCTCCCTATCTCTGTAATCTCCTTCAGCCCCACAACCCCCCCACCCCCCCGAGATATCTGCAAGAATAGCTACTTGGGGAACTCCCAAGATGACAGTGCAGGTTGGCAAGAGAAGTCGTTGCTAGAGATGTTCTGGTTACGATCAGCTCCTTCCATTTACACCTAAAGTCGCTGGATAAAGTTCAGAAATGTTGGGAACTTTCAATTATTTCTGTGGGTGTATAATCTGCCTTCTCATTGTAACTTGACTGCTAATGTACTCTATAAATCTTTCAATGTGCATATTCCTGGTAGGTTACTGGCAGCAATAGCAATCACTAGACAAACATTATAACAAGTGAGGTCCCAGTTTGCTAGAACTAGTTGGCATTTATATACCAGAAATCATAGCCCAATGACACAGGCTCCTTTTAACAGACCAGCATCTTCATTTATCTGAATAGCTCTTACAAAAGTCCTTCACACATGAACTGAACTCATCATCTGAAAGTAGGCTTTGCATTGTGTATCTAGCAGCAAGAATGCTCTGCAGCCCAGTGGGGTATACAGCACAACAAGAGTACATTTATTTCAAAAATCTTTTATTAGATTAAATGATGTACAAAATTTATGCAGCATGATACCACCAACTCTTGGCTTTCGCCATCCAACCTATGTAAAACCACCATCTTATTTTATTACAAGTTGTGTTCGTGCCTTAGGAACAGTATCTATAAGATACATTAGATTAAAAATTATACAGCTCTTCATATAAACACCCTTGTTTTAAAAATGACAATAGTACCTCTTTTTGTAACATAGAAAAGATGCCTCAATGCTACCATTTACATAAATATTTTAAGGTAGACACGTGGCTTTGTCGTGTTGACAATTCAACCGATTTGGGTCTCATATTATTTATTTGCATAAAGATAGATTGCAATCTGCCCATTACCATATTTACAAGGATTTCAATACTTTTTCTTTTAAATTCAATCTGCATGTACCACAAATACTAGCATTACACCTAAGTGTATACATAATTGAAATTCATTAAAATCAGGTCACCAGAACATCTTTTGGACTGTGCTGGCTAGACAATCATCTCAGATTTTTATTGTATTATTTATTGATAGGCCTAGTAAAACCCGTCGGATTTTGTCAGACAAAACACTAAGTCATCACATTTTATCGAGTATTTTTCTGCAAACTCTTGGTTTGAATAAATATTATTTGCACCTCAGTACAGTTGAGTTTGTACCAGTTTACATGGCTTTACTTAATAAATTGATTAAAAAATGGTTTAAAACGTATGTGTTGTGAAGACTTAAAATTGGACATTTACCTTTGCTTAAAATCTTGACACTGTTCCAATTAAGTTTGCTTTCCACATAGATTGCCTGCTGAGTGTACCTTTTTTCTCCTGCTATCTGATCACTGCAGGTTATTCGCTGCTTGTGTCATTGCTGCAATTCTCAACAGGCCAAGACACAAGTACAAAATCGCCAGTTACATTTAGATTGTACTGAATGCATTATACGAGACTACAGATATGTCACAGCATCCTTTACCCCTTCATTTCAACGCACCATCCAAGGTTAGATTTTGGAAGTCGCAGCCACAGAACTCCTCGTGGTCCTTCAGATACAGCGAGAGGCGACTTCAGGCAATTTCAAGTATCAGGCTTGAGGAAACGCTCCCTGTACCATTCTCAGTGTCTAAATCATCAAGCGTATAGAATTTCTTACATCTTTGGTACCACTGCCAGACTGGATTGCAACTTCCACATCATCTTGAGACATTATCACTTTGTCCGGTGTATAATCATTTCGCTTGATATCTAAGCACAGAAAACAAGATGTTGCTTTTTTTTGATCCAGCACACAATGAAAATGAATCAGTAAAGGTAAATAAAACAGATCCTCTTGGTCTGTCTTTTTGCAGATGTTAAAACGACTGAGGGGGGAGCAGGGAGATCGGCGATTGTCCTAGCTAACCTTTCTCCTTACACTAACATCCACCAAAAGCAAATTAAACTCATCATTCATTTCAGCGCTGTGTGTAAAACAGCTACTGTGTTTGTAGGTACATGTCATTGCTCTGGAAGGTAATTCATTGTATGTGAAGCACCTGGAGATGTTTCTGACATGTGATAGGCAAATATAAATGCTCATTTTCCTTACCCACTCTGGAGGTTGCTTACCACAGTTTCCTCCAATTTCTCATGGATGGATTATACCAGCTCCAATGTAGCACCTGCCCCTTCCATCGTATTATCTAACCACAGGCTTCTTTGCCTGCTCTTTTGATTCATTACACAACATAGGAACAGGAGGAGGCCATTCAGCTCCTGAGCCTATTCCACCACTTCGATCATGGTTGATCCGTAACTTAACTCCATTTACCCCCCTTTCCTTCCATACCCCATAATACCCATGCTGAACAAAAATTTATCAAACTGAGTTTTGACATTTTTAATTGACCCCCAGCCTCAACAGCTTTTTGGGAGAGAGTTCCACATTTCCACTTTGTGTGAAGAAGTGTTTCCTGACATCACTCCTGAACGGCCTGGCTCTAATTTTAAGGTTCTGTCCCCTTGTTCTGGACTTCCCCCACCAGAGGAAATAGTTTCTCTCCCTCTACCTTATCAACTCCATTAATCATTTTAAACACCTCAATTAGATCACCCCTTAATCTTCTATTCTCAAGGGAATACAAGCCCAGTCTATGGAACCGGTCCTTATAATTTAACCCTTTTAGCCCCGTTATTCTGGTGAATCTGCGCTGCAGCCCCATCAAGGCCAATATATGCCCAGAACTGAACGCAGTGTCCAGATGTGGACTAACCAGAGTTTTATACAACAGTAGCATAACTTCCACCCTTTTGTATTACAGCCTCCTTGTGATGAAGGCAACATTCCATTAGCTTTTTAATAATTTTTTGTACCAGTTCACTGTGATTTCTGCACTTGGGCCCCGAAATCTCTCCGCTCCTTCACAGTTCCTCGCTTCTCACCATTTAGAAAATACTCTGCTTTATCTTTTTTAGATCCAAAGTGAAGGACCTCACACTTCACCACGTTAAACTCCATCTGCCACAGTTTTGCCCACTCACTTAAACGATCAGTGTCCCATTGCAACTTTCTGCTTCCATCTCCACTGCGCCTCCTAACCTAGTGTTGGATGTATGGCTCTCAATTCCTTCATCTAAATCATTTATAAATATAGTGAAAAACTGAGCCATCAGTCCAGATCCCTGGGGAAAACCACGAGTCACATCCTGCCAATTGGCGTATATACCCATTAACCTAGCTCCCTCTTCCACCTCCTAACCAATTCCCTATCCATGTAAAAGGGTGGCCTCCAATTCCATGTACTTCCATTTTTCCTAACAGTCTCTTGTGTGGAACCTTATCAAATGCCTTCTGAAAGTCCACGTGGTATCAAGAAACGGCTGAGCGCACTGGATACAGCGAAGGCTGTGGGCCCCGACAACATCCCAGCTGCAGTGCTGAAGATTCGTGCTCCAGAACTAGCCACGCCTCTAGCCAAGCTGTTCCAGTACAGCTACAACACTGGCATCTATCCGACAAAGTGGAAAATTGCCCGGCCTATGTCCTGTCCACAAAAAGCAGGACAAATCCAATCCGGCCAATTGCCACCCCATCAGTCTACTCTCAATCATCAGCAAAGTGATGGAAGGTGTCATCGACAGTGCTATCAAGCGGCACTTACTCACCAATAACCTGCTCACCGACGCTCAGTTTGGGTTCCACCAGGACCACTCGGCTCCCGACCTCATTACAGTCTTGGTCCAAACATGGACAAAGGAGCTGAATTCCAGAGGTGAGCCGAGAGTGACTGCCCTTGATATCAAAGCAGCATTTGACCGTGTGTGGCACCAAGGAGACCTAGTAAAACTGACGTCAATGGGAATCGAGGGGAAAACTGTCCACTGGTTGGAGTCATACCTAGCACAAAGGAAGATGGTTGTGGTGGTTGGAAGCCAATCATCACAGCCCCAGGACATCACTGCAGGAGTTCCTCAGGGCAGTGTCCTCGGCCCAACCATCTTCAGCTGCTACATCAATGACCTTCCCTCCATCATAAGGTCAGAAGTGGGGATGTTCGCTGATGATTGCAGTGTTCAATTCCATTCGCAACTCCTCAGATAATGAAGCAGTCCGTGCCCGCATGCAAGATCGACAACATTTGGGTTTGGGCTAAGTGGCAAGTAACATTTGTGCCACACAAGTACCAGGCAATGATCATCTCCAACAAGAGAAAGTCTAACCACTGCCCCAAGACATTCAATGCCATTACCATTGTTGAATCCACCACCATCAACATCCTGGGGGTCACCGCTGGCCAGAAACTTAACTGGACCAGCCACATAAATACTGTGGCTACAAGAGCTGGTTAGAGGCTGGGTATTCTGTGGCGAGTGTCTCACCTCCTGTCTCCCCAAAGCCTTTCCACCATCTACAAGGCACAAGTCACAAGTGTGATGGAATAATCTCCACTTGCCTGGATGAATGCAGCTCCAACAAGACTCAAGAAGCTCGACACCATCCAGGACAAAGCAGCCCACTTGATTTGCACCCCATCCACCACCTTAAACATTCACTCCCTCCACCACCGGCGCACCATGTCTGCAGAGTGTACCATCTACAAGATGCACTGCAGCAACTCGCCAAAGCTTCGACAGCATCTCCCAAACCCGTGACCTCTACCATCTAGAAGGACAAGGGCAGCAGACACATGGGAACACCACCACCTCCAAGTTCCTCTCCAAGTCACACACCATCCTGACTTGGAAATATATCACCATTCCTTCATCGTCGCTGGGACAAAATCCTGGAAGTCCCTACCTAACAGCAATGTGGGAGTACCTTCACCACACGGACTGGAGCAGTTCAAGGTGGCGGCTCACCACCACCTTCTCAAGGGTAATTAGGGATGGGAGATAAGTGCTGACCTAGCCAGCGACGCTCACATCCAAGAATGAATAAATAAAAATAAATAAATCCATGCTGGCTCTCTGATCAGCTTATATTTGGTCCAAATGCAGTGTCTAACAATAGATTCTAGTAACTTTCCCACAACAGATGTTAGTCTAATAGGCCTATAATTTCCCCAATTTATCTCTCCCACCCTTCTTAAATAATGGCGTGACATTGGCAATTTTCCAATCCAAGGGGACAATTCCTGGTTACCATTAACATTCCCAGATAAAATTCTCAGTGTTTAAATCCATCCACGGACTCCCCTCTCCCTATCTCTGTAACCTCTTCCATCTCTATGACCTCTCCCTCCCCAACACTCCGTTTTTTGACTCTGGCCTCTTGTACATTCCCCTACCCCTCTGATGGATAAATACATTGTGGTAATGAACCGTCCAGATTAGGAACCTCCCAGATTCAATCCTTGGTTTTTGCTGAATTAGTCAAATCCTAGATAAAGGGCCCTACAACTGACCACAGTATTTCCAAGGTTAGGGAAAGAAATCTGATAGTCAGAGCTCCTGTTCTACCCAGCTGCTGATGCTGGAAATGCACACGAGGATGTTGCACGTGATCAAATAACCCAACAGCCGTTAGCCGGCTCACCTAGAATCACCACATTTGGATGAGGTGTCCGGGTCACCAACACTTGCGAAATTATTGCCCAGCATAGGTCACTAAGGGGAGGGCAAAAAAAAAAGCACACCGTAAAATCTTACCAGGAAGTTTGAGTCTCCCACAGCATGAATTACAACGGTGTTTAGTCCGAAAATTCTTAACCGCATCTTCACCCAAATTAGCAGGTCCAAATACCATGTCATGTGACCTGAAAAAGAAACACCATAAATAAACCTGGACACAGCAGTTAACTTAGAGATTGTATCACACGATGTAGATAACATGGCTGGATGCTTCAAAAGTCCATCTGCAGACTCAAAGAAATCTCAACTACATTTCATACTATGGCTTTTCCCAAGTGGCAAAATATTCAGCTTCAGCTAGATCATTCAGTAATGAAGCACACTGAAGAGGGATTCCCTTACATTTGTCTCTTGCTGCATATCACAAAACACTAAAAGCAGCACCTCGAGTGGATAAGGCCATAAAAAGACTAATGTAACACTGGGCTTTATGGCAGCAGGTACAGACTATAAATGTCAAGATGTAATGGTGAACCTATGTAAAACCTTAGTACGGTCACAGTCGGAGTGCTAGAAACATACTGTGTTCATTTTTGGGCTCCTGGCCCAGAAATTCGGGTCTCCACGGGTGAGTACGCACGGTTTTCTGCATGCACTGCGCATGCGCGGGAAACTGGCACTTCCGATCCTCTGAACGAAGGGGTTCAGAGGTCCAACGCGCGCGCAGGAGGGGCTGCGCGTGCGCTTTGAACTTAGGTTTTTTTTTGCAGGTTTTCACGCGAGGTTAAGCCTGCAGGATTTACACATTTAAAAAGCAGGCATAAGGCCTGCTTTTTACAAGGTAAGTGGTCAATTAATTAAAATTAAAACATTTTTTCCACAGGTTTATTATTTTTAAATGCTTTAAAGCAAGTTAAGTTTATTTTTAGCCCCTTTTTTATAAAATTATTTTTTTCAAAAATTTAAATTATTGTTTAAAATAGTTATTTAAAAAAAAAATGTATTTGAAGGTTTACTGCTATTTTGGGGCCCGTAGTATTCATAAGTTTTCACAGGTCTACCTGTCAATCTTATGGGCTTTTCCCTCCTCCGATTGGCTGCCCATGGCTCACGTGATCCCAGGGGACACATCGCACTAACTACGCCCCTGGGACACGCAAGCACAGCACGCCGGCAGCTGGGCCAGGCCCCGGAGCGGAATTCCACAGGGCCCTACAGCTCAATTGCCGGCGCGCAAGGTAAGTGCAGGTCGGGGGCTTGCACCCACGGGAAGCCCTCAACCCGAATTTCTGGGAATATCTCATCTGAAAAACAGCACTCAACAGTGCGGCACTCCCTCAGTACTGCCCCTCCGACAGTGCAGCACTCCCTCAGTACTGCCCCTCCGACAGTGCGGCGCTCCCTCAGTACTGCCCCTCCGACAGTGCGGCGCTCCCTCAGTACTGCCCCCCCCCCCCCCCCCAACCACAGTGCGGCACTCCCTCAGTACTGCCCCCCCTCAGTACTGCACTGAACGGTCAGCCTACACTATGTGCGCAAATCCTGAAGCAGGGCTTGAACGCACAACCTTCTGACTCAGTGGCAAGAGTGACCCACTGAACCACGGCTCACACGCACGTAGATAGAAACAGAGTTTTCAGTAGTTGAGGGGTCTAGACCAAGGGGACATAGATTCAAGTAGATTGGCAGAAAAAATGTACTGGAAGGGTCGAGGGCGGTAATGGAGAAGTACAGCTGGGTATCACTTGTGTACATGTGGAAGTTGGCCCCCAAGTCTGTGGGGTGGGGGGGAGCAAGGATAGATCCTTGGGGGACTAGAGGTGACACTGAGATGTGAAGAGAAGCTACAATCAGATTTGGAAGAATAGTACCAAACAGGGATGTCCTTTGTAGCTGGACAAGGGAGGAGAGGTGTTAAAGGAGGGGTTGTGATCAATCTAGTTGAAGGCCAAGGAAAGGTCGAGGTGGATGAGATGGGGTAATGCACAACAGACACAGAAAATGTTTTGAGACTTTGGTTAAGGTTGTTTCGGTGCTGTGGGAGGAGTGGAATTCTGACTGGCGGGATTCAAACGGTGTTAAAGAGATGGGCATGTATCTAGGAGGGATCTTCAAGGACCCTGGAGAGAATAGATGGTTGGAGATGGGGCAGTAGCTAATGAGAACAGAGGGGTCGAGAGTTTCTTTATAAAAAGAGAGTTGATAATGTCAGTTTATGAAAGGGAAGGGGACGGTGCCAGAGGAGAGGGATCTATTTACAGTATCAGCGAGCATGGGGCGGAGAACAACAGTTGGGTGATCAGCAGTTTAGTGGCACTGAGCTGAATGGGCAGGAGGCGTTGATGAGCTTGGAGAGGGATGTGGTCCGTGCGTCAACAACTAGAGAGATGAGAATTGAGGGCTAGAGTGGGAGAGGACTGGGATGTGTTCCATGGATCAAGGCTGGCAGATCTAGGGATGTCCGATGTCCTTGTGGGAGCAATGCAAATTTAATTGCCACAAATTAAAAAGGGGTGGAGGCAATGTTCCCTCTAATTTTTTTTGTACTGAGCGGGCCACGACCTCCTCTAAGCGCGACCTTTTTGTCCGTGGGCAAATTTTAAAACAACTTTTACGACGACAGCAACCACTTAAAAGCATATATACAGTAATGCCATATTGCCACCCCACCATCTCAAATCATGAGACAATCAGACATGGTTCTACACAAGTTTAACATAACTTCTCTGCTTTTGAATTCTATTCCTCTAGAAATGAGCCCCAGTGTTTTAATTGCATGTTTATGGCTTTTTTAACTTGCATTGCTACTTTTAATTTTGTGATTCTGTACCCGTAGAACCCTTTGCACCTCTACCCCATTTAGACTCTTATTTTCCAAGGAGTAGGTCGCCTCCTTATTCCTCCTTCCAACCTCACCCTCATCTATATTGAAATTCATTTGTCATTTACATGCCCATTCTGCTAGTTTGTTTACGGTAGAATTAATTAAAAGCTTTCAGTTCGTCATGTACAAACTCTATTTATAAAAAATTACTCATCAGAAATGACTGGGATATAAAAGAACTGCATAATAATGCATTAACACTTCAGAAACATCAGTTACACAGTTATGCATCGACAAACAATCCAAAAAGCCCAAGGTGAGCTAAAAGAGGCATATCTATTCATGCAATTAGTATTAATTTTAAAGTTTTCAATGTATTAGCCATGTCACTGACATGCTGTATATCCACATATAAGTAATTAGAATATTGATCACAATGCAACGAGACAACCAACAAATATAAAGGGGGGAAAATTGAGTCGTGCCCCCTTTGGGGCGCTAACTTCGCTAACTACTTTTAGCACCCCGAAAAAATTTGCGCCCCCGTGCCCAAAATTCACCGGTAGCGCCCAAGAGGGAGGCGGGGCACTACTGGAAGCGCCCCGCCTCCCACTTGGGGCACTGCTAGTGAATATTGCGGCGCTACGTGCCACAGTTCCATGCTCTGCGGCATGTTGCGCCGCGGTACTGCAGGCCTTCCTCCCCTTATTAAAGGGGAGGGGCCTAGCACAGCGCGATCCGGGGCCCAGCTGGGCCACCAGGGGTCGGCGTGCTGGCAAAAGAGCCCAGCACTCAAGAGGAGCGCAGCCGGCACTACGCCGGGGGGGGGGGGGGGGGGGGCTGCAGAGGCGGCCGGGGACGACAGAGGGGGCAGGTGCTGGCAGGCGGCCAGCAACAAAAATGGCCGCCCGGCACTTCCCCTTTAATTTGCACCGACCGGCTGCAGGTAGGCCCCCCTGACCCCGTTGGACATAGTGTCCGGTGGTAAGTCAGGGGGCGCTACCGAAGATCGCGGCAGGGGTGCTAACTTCCCACTGAATTTCTCGGGAGGCATTGCCGGTGCCGTGCCCAGGCGCTAGTTGCTTTGCGCCGTAGGGCGCTAACAGGAGGCGTAAACCAACCGAATTTTTAGGACAAAGTGCTGTAGTTCTTTAGTTCACAGTGTTAAAAAGAATTGAACAAAAATGGGTATCCGTATTTCCAACTTCAATCACTTCCATTAATAAACATTGTGGTCTTGAACCAGCACACCCTCAATGCAACATGTCAGAAATGCAGCACTTATTCACAAGTGCAGAAAAACACATACATAATTTGCATCACCGAATTAAAAACAAAAAGCAGGAAAAGCTGTGATTTAACAGAAATAAACATTCATCTTTCTTCCTGGACAGGAGAACCAATCAGACTGACTTGGAAATGTTTACCAATATGTTGATGTAAAGATGTTAATTTACGAATTTTGCTTCTAATGGTTTTTCTCTCAAACATTCTCCACAATATTAATCCCTACTCTTATCACGAAAAGTGTGGAATTATTTTAGGTACTTCCCAATTAAATAGTGGGAAACGAACTTCATTGTAATCTCAATTTTTAATCTCACATTTCAAACATTTATACCAAATCAAAATTGTACATCGTCAGTTTAATCAAAGTATTTTCTGTGTCTTTCTCAATAAACAAATAGTTTCTTCTAAAGTAGCTTCCTGCCATTTTTATACATCATTACATAACTCGTGTTTCTATTAACACTCCACTAAACGTTTAAGAGGAAACGTACATTTACATTATTCCTGGGACTTTAAAGGATTAGAGAACGACAGACAAAATAAAACGGTTTGTGTTTTTCCCTTTTTTGGTTCTCTTAAAAAAAAAAAATATCATTAAGACATTTATGAAGTCAATAAAAAGTAATATGTAACTCCTACAAATCCTCCTCATCCTCAACAGCGTGGTTGCATTTTTGTGTAAAGCTACTCACTTCAGTCAATCATTCAAAATCAAATATTGAGAAATTTCAATTTTAAAAAGGTTTTAAGCATTTCAGAATCTCATTAAAAGCGTTTGGACTTCAAGACCTGGTTGAAACTTGTTTGGAGGAGGAGAAAATTGATTTTTGTTTCTGTTTCTTCCAAAATCATATTCAAAACTTAGGGGGGGGGGGGGGGGGGGGGAGTGTTTGTAACACTCATTTTTTGTGAAAAGTTCATTAAAAATCTTTAAATTCTTTCAAGTCTCATTGCAGCTTTGACAGAAGTTGCTCCAAGTTTCTCATTCCCTCTTCAACACTGTCGCAAAACATACAACAAAAAATAATAAAATAAACTCTAATTCGAAGTGGAACTTAAATAAGAAAGTGCTTAAACTTCCTCAGAAGGCAGTGAGGTTATCCATCTCCCAGCCTTGGTGATGAGTTGGGATCAGTTTAGGAGAATTTGTTGCTTCTTTCCACTGCTGTTCCTTCCATCTCTCAGAGACTCTGAGGTACAAACGGGAGCACAAACTTTCTCCCCTCTCTCGTAACATGATTAAAATAATCTTGATAGACTCTTTCAAAAAGGGGACAACACCTGGCAAAATTTAACTGGAACTTACCGCGAGACATTTAACATCACTTTCCCGTATTTTTTTCCAGCTTTAAACAATTTTCAAAAAAAAATTAACTTTGTTTCACAGGGGGCCTAAAACTAGTTTGCTTTAGCCTCCTTCTAGCGGCCATTGCACATGTGCTGCACCTCCACCTGTGTTGTTCCAAAGTACGCTCAGTCCCCAGGAACGGACTACATGCATCTGGACCCACACCCCTTTCTTTGTCCCCTCTCTCTCCCCCAGTCAGTCTCTCTCTCTCCCCCAGTCAGAGTCTCTCTCTCTCTCTCTCTCTCTCTCTCCCCCCCAGTCAGTCTCTCTCTCTCTCTCTCTCCCCCAGTCAGTCTCTCTCTCTCTCCCCCCCAGTCAGTCTCTCTCTCCCCCCCCAGTCAGTCTCTCTCCCTCCCCCCCAGTCAGTCTCTCTCTCTCTCCCCCCCAGTCAGTCTCTCTCTCTCCCCCCCAGTCAGTCTCTCTCTCTCCCCCCCAGTCAGTCTCTCTCCCTCCCCCCCAGTCAGTCTCTCTCTCTCTCTCTCTCCCCCAGTCAGTCTCTCTCTCTCTCCCCCAGTCAGTCTCTCTCTCTCTCCCCCAGTCAGTCTCTCTCCCTCCCCCCCAGTCAGTCTCTCTCTCTCTCTCTCTCCCCCCCAGTCAGTCTCTCTCTCTCTCTCTCTCTCCCCCCCAAGTCAGTCTCTCTCTCCCCCAGTCTCTCTCCCTCCCCAGTCAGTCTCTCTCTCTCTCTCTCCCCCAGTCAGTCTCTCTCCCCCAGTCAGTCTCTCTCTCCCCCAGTCAGAGTCTCTCTCTCTCCCCCCCCAGTCAGTCTCTCTCTCTCTCTCCCCCAGTCAGTCTCTCTCTCCCCCCCAGTCAGTCTCTCTCTCTCTCCCCCCGTCAGTCTCTCTCTCTCTCCCCCCGTCAGTCTCTCTCTCTCCCCCCCAAGTCAGTCAATTCAATTCAATTCAATTCAAATGCTTTATTGGCATGAAAGTTTACAGAGAACCATATTGCCAAAGCTTACATAGCAAAAAGGTACAGTTTTCCAACATTCTGTAGGTGTCAATCGATTTGACATTTGTTGGGTACATACAATATTACTTTTAAACAATATTAATTTTAAACAGTCTTTGTACTTCATTTGGTACGTTCAATATTAATTTTAAACAGTCTTAATTTTAAACAGTCCTCAGGTTGTGACATGTTGTTACATATTTGGCCCCAAGGTATGGTCTGTCTCCTTCTCCTAGGACTAATCTCAATTTTGACAGGTCATCCAATTCCTTGAAATCTGGGGTTGTTTGGCTTAGCTTGTTGAATAATATGTTTCTTGATGTGTTGAATTTTTCGCATTTTAGGAGGAAATGCATCTCTGTTTCAACCTCGCCGGCCAGACATTGATCGCATATTCTATTCTCTCTAGGCTGCCAGGATTTCTTGTATCTGCCTTTTTCAATTTCCAGTTGGTGGTCGCTTAGTCTGTACCTGGTGAGGGTCTGTCTCTGTTTTGTGTCTCTGATGGTCGTGAGGTAGTCTGCCAGTTTATATTCTCTTTTTAGGGCCCGGTAACATTCTAATCTGCTTTGGCTTTCGGTTATTTTGTTCCAATGTTCCAGGTAGGTTTCTTTGCATTTTTTAATGATTTGGTTCACTCGGATTGGTGTTTGGACGGCTGTGTTGGTCTGGGGCTGGTCAGGGTCCGGCTGAGTACTTAGTTTCCGTAGCAGCTGACTCAGGGGACTCTTTTCTGGGTTTAGCTCTTGGGTCTGAAAGGCTTTGAAATGAAGGGTGTCTGGGGAGCTAGATTTGAGGTGATTTAGGAAGTTTAGTGCTCGTTTTTGGATGTTTATTATCAGTGGGTATCTGCCTAGTTCGGCTCTGCATGCATTTGTTGGCGTTTTTCTTTGGGTGCGAAGGATGCTTCGGCAGAATTCTGCATGTAGGGCTTCTATTGTATGTTTTTCCCATTTAGTGTAGCTTTGGTGATTTAGCGGGCCCCATACTTCACTACCGTACAGTGCAATGGGCAGGATTATGCTGTCAAATATTTTGAGCCAGATTTTGATTGGGATTTGGATGTTGTAGAATTTTCTTTTTATTGCATATAGGGCTCTTCGGGCTTTTTCTTTTAGTGCATTCACTGCTATGCTGAAGCTCCCTGATGCTGTAATAGTTAGACCAAGGTAGGTGTAGCTCATAGTGTGTCCTATAGTGGTATCACTGAGGGTAAACTGGTATTTGTTTTCCTGACATCTGGGCCTTTTTTGAAAAATCATGATGTTCGTTTTCTTTAGATTTACTGTTAGAGCCCAATTTTGGCAGTATTTGTCGAGTAGGTCTAGTTGTTGCTGTAATCCCTGTTCTGTGGGAGACAGCAGAACCAGGTCGTCCGCATAGAACAGGGATTTCACTTCTCCATCCAGGAGACGGAGACCTGGTGACTCGCTTTGCTCCAGCATGTCTGCTAATTCATTTATGTATATGTTGAACAGGGTCGGGCTCAAATTGCAGCCCTGCCGGACGCCTCTTCTCTGGGTGAAGAAATCGGTGCGTTTGTCTCCAATTTTGACCCCGCATTTGTTTTTCAGATACATTGATTTAATAAGGTCATAGACTTTGCCCCCTATTCCACACTGTGTCTCTCTCTCTCTCCCCCAGTCAGTCTCTCTCTCTCTCCCCCAGTCAGTCTCTCTCTCTCTCTCTCTCCCCCAGTCAGTCTCTCTCTCTCTCTCCCAGTCAGTCTCTCTCTCCCCCAGTCAGTCTCTCTCTCTCTCTCCCCCAGTCAGTCTCTCTCTCTCTCCCCCCCAATCAGTCTCTCTCTCTCTCTCCCAATCAGTCTCTCTTTCTCTCTCTCTCTCTCCCAGTCAGTCTCTCTCTCTCTCCCCCCCAGTCAGTCTCTCTCTCCCCCAGTCAGTCTCTCTCCCCCAGTCAGTCTCTCTCTCTCTCTCCCCCAGTCAGTCTCTCTCTCTCCCCCCCAGTCAGTCTCTCTCTCTCTCCCCCCCCCAGTCAGTTTCTCTCTCTCCCCCCCAGTCAGTCTCTCTCTCTCTCCCCCCCCAGTCAGTCTCTCTCTCTCTCTCCCCCCCAGTCAGTCTCTCTCTCTCTCTCCCCCCGTCAGTCTCTCTCTCTCTCTCCCCCCGTCAGTCTCTCTCTCTCTCCCCCCCAGTCAGTCTCTCTCTTCCCCCCCAGTCAGTCAGTCTCTCTCTCTCCCCCCCAGTCAGTCTCTCTCTCTCTCTCCCCCCCAGTCAGTCTCTCTCTCTCTCTCCCCCCCAGTCAGTCTCTCTCTCTCTCCCCCCCAGTCAGTCTCTCTCTCTCTCCCCCCCAGTCAGTCTCTCTCTCTCTCCCCCCCAGTCAGTCTCTCTCTCTCTCTCCCCCCCAGTCAGTCTCTCTCTCTCTCTCTCTCTCCCCAGTCAGTCTCTCTCTCTCTCTCTCAATTCAATTCGCTTTATTGGCATGACAAGGTACATCTTATGTTGCCAAAGCATCAAAAAACACTCATGGTTGTACACAAAAATACAGATCTATCCATACAGTGTATAAACAGATATATCCCCGAGTGTATAAATATACATTCATATAATTTGTATATACTTTTTTCTTATATTTAGTGGTTGTCCCTCTGTTTATGGCAAGCTGTAACATAGTGTGCCGCTAAGGTTACACAATTTCTCTCTTCCCCTAGTAGGTATGGGAGTTTTTGGTCGTCATTCAAATTTCTGAATTCCGGGCATATTTTTGTGAATTTTGGGTAGAAATTCTCCCTTATGCCCTGATATTTTCTACAAGCTGTGAGGAAGTGCATCTCTGTCTCCACCACTCCCTGACTGCAGTGAGAGCATATCCTGTCCTCTCTTGGTAGCCGGGTCTGCCTGTGTCTACCTTTTTCGATCGCCAGGCTATGTTCACTAAGTCTGTACATTGTCAAGGTTTTTCTCAGTTTGCTATCCTTTACCATGGTCAGGTAATCAGCCATGTTGTATTGTCTGTTTAGGGCCAAGTAGCAATTGAGTTTGCTTTGGGTTTTTGTTGTTTCTGCCCAATATGACAGATATTTTTCCTTTTGCTTAGTGACGATTGTGTTGGGTCGAATTCTTTGTGTTACGCTGTCACTGTCCTGGGGCTGGTTATTGTTAGTAGTGTTAGTAGTTACTTCACCGAGTCCCAGGACTAGTTGACGGAGGGTATTCTTCTTTATGGTCCTCTCTTGGCATTTCAGGGCTTCGGAATGATAGCATTGGGGGTTGCTCATTTCTAGGTGTTTCCAAAATTTGGTGGCTCTTTTTTGGATAGTGATTATTAATAGATATTGGCCTAGTTCTGCCCTGCATGCATTGTTTACAGTTTTCCTTCGAGTCCGGAGGATACTTTTACAGAATTCTGCATATAGGATCTCAATTGGGTGTTTGTCCAATTTTGCAAATTCTTGTTGTGTTAGCGGTCCCCACAACTCACTGCCATAGAGTGCAATTGGTTCAATTACTGATTAAATTTTTTTTGAGCCAAATGCTAATTGGGATTTCTATTTGGATTCCCAGTCAGTCTCTCTCTCTCTCCCCCAGTCAATCTGTCTCTCTCCCCCAGTCAGTCTCTCTCTCTCCCCCACAGTCAGTCTCTCTCTCTCTCCCAGTCAGTCTCTCTCTCCCCCTCCCCCAGTCAGTCTCTCTCTCCCCCAGTCAGTCTCTCTCTCTCTCTCCCCCACAGTCAGTCTCTCTCTCTCTCTCTCTCCCCCAGTCAGTCTCTCTCTCTCCCCCTCCCCCAGTCAGTCTCTCTCTCCCCCAGTCAGTCTCTCTCTCTCCCAGTCAGTCTCTCTCTCTCCCAGTCAGTCTCTCTCTCTCTCTGTCAGTCTCTCTCTCTCTCTCTCCCCCCCCCCCGTCAGTCTCTCTCTCTCTCTCTCCCCCAGTCAGTCTCTCTCTCTCCCAGTCAGTCTCTCTCTCTCTCCCCCCCGTCAGTCTCTCTCTCTCCCCCCCAGTCAGTCTCTCTCTCCCCCCTCCCCCAGTCAGTCTCTCTCTCCCCCAGTCAGTCTCTCTCTCCCCCAGTCAGTCTCTCTCTCCCCCAGTCAGTCTCTCTCTCCCCCAGTCAGTCTCTCTCTCCCCCAGTCAGTCTCTCTCTCCCCCAGTCAGTCTCTCTCTCCCCCAGTCAGTCTCTCTCTCCCCCAGTCAGTCTCTCTCTCCCCCAGTCAGTCTCTCTCTCTCCCAGTCAGTCTCTCTCTCTCCCAGTCAGTCTCTCTCTCTCCCAGTCAGTCTCTCTCTCTCTCTCCCCCCCCCCCCCCCCGTCAGTCTCTCTCTCTCTCTCTCTCTCTCTCTCTCCCCGTCAGTCTCTCTCTCCCAGTCAGTCTCTCTCCCACCCCCCCAGTCAGTCTCTCTCTCTCTCCCCCCCAGTCAGTCTCTCTCTCTCTCTCTCCCCCCCAGTCAGTCTCTCTCTCCCAGTCAGTCTCTCTCCCCCAGTCAGTCTCTCTCTCTCTCTCCCCCAGTCAGTCTCTCTCTCTCTCCCCCAGTCAGTCTCTCTCTCTCTCCCCCAGTCAGTCTCTCTCTCTCCCAGTCAGTCTCTCTCTCTCTGTCAGTCTCTCTCTCTCTCTCTCTCTGTCAGTCTCTCTCTCTCTCTCCCCCAGTCAGTCTCTCTCTCCCCCAGTCAGTCTCTCTCCCCCAGTCAGTCTCTCTCTCTCCCCCCCAATCAGTCTCTCTCTCTCTCCCAGTCAGTCACAATTCACAATTCACAATTCAAATCGCTTTATTGGCATGATAAGTTACATCTTATGTTGCCAAAGCATCAAAATACATTTATGGTTTAGCACATAAACGCAGTTCTATTCATACAGTGTATAAACAGGTATATCCCTGAGTGTATAAATATACATTCGCATTGTTTATATATATTCTTTTCTTAGTTTACTGGTTGTCCCTCTGTTCATGGCAAGCTGTAACATAGTGTGCCGCCAGTGTTATACAGTTTCTCTCCTCTCCCAGTAGGAATGGGAGTTTTTGGTTGTCACTCAGATTTCTGAAATCAGGGCATATTTGTGAGAATTTTTGGTAGAAATTCTCCCTGATGCCCTGATATTTTCCACAAGCTGTGAGGAAGTGCATCTCTGTCTCCACCACTCCCTGACTGCAGTGAGAGCATATCCTGTCCTCTCTTGGCAGCCTGGTCTGCCTGTGTCTGCCTTTTTCGATCGCTAGGCTATGTTCGCTAAGTCTGTACCTTGTCAAGGTTCTTCTCAGTTTGTTATCCTTTACCATGGTCAGGTAATCAGCTATGTTGTATTGTCTGTTTAGGGCCAAGTAGCAATTGAGTTTGCTTTGGGTTTTTGTTGTTTCTGCCCAATATGTCAGATATTTTTCCTTTTGCTTAGCGACGATTGTGTTGGGTCGAATTCTTTGTGTTACCCTGTCACTGTCCTGGGGCTGGTTATTGTTAGTATTGTTAGTAGTTACTTCACTGAGTCCCAGGACTAGTTGACTGAGGGTATTCTTCTTTATGGTCAGCTCTTGGCATTTCAGGGCGTCGTAGTGATAGCATTGGGGATTGCTCATTTGTAGGTGATTCCAAAATTTGGTGGCTCTTTTTTGGATAGTGATTATTAATGGATATTGGCCTAGTTCCGCCCTGCATGCATTGTTTACTGTTTTCCTTTGAGTCCGGAGGATACTTTTACAGAATTCTGCATGTAGGATCTCAATTGGGTGTTTGTCCCATTTTGCAAATTCTTGTTGAGTTAGCGGTCCCCATACCTCACTGCCATAGAGTGCAATTGGTTCAATTACTGATTTGAAAATTTTGAGCCAAATGCTAATTGGGATTTCTATTTGGATTGATTTTTTGATGGCATAGAAAGCCCTTCTTGCTTTCTCTTTCAGTTCATTCACAGCCAGTTTGAAGTTTCCCGTAGAACTGATTTTTAAGCCCAAGTATGTGTAGTTAGTGGTTTGTTCAATTTTGGTTGTTCCTACTGTGAAATTTATTTTGGGTCCCTGATGTTTGGATCTTTGCTGGAACACAAGGACTTTGGTTTTTTGGGGATTTATTGTCAGGGCCCAAGTCTGGCAGTACGACTCCAGCAGGTCCAGGTTTTGCTGTAGCCCCTCTTTAGTAGGTGACAGCAGAACCAGGTCGTCTGCATAGAGGAGGAATTTAACCTTGGATTCATATAGGGTGAGGCCGGGTGCTGTAGATTGTTCAAGTAGTTTTGCCAATCCATTTATGTAAATATTAAAGAGTGTCGGTGAGATTGGCGAGCCCTGCGTCACCCCCCGCCCCTGTGGGAAGTATTTTGTTTGTTTGTCTCCAATTTTAACTGCACATTTGTTGTTTGTATACATTGATTTAATTACATCATATGTTTTCCCTCCTACCCCACTTTCGATAAGTTTCAGGAATAAACCGTCATGCCAGATGGAGTCGAAAGCCTTCTGGAAATCTACAAAGCATGCGTAGATTTTGCTTTTGTTATGGTGAACGTGTTTGTCAATTAGGGTCTCTCTCTCTCTCTCTCCCAGTCAGTCTCTCTCTCTCTCTCTCCCAGTCAGTCTCTCTCTCTCTCTCTCCCAGTCAGTCTCTCTCTCTCTCCCAGTCAGTCTCTCTCTCTCTCTCTCTCCCAATCAGTCTCTCTCTCTCTCTCTCTCTCTCCCCCAGTCAGTCTCTCTCTCTCTCCCCCCCAGTCAGTCTCTCTCTCCCCAGTCAGTCTCTCTCCCCCAGTCAGTCTCTCTCCCCCAGTCAGTCTCTCTCCCCCAGTCAGTCTCTCTCTCTCTCCCCCAGTCTGTCAATTCAATTTGCTTTATTGGCATGACAAGGTACATCTTATGTTGCCAAAGCACAGAAAACATGTATGATTGAACACGTAAATGCAGATCTAGACAGTGTATAGACAGATATATCCCTGTATACATAAATATACACACATAATATGCATATAATCCTTTCTTAGATTTAATGGTTGTCCCTCTGCTTATGGCAAGCTGTAACATAGTTTGCCGCTAAAGTTACGCAATTTCTCTGTTCCCCTAATAGATATGAATTTTTGGTGGTCATTCAAATTTTTGAATTCAGGGCATATTTGTGAATTTTGGGTAGAAGTTCCCCCTTATGTCCTGATAGTTTCCACAAGTTGTGAGGAAGTGCATCTCTGTCTCCACCACTCCCTGACTGCAGTGAGAGCATATCCTGTCCTCTCTTGGCAGCCAGGTCTGCCCGTGTCTGCCTTTTTTGATGGCCAGGCTATGCTCACTAAGTCTGTACATTGTCAAGGTTTTTCTCAGTTTGCTATCTTTTACCATGGTCAGGTATTCAGCCATAGTGTATTGTCTGTTTAGGGCCAAATAGCAATCGAGTTTGTTTTGGGTTTTTGTCGTTTCTGTCCAATAAATCAAATATTTTTCCTTTTGTTCAGTGACAATTGTGTTGGGTCGAATTCCCTGTGCTCGGATGTCACTGTCCTGGGGCTGATTATTATTAATAGTGTTAGTAGTTACTTCACTGAGTCCCAGGGCTAGTTGACTGAGGGGACTCTTCTCTATGATCATCTCTTGGCATTTCAGGGCTTCGTAATGATAGCAGTGGGGGTTGCTCATTTTTAGGTGTTTCCAAAATTGATGGCTCTTTTTTGGATATTAATTAGTAGTGGATATTGGCCTAGTTCTGCCCTGCATGCATTGTTTGCGGTTTTCCTCTGAGTCCGGAGGACACTTTTACAGAATTCTGCATGTCGGATCTCAATTGGGTGTGTGTCCCATTTTGCAAATTCTTCTTGTGTTAGCGGACCCCACACCTCTCTGCCATAGAGTGCAATTGGTTCAATTACTGATTTAAAAATTTTGAGCCAAATGCTAATTGGGATTTCTATTTGGATTGACTTTTTAATGGCACAGAAAGCCCTTTTTGCTTTCTCTTTCAGTTCATTCACAGCCAAATGAAAATTTCCCGTAGAACTGATTTTTAAGCCTAAGTATGTGTAATTTGTCGTTTGTTCAAACCAGTCTCTCTCTCCCCCAGTCTCTCTCTCCCCCTCCCCCAGTCTCTCTCTCCCCCCTCTCTCCCCCTCCCCCAGTCTCTCTCCCCCCCTCCTCTCTCCCCCAGTCTCTCTCCCCCCTCCCTCGCTCTCTCCCCCAGTCTCTCTCCCCCCCCTCGCTCTCTCCCCCAGTCTCTCTCCCCCTCCTCGCTCTCTCCCCCAGTCTCTCTCCCCCCCTCTCTCTCTCTCCCCCAGTCTGTCTCCCCCCCTCTCTCTCTCTCCCCCAGTCTGTCTCCCCCCCCTCTCTCTCTCTCCCCCAGTCTGTCTCCCCCCCCTCTCTCTCTCCCCCAGTCTGTCTCCCCCCCCTCTCTCTCTCCCCCAGTCTGTCTCCCCCCCCCTCTCTCTCCCCCAGTCTGTCTCCCCCCCCCTCTCTCTCTCCCCCAGTCTGTCTCCCCCACCTCTCTCTCCCCCAGTCTGTCTCCCCCACCTCTCTCTCCCCCAGTCTGTCTCCCCCCTCTCTCTCCCCCAGTCTGTCTCCCCCCCCTCTCTCTCCCCCAGTCTGTCTCCCCCCCCTCTCTCTCTCCCCCAGTCTGTCTCCCCCCCCCTCTCTCTCTCCCCCAGTCTGTCTCCCCCCCCTCTCTCCCCCAGTCTGTCTCCCCCAGTCTGTCTCCCCCCCCTCTCTCTCTCCCCCAGTCTGTCTCCCCCCCCTCTCTCTCTCCCCCAGTCTGTCTCCCCCCCTCTCTCTCTCCCCCAGTCTGTCTCCCCCCCCTCTCTCTCTCCCCCAGTCTGTCTCCCCCCCCTCTCTCTCTCCCCCAGTCTGTCTCCCCCCCCTCTCTCTCTCCCCCAGTCTGTCTCCCCCCCCTCTCTCTCTCCCCCAGTCTGTCTCCCCCCCCTCTCCCTCACTCTGTCTCCCCCCTCTCTCTCTCCCCCAGTCTGTCTCCCCCCCCCTCTCTCTCCCCCAGTCTGTCTCCCCCCTCTCTCTCCCCCAGTCTGTCCCTCCCTCTCTCCCCCAGTCTGTCCCTCCCTCTCTCCCCCAGTCTGTCCCTCCCTCTCTCCCCCCCTCTCTCTCTCCCCCTCTCCCCCCCTCTCTCTCTCCCCCAGTCTGTCTCTCCCTCTCTCTCTCCCCCAGTCTGTCTCTCCCTCTCTCTCTCTCCGCCAGTCTGTCTCTCCCTCTCCCTCTCTCCCCCAGTCTGTCTCTCCCTCTCTCCCCCAGTCTGTCTCTCCCTCTCTCTCTCCCCCAGTCTGTCTCTCCCTCTCTCTCCCCCAGTCTGTCTCTCCCTCTCTCTCTCCCCCAGTCTGTCTCTCCCTCTCCCCCAGTCTGTCTCTCCCTCTCTCTCCCCCCCAGTCTGTCTCTCCCTCTCTCTCTCCCCCAGTCTGTCTCTCCCTCTCTCTCTCTCCCCCAGTCTGTCTCTCCCTCTCTCTCTCTCCCCCAGTCTGTCTCTCCCTCTCTCTCCCCCCCAGTCTGTCTCTCCCTCTCTCTCTCCCCAGTCTGTCGCTCCCTCTCTCTCTCCCCCAGTCTGTCTCTCCCTCTCCCCCCCAGTCTGTCTCTCCCTCTCTCTCCCCCAGTCTGTCTCTCCCTCTCTCTCTCCCCCAGTCTGTCTCTCCCTCTCTCTCTCCCCCAGTCTGTCTCTCCCTCTCTCTCTCCCCCAGTCTGTCTCTCCCTCTCTCCCCCAGTCTGTCTCTCCCTCCCTCCCCCAGTCTGTCTCTCCCTCTCTCCCCCAGTCTGTCTCTCCCTCTCTCCCCCAGTCTGTCTCTCCCTCTCTCCCCCAGTCTGTCTCTCCCTCTCTCTCTCCCCCAGTCTGTCTCTCCCTCTCTCTCTCCCCCAGTCTGTCTCTCCCTCTCTCTCTCCCCCAGTCTGTCTCTCCCTCTCTCTCTCCCCCAGTCTGTCTCTCCCTCTCTCTCCCCCAGTCTGTCTCTCCCTCTCTCCCCCAGTCTGTCTCTCCCTCTCTCTCCCCCCCAGTCTGTCTCTCCCTCTCTCTCTCCCCCAGTCTGTCTCTCCCTCTCTCTCTCTCCCCCAGTCTGTCTCTCCCTCTCTCTCTCCCCAGTCTGTCTCTCCCTCTCTCTCTCCCCCAGTCTGTCTCTCCCTCTCTCTCTCCCCCCGTCTGTCTCTCCCTCTCTCTCTCTCTCCCAGTCTGTCTCTCCCTCTCTCTCCCCCAGTCTGTCTCTCCCTCTCTCTCTCTCCCCCAGTCTGTCTCTCCCTCTCTCCCTCCCAGTCTGTCTCTCCCTCTCTCTCTCCCCCAGTCTGTCTCTCCCTCTCTCTCTCCCCCAGTCTGTCTCTCCCTCTCTCTCTCCCCCAGTCTGTCTCTCCCTCTCTCTCTCCCCCCCAGTCTGTCTCTCCCTCTCTCTCTCCCAGTCTGTCTCTCCCTCTCTCTCTCTCCCCCAGTCTGTCTCTCCCTCTCTCTCTCCCCCAGTCTGTCTCTCCCTCTCTCCCCCAGTCTGTCTCTCCCTCTCTCTCCCCCAGTCTGTCTCTCCCTCTCTCTCTCCCCCAGTCTGTCTCTCCCTCTCTCTCCCTCTCTCTCCCTCTCCCCCAGTCTGTCTCTCCCTCTCTCTCTCCCCCAGTCTGTCTCTCCCTCTCTCTCCCTCTCCCTCTCCCCCAGTCTGTGTCTCCCTCTCTCTCCCCCAGTCTGTCTCTCCCTCTCTCTCTCCCCCAGTCTGTCTCTCCCTCTCTCTCTCTCCCCCAGTCTGTCTCTCCCTCTCTCCCTCCCAGTCTGTCTCTCCCTCTCTCCCTCCCAGTCTGTCTCTCCCTCTCTCTCTCCCCCAGTCTGTCTCTCCCTCTCTCTCTCTCCCCCCCAGTCTGTCTCTCCCTCTCCCCCAGTCTCTCTCCCTCCCAGTCTGTCTCTCCCTCTCTCTCTCCCCCAGTCTGTCTCTCCCTCCCTCTCCCCCAGTCTGTCTCTCCCTCTCTCCCCCAGTCTGTCTCTCCCTCTCCCCCCCAGTCTGTCTCGCCCTCTCTCTCCCCCCCAGTCTGTCTCGCCCTCTCTCTCTCTCCCCCCCCCCCCCAGTCTGTCTCTCCCCCCCCCCCCAGTCTGTCTCTCCCCCCCAGTCTGTCTCTCCCTCCCCCCCAGTCTGTCTCTCCCTCCCCCCCAGTCTGTCTCTCTCCCTCTCTCTCCCCCAGTCTGTGTCTCCATCCGCACCACCCACCCCCCCCCCATCCCCAATTCCCTCTCTTTCCCCTTTCAATACTCGATCTTCCCCCCACCGGCCACCAACAGATCCCGACCTCTGAACAGTTCCGACGAAAGCATGATCCAACTGGGTACTGCGCATGCGCGGCCCCTGTATACCGCGAGCCGGCACAGAAGTCCAGTAATCAGAGAAAAACTAACCCCTTCCAGCGTTACACAGCAACTTATCGACCATCGGAACACACACTGCAAGAGTTGCAATTGCGATTGGCTCGGCGGTCTTAAGACTCACAAACAAATTTGTCTGGATTCCTGGGGCCATTGTGTATTGGGTCCCTCCCCCACTCCAGCTACTGTCAAGTTCTCTGTGCGGCATTTAATTTGAAGTGCGCGCGAGCTCTGGAACGTGTGTGTAGCCACGCACCTTAGAAGGAACAGTGGTAGTAGGCCGATACTGTACAAATAAATAAATACAATAAATACAATCGGAAATTCAGGAGAATCTTCTTTACCCAGAGAGTGGTAAGAACGTGGAACTCGCTACCACATGGAGTAGTTGAGGAAAATAGCATAGATGCATTTAACAGGATGCTAGATAAGCACATGAGGGAGAAAGGAATAGAAGGATATGCTGATAGGGTCAGATGGAGAAGGGTGGGAGGAGGCTCATTTGCAGCATAAACACCGGCACGGACCAGTTGGGCCAAATGTCCTGTTCGTGCTGTAGACGCGATGAGATCATAGGAAATGGTTGAAATGATGCATTAAGTAATAGGCACACTGAAAATTTCCTCATGGGTTAGCTGGTGTCAGATTACTCGTGGCATTTGGAGAAGCATTAAAATCATGCAACCATGAGCCACCTAATTTAGTGACCGACATTGGCCAACCATTATTCATAATCACAATCTGTAGATTAAGTCATAAATCCAATTGGAGTCAAGACTTCAAAAGTTGACCATTCTATTAAACAATGCATAGGACTTTACCCAAGGGTTACAGGACTTCTTTCAGAAGCATTAAGAAAGATGCACAAGCCACATACGCCAACAGAACATGACTGGCAGCAAGTCTTTCACACATATAAGAACTCCCATGAATGCAGTTAGTATGATTTTCCATTGATCATTTCAAGAAATACAATACATATAAATGGAGACAAAGAATGGATTGTGCCATATACTTTAATAAGCTAAATGTCCCTACTTCCAACTTAAGGTATTGTAAATTTATTAAAGCAGTTAAAAAACAGGACTTGCAGATGGCATTTCGAGTTGGATAACTGAAAATACAGTGGGACCTGGCATTTAGTGACATTAATACTGCTTCAAATCAAGCACGCACAAGTTTCTGGAATGCATCATGTGATTCAAGCAATTACATTCTTGGGCAATGAAAATATTGCAAATCATATAATTTAATTAATGTAATTTTTTTCATGCAGAATAAGAACTAGAAGCCAATTAAAGCATGGGCTGGCACTGATGCCCCTATTCTATCATAGAAGCTGCTGGCAGTAACATTCCAATTGCAAGCCCAGTACAGAGATGCCGCGAGATACAGACATTTACTGCATATTACAGTTCCTTTGCTCAGTCAATAAGATCACCGAGATTCAATAATCCAATGGCAATAATGTTAACTACATAAACATGCCCAACTGACTTCATTATCAGTGCTTAGCTGAAATTAGAATCATTGAACGATACAGCACAGACGGAGGCCATTCGGCCTATCGTGCCTGCTCTTTGATAGAGCTATCCAATTAGTCTCACTTCCCTGCTCTTTCCCCATAGCCCTGTAATTTTTTGTTCCTTTGAAGTATTTATCCAACTCTCTTTTGAAAGTTACTGTTGAATCTGCTTCCACCGCCCTTTCAGGCAGCACGTTCCAGCTCACAACAACTCGCTGTGTAAAAACAAGTTTCCTCGTGTCGCCTCTGGTTCTTTTGCCAATCACCTTAAATCTGTGTCCTCTGGTTACCGACCCCCTTCTGCCACTGGAAACAGTTTCTGCTTATTTACTCGATCAAAACTGTTCACGATTTTAAACACCGCTATCAAATCTCCTCTTAACCTTCTCTTCCAAGAACAACCCCAGCTTCTCCAGATAACTGAAGTCCCTCATCCCTGGTACCATTCTAGTAAATTTCTTCTGCACCCTCTCTAAGGCCTTGACATCCTTCCTAAAGCGTGGTGCCCAGAATTGAACACAATACTCCAGCTAAGTTCTAACCTGTGTTTTATTAAGGAGATCTGTTGTGCCAATTATACTCAACTAGTCTCCCTGCTGTGAAGGATTAGAAAAGGCTACAGCCAATACCAACATAGCCAATTGCCTTCGATAGAGGCCTACGGCACTGTATGCCAACTGCTAGTTGAGGAAGGAAGAAAGGTGCTATGTAAACTGATACTTACCGTTTCTCCTCAGACTTTATTACTGAGGGATCAGTCAAGTTCTCCCCAACACCTACAAGAGGAAATGTACAAAATTATATGAATTATACCATTACCTCTTTTATAATGCATCAATATAGTATCCAGACTTTGCAATCAGATTCACCAAACTTGCACAGAACTATCCTGATGAGAAAAGATGGTCCCTGCTTGGATTCTGCCTTTTGATGCTGATGTCTTCACACCAAGACAGCTGCAGTCTCTGGGACTACTACCTGTCTATTTGCACACTTATATTAAAATAAATATAAGTTCACTTATTGGTACTAGGATATCAGGTTTTGTGTTGTTCAGTCGAAGAGGAGAGAAAAGGGTCTTCAGTCCCAACATTGCTTGCTCCAGAGATCCAAACTTCTAGACAGGATCCAATCAGTTTTCTCTCTATAACCAGCTCTAGATTTTCTGTCTATTCTGTCAATAAACCTATACAAGAAGCTTTGTCTTAACTCCACGTTACTTGTGGCTTTTTCAACTCTGGATGCTGGCAATTTAGTAAGAAGTTCTCAATTTCTACATTTTATCGACCTTCCCATCAAAGTGTTTAAGTTTGGCTGCTCCCAGTTCTAACGTACCCAATGCAAATATCAAACCTATTCAAAGATGAAACCATTAGAAACTAATTTAGATTGACCAATTATGTATAGTATTTGTTTAAGAACAAAGATCAAAAGCACTCACACCTCACTATGAATTGATACCAGACTGCCTCACTTTAACACAGAGGCCACCTGCACTCACCCTGCAAGTCCAGAACTAACAGTTCACCTCTAGTATACTCATAGGTCCAGTGACTAAAGGCAAGCATGGTCTCCTCCAGCATGTTGTTTGGACGGATCTCATCTCCACTGTTATGATTGAACTTCCGGAACTCTCCAGTCATACACTCCTCAACTGCAAACCATTGGCTTGCTGAATGGCAGTATAGAAGGAACACTTCCAGGAACCTGAGGTTAAAACAGACAGACACTCAGCATACTAATATAGGAACCAAACAACTTCAAATCGCTACTCTAAAAACAAATATATATAAATTCTTGGATGCAACAGGAGGAATGAGTCATAATCTTGCTGCCGTTCATACAGTCAAACACAGTATTAGAAGTTACGTTAGTATAAAGGGGCTGAATGATTAATGTGATTTTATTTTCCTTCCACACAAGGTAGACATTACAGTTCATAAACACGTTCATCGCCACGCTGAGCAATAACCAATCATCATTCACACTGCCATTCAGTGCCACTCTGAATATAAATACAAGTTGTTGTTATTTTTCAATAATCTTATTCTAGATGGGTTTGTACATTCTGTACAGGAGCATTTTTCTGTCAAGAACAAAAAAATACAAAATTACTTATGTCACTCTTGCCAGCTGCAGCAATCCCAGAAGGCACAACTGTTACATAGATCTTACTTTGGAAATAATACTGGGATGGGAAATAGCTGGTGAGTGCATTGGATCTATCAAGAAGTTGTTGCTTCTGCTGCTAGAAACCCACGAGGAAGCAAGACCAGAAACCATCTATTAGCACTAGTTGAAGATTATTTTCCTAAATACCAAAGTTACATGACTATTCAGTGTTGGGATCTTTTTCTTTGAAGATAAATAAAACACGGCACGTTTTGCACAATTAACAATATTAAGTTTGGTGAGAAGCAGTTTTATTTAACTCAATGCACTAGTCTTAGCATTTGCTCCAATGTGTGCAACTTGTGCTTTAATTAATTACATAGAAAATAAAGAAAAACAAACAGGAGTAGTGAAAGAAATTTAAAAAACAGCAATGTATTTTAGGAATCTAGATTAGGCTTGTGTATTTTCAGATTGAATTGTAACTTATCAAAACATCACATTTGAGCTATACAAGTTCGCTCTACAACACTAGTCAATTGCCTGTGGCACTGCGCACTGGGAATCAATACCAACTGTAGTCTTCAGGTGAAGCAGGGTTAGAGGGCGAGTGGTAATTGGACCAGAGTGCACAGACATCATTAAAGTCATATCCATTCTGTCCTTATATTTGTATTCCATTATAAATTCCTATGTCCACATTGATAAAGACAACTGTCTATGTAAAATTGTCCCACTGTAGTTACACCATCCCAACAATAGGGGCGCTGCAGTCCCCAATTAGGAAGAGGACAGAATTATAGCGCAACAAATTTTACATAGGCTTTTTCATTAGAAATTTGGATTTAGGAATTTATAACGGATAAAGTTGGTAGGAAGTGCATGCAGGCACAAGATCTTTATATACATTATAGATAGTGACTCAATTATTTCTCCTCACCTTGGAGAATATGGAATGGTCTTTGGTTTCATTTGGTTGAAGGCAAAGGCAAGCTTCTGTGCAGCCCTCTGCTGCTGAATCTCCTGGGAATGAGAGACTGGTTAGCAACACATACAGTAAAATCCAAAACACACAGCATCTATTCTAAGCTGAAATACACCGGAGCGTTCCACTAGATCAACAGCAGTCACTGACTCAAATGCTAAACGTTGACAGATGAACTTGTTCTGGGAATATAGGCTCTTTTGTATTAATGTCCACTTTCTTAGCCAGACAGATGACCAATAACTAAATAATTCTAAATCTAATAGGTAACAAATCCCATGAGAAAGCACAAATATTCCCCTCAAGGCTAAAACATTGAGGTTCATTTAACACCAACTCAAAATAAGCCAGGCCCACTAATTAACCTCAAGTGGATCATTTTCAGTTTTTAAGCAACAACATTTGCAGTGGTACATTCGACATTCCACTGAATGGCTCAATTCCCAACCACCAGAAAAATTAACAGAACATTGCATTTTAAGACAGAGCAGCGACGGCAGAATTACTGCACAGTTTCTGCCAACAGCCCAACCCCACCATTGGGCTTTGAAATAATTAGTTTAATTTTTAATTTAAATTAAGCAACACCAGTATAAGACTTTACTACATCAACAGTTTATTTAAAGATAGCATGAAGTGCTCTTCATTCCTCTGAAGTACTATTTTTGATGATGTATTTGTATTTGGCAGTGTGTTGTGATGCTACTCTGCACTGAACACTTACACTGCCAGCAGCCCTCTGGGCAGGGAGTGCGCCCCTTTTTTGTTTTCAGCTCACACTAGTACATAGTATTACAGTAATAAAGCTTCTCAGCAGTAACTTTATTAGTGCATTAACCCTATTCAAGAAAAATACTATTTTAAATAAAACCATGAATCATTTCTGTGAGCCAGCCTCCTTTCCCACCAATGTTTGAGGTAAACAGAGCCCAGGATCACTGACTCACACTGAAGCTGCCCTTCTGAAGCTGGTAATTGGATTCTGTTTGAAGCACAGAGCTTGTGTGTGTGTGTGTGTGTGTGTGTGTGTGTGTGTGTGTGTGTGTGTGTGTGTGTGTGTGTGTTTATATTTTGCCTTTTCTGCCCCAGAGATTTGACTATTTCCACAGTAAAAATAAGTGAGCATTTATTGTCGTATTTTGATTGTGCATAGTGGTCAAGCATATTTTAAAAACGTTTTCTGTACGGCACTGTGTTTAAAGTACCAATTAAACAAAACGTGCAATATATTCTATGGATAGTTACATGGGCATGTGCACACCAGCTATAATGCTTTTTGCTTCGAGTGCCACAGTGCCGAGGTCCAACAACAGTGCATGCTGACAGTTCAATAAAAAAAAAACTTAGAAGCAGCACTGCATATGGAGTAAAAGAACTTGCATTTATATAGGATCCTTCACAACCTCAGGACATCCCAAAACATTTCATAATGAAGTATTTTTTGATGTGCATTTACTGTTGCAATGTAGGGAAACATGGCAGGCAAGGTGTGCACAGTAAGGTGCCACAAACAGCAATGAGATAAATGATCAGATAATCGGTTTTGATGTTGCCTGAGGGATAAATGATGGCCAGGTTGCAGAGCTCTACTTCAAATAACGCCATGGCATCTTTTATGCCCCCGAGGGCAGACTGGGCCTCGGTTTAATGTCTCATCCGAAAGACAGCATCTCCGATAGTCCAGCGGAGTAGAGTGACAGCCTAGATTATGTGCTCAAATCTCTGGAGTGGAGCTTGAACCCACAATCTTCTGACTCTGATGTGACAGGGTTATCACTGAGCCAAGGGCGACACTTGTAGAAGATCTCGTGAGAAATTGATGGCAGCCTGGTTGGTCTGTGAATCTAGATTGTCAAACCTCATCAATAAGCACCACCTTCAGCAGCCACAGCCTATAATGCCACAGTTCTGCCATTAATACTCTTAGCTGCTGCTGCAAACTCGACACAGCCACCTGCCACTTCACTCTCACATCAGGAGCATCCATGGCAACAGCAGCAGCTTAGCAGTTCTGACAACAATAATACCAATGCTTTCATTTGTACCAGTGCTTTATATTCCATAAAAGGTGTTCTCTTTTGGATTCCATGTAGGATACTATACTGAACTTGGTATAGCCCCAACAATTTTCATTAAAGGAGTCTACACTAGTTGCTGCATTGCTAATTTCTTTTTAATTATTTGCATATTGACATTTACAGTCCACAGCTGTGATATGCTTTTCCTCTTATTATGCACAGGTTGTGCTTTGTTTGGCAGGACCTCATTTTCCTACGGTTGATACATCCAACACCATGTGGCCAAATTTCCAAATAACATCTTGAGAAAATGTGCTACAAAATCTGATGTGTAACCAGCATGATTATATTACTATAAACCACACGTTTGATCAGATTCATGATTAAAAAGTCTTTGCCCTCTTCCAATGATTTTTCTGTACAACTATCTTGTGATAAGTGGTATTGATCAGTCTTTGTCCAGTCCCAGTGGTCACTGGACTACAGCACAAAACTGTCCCGAATTCAGCACTAACTGGCAATCCCACTCCAAAAGGCCACAGGATGGCTGGTGTAGTAAAAGGAAATGTCACATGGTGCAGGACGGTGCTCTTCCAGGGTTGGGGCAAAGGTTGGAGCTTTGCTCTGAATCTGGCTGGGTTATACCTGACCTGAGAATACTTGATACTAACACTATGTGCTTGAAACATTTCCCAGCACTAACATCCCTCATCAGTATGCAAGACCTACACATCATGTACATAACCACTCACTATTTATAGATCACAAATTCTATTCAACTAAGTTTCCATGTTGTTGCTGGAAATTCAAGTGGAAAACAAAACTGTTCTCTCTATCAATCAAATTTTCATGTATATAGTGGACTTTTCATCTCCCACCTAGGTACCTTGATGCCATACAGAGCACTAGACACACAAACCCCTGGATTCTTTACTGCCCTTTTCCCAACAATCAAATATTTTCAGTCAAACAATTTTTGAGGTCTTCTATAGAAACCCATTTAAAAAAAGCAGCCTTTGTAAATTCCCTAAATGAAAAGTTGCAATTATAAAATATTGACGAGATATAGGTCATTTTCAACCGATAAATAATTGAGCCAGTCATTTTCTCTGTAAGCAAACAATGTCACTGGATTGTAAGCCTTCATATTTACAGCAGCCAGTGGTATAAAATCAGAAGGAAAATAAGTAGCTGCTGTTACAAAATTCAAATGCTAAGAGAGCTACAGCCAACTTCCTGGAAAAGAATAAAGGAGTATTTCACAGCGTGAAAAAGAAAGCAAAAATATATAGCCCAAAGTGTGATGAGCACTTACCTTCAAACACAGATGCAACACAGTATCTTCCTTGTAGATTCTCTTCCACATGTTCACGACTTCAGGGAGAAAAGATTTCACAATATACAGCTGACCTGGTTTTAGTATATCGAACTCAGACCACGTGCACTCCACTTTTAATGCTCGCCGCAATCCTCCTCCCATTTCTTCTTTGCTTAAGAACTCAATCTTGGCACACCGCCCTTGTTGCGACCAGGAAGACATGCTATTGTTCAGACTGATTGGTGAGCTCTCCTCAAGCCTATATATTGTTACAGGTTCACCTTTAACACAAGAGGAGAAACGTAAAATGTGAGAAAGTCCAAAACAGACCCATAGTTACAGTGGAACAGCAGGAAAGCAGGCGACAATACCCCTTTCAGCAGTTGTGTTTTCTCCTTTTCATGCTACTATGGTCATCATTCCTCTGAACTGTCTTAATTTGTTCCTTCTAAATTGCAAATATGCCACACTTCAAGCCTCCACACTCCTCCTTCTTTGTTGAAACCAACAAGAATCACCAGTCCTACTGAAAGACATATTTTCCCAAGGACCCCAAATCTGTCAGCTCCTTACCTTCCTTCTTCCAACAACCTGCCGGCTTTTAAAACTCAAGCTTGGCATCAACTAATCACTGCTCTCTCCTCTCCTATTCCTTTTAACCTTGATAATAGAAGAACACAAGAAATAGGAGCACGAATAGGCCACATGGCCCCTCGAGCCTGCTCCACCATTCATGGCTGATCTTCTACATCAACTCCACTTTCCCGCCCTATCCCCATATCCCTCGATTCCCTTCATGCCCAAAATTCTATCTAACTGAGCCTAGTGAGAGTAGAAATAGGAGGATATGGCAGGTTAGTGTGTGGCTGGAGATATGGCGCAGAAAGGAGGCCTTCAGATTCCTGGGACACTGGGACCAGTTCTGTGGCAGGAGGGACCTGTTCAAGACGAACGGGTTGTATCTGACAGAGCTGGGACCAATATCCTCGTGGGCAGGTTAACTAGTGCTGTGGGGGAGGGTTTAAACTAATTTGGCAGGAGTTTGGACACCAAGATGTAGCATTAAAAAGTAGGAACAAAGTGCACAGAGGGACTGGGAGAGACAGTTAGAGTGGGAAATAATACAAAATTAGGTGGGATCATAGAAAAACCACAGAGGTCTAAGTTAGGTGTGTAAATGCACGGTGAGGTTAATAAGGTTGGTGAGCTGTAGGTGCAAATAGCCACGTGGGAATATGATGTGGCTCAAAAAAGGAGGGGATTGGCTGCTTAATATTCCTGGGTACAAGCTATTCAGGAAAGATAGGGAGGGGGAGGGGGAAAAAAAGGTGTCGCAGTTTTGATTCAGGAAAATATTAGTGCTAGAAAGAATCTATTTGGTTGGAGTTGAGAAACAAGAAAGGAGCTATTACTCTACTTGGTGTACTTTATAGGCCACCAAATAGTGAGAAGGAGATAGAGGAGCAGATTTGAAAAAAAATGACTGAGTGGTGCAAGCAGCATAGAGTGATAATGGGAGACTTTAACTACCCCAATATTGAATGGGGCAGCGATTGTGTTAAGGGCAGAGAAGGGGGGGATTTATGATGTGCGGTCAAGAGAATTTTCTTGATGCATGTTTCCTGCTCAACGAGGAAGGAGGCATTGCTGGATCTAGTCCTAGGGAATGAGTGGATCAAGTGGAAACTGTCACAGTGGGGGAGCATCTCGGGAATAGTGATCATAGTATTGTAAGGTTCAGATTACTTATGGAAAAGGACAAAGAGAAATCTAGAATAAAAATGCTTAGCCGGAGGGTGGCTAATTTCCATGAATTGAGGAGAGATCTAGCCCAGGTAAAGTGGAGTCAAGACTGGCAGGCAGAAATGTAATGGAGTAATGGGCGGCCTTTAAAGAGGAAGGGGTTCGGTGGAAAAGGGAAGGCAACCAACGCCAGAGCTCCCTGGACGGCGAAGGAGTTAGAGAATAGAATGAAGCCAATAAAGGGGGCATCTGACAGATGTCAGCTTGATAATACAAGGGAGAATCAGGCTGGATACAAAAAGTAGAGAAGAAGTGAAAAAGGAAATAAGAGGGGCAAGGAGACAGTACAAGACAGTACCTGTTAGCCTCACATCAGTAGTTGGGAAAATGCTGGAATCTATTATAAAGGATGCAATAACTGGGCACTTAGAAACTAATAGTAAGATTGGGCAGAGTCAACATGGATTTATGAAAGGGAAATCCTGTTTAACAAACCTATTGGAGTTCTTTGAGGATGTAACTAGTGGAGTAGACAAAGGGGAACCGGTAGATGTGGTGTATCTGGATTTTCAGAAGGCCTTCGATAAGGTCCCACACAAGAGGTTGGTGAACAAAATTAGGCACATGGAATTTGGGGTAATATACTAGCATGGATTGAGAATTGGTTAACAGACAGAAAACAAAGCGTAAGGATAAATGGGTCTTTTTCAGGATGGCAGGCTGTGACTAGTGGGGTACCGCAAGGATCGGTGCTTGGGCCCCAGCTATTCACAATCTATATCAATGATTTGGATGAGGGAACTAAATGTAACATTTCCAAATTTGCTGATGATACAAAGCTAGGTGGCAGTGTCAACTGCGAAGAGGATGTGAAGAGGCTTCAAGGGGATCGCGACAGGCTCAGTGAGTGGGCGAGAACATGGCAGATGGAATATAATGTGGATAAATGTGAAGTTATCCACTTTGGTAGAAAAAATTGAAAGGCAGAGTATTTCCTAAATGGTGAAAGATTGGGGAATGCAGATGCTCAAAGGGATCTGGGTGTCCTTGTACATGAGTCACTGAAAGTGAATGTGCAGGTGCAGCAAGCCATTAGGAAGGCAAATGGTATGCTGGCCTTCATTACAAGAGGATTTGAGTGCAGGAGTAAAGAAGTCTTACTCCAATTATATAGGGCCTTGGTGAGACCACACCTGGAGTACTGTGTACAATTTTGGTCTCCTTACCTAAGGAAGGATATACTTGCCATAGAGGGAGTGCAACAAGGTTCACGAGATTGATTCCTGGGATGGCGGGACTGTCGTATGAGAAGAGATTGAGTAAACTAGGCCTGTATTCTCTTGAATTCAGAAGAATGAGAGGGGATCTCATTGAAGCATACAAAATTATTACAGGGCTTGATGGGGTGGATGCTGGGAGAATGTTTCCCTTGGCTGGACAGTCTAGAACCAGGGGCCACAGCCTCAGGAGAAAGGGTCGGCCATTCAGGACTGAGATGAGAAGACATTTCTTCACACAGAGGGTGGTGAATCTTTGGAATTCTCTACCCAAGAGGGCTGTGGAGGCTCAGTCATTGGGTATATTCAAAACAGAAGTCGATAGCTTTCTGACTAGTAAAGGCATCAAGGGATATGGCGATAGGGCCGGTGAATGGAGTTGAGGCAGAAGATCAGCCATGATCTCATTGAATGGCGGAGCAGGCTCGAAGGGCCTACTCCTGCTCCTATTTCTTATGTTCTTAATAGATTGGGGGCTAACATAAAAGGGAATCCAAAGGTCTTCTGTAGGCATAGTAAAAGGGTCGTCAGAGGAGCAGTGGGGCCCATTAGGGACCAAAATGGAGTATTGGTGGAAGCAGAAGGCATGGCTGAGGTACTAAATGATCCTTGGTAAACACTGATGCAAAGTAAGAGGACTTTGCCAAAGCTGCGGTAAACAAGGTTATTGCGATACTGGATGAGATAAAAATAGATAAAGGAGGTACTGGGAAGGCTGGCAGTTCTTAAAGTGGATAAGTCACATCAGTCCAGATGGGATGCATTCTCGGTTGCTGAGGGAATAAGGGCAGAAATTGCAGAGGTGCTGGTCACAATCTTCCAATCCCCCTTAGATACAGGGGTGGTGCCGAGAACTGGAGGTTTGCAAATGTTACACTCTTGTTTAAAAAAAGCAATTACAGGCCAGTCATTTTAACGTTGATGGTAGGGAAGCTTTTGGAATCAAAAATCCGGGAGAAAATTGTCACTTGGACTAATAAAGGAGAGCCAGCACGGATTTGTTAAGGGCAAATTGTGTTTAAACTTGACTGGGTTTTTTGATGAAGTAACAGAGAGGGTGGATGGGGGCAATGCAGTTGATGTTGTCTATATGGACTTTCAAAAGGCTTTTGATAAAGTGCCACATATTAAGGCTTGTTAGCAAATTTGAAGCCCATGGGATAAAAGGGGCAGTAGCAGCATGGATACAAAATTGGCTGAGGGACAGAAAACAGTTGTGATGAATGATTGTTTTAAGGACTGGAAGGAGGTATGCAGTGGTGTTCCCCAAGGTTCAGTACTAGGACCACTGCTGTTTTTGATATACATTAATGACTGACTTGGGGGTACAGGGCACAATTTTGAAATGTGCAGATGGCACGAAACTTGGAAGTGTAGTAAATAGTGAGGAAGATAGCAATAGGCTTCAAGAAGACACAGACAGACTGGAGGAATGGGCATACACATGGCAGATGAAATTCAACGCAGAAAAGTGAGGTGGTGCATTATGGTAGGAAGAATGAGGAGAGACCATACACACTAAATGGCCCAATTTTAAAGGGGGCACAAGAACAGAGACCTGGGGGTGCTTGTGCACAAACCTTTGAAGGTGGCAGGACAGGTTAACAAAGCATGTGGGATCCTGGGCTTTATAAATAGAGACAGTACAAAAGCCAGGAAGTTATGCTAAACGTTTATAAAACACTAGTTCGGCCCCAGCTGTGTCCAATTCTGGGCACCACACTTTAGGAAGGACATGAAGGCTTTGGAGAGGGTACAGTAGAGATTTACTAAAATGGTTCCAGGGATGAGGGATTACAGTTATGTGGATAGACTGGAGAAGCTGGGGTTGTTCTCCTTAGAGCAGAGAAGGTTAAGAGGAGATTTGATAAAGGGCTTTAGATAGAGTAAACAAAGAGAAACGGTTTCCAATGGCTGGAGGGTTAATAACCAGAGGGCACAGATTTAAGGTGATTGGCAAAAACACCAGAGGTGCCACGAGGAAAAACGTTTTACGCAACCAGTGGTTAGGATTTGGAATGCACTGCCTGATAGGGCGGTGGATACAGATTCAATACAAGCCTTAAAAAGGGAATTGGATAAATACTTGAAGGCGAAAAAATTGCAGGGATATGGGGAAAGAGAAGGGACTAACTAGAAAGAGCCAGCGCAGACACGATGGGCTGACTGGCCTCCTTCTGTGCTGTACTGTTCTACGATTCTGGGTGAAGAAATTTCTCATCTCAGTCCTAAATGGCTGACCCTTTATCCTGAGACTGTGACCCCTAGTTCTAGACTCTCCAGCCAGGGGAACAACCTCTCAGCATCTACCGTGTGAAGCCCTAAGAATTTTATCCACGCCATCACGCAGACCACCTATTTCCACCTCCGTATCATCCAACTCTACCCCTGCCGCAGCTCGTCTGCTGCTGAAACCCTCAACCATGCTCTTGTTACCTCTAGACTTGACTATTCCAATGCACTCCCGGCCGGCCTACCATTTTCTACCCTCTGTAAACTTGATGTCATCCAAAACTCTGCTGCCCGTGTCCTAACTTGCACCAAGTCCTGTTCACCCATCACCCCTGTGCTCACTGACCTACACTGGCTCCCGGATATGCAACGCCTTGATTTTAAAAGTCGCATCCTTGTTTTCAAATCCCTCCATGGCCTCACTCTTTCCTATCTCTGTAATCTCCTCCAGCCCTACAACCCTCCGAGATATCTGCACTGCAATTCTGGCCTCTTGAGCATCCCCAATTTTAATTGCTCTACCACTGGTGGCCGTGCCTTCAGCTGCCAACGCCCTAAGCTCTGGAATCCCCTCCCCAAACCCCTCTGCCTCTCTTTCCTCCTTTAAGACGCTCCTTAAACCTACCTATTTGCCCTAATATCGCCTTACATGTCTCCATGTCAAATTTGGTGTGATAACGCTCCTGTGAAACGCCTTGGAATGTTATACTTTGTTAAATACAAGTTGCTGTTTCAATGAGATCACCTCATTCTTCTAAACTCCAGAGAGTATAGGCCCATTCTACACAATCTCTCATCATAGGACAGCCCTCTTATCCCAGGACTCAATCTAGTGAACATTTTGGTTGCACCCTCTCTAAGGCAGTATAACCTTCCTTAGGTAAGGAAACTAAAACTGTGCACAGTATTCCAGGTGTGGCCTCACCAAAGTCTTGTACAATTGCAGCAAGACTTCCTTACTCTAAACTCCAACCCCCCTTGCAATAAAGGCTAGCATATCATTTGCCTTCCTAATTGCTTGCTCTACCTCCATATTATTTATGTACAAGAACACCCAAATCCCTCTGAACACCAACAATTACTAGTGTCTCACTTTTAAAAAAACATTCTGCTTTTCTATTTTTCCTACCAAAGTGGATAATTTCACATTTCCCCACATTATACGCCACCTTCCACCTTCTTGCCCAATCACTTAACCTTCTATATCCCTTTGCAGCCTCCTCGCAGCTTACTTTCCCACCCAGCTTTGTATCATCAGCAAACTTGGATACAAGTCATTGATTGTAAATAGCTGAGGCCCAAGCATTAATCCTTGCAGAATTTCACTAGTTACAAACTGCCAACCTGAAAATGACCCGTTTATTCCTACTCTGTTTTCTGTCCGTTAACCGATCCTCATTATGGGCCTTTGCGCTTCACCTATTTTTTTTATTTTTTATAAAAAGGATCCACTTGTTGCAAATTCACTGGCACTTTTTTTGTATTTCTATGAAGTTGCACACCTAATTCAAACAGATATTACACACATAAAATGTGACGTGCAATTAACCTCCAGTAGATGGTGCTCTAAACTGAGCTTTCTCACGACAGACGTGTGATCAGAGATACTGTTGCTATCTGTAGACACGATATGCATTTTCTACACCCATTTGAATTATGCTAGCAACATTTCACAATATCTGTTTGGAATTACTTTGAGTTATACTTAGTTGTACTTGGAAATAAAATATTGATTTGTATAGCATGAAAATATAGATTTCCATAATTCCCAATGGCACAGTTGGTTCACCCTATGCACAACACATATCCCATGTGCTTTGGCAGCTAAAAAGAGGTGGAGTAGGCACTTCATAAAGAAGTAACACTTCCCATAAAAAATCTTAATTTGAATAATTTGCTGTATAATTTACATCTTTGCACATCTTGTCCCCTCCTGCATATTTTAACACAAGAATTTAAAAACATGCACTTTTATAGCAATTTGCTTCACTTCGGGAAATCCAAAGCGCTTCACAGCCAATGAAGTACTGTTGAATAGACAGACTGGTGAAATGGGCAGACACATGGCAGATGCAATTTAATGCAGATAAGTGTGAAATTATGCATTTTAATAGGAAGAATTAGGAACAGCAATATAAACGAAATGGTACAATTTTAAGGGGGTGCAGGAACAGAGAGACCTGGGGTATACATACACAAGTCTTTGAAGGTGGCAGGACAAGTTGAAAAAGTTGTTAAAAAAGCATATGGGATCCTTGGCTTTATAAACAGAGGCACAGAGTACAAAAGCAAGGAGGTTATGCTAAACTTTATAAATCACTGGTTAGGCCCCATCTGGAGTAGTGTGTCCAATTCTGGACACCACACTTTAGGAAGGATGTCAAACCTTTAGAGGGTGCAGAGGAGATTTACCAGAATGGTACCAGGGTTGAGGGACTTCAGTTATGTGGAGCGACTGGAGATTGGTCTAAAACACAGTACTACAGCTGAGTCCCTATGTGTTTCTACAACTGTGTGTTGCTTTGAAACACTGAATATAAAACTAATTGTAGGTTCCTTTCTTAAAAAAACCAAAGGTAACCCCCCCCAAGTACTGCAGTGGACAAAATGTAATACTTTTGATTGGGGTGGAGGCTGCCAGGAGCACATTGCGCATTTCTGTTATGAAACTACACAGACCTGCTGAGTTGGGTTGACTGGAATAGTCTTTTGGAAAAAAAAATTCTCTCCATCAGCATAATCTAAAGCAAACAATACTGGAATTAACAGTTGTTAAAAATACACTGTGCAGCAATATGTTGGTGATCTGGTGTGCTCCACCATGAACTGTGAAGATATGGATTCATATCTACAATTCCCCACATAATGACTGAAGTTTATCCACACTATTGGGAGTGGTACCAAACAAGGTTAAGGTGCTTCACACAGGCAGGAAAAAAGACAGACAGCAAATTCCCACTAACTGCTCGTGCATGTTCTAGCCATTGGTTACTGAGCTGTGGTGAGAGAGGTCAGAAAGGAGGTCATCTGTCTGTAACCTCTATACATTACAGTGCACAAAAACCTTACAAATGGACAACAAAAAACAGATGCCATCTGATAGATAAGTGAGCAAGGAAATAGAGAGTTGATTGAAGATGAGAGTTTACAGACAGGAGAAGTGAATTAACAGATCACTGAAAATATTTAGGCATGAATTTAGAATTGAGATTTGCTGGGTAGATGTCAAAGATTGCAGATATTGACTAAGATATTTTGATGTGGATTATTTTTGTACAAGTCACAAGGGGCTGCCTGGAAGAGATATTTAAGTTTGGATATACTTAGCAGAAGATGTTGAGTGTAGAACAGTAGAATGCGTCAGTTGGAATGAATGTCTAAACATATTACTGTACATTCTAGTCAAGAAATCAGCTGTGTTTAGTATCAATAATTTCCATGACGAATTCTACTCACCTCTGTTTGGGAGAGGAGTAAATGGGATGCTCTGAGAAAGCCTCATCAAATTATTCCTCTCAACAGCTGTTTAAAAAAAGGTGCACATATCACACCATTAGCCAATTAATTGAGACATTTATTACTGTAAGCATTTGTAGTATAACATTTATTTAGTAATACTGACCTGAATAGTAGTAATTTACATCCAGTGCAGGCTTGAAAGGCGATCCAATCACTAAGAGGCAGGAGGAAAAAATAAGATTTAATCCTTTTGAAATAAAATTTAACAGGATTCTTGCAACAGCAGAAAGGTTTTCTTTCTATAAATACTAGCTGTGGTCACAGCAGGGCAAAATTATGGCTTTCTCTGAAGGCTTTAATGCTCCAAAAGCGGTTTATTGTTTTGTTGCAAAAAACAAGGCCAAGACATTTTAGCTCAATATTTGGTGCAAAAAGGAGCGGTGTGAAAATGTCAGTATATCTCACCTTCCATTTTCCTGTGCCTTGCATGAGACTGGTGAGGATTGTAAAAGTGTTGTGCTGAAACAGATGGAGATTAAAAACAATAAAATATGCACAAATATGAAACTGCTGCACTGGCCGATCATAAAATAGAGGGGTTGGGAACACATCAGAAACCCAAGACTGCACTAAAGCCATTAACTTCACAGAAAAATATTTTTAATGGGGCAGAAATTCAGATCGGGGGCTTGCCGCGCGTGCAAGCCCCCGATCTGCACTTACCCGACGCGCCTGCCGTTCACCTCCAGGGACGCCTGGAATTCCTTTTTGAAACAGAAGAATCCCGGGCAGCGTATGACGTCACGCCGCCCAGGAGTGCAGCCAGCGCGAAGCCTGGAGCGCGCTGTGCAACTGAGACACGCCCCTTGAGGTCTCAGTTTAATAGGACATGCCCCCAATGTTTCTCACAAGCTGCTAAGCATTTTTACATGCAGAGCAGCATTTCAAATAGGTTTTTGGTATTTTTAATGAAGCTTTTGGTAACTTTTATAAACTTTTAAAAATGTTTACATTATTTTGAAGAATCTGAAGTAGTTTTAAACAGAATTAAAGCAATTTAAAGACTTTTAAAAGCCCTGAAAGAATTTTTTCATTCCATTTATTTATTTAGCAACGTCGTCATACGTGTCTTCACACTGTTCCCTTTGGGGAACTGTATGAAGTGGTGGAAGGATTTATGGCCGTGATTAACGCTCCTTCCGTGACCGTAACCATCTTTGTACCAGCCATTAGGGTGGTTAGTCCTATGGCGGGAGGGTTTTACGGGCTCCCACAAGCTATACGAGGAGGGGGGGCCACCCACACCCACGGACGCAAATATCCCACTGGATGTCAACCCAGAATTTAGAGCCGGAGCTCCGACTCCACTTGCGGGACTGTCTGGAGCGGGGTTCGAAACCCTACCCCATCTGGCCCAGCGGCAGGGATCCTACCGCTACGCCAAAGGCCCACTCCGATTAGCAACGTGAAATGGCTGGAATGAGCACAATTCACGGCATTAAAAGAACTCACAATTGAACTGATGATGACCTCAGCAATCTCAACGAGGTGGAGGCGCAGCGCCTGCTCATCATTGGTAATGAGAAGTCCAAGGCGCCGCAAAAAGGACAGATAATAGCTTGGTCTTTCAAGTGGCAGCACAGGGCTCCAGTCACAGGGAGGGAAAAGGCGCAGGAAACGTATGGGTGTCACCTTTTGCGCGGAGTGGGCCTTTTGTGTAGCGGTAAGCATCCCCGCCGCTGGGCCAGAAGGAGTAGGGTTTCGAACCCCGCTCCAGACAGTCCCGGCAAGTGGAGTCGGAGCTCCAACTATAAATTCTGGGTGGACATCCAGCGGGATACTTGCGTCCGTGGGTGTGGGTGGCCCCCCCCCCCCCCCTCAGATGGGTTGTGGGAGCCCGTAAAACCCTCACGCCATAGGACTAACCACCCTAATGGCTGGTATGAAGATGGTTATGGTCACGGAAGGAGCGTTAACGTGGCCAGAAATCCTTCCACCACTTCATACAGTTCCCGAAAGGGAACAGTGTGAGGATACGTACGACGATGACCTCTTGCGCAATGCACCTCCTTGGACCCTCAGTCGCAGATGCGAGGGGGCAAATCGTGCAATTGTTAAATTTTTCATTTTATTGACATGTAAAATGTTGGCCCAGTAATTCCGTTCCAAATGCGTGAGTACGGTCGGGGTACTCACGCGTCTGGCCGGAGGAAATGCCGGTTTTCAGCATGCAAATCAAATCAACTTTTATTGTTGATTTGCGCATGCGGGGAAAACCGGCATTTCCTGCCCTCTGAACGAAGGGGTTCAGAGGCAGAACGCATGCGGCTGCACAGGCAGCGGGTGCGCAGTAAAATTCGCCGGTTTCATTCATGCTTTCAGTGAGGTTAAGTCCTTACAACTTACACATGAAAAAAGCATGAGTACAGTTGCTCCAGAGGCTGCGGAGGAAGATATATTTTATCCTGGAGCTTCTGAAAGGCAATATTTGTGTTTGGGAAAGGGAGGAAAGTTATTTTAAGAAATGCTGAGGTAAGTTTTAAAGTTTATTTTTGTTTTTTAAAACGGGTTTTCAGTACTGTAGGTAGAAGGAGCAATTGTGGCTATGTGAATTGAATTTGCTGTGTTTATTAAATGTGAAAATGACTCCAACATTTTTAAGAAAGAAACTTTTCATCAGTAATATATTCTTTTAAGTAATTATGTATGTCCGTATATATTCCTTTACGTATATGTATGTATGTATATATTCCTTTACTTATGTGTATGAATGTATGTATTTAATTATGATTTTCCAATAAGTTACTTTCTCTGAAAGTCATAATTAAATACATACATTCATACACATAAGTAAAGGAATATATACATACATACATATACGCAAAGGAATATATACAGACATACATAATTACTTAAAAGAATATATTACTGATGAAAAGTTTCTAAGTAATTATGTATGTATGTATGTCTGTATATATTCCTTTGCGTATATGTATGTATGTATATATTCCTTTACTTATGTGTATGTATGTATGTATTTAATTATGACTTTCAGAGAAAGTAACTTATTGGAAAATCATAATTAAATACATACATTCATACACATAAGTAAAGGAATATATACATACATACATATACATAAAGGAATATATACGGACATACATAATTACTTAAAAGAATATATTACTGATGAAAAGTTTCTTTCTTAAAAATGTTGGAAATGTTACATTACTCATTTTAGAACAGTCATTTTCACATTTAATAAACACAGCAAATTAAATTCACACAGCCACAATTGCTCCTTCTACCTACAGTACTGAAAACCCGCTTAAAAAAAAAATTAAACTTTAAAACTTACCTCAGCATTTCTTAAAATAACTTTCCTCCCTTTCCCAAACAAAAAATTGCCTTTCAGAAGCTCCAGGATAAAATATATCTTCCTCCGCAGCCTCTGGAGCAACTTTACACATGCTTTTTTCATGTGTAAGTTGTAAGGACTTAACCTCACTGAATCCATGAATGAAATCGACGAAGTTCACTGCGCACGCGCTGCCTGTGCAGTCGCACGCGCTGTTCCTCTGAACCCCTTCGTTCAGAGGACAGGAAATGCCGGTTTTCCCCGCATGCGCTGTGCATGCTGAAAACCGGCATTTCCTCCGGCCAGACGCGTGAGTACCCCGACCGTACTCACGCGTTTGGAACGGAATTACTGGGCCAATATCTTACTTTGAAACTCTTTCATATCATTTGATGTTTTAGTTCAGATATTGCATAAACAGGTTTCCACAGTGATACCAGAGCAATCTGCCATTTCTTTAGAGTCTCAAAGCAGGAGGCTGCTACTGTTAACTAGTCTTGCACCTGTGTCTATAACTAAGAGCACTGGTGTGGCCTTCGAGCATGAGTGAAGAAGTCTCAGTAGGTTTGTTGTAAAGTCGACAACTTCTGTCGGTTGACCTGGTCTTCTACATGTATTTTAACATCCAAGAAAGATTTTAAACATGCTGTACATACATGGAGGGCAGACCGATCATTTTACCAGCAACTTGTAGAATGAGCTGTTTGAAATGGGGTGATGTTTTGCCTGGATAGGGTGAGTCAGTTATGCAGAAACACAGCTGCGATATTAAACAAAGCAATGAAAGAAAAGGATTAAAGTGTTTGAAAGGGACATGTTCCAAAATTCACTGCAAAAAATGCAATTATACCCTCGGAGCAAGGCACACTTAACATAGAGCAGGAAACAAATTGTAAGGTGCTTAGTTGTTGAAGGCTTATTGGAATTAGGTCTTATAGGTTTATGCTGGATTTTGATTATCAGCACAATGCACTGTTTCTCTTACATTAACCAACTCGAGCGCTCTACAGACACAGCATCATCAACCAATTTAGCATTCATTAGAATGTGGTGCATGAGTCCAAAGTAGCTTGGGCATTAAAACCAGGTGTGCCCTACAGGTTAATGTGTCACATTACTGCACAAAATCAAACATGAGAAAGTCAGAAGTCAAGGCTCATAGCCTTGTAACAAAGTATTAGAACTCAACCTTACAATGAAAGTACTAAGTGAGTGTCTTGAGGCACGGTTTCTTTAAAAACAAACGGCTTCAATCTAGATATATATGAGTATGAGATTAAGATAACCTGCATTCTTAAAATGCAACATTTATTGGAAACCATGTGACATTACTTGCATTTCAATTTGGATTTAAGACTTACCATTTAAGGCATCTTCACCAGCAGCCCTGAAATACAGAAATAAACAGTTTATATCTGGACAAAAAGATTTTAAACCAATTTAATTTGAATTACTTAAATGGTGAATGGATTCTGGAAATATGTGGAAACATGTTACACAATACAAATAAGTGTTGCTAATGAGCTCAATCTGTGTCATGCTCACACTGAAGTTTTAATCATTCCTAGGAGTACATTTGATATTACACATGAATTTTGTACATGAATTTGAGTTGTCTCATTAGATACTTTTCACTATAGTAAAAATATACCAGTGAATAAACATCTTAATTATGGGAATATTTCTTCTAGCAGATTTATTCTTTGTACGCTGTAACAACTGTATTTTACTTTACAGGAAAAGCAGATCCTACTTTACGGAAACAATACTTAGGCAGTGCAGCAACTAAACAATAAAACAAACAGCGTTTATATTACACCTTTAATGTAGAAAAATGTCTCAAAGGTACTTGACAGAGGAGGAAAAGGAGCAGACAGTAAACACTACAACCTTTGGCAAGGAGGGCTTAGTAGCAATTGCATATAAATTAAGATTTTACATAACTTTCTATCTTCAGTAAAGTGGACATACTAACATACAGGGTTCATGGGGGAAATTATCTATATATAATAGAAACTGATTCCAACACATTATATTCAAGTTAACGGCTAGTATTCATGATCTTATCCGGAGAAGCATCTGTCCAGCAGGTGCAGAGCACCACTTCTGTCTGAACTAGCCTTTTGAACAGATGCACTAATGAAACCAAAGTTTTGATCTGTCCATTTCAATGTTTAATTTTTCAGTTCTCCCAGCTCTATGCACCATTCCCTAGATCAGACAGCAAGTATTACAAACCAAATAGATTTTTTTTTTAAACTATAAATTTGAAATGGACAAACTCCCTTTCCCTAAACTTAAATGTTCCTCACTTGCCAGGTGCAGAATAGCATGACCCATATTAACTAGGTTATTTAACTAAACCATACTAAATGTTTCAAATTGGCAAACAAAAGTTAAGTGATATGGCCAATGCAGGCATTAGTACAGGACAGGAAAAGAACTGTACTCCTGTACTCAGAAGGTCACCAGGATCACAGCAGAATCAACAGTAATGGGTAAATATCATTGCATGGTGCAACTGTAAGAGAAAACTCTCAACTATTTCCACTGGTACTTTCTAAGGAAACAGAGTGGATACCAGCATAGTGCGGTGGTTGAATGCTGTAATTACTATGATTCTATGAAATTTCATCCACTTACATTTGACAACTGGTTGCAATAGGCTTGTCTTCCAGACGGTCCTATAAAAGAGAAAAAGCATGGTCACGATGTGTATGAGCACACGGGTACTGTGTTGGCATATGGAACTCTGTTAATTCAGCTTCTGAAAGGTATTCATGTTTAGTTCAGCTTCTGAAAGGTATTCATGTTTAGTTCAGCTTCTGAAAGGTATTCATGTTTAGTTCATTTGATTTAGGGAAAACGTGTGGTTGGTATCATTGGGGGGGAGAAAGAGAGAGAGAGAGAGAGAGAGAGAGATTTCACTTAGCAACAGCTGGTGTTTGCAACCAACCGGCCTTGGATAGAATAGAATACAATGTTTAGATTAGAAATATGTTAGGTTAAGAAAGTCTAGAGACCAGAAGGTTTATGCTTTCCACAGCAAGGCCACAATGTTTTTATGTGCTTCTAATGTTGTTGATGTATGTTGAAGAAAATGTAGACGTGTCTCTCTGGACTATACAATAGCCAGAATTACAGTATTAGGCAATGCCTGCTCCAATTTGATAAGAACAGTGTATAAATGTAAGCTTTTTCCTTTGTTCAAAGAGCATGAAAGGACCCATGCCTAGCTCGCGTGCTCTCTTTGACTATACTCTGCTTGTAAATTGCTTTTTATGCTGAACATAGAAACATAGAAGATAGGAGCAGGAGTAGGCCATTCGGCCCCTCGAGCCTGTTCCGCCGTTTAATGAGATCGTGGCTGATCATCCAAATTCAGTACCCTGTCCCTGCTTTCTCCCCATATCCCTTGATCCCTTTAGCCTTAAGAAATATATCTAACTCCTTCTTGAATATATTTAATGAATTGGCCTCTACTGCCTTCTGTGGTAGAGAATTCCACAGGTTCATCACTCTCTGGGTGAAGAAATTCCTCATCTCAGTCCTAAATGGCTTACCCCTTATCTTTAGACTGTGACCCCTGGTTCTGGACTCACCCGCCATCGGGAACATCCTTCCTGCATCTAGTCCTGTTAGAATGTTATAAGTTTCAATGAAATCCCCTCTCATTCTTCTAAACTCTAGCAAATTTAAGCCTAATCGACCCAATCTCTCCTCATACATCATTCCTGCCATCCCAGGCATCAGTCCGGTGAATCTTCACTGCACTCTCTCCATGGCAAGAACATCCTTCCTCAGATAAGGCGACCAAAATTGCACACAATACTCAGGTTTTGGTCTCACTAAGGTCCTGTACAACTGCAGCAAGACATCCTTGCTCCTGTACTCGAATCCTCTCACTATGAAGGCCAACATACCATATAAAGAATAAAGAGATTATAACCAGAAGACTGAATTCGTTACTACTCAAGTGAACAAACAGAACATTGTTTAAGCCAACATACTGCATACAGCACAATGTGCTTCATGACCTTGTTCTCATGGCATGTGACTGATCCAGTGTTGGTTATAAAGTTATATTATGGTGCAACATATGGGTTAATAAATTTGAATTGGGAAGAACATATTTAAAGCCTTTCCCAGAATATAACTTGGGTTTATATTAGTTAACAGAGTTATCTTTGGTGTCCTGGCCAATATTTATCCCTCAATCAACATCACTAAAAACATCACATTGCTGTTTGTGGGAACTTGCTGTGCGCAAATAGGCTGCCACGTTTTCTACATTACAACAGTGACTACACTTCAAAAGTGCTTCATTGGCTGTAAAGCGCTTTGGGATGTCCGATGGTCGCGAAAGGCTCTGTATAAATGCAAGTCTTTCTTTCTTTAACATAACCCTACTACAGACTTCTCCCTTTTGTTCTTTTCCTGCCCCCTTTTCGCTGACTCTGTACTTGCTTAAAAGCTGTTCATCTTGAACATATTCCAGTTCTGATGAAAGGTCTACCTGAAATGTTAACTGTTTCTCTCTCTACTGATGCTACCTGACCTGCTGAGTGTTTCCAGCATTTTGTTTTTATTTTAGTCCCTTTAAGGACTTGTTTTTGAAACTTAACTAGCATTGTAAGTATGCAGTGTTTACTGGATGTTAGCTTGCCCTGTATTGGACTGCAGTTGTATTGGCACTCAGTAGTAAGTTAAGAGTATTGAATAGATCATCTTTCAATTGTCCTTCCCAATTTTCTTGAACATACGGTGCTCATTTGTATATGGAAGTTGAACTCTCACATAAATGGAGGACACTTTTAAGGGAGTTTATATTTTCACATTAGTCCAACAAGAGAAAGAAGGAATTTGCATTTGTATAGTATCTCATGTTTTCAGGATGTCCTAAATATTCCACAACCAAGTCTCATTTTGGAATCATGCCTCTGCTGTTTTAAAGAGAGCAAAGAGTTGCAATGAGGCAAAATACACATCAAAAAAGTAATATAAAGCTTCAAACATGCCAAGTCAGAGAGCGAAAGTTAGGAATCCGTATGTGGAGGCTGAAATATATTCAAAGAATGTAGTGCAGGAAAGTAATCTTACCACCTTTTTGTTCAATCTCATCATAGGAATGAATTATACCGAAGTAGCACATAAAATATCGAGAGAATTCAGACTTAATTTTGAGGTCTAGAAGCATCATCCTATTAAATCAAGATAATAATGCCTCGAAAAGCAGACACTCTTTTTCCTTAAAATGTAGCTGTTTCGTAAAAAGAGTGTCAAGGGAAACAATTTGCAGATTAGCCCAAGGTGGCTGCTATAAAAGTAGAAAGTGCTTCTTTCTTATGCAACTGAATACGAAAGAAGTATGTTCCACTGCAGTCATCCATTGTTGAACAAAGTGTTTAGTCACAGGTTTATTTTTAAGTGAAACAAATAACTGCCCAACAGTCAATACCTTTGCAAAATAACAAGCTCTACAGCTAGCAAAAAAGAATGCCGTCTCCAGAGAGGAAGCATGTGGCGACAGGTAAACAACGCTGCATTAGTTCCACAGATAAATAAAAATCAACCTCACCAAAGCATGGTCTGAGGACTGCCCTATCTGAATGCCAAATATAGGGTAGACCAATCAATATGGTATAAAGCTCATTTATTCTGCAGAGCAAGAAGTGTGATAGTTTCCAGTGTATGGAAGCAAAAAAAACGTACAAAGCCCCGCGATCCAAAAAAAAAAGACACAAGATTGTGTTTGAGATAGCATTCAGAGATAAACAAAAGGGTTAAAAGGTCCTTTTTGTAAGCCTAGGTATCATTTGTTGTTCCCCAAATTTCTTGCCAAATGTGTGATGCAATGACTGGCACACAGAGCTCTGGATCTCTCGACAGACCTTGGGAGAACAATTAAACTACTGGAACACTACACGCAAGAGTTGAATTAGTTATCGGGGCATTAGACAAACCTGTTCCATTTAGGATTATCAGCTTTTAAGGTGACCCAACCTATAATGCTAGCAGGCGTTGCCTTACTAAAAAGGTACAAAAAGTTGCTCAAATGGATACTCTGAAGAAAGTTGAGCCAAATCCACAACCACAGATTCTGCTCTAATGGCAGCAGCATGGGCTGGATGACACTCAGTGATACTTATTTGAATGCTTTGCCCTTGTCTAGTATTACTGATGATTTCCAATCAGATCCAGGGAATTATTCATTCTGTTCTGACAAAAGGTCATCAACCTGAAATGTTAATGCGGTTTCTCTCTCCACAGATGCTGCCTGACCTGCTGAGTATTTCCAGCATTTCCTGTTTTTATTTCAGACTTCCAGCATCCTCAGTATTTTGCTTTTGTAATGATTCATTGGGGATGGGGAGGGAAGAAATGAGCAAGAGGAACAGATGTAGCAATTCCCTCCCCGTCTTCCCAGGAGTTCGATAGATGAAGAATCAGGATTGCTCAGCTGTTCCAACCTCTGAAGCAAACTTTTGGGAGCAGTTAGTCATGATGTTTGCTGGGAGACCTACATGCCTGGAGCAGACTGTAACCTCTTACTTTTGAGAGAATATGGATGGATAAGATCATCCTTTAATCAAACAACTGACCAGCATTGTGAACACTACGGATTTGTGTGTTGTTTTGGTCAGTCTAGTGTGTGATTCACATGGAAACCCATCACCATGTTTAAAAGTCTCTGAACTAAACTACTGAGAAATCTACATCTGCAGAGTCTGCTTGCCAGAGAAGGAGTGCATGGTCCCTTCCCTAGGGACACAACTCAGAAGTTCAGAAAGCTTAGACATGGCTTTGGCCCTCTGAAGTGGCCCAAGCAAGCTAGTCAGTTGTATTAAACCATGTGCAATTAGGGATGGGCAATAAATGCAGCCTTGCCAGTGATGCCCACATCCCATGAATGACCAGTGCCACATGATCATTTGTTTTTAGACCCTGTGAAACACTGGAACAAACAGACTAAGCTGCAGTTTAAAATCTTGGCTGAAAGATGACACCTCCCACAATGCAGTACTCCTTCAGTACTGCACTGAAATGCCAACCCAGATTGTGTGCTCCAAGTCCTGGACTGGGGCTTGAACCTACAATCATCTGACTGAGAAGTGAGTGTGCTATCAACTCAGCCAAACAGACAACCTTATCTACTAACTACTGGATACATCAGTGTACTCACATAAAGGAAACTTTGGTTTATCCGGAGGTTATATGTCCGGAATACTCGATCTAACGGCAAAAATCAGGAGCCATTTTCTATGTTTTTTTTAGTTCTTGTTGCTTTTTTTTCCCCAGTCAAGCGCTGCAAGGTCTGTAGCTATAGCAACAGCTTCAGCTACAGACACTTGCAGCTGCAGCCGACTGTTTTGAAGCTGTTGCTAAGCAACAGGGTTTGTTGATTCACACGGAGCTTCTCAGTTCCCTATGTTTAAACATTATGTCCGGCACTTTTGATGTTACGGCACCAGCTCGGTCCCGTCAGTGCCGGATATCAGAAAGTTTCCTGTACCTGGTTTTGTAGCAGTTGTCACCTACTTTAAATTTCCTGATCAGCAACAAGAAGGCTATCTGCCTTCAGCATCGTGGAATGATCTGCACGGAGCTTCCATCATGTCAACCACAGTGATGTTCCACACATCCAATGTACCAGGTTTATTCATCACCAGTTGAGTAATTGTGAAGGGATTTGTTAGAGGCATCCTTTTTTTGCCACGAATCCAACTCTCAGGTTGTTTCTGGATCTTGGACGTAGCCTTCCATTGCATGTCTTGGAGTTTTGAGCCACGGAAGGAGAACTGCTAACGTGGCCGACTTAGAGAACTTTGTGTTGCCAATTTTATGTTTCTAGGTTGAATCTCAAGTGTTGCTGATAGATTCTTCTTGTCTGATACGGCTGCACGCAAGCTTAAAATATCCAATAACCAGGTCCCCAGTCATACTGGCTGAATCATTTAAGGTAATGTTACCATTTTGAAGTTTTATATGTAATGAGTAAGTTCAAGACCCTCAAGTGCAATGTGGGCTGAAAGGCTGACACCAAGTTTTAGAACAGAAGCTGGAGGAGTTTGAGTCGGGGATGGCCCAAACTCTCTGCTAGCCTTCGTTTAATCTGGAACATAATTGGCAGTGCTTTGGATGGTTCTCAGCTTGGCTTTTGCATTCACATTATTCACACTAACCAATGACATGTGTTATTCTTGAATTTTGCATATGAATTAGACTTGAGGTTTCACACACAAGGATGTGAGTGAGAATATCCATTTACCATAGACTTCCAGTGTTCCAGTCACTCACTAGCAGTTCCAAGAGTTTGCACTTCAGGAAAAAAATGCGACACTGGGGACAACACAGGCACTGAGCACTTGCATCCAGAAGGAAATGTTCAAGCTGGAATTGTTACCAACTATTATTCAGGCATTATTTCAGGAGACTGGCCACAAGACCGTCACCGATGACTGGAATACACCTATAGCAGGATTTACAAGTCTCAAATCCAGCCAACAGCAGCAACACCAATGACAGGTTGATCACGAGAATTTCAACCAAAGCAGCATCAGGACTTGGGACAATCTTAAGAAAATAGACCAGTGTGATACAAGAAACAGCCCTTGCAACTGTGCAAAAAATGTTGAGGACAAACTTAGTAAAAATCAGCTTGTCGAGAGTTTTTAGGGTTTTGCACTAGATATTCGCTCAAATTCAGCATCACCGGTCATTCCCATAAGCAGATCTTGTGTGCCCTTTGAACCAGAGTACAATTTTTACACAACACCTGGCCTCCAGGGTGTCATAAGGGAGTCATCATCTCAACAATGTGAAATGCTTGAGAATGCTTATAATTACCCTATCATTGCTTACTGATTAATACTTTAAATCACTAAGCTAGCCTGCCTAGTTTCTGACTGCTAGCTTATTGTTGAGGGTAAAAAGGCTGAATTTAACCTAGAATCAGAGAATGTTTACAGCACAGAAGGAGGCCATTCAGCCCCGTGCTGGCTCTCTGCAACAGCACTTCAGCGAGTCCCACTCCCTCGCCCTTTCCATGTAGCCCTGCAAATGTTTTTCCTTATCCAATTCCCTTTTGAAAGCCATGATTGAATCTGCCTCCACCACCCTTTCAGGCATTGCATTCCAGATCCTAACCACGCGCTACGTAAAAAGGTTTTCCCTCATGTCGCCTTTGGTTCTTCTGCCAATCACCTTAAATCTGTGTCCTCTGGTTCTCGAGCCTTCCGTCAATGGAAACAGTTTCTCTCTATCTATTCTGTCTAGACCCCTCATGATTTTGAACACCTCTATCAAATCTCCTCTCAACCTTCTCTGCTCCAAGAAGAACAACCCTAGCTTCTCTCGTCTATCCACGTAACTGAATTCCCTCATCCCTGGAACCATTCTTGTAAATCTTTTCTGCACCCTCTCCAAGGCATTAACATCCTTCCTAAAGTGCGGTGCCCAGAATTGGACACAATACTCCAGTTGAGGCCGAACCAGTGTTTTATAAAGGTTCATCATATCTTCCTTGCTTTTGTACTCTGTGCCTCGATTTATGAAGCCCAGGATCCCGTATGCTTATTTAACCGCTTTCTCAACCTGCCCTGCCACCTTCAACGATTTGTGCACATATACCCCCAGGTCTCTCTGTTCGTGCACCCCCTTTAGGATTGTACCCTTTAGTTTATATTTCCTCTCCTCGTTCTTCCTACCAAAATACATCACTTCACAGTTATCTGCATTAAATTCCATCTGCCACGTGTCCGCCCATTCCACCAGACTGTCTATGTCCTCTTGAAGCCGATCACTCTCCTCCTCACTGTTCACTATACTTCCAAGTTTTGTGTCATCTGCAAATTTTGAAATTGTGCCCTGTACACCCAGGTCGAAGTCATTAATATATATCAAGTAAAGCAGTGGTCCTAGTACTGACCCCTGGGGAACACCACTGTATACCTTCCTCCAGTCCGAAAAACAACCATCCATCACTACTCTCTGTTTCTTGCCACTTAGCCAATTTTATATCCATGCTGCCACTGTCCCTTTTATTCCATGGGCTTCAACTTTGCTGGCAAGGCTATTATGCGGCATTTTATCAAACATCACATCAACCGCATTGCCCTCATCAACCCTCTGTTGCCTCATCAAAAAACTCAATCAAGTTAGTTAAACACGATTTGCCTTTAATAAATCTGCGCTGGCTTTCCTTAATTAATCCATACTTGTCCAAGTGACTGTTAATTTTGTCCTGGATTATCGTTTCTAAAAGCTTCCCCACTACCGAGGTTAAACTGACTGGCCTGTAGTTGCTGGGTTTATCCTTGCACCCTTTTTTGAACAAGGGTGTAACATTTGCAATTCTCCAGTCCTCTGGCACCAGCCCCGTATTCAAGGACGATTGGACGATTATGGCCAGTACCTCCGCAATTTCCACCTTTACTTCCATCAGCATCCTAGGATGTATCCCATCTGGTCCCGGTGACTTATCTACTTCAAGTAGAGCCAGCCTTTCTAGTACCTCCTCTATCAATTTTTAGCCCACCCAGTATCTCAACTACCTCCTTTTTTACCATGACTTTGGCAGCATCATCATCTTTGGTAAAGACAAATACAAAGTACTCATTTAGTACCTCAGCCTTGCTCTCTGCCTCCATGCGTAGGTCTCCGTTTTGGTCCCTAATTGGCCCCACCCCTCCTCTTACTATCCGTTAATTATTTATATGCCTATAGAAGACTTTTGGATTCCCTTTTATGTTAGCTGCCAGCCTATTCTCATACTCTCTCATTGCCCCCCTTATTTCCTTTTTCACTTCCCCTCTGAACTTTCTATATTCAGCCTGGTTCTCACTTGTATTCTCAACCCGACATCTGTCATACGCCCTCTTTTTCTGTTTCATCTTACTCTCTCTCTCTTTCATCATCCAGGGAGCTCTGGCTTTGGTTGCTCTACCTTTCCCCCTCGTGGGAATGTACCTCGACTGTACTCGAACCATCACCTCTTTAAAGGCAGCCCATTGTTTGATTACAGTTTTGCCCGCCACTTTTTGATTCCAATTTACCCGGGCCGTAGACGTGAATCCAGGATGGTTTGTTGCCTCCCTGGTGCCAGGGTCAAGGATGTCACTGAGCGGCTGCAGGGCATTCTGGAGGGGGAGGGTGAACAGCCAGTGGTCGTGGTCCACATTGGTACCAACGACATAGGTAAAAAGAGGGATGAGGTCCTGCATCAAGAATTTAGGGAGCTAGGTAACAGATTAAAGAGCAGGACCTCAAAGGTTGTAATCTCTGGATTACTCCCAGTGCCACGTTCTAGTAAGTATAGGAATGGGAGGATAGAGCAGATGAATGCGTGGCTAAAGAGTTGGTGTAGGGGGGAGGGTTTTACTTTCCTGGATCACTGGGCCAGCTTCTGGGAAAGGTGGGACTTGTACAAGTCGGACAGGTTGCACCTGAACCAGAGCGGGACAAATATCCTTGCGGGGAGGTTTGCTAGCACTGTTGGGGGGGGTTTAAACTAACTTGGCAGGGGGATGGGATACAGAGGGGAGCTGAAATAGGGGGGGATGTGCTGCCAATTATAGAGAAAAAAACAAGTCAGCTTGGTAGACAGGGCAAATATATAAGGGCAAGGCTGGATGGCATCTATTTTAATGCAAGGAGTCTTGCAAATAAGGTGGATGAACTGAAGGTGTTGATAAACACATGGGAGTATGATATTGTTGCTATCACGGAGACATGGTTGAGGGAAGGGCAAGAGTGGCAGCTCAATATTCCGGGGTACAGAATCTTCAGGCGAGACAGAGGGGGAGGTATAAGAGGAGGGGGTGTCGCAATATTAATTAAGGAGTCAATTACTGCAGTAAGGAGGGATGATATATTAGCAGGGTCCTCTAATGAGGCCATATGGGTGGAGCTTAAAAACAAAAAGGGGGCAAGCACTTTGCTGGGAGTGTACTATAGGCCTCCAAACAGTCAGGGGGAGATAGAGGAACAGATATGTAGGCAAATCTCAGAGAAATGTGCAAATAATAGGGTAATAATAATGGGGGATTTCAACTTCCCCAATATTAACTGGGATAGTCAGAGTGTGAAAGGCTCAGAGGGTGTAGAATTCTTAAAGTGCATCCAGGAGAGCTTTTTGAGCCAGCATGTAGAAAGTCCTACAAGAGAGGGGGCGGTACTGGATCTAATTCTAGGGAATGTGGCCGGCCAAGTGGAAAAAGTGCTAGTAGGTGAGCACTTTGGTGATAGTGACCATAATATGGTAAGATTTAAGGTGGTCATGGAAAAGGACAGGGATGGGCCGGAAATAAAGGTTCTAAATTGGGGGAAGGCCGATTTTAATAGGATAAGGCAGGATCTGGCCAAAATGGACTGGGATCAGCTACTTGTAGGAAAATCCGCATCAGAGCAATGGGAGGCTTTCAGAAGGGAGATTGAGATCATACAATGGCAACATGTTCCCGTAAAGGTCAAGGGTGGTTCCAAAAACCACAGGGAACCTTGGATGTCAGGGGATATACGAGAATGGATTAGGAAAAAAAGGAGGGCTTTTGGTAGATACAAAAGGCTAAAGACGGAGGAAGCCCTAGAGGAGAACAAAAAGTGCAGGGGGATACTTAAAAAAGAAATTAGGAGATCAAGGAGGGGCCATGAAATAACACTGGCGAGCAAAATAAAGGAAAATCCGAAGATGTTTTATAAGTATATTAAGGGTAAGAGGATAACTAGGGAAAAAATAGGGCCCATTAGGGACAAAAGTGGCAATGTGTGTGTGGAGCCGGAAGATGTAGGAGGGGTTCTAAATGAATTTTTTGCATCTGTTTTCACTATGGAGAAGGACGATGTAGACATAGAAATAGGGCGGGGGGGACTGTGATATGCTCGAACATATTAACATCGAGAGGGAGGAGGTATTGGCGGTTTTAGCTGGCCTAAAAATGGATAAATCCCCAGGCCCGGATGAAATGTATCCCAGGCTGCTGTGTGAGGCAAAGGAGGAGATTGCGGGGGCTCTAACACATATATTCAGGACCTCTCTGGCCACAGGGGATGTGCCAGAGGACTGGAGAACCGCTAATGTAGTACCATTATTCAAGAAGGGTAGTAGGGAAAAACCGGGGAACTACAGGCCAGTGAGCCTAACATCAGTGGTAGGAAAATTATTGGAAAAAATCCTGAGGGACAAAATTTGTCTCCACTTGGAGAGGCAAGGATTAATCAGGGATAGTCAACATGGCTTTGTCAAGGGAAGATCATGTCTGACTAATTTGATTGAATTTTTTGAGGGGGTGACTAGGTGTGTGGATGAGGGTAACGCAGTGGATGTGGTATACATGGATTTCAGTAAGGCCTTCGATAAAGTCCCGCACAGGAGACTGGTCAAGAAGGTAAGAGCCCATGGAATCCAGGGTGCCTTGACACATTGGATACAAAACTGGCTTAGTGGCAGAAGGCAGAGGGTGATGGTCGAAGGTTGTTTTTGTGACTGGAAGCCTGTGGCCAGTGGGGTACCACAGGGATCGGTGCTGGGTCCCTTGCTGTTTGTGGTCTACATTAATGACTTGGATATGAATGTAAAGGGTATGATCAGTAAGTTCGCGGATGATACAAAAATTGGTAGGGTGGTAAATAGCGAGGAGGGTAGCCTCAGTCTGCAGGACGATATAGATGGGTTGGTCAGATGGGCGGAACAGTGGCAAATGGAATTTAACCCGGAAAAGTGCGAGGTGATGCACTTTGGGGGGGACTAACAAGGCAAAGGAATACACAATGAATGGAAAGACCCTAGGCAAGACGGCGGGTCAGAGGGATCTGGGTGTGCAAGTACACAGATCCCTGAAGGCGGCGGAACAGGTGGATAAGGTGGTAAAAAAGGCATATGGGATACTTGCCTTCATTAGCCGAGGCATTGAATATAAGAGCAAGGAGGTTATGATGGAGCTGTATAAAACACTGGTTAGGCCACAGCTGGAATACTGTGTGCAGTTCTGGTCGCCACACTACAGGAAGGATGTGATCGCGTTAGAGAGGGTGCAGAGGAGGTTCACCAGGATGTTACCGGGGCTGGAGCGCTTCGGCTATGAAGAGAGACTGGGCAGATTGGGTTTGTTTTCCTTGGAGCAGAGGAGGCTGAGGGGGGACATGATTGAGGTGTACAAAATTATGAGGGGCATAGATAGGATGGATGCTGAGGAGCTTTTTCCCTTAGTAGAGGGGTCAATAACTAGGGGGCATAGATTCAAGGTAAAGGGCGGGAGGTTTAGAGGGGATTTGAGAAAGAACTTTTTCACCCAGAGGGTGGTTGGAGTCTGGAACTCACTGCCTGAAAGGGTTGTGGAGGCAGAAACCCTCACAACATTTAAGAAGCATTTGGATGTGCACTTGAAATGCCATAGCATACAAGGCTACGGGCCAAATGCTGGAATATGGGATTAGATTAGGCAGGGCTTGATGGCCGGCGCGGACACGATGGGCCGAAGGGCCTCTATCTGTGCTGTATTACTCTATGACTCTATGAGATCCATTCTCAACCCACTGAAATTGGCCTTCCTCCAATTAAGTATATTGCTCCCTGGCCTTTTCCTCAAAGAAATATTATGTTAAGAAATTCAACTCCGGCAACAGTCCAATTAATTGCACAGCTATAAACAGGTCAACAAAATAACCAGAAAATGGCATTGAATCTTTTCCTTGTGTGCATCACAGTGCGCTGCTGGCAACAAAAGGAAGTACAGAGGTGTAATTCCAGACTAACGCCTTGTATTCACCATCGGCTGTGGGAACCATATGGTTTGCAGGCCTACTGGAGAATCCAAATGTTTGAAATAACATTTTATATTTTTTAGGGATTAACCAAGACAAGACAATAGACATGTGGAATGAATAACTTTTCCTTTTGCTCTTTTTCTTTAAAATCCCAAACTAGGGGCTATAAATACAAGATAGTCACTAATAAAATCTAATAAAGAATTCAGGAGAATCTTCTTTGCCCAGAGAGTGGTTAGAATGTGGAACTTACTACCACAAGGAGTGGTTGAGGCGAATAGTATAGATGCATTCAAGGGGAAGCTAGATAAACAAGTGAAGGAGAAAGGATTAGATGAAGCCGGGTGGGAGAAGACTCGTGTGGAGCATAAACACCGGCACGGACCTGGTGGGCCGAATGGACCATTCCTGTGCTGTAACTCTGTTGTAGGGTTACATTATGTATCGCCCTTAAAATGGATATTTAAAAAGTTTACTTTCCACCAGTTAAAAACCAAACACCGTTAACGTCACATTACCAACATTATTTGATAACAGGCACAAAATCAGACTGACCAGCAGGGAAGCCTTTGAATCCTCTCGGTGGAATGTTACATCTTCAGCGGAGGCCCTGATCCAGTCTTTACCACCCCTACCTTGTACTGAAGTAAACAGAAAAAGCAGATTAAAGTTAACTGTAAAGACTGTTCTTATTGTAAAGGACTTAAATATAGTCATTTCCTCATCTTTAAAAGCTGGAGGAAGGAATTGAAGACCCTAATGTACGAATACGTTGGCATATATCCAAGCACTTCACACGCCAAAAAACTTCCTAATGTCAAAGCATTTCAGTGACCTTTCTTCAGCAGAGCAAATAGAAGTTGCTAGACACTGTATAACATAAACATTGCACATCCTGTACACGACAGTAATGGGTGTAGATATGCTAACCAAATATTTTAACAAGTACACTCAGCCATCCACATACATGCATAGTAAAAACTCATTAGATTCAAAACATTGTATGTAAATCAAATTTTTGTAACTAATTTGCACAAGGGACAGACATTTTATCTAGCCTTGTTAGTTACTAAACTACCTACCTGCTACAGTACATTAAGTTCTTTAGTACTATTCAATCGCAAGTTTAATGTACAAACTGCAATATTCCAGGCAAAGGAGCAGAATATGTTTAATTTGAAGTACTCTTTCTATTCCAAAAGGACAAAAATGTTGACATCTCAGATATTCTCAGCTTTGTTGCTGAAAAAAAATAGCCTCATGGAGTCTCCCACATCAGGTGTCCCAGCTGGAAAGTATTGCATATTCAATGGGCCCACCTTCCATCATCTGCCACCAAGGCAACTCAAGCCCAGCCAATACTGAACTCGAGTTACATTCTAGCATCGGGCCCATACTCAGGAACAGGAAAACGCATCAATTCCTGCTCAGCCCAAGCCAGCAGCAGAGGGTGCATCTGTTCAGCAGAGATTGTTGGGTCATTTCTGATCAGGGAACCAGGTTATGGTTTGGATTTCTTTGTAGCGGTTCCTTTTATGAACAGGGTGGCAGTTTTTATTTAGGGGTAGAAGTTCAAATAAGCTGCTGTCTTGTTAAAGAAAATGTTCCGTTTCTATCCATGGCACATTAATGAAGCAGATTTGTCAAATTCACATCTTGTGGGGGATGGACAGAGGGGTCACATTAGGAGACTGCCAATTTGGCCTGACGCATTCAAACATCAATAAAATAAAGCAGGCTGTATTCATCTGTTCTTCTGCTTAGACTCGAATACCATTTCCTATCAGAGAGGATGAATAAAGGGCCCGTTTGTGACGCTCTACCAATTGTGTGCTACAACGAGGATTACACAAATGTAATATGCATCGACTCGGCCTTCAATTTTGCCATTACAAATGGTGGCTGGAGATCAAGAACTGATCACTTGGGGAAATGTGTGTTCTACCACTCTCGTGTAACATCAATTTACAGTGTTACCATTAAACAGCCTGGTTTGGATCATAGTTATTTGCTCTTGGTAGCAAAAACTTGAGGTTCGAGAAAGTTGACCCCAATCATAGTCACCATACTTCCAATTATTAAACATTCAGAGTTTAGGCAGTGCTTCTAACTGCTTGCTGGAAGTGTCAGATGGGGCACCCCGAAGCAGAAATGTATAGCAGTCCATCTTAGAAACAGCTTTCCTGAAGAGCTGCAAACTTACAAGAAACTGCTTGAGCAGATGCACCAGAAGTCAAATGATCACCGTGCAGCTCAGCAAATCCAGCATAAGAATTCACTGCTCTCAAATGATAGTCACCATGATGAACTCCCTAGTAAAGATAGGAGGTATTAATATATATTTCATAGAGCCATAATATGAAAAAGGCAAAAAAAATAATCTCAAAGTGTACCAAATCATGAATGACTCCTACAGCTGATTTCTGCTCTTTCAACTTTATTGCTTCCCTTGTCCCGGGTTTTGGCAGCTCCAAGTTGTCCTTGTGGCCTAAAGCAGACAGATCTTTAGATTAACACAAAATTCATTTTGTGGTTGCTAACAAACTGACAATACAAAGGAAATGTTAGTAAAGTACATGCAACTTTGAAACGTTTCTGATCTGACCTCACACACATTCCCCAGTAACAGGCACGATAGAGTGCAATGTAATTGGAGACGTACTTCATTCCATAAATGGCTAAAAATATTTTTGATAAAGAAATATGTATTTTACACCAGTTGGTTTAAATTTTTAATATTCTAAGTTGGCACATTCCTATCAATAAACCCTTTCCAATTAAACTATTTAATTTCCCAATCATGTAAGCAAGACTGAGTTAAATATAACTTGGCTTGAATTTCCACTGATCAGTGAGTCTCAACTTTGACACCTTTCAGATGTCAAATCTAAAGCCAGGAAAATTAATCTTTTACTAAAAAAAAGGCTCTCTAACTCGGAAGGTATCTCTGCGCTTTCCCTTCATTGAAGATGTGAATTTGGATGTTGTTTAACTTCAACACAAAACAGGTTTCAAATTGAAAACAAAGGGTTTTCAGTAGACTTCATCAAACCTTCTATCCCAGCAGGTTCAACCTCAGCATTTAGGTCCCTCTAACTACCACGACTTTAAAAAGGCCAGTTGGACAATGGTCAAAGTATGGAAACGCTCACAATTGCTAAAAACCAAGTATAGGTCTGAGGTACAAATCTGAGACATTCTCGAGAAAATATAGTATAGTGTTACTAAGCTAGGGAAACAGGATACAGCAGTGGTGCCTTATTGTGGCAACCAAAACATAGGAGAAAGAAAAGGGCAATTAAAATCAAGGAGAGGCCCAAGCAATGCACCAACAGTGAAGTCACCTGCAACCAGCAGAGGTCCCGCAAAGTTACAGTGGTACAGGAGCTCAAACCTCTCAATTGGGTTTTGTTCCACAGGTCACTCAGCAGTCCTGCACAGTTCCCAATATTAATATGTTGACCTCGCAATTCGACAGCCTGTATGAAGTAATCGTCCAAATCTCTCTGCCCTTTTCTGTATCGTTCATGGGTCTCTTTATTGGATATGATGGCGGAAGCCAACTCGCCCACTTGCAGAGGTCCTCTCCTTTGAAACTGGTTTTCAAAGTTGTGCATAGTGCTCAGATTATATTCAGTGCTTCGGTCATTACTGTCATCAGTGTCTGTGCTACTCTCAGTGTCAATGAATGCGTGGTTGAAATATCCTTCAGTCTCAAAGCAAGCTGTGGTGGTAGCGTGGCAACAGAAGCTGCAAGCGGGATGAGAAGGACAGCAGCAAATTTCTTCAGGTAAAGCACAAACAACTTCACTATACTTACCAACAAAGGCCCCAAATTCAACAGAACTGCCATCAGCATCTATACCAGTTTTAACGGAGTCGACGGAATCTGGCACAAGCTCCAACTGGCTTGTGTCACTTGGCTGAGATGGGGTACTAACAAAAAATTTGGCAGATGGGGGAGAGAGATTTGGTATGCTGTGGAACGATTGTCCTGGTTTCTGATCGCTGGTCAGGGACTGGGTTTTCCCCAGCCCAATATGGCTTCTATGTCGAAGTTCAGAGGGAGATGCTACATTTGGTAATAAGGCACAGCCTGAGGAACCAGCCTCTTGAACATTCAGTTCATTCCTCGGAGAACCTGGAAGCAAATCTTGACCAAATTTCTTGTACAACACCTCTCTTTGGGAAGTGTTAATGTAGTCTTGATGAGAACCATCAGCACAGATAGAATCGCCAGTGTCCATCCCTCGCTGAGGAAAAGAGGAGCCAAAATATGTTCCAATGCTGTGCTTCTTTTTTAATGAAGTTTTAAGTGGGACGTCAGAAAGATTATCGCCCAGATTTCTTGAAATGCTAAGCTCCCGAGTAATTTCATTGTGCACCTTCGTGGCCTCAGAAGCCTTCTGAGCAGTCAGTGCTTTCAACGTGTCCACTGTAAGAGCCGACAGGTCCTGCAGGTGCCCAATTTGACAGTCCAATGTTTGTAATGAACGCTTTATATAATTTACACGGTCACCTACTTCTTTTAATTGGATGGACATATTTTCAACTCTAAAGAAAAGAGAAATAGAATGTTCAAACTCAATTACTTCATATTGAACTAAATTATTTGTGAAGATATCCAACGTCAGACAGAAATACAACATATTTATGTAGCATCTTTAACGTAGAAAAATACCTCAGGATGCTTCAGACGATTAATCATAAACAAATGGGCGCTGAACCAAAGGCGGAGACGTTAGGAGGGGTGATCAAAAATCTGGTCAGAGGTAGGTTTTAAGGAGGGTCTTAAAGAAGAGAGGGAGTTGCAGAAGCAGAGATGTTTAGGCAGGGAATTTCCGAGCTTAAGGCCTAGGCGGCTGAAGACACAGCCACCAATGGTGGGACAAAGGGCAGGGGGTGTTCATAAAGCCAGAGTTGATGGAATGAAAAGCTCGGGAAGGGTGGTTCGGGGAGGGGGGGGGGGCACTGCAGGACTGGAGGTTACGAGATAAGGAAGGGCGAGACCATGAAGGCACTTAAACACGATGATGAGAATTTTAAATTGGAAGCATTGGTGGAGCCAATGTGAGTCAACAAGGACAGGAGTAATAGGTGAGCAGGACTTGTTGTAGGATAGGATACAGGGAGCAGAGTTTTGGATGAGCTGAAGTTCACGGAGGAAGGGTGAAGGATGGGAAGCTGGCCAGGAGAGCACTGGAATAGTCAAGTCTGGAGGTGACAAAGGCATGGATAAGGGTTTCAGCAGCAGATGGGCTGCGATAGGGGGGCGATGTTAGAGGTGGAAGTAGGGGGTCTTTGTGATGGAGAGGGTATAGGGTCAAAAGCTCAATTCATTGCAAATATAACGTCCTGTTCAGCAAACAGTTTGGTTCAAACAGAGACAGTGGCAGGGAGATGGATGGAATTGGTGGCGAGAGTCAAAGATGACGGCTTTGGTCTTTCCAATGTTTAATTGGAGGAAATTGTGCTTTCTTACGCTGAAGTAACCAGAAGTGTATGAAGTACTCCAAATGCGGTTTAATTGGGACTTTGGGGCTACCTGAGGATTTGAATTCAACTAATTTGGTGAATAGAACCCAGCATCCTATTCGCTTTACAGCCACTTCACACTAAAAACACAACATGCAATATCCAGAAAATCTTACCAATTAAACCCACAGCTTTATCCCTATACCATAGTATAAAGTAGCAAGTACAGTATAATACAAGAACCACAGCATGTAACAGCCTCAACCACTGCTCTAGAATCCTTGAATAGTAAATAAAAATATCAGTTATGAAACACAAACCATGTATCGATTACAGGCTTCAACCTTTCAGTCTTTAATTCCATCTGGAAAAACATTACAGCCCCGGTGAGAAAATGTTAAGATGTTTCATTATACACGTTGGGGATTCACAGTTGATCTCAGCAAGGAAGCACTGCCATCAAGATTATGTTAGAAGTCAAACGTCAAGTGAATATAAATTTTAATGAAGTTACTATTAAATTAACTACATTTCAACAATGTTCCATTTTTATATTGGACATTTTGCCTGTCTGATGAGATGTTAAATCAGAGCCCTCTTCCGATGACAATTAAAGATCCCATACAATTTGAAGAGCAGGGAATTCTTAGTATCCTAGCCAACAAACGCCTCCAAAATGGATTAACTGACCTTTCATCTCATTGCTGTTTATAGCGCTTGCTGTGCAATAAATGGCAGCCAAATTTGCCTACACAACTTTCACTGCACTTCAAAACAATTCACTGTACGTGAAGAGATTTGAGATAAGAGTCTGATAACTGTGCACATTATTAATCTGAATCAAAATCTAGGCTCATATTTCCCAAGAGTTCTGCAAGTGGTACTATGGTTCCATAAAGTTAAACGCTTTACCTTTCAGAGGTCACCCGAATTCGTTCCTCACTGCCTGAATGAAATCGATCCTCCTTCTCATGGAAGTACTTTTCCACACATTGCTCTTCAAAGTCATGCAATTTTTTCTGGTCATCCTCACTTACAAACAATTCTGAAAGATGAGATCGGTACAATTTGCATCAAAGCTGAGACACAGGTTGCAACAGGAAGTAACAGATTTATTAATTTAAAAGCCTTCAAAATCCTATGCCATTTGAATGAGAATCTGTAGGCTAATATTCATGGAATTTTGGATGCAGATTAATGCCCATGATAGGATTTTAGTCATGCCGACAAGGGAAGGGCTGAACATCCTCAGCACAGGAGAACACCAAAATTGAAGGTAAGTTACTCAGGCCACTCTTATACCCAACATCTAGAAGCCAAAATGGATAAACAAGAGTTTCTCTCTTTTGGGGTGAAGGTGGGGAAAGAGAAGAGTAAAACCATGAAAAAAATCTGTGAAAACACCAACTAAAAAGAACAAATTTCTGCTGAAAGATGATATTGAACAAAAGCAGTGTGACCAACCTCTTAAAGGGAAAGGGGGAGGATTAGGCAATGAAGCAAAACTAATAGTGAAGATCTGCCAAGATTTATATAGGGGCATGCAAATTTTTTTAAATTTAATCATTCATGGGATGTGGCTATCGCTGGCAAAGCCAGCATTTATTGAGAAGTGGTGAGCCGCCTTCTTGAACCACTGTTCTTTGTAACGGTTTGGTACTGAGCGGCCATTTCAGAGGGCAGTTCAGAGTCAACCACATTGCTGTGGGTCTGAAGCCAGACCAGGTAAGGACGGCAGATTTCCTTCTGCTAAAACCAACAATCTGATAGTTTCATGGTCACCATTACGGATACTAGCTTTTAATTCCAGATTTATTTAACTGAATTTAAATTCCCCAGCTGCCGTGGTGGGGATTGAACTCACACCTCCGGATCATTAGTCCAGGTCTCTGGATTAAGCCCAGTGACATTACCACTACGCTACCGTACCCACCCTAATGCACATCTTCCTCCATTAGTCCAGGTCTCTGGATTAAGCCCAGTGACATTACCACACTACCGTACCCACCCTAATGCACATCTTCCTCCATTAGTCCAGATCTCTGGATTAAGCCCAGTGACATTACCACTACGCTACCGTACCCACCCTAATGCACATCTTCCTCCATTAGTCCAGGTCTCTGGATTAAGCCCAGTGACATTACCACTATGCTACCGTACCCACCCTAATGCACATCTTCCTCCATTAGTCCAGGTCTCTGGATTAAGCCCAGTGACATTACCACTATGCTACCGTACCCACCCTAATGCACATCTTCCTCCATTAGTCCAGGTCTCTGGATTAAGCCCAGTGACATTACCACACTACCGTACCCACCCTAATGCACATCTTCCTCCATTAGTCCAGGTCTCTGGATTAAGCCCAGTGACATTACCACACTACCGTACCCACCCTAATGCACATCTTCCTCCATTAGTCCAGATCTCTGGATTAAGCCCAGTGACATTACCACACTACCGTACCCACCCTAATGCACATCTTCCTCCATTAGTCCAGATCTCTGGATTAAGCCCAGTGACATTACCACTATGCTACCGTACCCACCCTAATGCACATCTTCCTCCATTAGTCCAGGTCTCTGGATTAAGCCCAGTGACATTACCACTATGCTACCGTACCCACCCTAATGCACATCTTCCTCCATTAGTCCAGGTCTCTGGATTAAGCCCAGTGACATTACCACACTACCGTACCCACCCTAATGCACATCTTCCTCCATTAGTCCAGGTCTCTGGATTAAGCCCAGTGACATTACCACTATGCTACCGCTCCCTCCATGAATGATGGTCTTGTGAAATATTTACTAAAATCAACTTCCCAGAACAGCAAACATTATGATGCCAACAGGTATTTGCAAGAAGTCTCAAAAACTACAAATCACAGGAAAACACATTCAGCTACTGTGCACAGTTGGTATTCTGAAAGCTCTCCTTACTTGGCCCGCCTTGACCTCGGTCATGTTTCTTTCCTTGTCGGCAAATGTGGGAGATCAATAAAGCAAAGTGGCTGAGGATGATGAGAGGAGGCGGTAGAACAGGCTTTTCATGATATGCCATGATAAAGTGGTACCGTTGATATTTCCATACAATGTTTGAAATGGCCTTCACTTGGAAATACACATTGCTGAAAGATAGAAAAGAAGAAAATTACTTCCACAATTTACTGTAATTTGGGATACTACAAGTTATGGCTATTTAAACCGCATCATTTGAGAAGCTTTAAGACATAATATTGCATTTGGAAAAGTTTAATTGAACATGGCACCATAAATGCTTTCTTTTAATTAAAAGGGTTAAATATTAGGCCAGAGTCATACGGCACAGGAGGCCATTTGGCCCATCGAGTCCGCGCCGGCTCTCTGTGGAGCAAGCCAAGTCCCATTCCCCCGCTCTATCCCCGTAGCCCTGCAAGTTTATTTCCCTCAAGTGCCTATTCAGTCTCCCCTTGAAAACATTGTGTCCGCTTCCACCACTTCCGTCAGCAGCGAGTTCCAGGTCCTCACCACTCACTGCATAAAAACATTTTTCCTCACATCCCCCTGTATCTCTTGCCCAAAACCTTAAATCTGTGTCCCCTAGTCCTTGTACCATCAACTAGTGGGAACAGCCTTTCCCCGTCTAGCCTATCCAAACCCATCGTAATCTTGTACACCTCAATCAAATCACCCCTCAACCTCCTTTGCTCTAATGACAACAAATCCAGCTTCTCCAACCTGTCCTTGTAGCCAAGATCCCCCATCCCCGGAACCATTCTGGTAAATCTCCTCTGCACCCTCTCGAGGGCCTTCACATCCTTCCTAAAGTATGGTGACCAGAACTGGACGCAAGACTCCAGTTGTGGCCTAACCAGCGCTTTATAAAGGTTCAGCATAACTTCTCTACTTGTGTACTCAATACCTCTATTTATGAAGCCCAAGATCCCATATGCTTTGCTAACCACTCTCTCAATATGACCTGCCACCTTCAGGGACCTATGCACAATGGCCCAGAAATTCGGGTCTCCATGGGTGAGTAAGCACGAGGTACTCACCCGTAGGCCCAATGGAAGTGCCGGTTTCCTGCATGCACTGTGCATGCGCGGGAAACCGGCACTTCCGTTCCTCTGAACGAAGGGGTTCAGAGTTTGAACGCATGCGCGGGAGAGGCTGCGTGTGCGCATCCAACTTAGGTTTTTTTTGCAGGTTTTCCCGGGAGGTTAAGTCTCCAGAATTTACACATTTAAAAAGCAGTCATAAGGCCTGCTTTTTACAAGGTAAGTGGTGAATTAATTAAAATTAAAACATTTTTTCCACAGGTTTATTATTTTTAAATACTTCAAGAAAGGTAAGTTTATTTTTAGCCCCGTTAGAAAATAAAATTATTTTTTTCAAAAATTTAAATTATTGTTTAAAAGTTATTTCATATAATTTATAGTTTATTTTAAAAATGTGATTTTTTAAAGTTTATTTGAAGATTTAGTGATGTTTTGGGGCCCATAGTATTTATAAGTTTTGACAGCTCTTCCTGTCAAACTTATGAATGGAGCATTCCCTGCTCCGATTGGCTCCCCATGGCCCACGTGATCCCAGGGGACGCATTGAACTAACAGCGCCCCTGGGATACGCAAGCACTGCGCGCCGGCAGTTGGAGCAGGCCCAGGATCGGAATTCCACGGGGGCCCACAGCTCAACGGCCGGTGTGGTAGGTAAGTGCTGGTCGGGGGCTTACACCCGCGGGAAGCCCCCGACCCGAATTTCTGGGCCATTAACTCCCAGGTCCCTCTGTCCCTGTACACTCTTTAAAACTGTGCCATTAAGTGTATATTGCCTCTCCCTGTTCCTTCTGCCAAAATGCATCACCTCACACTTCTCTGTATTAAATTCCATCTGCCACTTGTCTGCCCATTCTGCTAGCCTTTCTATGTCCTGTTGCAGTCGATTGGTATCATCCTCACTGTTCACCACACCTCCAAGTTTGGTGTCATCAGCAAATTTAGAAATTCTGCTCTGTATTCCAATGTCCAGGTCATTTATATATATCAAAGAAAGCAGTGGCCCCAGCAATGACTCTTGGGGAACACCACTGGCTTCCATCCTCCAGTCTGAAAAACAGCCATTTACCACAACTCGCTGTTTTCTGTCCTTAAGCCAATTCCTTATCTAAGCTGTCACTGACCCACCTATTCCATGAGCCTCAATTTTGTTAACCAGCCTTCCATGTGGTATTTTGTCAAACGTCTTCCTAAAATCCATGTAGACAACATCCATTGCTTTCCCTTCATCAATCCTCCATGTTACTTCATCAAAAAATTAAATTAGATTAGTCAAACATGATCGGCCTTTTACAAATCCGTGTTGGCTCTCCTTAATTAGCTTAAACCTCTCCAAGTGCCTGTTAAATTTTTCCTTGATTATTGTTTCTAAAACTTTACCCACCACTGATGTTAAACTGACCAGCCTGTAGTTACTAGGATTGTCCTTACACCCTTTCTTGAACAATGTTGTCACACTTGCCACTTTCCAATCCTCAGGCACCTCTCCCGCATCTAGGGAAGATTGGAAAATTATGGCAAGCCCTTCCGCTATCTCCGACCCCAATTCCCTTAGCAACCTGGGATGCAAGCCATCTGGACCAGGCGATTTATCCACTCTAAGCATACCCAGCCTTTCTAATAGATCCTGTCAATTAATTTTCACCCCTTCCATTGCTTCTACCTTTCCCACTTCTACCGATATTTTGTCAGCATCCACCTCCTTAGTAAACACCGATACAAAGTACTCATTGAGTATTCTAGCCTTGCCCTGTGCCTCTAAGCATATATCACCTTCTTTGTCTCTAATAAGCCTCACCACGCCTTTCTACCCGCTTACTGTTTACATGCCGGTAGAAGATTTTTGGGTTCCCTTTTATGTTAACCGCCATTCTGCTCTCATATTCTCTCTTTGTCAATCTTATTTTCATCTTCACTTCCCCTCTCAACCTATTGTATTTGGTCTGGTTCTCCCTTGAAGAATTCACCTGACATGCATCATACACCTTTTTTTGTTTCATCATCTTCTCTATCTCCCTGGTCATCCAAGGAGCCCTTGCTTTGGTTCCCTTACCCTTCCCTCTTGTTGGAATGTACCTAGCCTGTACTTGCAACATCGCCTCCTTAAAGATCACCCATTGTTCCATTACAGCTTTTCCTGTCAGTCTTTGATTCCATTTCACCCTGGCTAGATCCTTTCACATCCCATTGAAGTTAGCCCTATTCCAGTTTAGAAGTTTCACTCTAGATTGTTCTTTGCTCCTCTCCATTGCTAATCTAAATTTTATGAAACGATGATCACTCGTACCCAAGTGTTCTCCCACAGACACTTGGTCAACCTGGCCCACCTCATTCCCCAGCACCAGATCCAGCAATGCCTCCTTCCTAGTTGGTCCAAGAACATACTGGTCAAGGAAATTCTCCTGAACACATTTCAGAAATTCCTCCCCCTCTTTTCCCTTTACCCTAGCATTATCCCAATCGATATTTGGGTAATTAAAGTCCCCAATATCACCACTCTATAGCTCTCCGATTTCCCTGCAGATTTGCACCGTTACCTCCCTCTCACTATTTGGAGGCCGAAAGAATATTTCCCTTTTTGCTCCTCAACTCTAACCAAATGGATTCTGTCCTTGTCCCCTCAAGAACATCCGCCTTTTCCAACACTGCATGTCTTCCTTAATCAGCACTGCCACCCCACCTCCCTTTTTCCTTCCCTATCTTTTCTGAACACCTTGTACCCTTGAATATTAAGTGCCTAGACCTCACCGTTTTTAAGCCATGTTTCTGTTATTGCCACATCATCATATTGCGCTTGTAGCTCAACAACCTTATTCATCACAGTTTGTGTATTTATGTACATGCATTCTAAACCCATTTTTGAATTTTTCGTAGTCTTTCTTAGTCTGCTCCTACAGGTAGACTATCCTTTATCCGAACTTCCAAAAACCGAAAACCTCTAAAATCCGAAAGTTTTTTCATTCAGCGAAAGTCGTGCGCACGGCATGACCAGAGTGGCGCACGACTTACGCTGAGCAGGGCAGAGGGTCACAGAGTTCCCTCCTGGGGAGGAGATTGCAGGCCGAGCCGGGCAGTGTGAAGGAGGTACCGGGAGAGTGAACCCGACAATACAGCGGCCCGTCTGATATTCTTTTCTCCCCCCCACCCGACCCGACCCCCGACATTCTTTTCTCCCCCCGACCCGACCCCCGACCCGCCCGATATTCTTTTCTCCCCCGACCCGACCCGACCCCCGACCCGTCCGATATTCTTTTCTCCCCCCCCCCGACAACCCCCACCCCCGACAAATTTTCCAATACCTTCTGAAATCCGAAAAATTCCAAAAACCGAAACTCAGCTGGTCCCAAGGTTTTCGGATAAAGGATAGTCTACCTGTATTAGGTAAGTACTCAAATCTTAGCAAAACTTATTGACTAATTAAATGTTAGTTTTTAGATCAAACATCAAATGCCACCTTGTGAATTCCCCCTTGCTTCACCCCATTGATGCTGTGCCTTCAGCTGCCCAGCTCCCACCCCATGAAATTCCTTCCCTAAACCCCTTCACACCACCATCTTGCTCTCAAGAACCTTCTTAAACTCAGATGTTTGACTTAGCTTTTGATCGCCCCATCTAATCCTTCCTTTTTTGGCTCGGCATCCATTTTCCCTCATGCCTTGGGGCCTTTTCTACATTAAGATGCTATATAAAAATAAGTTTAAAATATTTTGCACTGCACTAAAGCATGTAGTATAACAAGAAGCTACATTCATATTGTACCTAAAGTATTTCAGAGGTATGGGGAAAATGGACACTGAAGAAAAGGAGGAGAGATTAGGAAGGGTGACCAAAAGCTTAATCAAAGAGGTGGGTTTAAGGAGGATCTTAAAGGAGAAGAGGTGGAGAGGCAAAGGGATTTAGGGAGGAAATTAGTGACTGGGGCCATGGTAGCTGAAGCATAGCCGCCGATGACATAGTTGAAGGGAGAATATCCTGGAACAAATGGCCTTCCATTGCCTGTGCTGTACAGTGGTTGCAGTGTTTCTGCTGGGAGAGTGGTGTATTTATTACAGTGAGACACATTAACATAGGTAGCTTTCGTTATAAATGTGGACATCAAATTTATAATGGAAACAATTGACGAACTGTGCACAAACACAAGATTTTTAATATATTGTATAGATGGAAGCAAGAATGTACTCACTTGAAAAATGCAATGAGAAGATTCACCATGAGGATATACTGTACAAAGAGGTAGACTGCTTGTAAAAATGGCGTTATCCATGATCCAATGACACAACGTTGCTTTGCACCATCTTCAGTGTTGTTGGCACAGGCTTTGTGAAGGAAGAGAATGATCCATTAAAGTGTGTCTTATTATACAGATTCCGAGGAGGTGTAACAAGTGCTTTCTTTAAATAAAACTCTCCTGGCAAAGGCAAATGGTCAAACACCAATACAGTGCTGCATTATATACTGCATGTGGAGCCACTGTAATAGGAGTCCCCAATATACCTGCAATATCACAAAGGAGCACAACGTCCTTCTATGAAAGCTGCTCAGTTTGATCTGACTCAAGAATGCAGTCAAATTGGCAATAAAACCTGCTTCCATCACAAGATGGTGAAAGGTTTCACTTCAGTGCCACCACTTATTTTAAAAGAGGGTAGACATCAGACAGTTGGAGGCTGCATTCTGATCCAGTGACCTACATGAGGTTTAGAAATTGCTTTTGCTATTCATATTTCAACTGAATTGCACAATTACTATTCTACACAATACCTGCTCAACCCATCAGTAAAGATCAAAACTTGAGAAGCATTAGAAATGTATCTAATATTAACAAGGTAGCTAATCCTATAAAGAACTGATCTCCTGTTCACCTGTATATGTAAATGAAGCCTTGCTACCCTCATTATATTCTTCATGATCGTAGGTGATGAGATCAATGACAGCTTTAGGTGACAAAAATAATTCACCAAACACAAGCCAGCACTCAGGAGACCCTATAAATCAGACTGATATTTAGGCATTTCCAAAAAGTTACTTACGATCAATTTCATATGCGTATACTTCACCATATATCATCCAGTAAGGCTGAAAGACTATATCTTTTGCTAGTTCCCAGGATGGAAATTCTGTTGGGTAAAGGATTGCTTTCCTTGGAACTCCAAAGCTCAGTAAGACCACTGCCATAATAACCACAATGTAAAACATGTTTGCCACCTATAATTCAAGAGGTAAAACAAAATTCAAACTTCTCCAATATCTGGGCTAAAAATCAGATAATTTATGTCATTACATTGAAAAAAACCAGTGTGATACCAACAATAGAAAGTTAAACATGCATGCGTTATAAAATTCTTTGATAGGAAATTCATTTAATCAATTCTTATCAAAGATTTTTGTTTGAATAAAAACTTTTCTCCTCCCCTTCCTGCCATCCTTGCACCAAGAGACTCCCAGCCCAGACCTCCTTCAGCGCCATCCTTGCACCAAGAGACTCCCAGCCCAGACCTCCTTCAGCGCCATCCTTGCACCATGAGACTCCCAGCCCAGACCTCCTTCAGCGCCATTCCTTGCACCAAGAGACTCCCAGCCCAGACCTCCTTCAGCGCCATCCTTGCACCAAGAGACTCCCAGCCCAGACCTCCTTCAGCGCCATCCTTGCACCAAGAGACTCCCAGCCCAGACCTCCTTCAGTGCCATCCTTGCACCATGAGACTCCCAGCCCAGACCTCCTTCAGCGCCATCCTTGCACCAAGAGACTCCCAGCCCAGACCTCCTTCAGCGCCATCCTTGCACCAAGAGACTCCCAGCCCAGACCTCCTTCAGTGCCATTCTTCAACCAGCAGCTGCAAGTAGAACTCTGCTCCGACTTTTCTTTGTCCATTACCTGGCCTGCGGTCAATACCTTCCTATGGTGGAAAGGCCGAGAAAGGTATTTCAGCTTTGGGAAAGACCCATGTCTCACTACTCTTGTGGCACAGACCCCACTAAATCAGATGAAATCCTTAAGATAAAACAATTCATTATTTATCTTGAGTTATTGTAAAGTTTAAATTTTGAAATGCATTAATTTAAGATTGAATTTCCTGTCCACTTTCCCATAAGCTCTAGCTGCAATACTTGCAACCGGACCAAAAAATCAAATGTTAAAGCAAATTAAAAAGCAATTGATGCAATGCCATTAACTACCTCCAAGTTCCTTTAGGATAGTGTGAAAATATACTACAGTGTAGCATTAAGTGAACTAGTGACATCTTATGGCAAAAAAAGGTTCTATATCAACCTTTTATTAAAGAAATATGAGAGTTTTGTTAAAATCCAATACCACTTAACAAGAACATCTCCCTTGGATTGTAAGGATTGATTACGACAGGACTTCTGTAATTTCATGTTTGGAAGTTAACAAAAACAAATCACTAAAGTTTCCAAGTGATCCACTTACCATTTTACCTATCATTGTAACATAGGGCCCTGCATGCTGATTGACTGCCAGGAAATCCAGAAGCCGCACATACCAAAATATAATATTGAGGCAATACATTATCCTCCCAGCATTCATCACTTGCCCAGTTCCAAACCTCAGTCCAAAACCAACAAAAAACAAAACAATTGCAAGTGTGTCAGTGATGTTGAAATAGTCACTGAAATAGACCTTGATCTTCTGATTTATCTTTCCAGCTTCTGACATGAAGATCTAGACACAAAAAAAATAAAACTATATAATCCCCATTGACAAACCAAAAAATAACAGATTACGTTGAAAGACTATTACGCAATGCAAGACTTCAACTACATGCAATCTACCCATTAACTCTTGTGGAGTTTGAAATGACTAAATATAGCACGAGGAGCAGTGGATGCCAGCAGATGATAAAGGAACTTAGTGAAGGAGTGGGAAAAAGAGATCAAAGAAATGGTATGAGAAGTGTGTTTTTAAAGAGGACTTTTGAAGGCATGGGAAGTGATTTTGGAAGCGAGTTTCAGAGAGTCGAGGTGTAATGGCTGAAGGATCAGCCCCTCCATGTGAGGCACAAGCAGTAATCCAGAGTCAGAATGATGACTGTGGGCTCTGCATGGGAAGATTTCCCAAAAAGGGGAGGGAGAAGCAATGTAGAGATTTGAAAGAGATGAGAATCGATTTGCTGGGGAAGTGAACTAGAAGATGTAGGGGAGGACAGGGTGATAGGTGGAGGACTTTTGTGTGGAAGAGGTTTTAGGCCAGAGTTCTGGATTAACTGAGAATTGTAAGTGGTGGAGATGGGGTGGTGAGTGCTAGAAAAAGCAAGCTAGCTGGGCAGGGCACAAATGGGCAATGTTCCAGAGGTGCAACGTGGTGGTCTTGGTAACAGATTGGATGTAGAGTAGAAACCGCAGCTCGGGGCTGAAAAGAACACCAAGGTGCGAACCACCTTGTTCAGCCTGACTGAGCAGCAGTGAGGTTCAGGGAGCCATTGAGAGGACTCTTGACAAATACAGATATCTTTACCAAACAATTTATTAAAAATGATACGGAACATTTTATGGATTATATACACAATATTACACTGTGGAAAGTAAGATTTTTAAAAAAAAGCAATCCGCACCTCTCTAATTTTCTCTATGGCCAAGGTAAAAATGAAGGCAATCACAATCCATTCTTGCACAGATGGTAAATTCTGCATTTGTACCAGAACAACATATGTGTACAGCATGAGGAATCCCAAATAGGCCAACTGGATATAAAGGAAAAAGATATAATTTTAGAAAAGAGAGAGTCAGAACTTAGCGTTTTGAATAGTGGCAGAACCCTCAAACCAGCACTCCACATTTCAGTACAGCATTACTGAAGTTGTATTTATACTGTTAAGCAGTGTCATTAGAGTCCGATACATTATTTTACTTTTAGTTTCATCTCCCACAAAGTTTTAGTTTATTGTTGCTAATTTCCATTGTTGGAGAACACAATAATTGTGTCAGATTATTTTCATCCTCAATTTTGTCGATAAAAACATGACCGACGACATTAACCCTTTGTGGAAACAAATGAATAAATGGATCGGTGTTTGGTTACAATCTCAGGCCTCAGGATGCAGCAATAATCATTTGCCCTTTGGTCAACTCAATACTTCAGGAAGCTTGCTTAAATAGAAGACCGAGACACTATATCACAGACAATTTTAAATTTAGAGAAGGAGGGGGCCCAAAACAAAACATGTTTCACACAGGGTCCAACAAAAACCATATAAGAATATATAAAACAAGGGTTCATCCACAGTGACACCCATTTTTGCAGATCCTATTCAGTTGTTTCAAACAACCAGCACAAGTCCATCATACTCAAGTCTTCAGTACTCTCTCTTTCATTGTCAAGCATATTTCTCCCAATGGAAATGATTAAGTTTATTCCTTTTGTTACTTCAATGCCATATCAGAATTTACTTATCCTCTTTATATGTCACTTTCATTTCTATTTCATGAACCAGCTACCCTTAAGCAACTCTGAACAAGCTGCCAACTTTGTGTCAAATAGTTCTGAATAGTTTTGCACTGTGAATTCAAAGTTTTGACCAGAGTTGGTTACCCAGAATAATTTCACACGGGACACATGCAGTTGATAGAGATGACTTTCCTACTCATCAGGGCTGGATTCATACCCATGTCCTAAGGTGATGGAGCACAATTCTAACTCTGCACCAAGCCCGTTTTTGTGACCACCTATTCTCTTGAAGCCACTTTTTCCATAATATCTACTTCTTTCATTTGATGGCCCTGGATCCCAAAACTGGTGGTTGGTTCAGCTTCCCAATCTCAAAATAACTTCCATGGAAACCCAAAATAACTGATTCTATAAATCGCAGACCACCACTTTCAAATTAAAAGAACGTCCTTAAAACAAGATTTGACATTTTTTTGACTCCTTAATTGAACTATACTTAAAACAGCAGAGGCATATTCCATTGGTTTCATTCACCACTTACTGTGTTAAACCAAAACTTTGCAATTGGTGCATGGTAAAAAGAGTAGAATTTTCTAGTGACAGGCAGCCTCCTTGGTTTAGTCAGAGTCGCATCTTCATGTTTCACCTCATGGTGGTCACAGATTCCTTCTTCTTTGAACACCTCCTGCACAATACCAGGGAGAAAAAAGTTCCAGAATTATTATACAGCTACACAAGTTGGTCCATTATATAGAGAACATGACAGAAGGCGTAAATCTTACCGGGAGATGTAGAGGGCATTCTGAAAAATTGGGCAGTTTAGAAGGGATGGCAGAACCCTTTTTGAAAAAAAATTAAATTCTATAATTACAGACTATTTTTTAAACCAGCTTTTTTGCACCACTGAGCATGCACAGTGCCTACAAGCACATTCCATTTCCTGAATGTACAATGACATCCATAAAGTGGAACTATTGCCTCAGATTGAAAAAAGCTTCTACTAAGATGAACTGCACAGTTTAACAAGAGTTTGCATTATATACATTAGTCAAGGATTAACCACAAGCATGACAGGGCTCCAAGCTAGTTTACAGAACGATGTATACAAGTAGTGCAGTTGTTGCTTACACACACAAACCCCAACCAATAAGAAACTACATTATTAATCCCCTCCTCACCTGTCCTTTTGCATAAGAGCACTTACATCCTTGGTTTCTGATGATGGGAATCCACCTACACTTTCTTGCAGTACTGCGCAACTCAGAAGAGCATCAGTGCTGCACGGACTGCTGCTAGATGACCGACCCGCCAGCTGATGCAGGAGCCAAGGTATTATTTGAGCAGGTTTCCTTGGAGGAAGGCATAGCTGTTACCAACATCCTAGCTGCTATTGATGCAAACTTGCACTTCTCGCTCACCTTAAAGCGTCAGAGAAACTCGACATCTCCCTGGCCTCAGTGGCCCTAAAACCTAGCTGGTGCTTTTGACATGCTTCAAATAGTAATGAGCCAAATTTTGTTAAGAGTTGATTTTACATTTTTGGTTTTAAATGGCAAAGAAAGTATAACACCATTAGTTCACAGTAGCTGCTTTGACAAACACCCACCAAAGACAGATTGGTTGTGTTTTTTGTTGTAAGGGTTGTCCATAATGGACCACATTATCTCAAACATTCAAGGAATACTTTCTGAAACATGCACTAATTTCTTTTTTTAAATCAAATTTTCTGCTTTTATTTCCTTCTTGATCTAGGCTTTCAGTGTTCTTTGACATCATTTTCATTTTCCTCAACCTGTGCCCATTGAACACCTTTTTCATCTCCATCCCTTCATAACACATCAGACTAACTGCAAACACAGATCTCATCACAACTGAGTGTCCAGTTCTTAGAATGTCGACTCTGGATGAGAGAATGCTATCTTTTAAAGTCAGTTGAGTTATTTGTGGGAAAACACCCATAACTGCACAAAATTTAATATACAGAGAACATTTTTTCCTCTCCCAATAATAATAATAATCAACTTTATTGTCATTGTTAGTGCACAAGTGCAGTACAACGGCATATCTTAGAATTATAGCTATAAATCAAAATGACCAACTTGTGCAAGGAGGATGTCTGGTATCATCTGAGAGAACAGAGTGACCAATCAGTACTGGTCAGTGTGTGTAACAGAAAGACAAGAAAGTTGCAATGTGCAGGGCATGCAAAACACAACAGGCACAACACTGCACAAAAGACCAGAGTGCAAAAAGTGGGACGGTGTATGGAACATTTCAATAGAAGAATGAAACCTGCAGGAATGGGAAGCCCACATTGGTGGGGTCTGTAGCATCTATGCCAGCCGCTTTATGATGGCTGGCTGAACAGGATAATGCTTTACTCACAGCTGATACTAACTTCCAGTCAGTTTAGACACCTCAGGATTTCCCTCCAGAAATGCTAACTTTTGCGTTAGGTGAATTGAACAGCTCCAAGACAGTCACCTAAGAACGGAGTTAGAAAATGGCATGGGAAAGGAAAGCAGGCAATCAAATAAATTGTTTAATTCTGACTAAAGGAGAAGGGAAGCCCACAGGGAGTACTTGTGTCAAATATTAATCATTATTATACTATGCTGCCTGGGAAGTCCTGCCAATTTTAATGTACTTTATTATTTATTCCTATTTTCAAAAAAATCGGTCCCTGAAATGAACACTGCTCCCAGGGACCATTTTAACAAAGTTTATAGGTTGCAATATTTCCCAAATCATTACTGTTCTTATTTAGAATTTACTTTGTTTGTAGCAACTAGTCACATTGAAAGTGGAACAGGACAACAATTCTGTGCCATGCTCAAACAGACAGTAGTGGGGTTTAAACCATGACTATACAATGGGCGCTAGGACAGAGTTTAAAGTTTTAAAAAATTAGCGTCACAACAGTAAGGAAAAGGGTTCGACCTCAAAGAGTTGTTTTATGATCAGTTAAAATCTACTTGAAACTATCTCACCATTGATATTTGATCAGTTGGGCTCTGAAAGTTGTGTTCACTGTCTTCCATGTTCATTTGATGAGCATCCTCAGTTTGAGGAATATGAGACATTTCAGCCTTGGTTTTAAACTCCAGCATGAGAATAGCAGGTGGGAATAGAATACTGAGAATAACCTGTCAAAAAAAATGCATCAATGAGCAGATTTCAACACAAGTTTGGATCCTTCAGGCCATTTTCAGTGACCTGTACCAGCTCCAGGCTGGCACAACCCTGGTCTAACTATTGGTCTCATTAATATAACTGCAAATTAGCTCTCAATTTTACCATGTCATACATTGAAATTTGCAGCACAAAAGGAGGCTATTCAGCCTGCGCCAGTTTTCTGAAAGAGTTATCTACTTAGTCTCATTCCTCTTCCCAACAGAAAAAAGCGTGGCACGTGGCAATTTTACCTTGTACCAGGAATTTTTCCTCATGTTCAGCCTTCCCATCCACATGTCCGACAACAGCATTTGAGTACAGGTGTGAGCTACAAACGGGCGAAGTCGCGAGTGAACAGCTAACTTCAGGCAGGTCGAGTTGCTCCAGTTCTTCAGTTCATAAGTCAGCAACTTCATTGCCATATGTTCATCTTGTCTGAAGGACTGATCCAGTAAATCAACCGCTAATTGTCCAAATTCACTGAAACAAAAAGCAGCAGTAAGCTCGCTAACAGAGTTAAACACGCAGGGAGTCACCTTAAAAGGAGCAGTGATTTAAAAAAACAATTCAGTTGGAGTGACTGAGCATTTATTTAAAAAAAACAGAAAACGGTGAGGATAAGCACACTGCAAGCAGCTCACCTGGTGCACGCTGACAGTAACTCACTCACCTGGTGCACGCTGACAGTAACTCACTCACCTGGTGCACGCTGACAGTAACTCACTCACCTGGTGCACGCTGACAGTAACTCACTCACCTGGTGCACTGACAGTAACTCACTCACCTGGTGCACTGACAGTAACTCACTCACCTGGTGCACTGACAGTAACTCACTCACCTGGTGCACTGACAGTAACTCACTCACCTGGTGCACTGACAGTAACTCACTCACCTGGTGCACTGACAGTAACTCACTCACCTGGTGCACTGACAGTAACTCACTCACCTGGTGCACTGACAGTAACTCACTCACCTGGTGCACTGACAGTAACTCACGCACCTGGTGCACGCTGACAGTAACTCACTCACCTGGTGCACTGACAGTAACTCACGCACCTGGTGCACTGACAGTAACTCACTCACCTGGTGCACGTTGACAGTAACTCACGCACCTGGTGCACGCTGACAGTAACTCACGCACCCGGTGCACTGACAGTAACTCACTCACCTGGTGCACTGACAGTAACTCACTCACCTGGTGCACGTTGACAGTAACTCACACACCTGGTGCACTGACAGTAACTCACTCACCTGGTGCACTGACAGTAACTCACTCACCCGGTGCACGCTGACAGTAACTCACTCACCCGGTGCACTGACAGTAACTCACTCACCTGGTGCACGTTGACAGTAACTCACGCACCTGGTGCACGCTGACAGTAACTCACGCACCTGGTGCACTGACAGTAACTCACTCACCTGGTGCACACTGACAGTAACTCACGCACCTGGTGCACACTGACAGTAACTCACTCACCTGGTGCACGCTGACAGTAACTCACTCACCTGGTGCACTGACAGTAACTCACTCACCTAGTGCACTGACAGTAACTCACTCACCTGGTGCACTGACAGTAACTCACTCACCTGGCGCACGTTGACAGTAACTCACTCACCTGGTGCACTGACAGTAACTCACGCACCTGGTGCACGCTGACAGTAACTCACTCACCTGGTGCACACTGACAGTAACTTACTCACCTGGTGCACTGACAGTAACTCACTCACCTGGTGCACTGACAGTAACTCACTCACCTGGTGCACTGACAGTAACTCACTCACCTGGTGCACTGACAGTAACTCACTCACCTGGTGCACGCTGACAGTAACTCACGCACCTGGTGCACTGACAGTAACTCACTCACCTGGTGCACTGACAGTAACTCACTCACCTGGTGCACTGACAGTAACTCACTCACCTGGTGCACTGACTAACTCACTCACCTGGTGCACTGACAGTAACTCACGCACCTGGTGCACTGACAGTAACTCACGCACCTGGTGCACTGACAGTAACTCACGCACCTGGTGCACTGACAGTAACTCACGCACCTGGTGCACGCTGACAGTAACTCACGCACCTGGTGCGCTGACAGTAACTCACGCACCTGGTGCACTGACAGTAACTCACTCACCTGGTGCACTGACAGTAACTCACTCACCTGGTGCACTGAAAGTAACTCACTCACCTGGTGCACTGACAGTAACTCACTCACCTGGTGCACTGACAGTAACTCACTCACCTGGTGCACGCTGACAGCAGCAGCTCTAGTGAGGTAGCATGAGTGCTAATAGATTGTTAGTATTTGAAAATCTTTCTGCCAATATCAATTAAAGCTAATTCTTTCAAAAAGACAATGGTTTGTTCACTCTATAAAAAGCACAGTTCAAATTCAAGCCCACACCAGTTTTTTTTTAAAGTCAGAAAACTCAAGTGTGCCAGAAATCCTCAGGTTTAACCGAGCTGAAAGTTAACGCTGAGCGCTAATAAACCTCAGATTACTGATTAAGGTCATGAGAAAGCAGTGTTAATGTAGAGGAGTCCTATTAGTTTACATCAAATTGAAATCCTCTCTATTCCTTCCACCACTCAGACTGCGTCAGTAGCTGTAACCACACTGCAGGGACCTGTGCAAAACTGTGGTCACTGTTCTAATTTACTACAAGGCAATTCAGTTGTCTTTTGTTTGTGTCTAGTTTTTAGGTTGTTCCTTTCCTTCCCCCACCACCCTACTACCCACCTCTCCGTCCAAGGGTTCCATGTCAAAACCTGAAATTCCCTCCCTTATTGCGATTTATTAGGGTGTCGAAGCTTTAAAGGTTTGCCTGCAGTACTTCTGCAATTTCCTCCAGTTAAACATTGGGAAGACCGAAGCCAGAATTTTCAGCCCTCACCACAAACTCCATGCCCCCGATTCTATTGCCATCCCTGACCGCTGTCTCAGGTTGAACCAGAGTGTTGGCTATCTTGACGTCCTATCTGACCTCCAGCTGAGCTTCCAGCCCCATATCGTCTCCATCACAAAGACTGTCGACGACCACCTTGGTAATATCGCCCACCTCTACCCCTGCATCAGCCCATCTACTGTTGAAGCCCTCACTCATGCCTTTGCCACCTCCAATGCTCTGGTCTCCCATCCTCCACACTCCATAAACTGATCCAAAGCTCTGCTGCCCCTATCCCATGCCAAATATTAGTCATCCAGAATCCGTGCTTGCTAACCTACATTGGCTCTCAGTCCCCCAACGCCTCAAATTTAACATTTCATCCTGGTGTTCAAGTCCCTTCATGGCCTCTCCTCACCCTAGCGTTAACCTTTTCCAACCCTCCAAAAAGCTCTGCATTCCTCCAACTCTGGCCTCTTGTGCATCCCAAAATCCCTTCGCCCCCACCATTGGCAGCCATGCCGTCAGCAGTCTCAGCCCCGAAACGCCCTCCCTGAACTTCTTCACTTCCTTCTGTTAAAACTGTCCTTAAAACCCACCTCTTTGAACACGCCGTTAGTCACTCCTCCCATTAACTCCTTCTGTGGCTTGGCATTGATTTTTGCTTAATTACACTTCTGTGAAGGGCACTCGAGATGTTAAAAGGCACTATATTGAATATTGTGTATTAGAATAGTGCTGAATGGTACAATGTATGTTGCCCCATCAATTCCCATTCTCAGTTAGGTGATCAAGGGGAGAGATGGCTCTTCCTGAATTGGAGAGGTGGAAAACCGACAGGTGAATCAACACAAGGCAGCAATTCAAGAGCAGAATGCTGGGATCAGGACACCTACTAGCCCTGGAAGTCGGATGTAACATGGCTTAGAAGGAAGATGTGCAAAAAATGGGATGCAAATTTGAACTGATTCGCTGCATGGTTCAGGCTAACAATATTTTATTAATGAGGGTGGATTGTTCTGATAGAAACCTTTGCTCAGCACTGAGCATAAAAGCCCTTAGATAATTACTAAACTGAGTATTCGGTGCACTTTTCAACTACTGACCTAGAAGACTGTTTCAGTTCTTCAGAAGTATCATCAACTACATCACTCTGTTTTGCCTCATAGGACATGGATCGATTCAGCTTGCATGCAACTAAAGCCTTGGCCATGGACTCTTCTCCATGTTGCCAGAAGAACATGGCCATCTTCTGCCGCTTCATTAGTACGGCCCACACTAGCAGCTCGTTGAAAGGATAGGGAAAACGCTTGGTCTCTGGGTCATCGATGTCCACAATTTCATCTTTGGTTCTCTTTTTCTTCCCCTGATCAACAGAGGATTCAAGCTGAAAGAACAGAAACACAGTCAGCATTTTGTTCAGCTAATTACAGGCTGTAACAGAATAAGGTAATAACAGCCACTTGTTCTGATCAAATTTGTTTCTAATTTACCACGATATTTTTTCAGAATAATGCATGGTTTTACGAGCGCAATCAAAATCTTGCAATGCTTCAAAAGATTCCAGACAGGAAAAAATATTTCAATTAGGTAAGCAACAGTTCATTGGATTGCAGGACTGAAAGCACATGTACACAGATTATAGAGAGCTGAATCCTAAAGCTCCTTAATAAAACTAAATGGCTGTGCCTGTAAATTGCAAAAAATTTCTTCAGGAGACGACTGAAAACATTAACTTGAAATAAAAAAATTAAAATGTTTATATAAATTGCAAATTGTTGCCCCCACGCTAGAAATCTGTGAACAAGCAGTGTGACAGAAGAGCGCAGCTGGTGCCTCAGAGTCCTGTTCAAAGGAAGAGCTCAGCTGGTGCCTCAGAGTCCTGTTCAAAGGCCTGGGCTTGAGATCCAACAAGTAGTACAGCCCACAAGCTATCTGCCATTTGCTCGTGCTTTGTTCTACAGTGCCCAGTACCTTGGGTTTATAAGGCTGTGCAGTCTTAATGAAGTGATTATGTCGAGTCTTCTCTTTTTTGTCTGCTCGATTGGTTAGCGACTCCTGGTGTTTGCGCAGCTGAGGTATACTACTTGATGAAAGCCGTCCAGATCTCTGGATTAAAAAGATAAAAGAAAGGTTGTTAGAGAGAGAATGTTCTTGACAGTTCCATGCTCATTAAAATGTAAAATACCAGTGATACTCCAAAGTGTTGCTTGGGTTTAGTATTCGGGGCTGAAGCACTCTCTCTCGCAGTCCTGGTGAGGGACTGGAGTCACATATAGGCCAGACTGGGTAAGGATGGACGGTTTCCTTCCCCTAAAGGACATTAATCAACCAGTTGGGTTTTTATGCAATCCAACAGCTTCATGGTCACTTTTACTGAGACCAGCTTTTTATTTCCAGAGTTTTTGAAAGAAATTTTCTGTTTTTATTTCAGATTTCCAGCATCTGCAGTATTTTCTTTTTGTAGTAGATTGGGCAGATGGACATCAGATGCAATTTAATGCAGGGAGATGTGAGGTGATACATTTGAGGAAGAAGAATAAAGTCACATATACATTAAATGATGAAACTTTTTTTTATATAAAAGTAGAAAGACTCAAAGGTTCAGAGTTTGAGAGAGTCAGTGAGGGCATAAATTAAAGATCACCAAAAGAACAAAGGAAGTAGGAGAATATTTTTAAAAAACACAGAAGGATGTTGGGACATGAAATGCTAAAACAGAAACAATGCTGGAAGCAGTATCCTTAATTTTTAAAAGGGAAAGAGATAAATATTTGAAAAAGAAATCATTAAAAGGGTATGGGGAAAGGGGAGGGAATGAGACGATGGGGTTAGCTCTACGAGAAGTGGCTAAATGGCCTCTCTCTGTAGTGAAATTCTATGAGTCGCTTACACATAAGCATCTATTGACAAAGCTTTATTTCGATGTTTAACATACTTAAATTACTACCGTCTTATCTAAAGTAGGGTGCCTATCCGTAGGACTGGACACTACATTAAACCAAGTCGCAATTTACTTCTTAAAAAGATACAACCGAATCCCCCATCAACAACATCCTGGGGGGGGTCACCATTGACCAGAAACTTAACTGACCAGCCACATAAATACTGTGGCAACAAGAGGTCAGGGGCTAGGTATTCTGCAGCAAGTGTCTCACCACCTGACTCCTCAAAGCCTTTCCACCATCTACAAGGCACAAGTCAGGAGTGTGATGGAATACTCTCCACTTGCCTGGATGAGTGCAGCTCCAACAACACTCAAGAAGCTCGACACCATCCAGGACAAAGCAGCCCACTTGATTGGCACCCCATCCACCACCTTAAACATTCACTCCCTCCACCACCGGCGCACCGTAGCTGCAGTGTGTACCATCTACAAGATGCACTGCAGCAACTCGCCAAGGCTTCTTCGGCAGCACCTCCCAAACCTGCGACCTCTCCCACCTAGAAGGACAAGGGCAGCAGGCGCATGGGAACACCACCACCTCCAAGTTACACACCATCCCGACTTGGAAGTTTATCGCCGTTCCTTCATTGTCGTTGGGTCAAAATCCTGGAACTCCCTCCCTAACAGCACTGTGGGAGCACCTTCACCACACGGACTGCAGCGGTTCAAGAAGACGGCTCACCACCACCTTCTCAAAAGGCAATTAGGGATGGGCAATAAATGCTGGCCTTGCCAGCGACGCCAGATCCCATGAACGACTAAAACTCCTAACAACTGGTCACTATGGAGGTGAAATTCTAGTCTTTGCCAACAGAAGACACAAGTCTACAGTGGTAGAACACCACCTCAATCCTGCATCTACTATTTGCTAATATTAACAAAGACAAGAATTTCAACATGTAGAAGGTATATGGAGAACTTGCTTCATGATTTTCCCTGCCTCTCTCCCTGTGGGGAACCAGTTTTCATCAATTACTTCAGTCCCAATAGCAAGGTTGAGAGCAGTAACTTTTTGCATGGGGAATCCGAGGCAATAACTTGCATCCTACTATGCTGCAGCACAGAACAAGTCAACTTTACATTTTGCTTAAAAGAAGAGATCCTTACTGCTTTTAAAATTTTAAATGACCCTCCCCCTCCCCTCATTTCTCGTTTATGACCTCAGGCTATTTCTGGTACTTGTAGTGAGATATTCCGGAAAACAAAGAACATACCCTATTGTTTCCATGGAGATTGTTGTAGATAATTCTGAAACGTTTCCTCGTGTACGTACATCGATAAGTTCCACCCATAAGGTATTCGATGACGAGACCCACATCAATCAAAGTGATTTTATAATCGGAAGGGAGGTTCCCCTAAAAATAAGTTTTTAAATCATTTATTCCGCCAGCAGCAATTTTAGTTCCACCCCAGCGATATGGAACTAGTGGGCTTGGACCAGTGTGTCCTTCTTACACATCTCACAGAGACTGGGCTTAAGGATGAGTTCTGTGTAAAATGACTGTTCCTCGACAAAGCCCAGCAGCTGTTTAAACGGCCCAAGATGGAAAGAAATTAAAAACCAATCAATGCAGCAACAGTGTACAGCTCTCCCTTTAGGACAGTTCAGCTGGCCAATGTTAATCTTCAATTCAGAAGAATTAAGGTTCTTTTCAGCTAGCAAAAAGGCAACTCCCTTACAAAGATGGCTATTATTGGTTTTAGATGAAAGTTGTCTTGGCATTCTAAATCTGGTTCAGTGTCAAAGTACATCTACAGCGCACAATTCACAAGGTGCACAGAAAATGTGAAATTCCACTGGTTTAAGGCAAGTTAGAGATGCTGAACTATGCTACATCCAACAACTACCATACTGCTGTCAACTGATGTAGAAGTAGATAAGCCTTTTATTCATTTTAATATGTTCATCAAATCTTTGCCAGGGGAGTCTTCCCAATGAGAGATTTTTTTTTTGATTTTTTTTAAATGCACCATTAACAAACATTTTACTTTACCTGTCTTCTGCATAGGAACATGTTTGTTTAGATGACATGCTGATGACCCCATTAAGGAAGCTAAAGGAGTTGCTAAGACTGACACTATAACAGTTAAATTGTCAGAGTTAAACACATGATCACTGAAATCATTTTGCTCTAGCAAGTACAATTTTTCAGATGTTACCAAGTATCAATTATTGTTCAACTCCTTCAATGTGACTAATGGGCAACTCACAAAGATAGAGCAATAGAATTACTCTAAATGTTCTTATAAAAATTGCATAATGTGTTCAGCAATAACCTTACATAAACCAGGACGCTCCTGCACTCAACCTTTTTCTACACTTATACGTCAACAGCAAGACCCCTGCCTCATGGCCTTTTCAGTACACATTTTAATGTGGGCACATTGGTTTACAATGATCTTTGTAACAATCTATGATGGGTACGCAATACACATATTTAAAAACTGCTTTAAATGTCGGTCCCAGATCACAGCGTGCAACCGCGCCACTCGAAGATAAGCAGGAGAAAAATTACCTGTTTAACATCTCTCACTAGATGAAGTAGTGTTGGATTAGTTGACCCTTGTTTCTGCAATGAAAGAACACAAAAATAAAATGAATGCAGTATTTCTAAACAGCAAGGGTGGTAAGGAAGGGCAGGGAGAACAAGTATTTATATAATGCTCATCACGTCGCAAAGTTCTTCACAGCCAACAAATTACTTTTGAAGTATAATGACTTGTATATGAAAACTATAAAAGTGCATTCTTAATAAGTTTGTACTAAGTAGCCCTAAGAGTACAGGTGAAGGTCAAGGTCTAGCTATAAAAAATCTAACAAAATACGCTTTATATTAACCAATAATTTAAACAACCCCTTAATTTGGTGTTAGTACAATTACCAGTATTTGTGATTCTACCAATAATTTGCAAAATTTTATACAAAACCTGAAATCCCAAATATTATTCTCTATAATCATTCAATTTGAGCACGCTAGATAAATTTTGCTGCATTTGGGAAAGCAGAACATAAACCATTCCTCTCACTTACTGTGTTGTACAGCTCGTCGAGCCTAGGGATTGTGAGAAACTTGTGCATGCTAACTCCATTCTCAATGAGGAGTTTTACAAATTCCACTCGGTCCATGACAAGAGCATCCAACATTGCTTGCTCCAGTGATCCAACCTGCAACATTCAATAAAAATCAGCAATGAAAGTCTGGCACTGCACTGAACAACCTCAATGGCCAGAGCATCAGTTAGGCTGAATGTTCACAATTGTTTCTAAATGGGACAGCAATATTAAACATTAGAAGGAAAAAAATATAAGTACTATATGAGGTTAAAATTTCACAGGTCATAAGCAAAAGAATTTCCTTGTTATCTTTACAAAAACAGAGAAAATACATTTAAAAATAAAATAAAGTAATAAATCCACTCAAAGAAACATTAATTTTGCTCCTGTGCTGCATGTAGCTCTATCCTTAAAAGTTTTCTAGAATGTAAATGCTTACATACCAGCCATTGCTGCCCATAAACAAATGCATGGTTCTTGGCAATGTCCACTCTGTCCCAGGCGAGAGTTAAGATCAATTGATCAAACGCAGTTGAATTGGTACCTGAATTTAAAGAGTTATAGCTTCAGTGAGACACATTAACTTACTATTTGGAGCAGAGTGTGGAAAAGATACAATATATTGTTACATGCTGTACATGCAAGCGCTATTGCCAGAACTACTTCACAGCTTCTAGATACAATCACATAAGCTGGTTAGTGTTAGACTGTTGCTGAGTTCAGACTCAGGACAGCCTTTCTTACACACCAGACAAAATAATACCCCAATACGATCAATTCTTACATCTTTCATTCCTACCACAAACTGTTAAAATGATCTTTTTACTCAGATCATTACTCTAGCTCTTAGCCATCGCGTAGGTAGCGCCTGGCTGCACAAATACAGAGTTATTTCTCTTATTCCTGTGTACCTATCCTGTCTCATTCTGGACTTCCCATTTCCCAGAATCTGAATGGTATAGTACTCAACACCACAGCTTGGAAAGTGGGATTCGGATTCTTGGTCACATCACCCAGCTTCAAACCCGTACAACTCTCTTCTGTCCTGCTGCACTGCAAAGTCCATCTGCAAAGCACAGAAACTATTTTGACCTATATTCATTATTTAAAATTTAAGTTAATATGCTATTAAAACAGACACTTGACTCTGTCACAGTGGATTTCTAAGTTTGCAATCTATATGGCTCAATGTCACAGTGACCACATCGATTGCTTTTATCGAAATGTACACGTGATTAGCAGCACAACCTGCTTTATTTCAAGAATACCACAATATCTTTTTCTCACACAAGGCCCACTCCTTCCATCTCCCTCAACATTTTTGGTTGTATTTTCACTGGTAGAAAGCTTGAACCTACACAGATCAGTATTTGGTAGCAATCACTGACTGAAAACAACCGTGAATCACCACTCAGCATCTTACACTTTGTATCTAGCAGTTTCAATAAGGCACCCAAAATTAAACAAAAGACAGATCTGAAACTTGATTAACATCCCTTTGCTAGAATTATTTAACCAATAATTGCATCTATTCACCAATGTGATAGCGCAAAACTGAGCTTTCAGTAGAGTAAACTGAGGTTAAGAATGGTTACCAAAGAAGCTGTTCAAGCTCAGAATACTTGCCCTTTAGCAGTGCGGTTAGAATGGCCACATCGATGTCTTGGTGTTCCTCTGCCCCAATGTGATATACAGTGATCTGAAATCATATACAATATGATGATCAAAATCCTGACTTAAGGCTCAGCACACACTCTTTTCTCCTTAATGAAGCACTTGGGAAAGTTTTTCTATATGAAAGGTATATAAATGCAAATCGTTATCGTAGCAACGGCTTGTGCAGGCAAACTATTCAAGTAGGTGGACATATCTCCCTCACCTGAGCCCAAACCTGCCCTCTCAATATCTGCAGGGAATGATACCAATTCTAGCTCAGCAATTGCCCACTCTATGGGAAAGGATATGGACAGCACAAGATATAGAAAATAGAAATGCAGCACATGAAGACTTTTCCAAAGTACGCAACACAAATCAATTCCAGATCATTTTCTGCAACTGTCAATTAATCTGAAATTGTGTTGACATTTTCTTTTGAGGGTAATTACCTCAGACTTCTTGCCAGATCATTCAGCACCGCAGTCAAGAGGCTGGGTGACAATATGCCCCTGCCAGTTCCACTCTGAACCAGGCGCAATGTGCTTCACAGGAAGGGTGATGTCGTTTAAGTTACAATTATCCTCCCACTATGTGGGAGGCACTTGGATTCCATTTAGTGCCACCCCCCGCAATAATGTGAATAAGATCTCTGCCATGGGGTGCGGTAGGGTGAAGGGAAATAGAAATTAAACCTACATCTCATTACTATTGTATCTCATTACTATTGTATCACGTCTTTTGAGTATCAGCCTTGGCTGAGAGGTAGCATTTTCACCGCAGAGTCAGAAGGTCGTGGGTTCAAGCCCCAATCCAGAAACGATGTCAATGCTTCAGTGCAATTTCTGAGGGAGTGCTGTGCTGTCAGACTGCCGTCTTTCAGACGAGATGTTAAGCTGTCTTCTCCGGTGTATATAAACATTCCCACAACACGATTCCAAGAGGGGCAGGGCAGTTCTCCCAGTGTCCTGGCCAACAGTTAGCCCTCAAACTATCTCTCTCTGCCATTTGTGGGGCCTTGCTGGGCGCAAATTGTCTGCCCCATTTCCTACATTACAACAGTAACTACACTTCAAAAGTGCTTCATTGGCTGTGAAGCACTTTGGATTGTCCTGAAGTTGTGAAAGGTGCTATATAAATGCAAGTTCTCTCTCATATTCCACTGTGACCTTGAAAACAAAGCCTCGTTTCTCTCTCATTTCACAGAATACATGCTTCTACCGCATCAATTATACACTACTAGGTATCGCTGGACCTCGTAAGCACTAAATTGGGTGCAGTGACTAATGGTGCTAACCAATGTGCAATAAATCCAAGGAATCTGGACAGGCCAGGGGTCAAAGGGCTGATCAGCGGCAGATGAAGTATCTCATTGAAACATACAAAATTCTTCAGAGGTTTGACAGGGTAGCAGCTGGGAGGATGTTCCCCCTGGCTGGGGAGTCTAGAACTAGGGGTCACAGTCTCAAAATAAGGGGTCGGCCATTTAGGACTGAGATGAGGAGAAATTTCTTCAGTCAAAGGCTTGTAAATCTTTGGAATTCTCTACCCCAGAGGGCTGTGCAGGCTCAGTCGTTGAGTATTCAAGACAAAAATCGATAAATTTTTGGATACTAAGGGAATCAAGGAATATGGGGATAGTACGGGAAGGTGGAGCTGAGGTAGAAGATCAGCCATGATCTTATTGAATGGCGGAGCAGGCTCAAAGGGCCAAATGACCTACTCCTGCTCCTATTTTTTATGTTCTTATGTAACATAGATAAGTATAAAGTCACAAGAATTGGCAGAAAGAGTGAGTGAGAATGTGGTTTACATACTAAGTGGCAGGAGAGAGAGCGGAAGGTTTTGAGAGAGATGAAAACCACTGATTCAGTTTTCATGGGCAGCGAAGAAAGCAATTAAAATGTTGGGATGCATAGCTAGGGATGTGATCAATAAGCCCAAGGGGGTTATGCTGAGGTTTTGCTCGGCCTTGGCAATGCTGCATCTGGAGTACTGTGTTCAGTTTTGCTCTCCGTAGTACAAGGAGGATGTAGAATTAATGGAGGAAATCCAGAGAAAGGCCAAGAAGTTCACTCCTGAGTTAAGCAAAAGATTGTTTCTCCTAGAACTTAGCTCTCTGGAGAAGGAGGATGGAGTGCAGGATTTGAGAACTAGTGGACAGTTTAAAGTTAAGGGTGTCAAAAAAAAATAGGAAATTTATGTACTTTTTTAAAATAAGAGGGTGATAGAAATATGGAACAGATTACCAGTGCTGGTCGTGGAACAAAAAGCTATGGCAAGTTTTAAGAACAGATAAGGGAATACACAGCTATTCATTTCAGAATCAGTGACTGGAACGGGCAGACTAGTCAACGTTTTTCTTCTGTACAAACACTGCTTTACTACAGGTAGAGACTATCCTTTATCCGAAAACCTCGGGACCAGCCGTGTTTCGGTTTTCGGAAAATTTTGGATTTCGGAAGGTGGGTCGGCAGGGGGGGGGGGGGGGGGGGTCGGCGGGGGTCGGGGTCGGCGGGGGTGTCGGCGTCGGCGGGGGTGCGCGGTGGGGTCCGCAGTCATGGCTTGTCCGTCACTGCTAGCCTGGAATGCAATGAAGTTCCGCATTTCCACCAACAGGTCGTCGTGCTCGGTCGGAACAGGGGCCGGCACCGCCGCGGGCTGAGAGCTCTCGTTGCTTTCGAGCTTTTGGAAGAGAGTCAGGTGGTTCCGCGGGGGGTCATGCGCACGACTTACGCTGACCCTCTGCTCAGCGTAAGTCGGCGGGGGTCGGGGTCGGCGGGGGTCCGCGGGGGGGTCGGCAGGGGTCGGGGTTGGCGGGGGTCCGCGGGGGGGGGGGGGGTCGTGCGCACGACTTACGCTGACCCTCTGCTCAGCGTAAGTCGTGCGCCACTCTGGTCATGTCGTGCGCACGACTTACGCTGACGGAAAAAACCTTCGGTTTTTAGAGGGTTTCGGTTTTCGGAAGTTCGGATAAAGGGTAGTCTACCTGTACTATGTACTCTGCCCTAGCAATGTATCCGGAGCACCCCGACACCAGCAGTTGCCAGCTCTCCCCATCTGCAACACCTAAAGCGCTTAAGGTTTGAGAGAGATAACCAGATTTTGTACTAATGTGTGGAACTGTGGGCCTTCACCCAAACTCATTCCAGTTAGGATCAGAGAGTGGACATATTCCATTCCATTGGTAAGGGCTGGATTCAAACCCACATTTGAGAAATAAAAGATACAGTGAGGTAACTCACTGAACCATCCGGCCTATCACAGCATATTTTTGTGTCGGAACTTACCAGTTCTCTAGCCTTCATACATTCCATCAGAGTCTGGAATAGATGGTGTGCCTCACTTTGGCTGAAGTTGAAAGTCTTTTTGATTGTTGTGAGGATTTCCAATTCCAACCTATCTGGAAGGATTCTAAAGGGGAACAAAACACCAATCCGATTAACTATAGAAGTCAGCTAAGCACATTGAATCAGTTGTTGAACCAACAAAAATTCTTTAAAAAGTTACACTAGATCATTTCAAAAAGCCAGTCTTGCTGTAGAGAAAAACTGAATCTTGTTCCAATTGGTTATTTGGCAAATTTCCATTTCCACTCCTGTTAAATACGGTTAGTCTGACTGGTCTGTAGTTTACTAGTCTTTTACTTTGCATGTTTATAAAATCCTTTACTATTTCCCTTTGCTTCCTGTCAGTCTTTCTTTGCACCTCTTAACTTTGGGCTTTTTTCACTAGAGCTGAGAAGGTTAAGTGATGGCCTGACAGAGGTCTTGAAGATTATGATGAGTTATAATAGGGTCAGTAGTGACAGATTATTTCTACTTGTCAGTGAGATGTTAACAAGAGGGCACAAATTTAAGAATCACAAAGAAATAAAGGGGAGGTTAGAAACAAAATTATTTACAGATTAGAATTCAAAATTCTTTGCCTCAATCTGTTATTGAAGCAGAGTATATACATTTTTTTGAAAGGGAATTAGATAGACATGTGGAAAAAAGGAGTATTGAAGGGCACGGGAAGCAAGGAGAGTGGGATCAGAATAGGTGGCTCACCGACAGAAAAACACCAGCAGACTTGAGACAAGTAACCTATTTTTGCGTTCTAACATTCAATGAAGCGGTTAAGCATGACACTAATTTCTAAGCTTCAGTTTTACAATTTGAGGCTTATAAAGGGAACGCATACTTTAAATCAGCAAATCACTTCAACACTATTTAATGTGCAAGTACACTACATTTATCTTTCCATAATGTCCGACGCTATGCTTATGCACATATTACAGCGAAGCATGTGTTTTGAAGAAAAAAGTTAAAACCAGTCTCTTACCTGCCCTCCTCAGTCTGCTTGTGCACATAAGCCAGGAGGTCTGCAGCTCGGCCAGTTCCTTCACACACCACGACAGGCACTGGGGGGCTCTCCAGCAGGTATTCCAGCACAGTGGGGATCACATTAGGGCCACCTTCAAATATCAAAGCAACTACTGGTACACCTTGGCCAATCCCTGTAAAAACAAAGCAAAAATTAACAAAGCAACATTATTTTTACTTATGCTTAGCGGGGAGAGGAAATCATAACCGTACAGAGCAGAGGCGCCACTCGGCCCATCGAGTCTGCGCCCGCTCTTTCCCCATATCCCTGCAATTTTTTCTCAGTCAAGTATTTATCGAATTCCCTTTTGAAAGCTACTATTGAATCTGTCTCCACCGCCCCATCAGGCAGTGCAGTCCAAATCCTAACTACTCGCTGCGCAAAAAGGTTTCTCCTCGTCTCGCCTCTGGTTCTTTTGCCAATCACCTGAAATCTGTGCCCTCTGGTTATCGACCCTCCAGCCATTGGAAACAGCTTCTCTTTATTTATCTAAATCCTTCATGATTTTAAACACCTCTATCAAATCTCTTGGCCCTCTCTGCTTCAAGGAGAACAATGCCAGCTTTGCCAGTCTATCCACATAACTGTAATCCCTCATCCCTGGAACCATTCCAGTAAATCTCTGCTGTACCTTCTCCAAAGCCTTCACGTCCTTCCTAAAGTGTGGCGCCCAGAATTGGACACAATACGCCAGCTGGGACCGAACTCGTGTTTTATACAGGTTTAACATAACTTCCCAGTTTTTGTACTCTGTCTCTATTTATAAAGCCCAGGATCCCGTATGCTTTATTAACCCGTCCTACCACCTTCAAATATTTGTGCACAAGCACCCCCAGGTCCCTGTTCTTGCACCCCCTTTAAAATTGTACCATTTAGTGTGTATGGTCTCTCCTCATTCTTCCTACCAAAATGCATCACCTCACACTTCTCTGCGTTAAATTTCATCTGCCATGTGTCCGCCCATTCCACCAGTGTGGTAAACCACTGTTTGTATTCCACTGTGTACATGCCTGGACATGCCTCGGCTGACTCCTCCCACAAGTCCTAGTATAAAGGTGACTGCTCCCCAGCCCTTTGTATTTCTGGACCGGTCGACCACTCGAGGCAGACCTTCATTCTTTTGTTAATAAAAGCCTTTAGTTACTCTCTTAACTCTCAGTCTTTTATGAGTAATTGATAGCGCATCAATTTTATTAACAAAATTTTTATAATGGAGAAGATCCTCACACCAGCATGCCTGGACTTAGATCATCGGGAGGCGGACTCATCCACCAAGTTTACTCACTGGCTTAAGTGTTTCGAAAAATTCCTGACCGCCTCCGCAGCAATCAAATCGGACGAGGACAAACTGGATGTCCTGACCTCCAAAGTGAACCACCGAGTGTACTCGGTCATCCAAGACGCGACCTCGTACGCGGACGCTATCAAGCTCCTCAAGGACCAGTACACGCGCCCAGTGAACGAAGTGTACGCCAGGCACCTTCTGGGGAGTCGTAAACAACAACCTGGGGAATCGACCGTGGAATAGCTTCAGGCACTGTCTGTGCTTGGCCGGGCCTGTGGTTGTAAGGATGTAAAGGCCGCCGTGTACACAGAGGAACTTATCCGGGACGCTTTTGTAGCGGGCCACAGATCCAATTACACCCGACAGCGACTGTTGGAGCAGAGTGGCCTCGACCTCAACAAGGCCTCTGAACTCGCACTATCATTGGATGCAGCCTACCGGGGCATGGCTGCCTACTCCTCTGCACCGTGGACGCCGCGGGGAATGACAGCCTGGGACACGGTAGGACCGCCTCATAGCGCCGTGCCACCCCAGCAACGGCCCAACTACCGCAGCAGTGTCCCAAGGCCAGACAGCAGTGCCCCAAGGCCAGAAATGCTACTTCTGTGGCCAGGCAAAACACCCCAGAGCGCGCTGCCCAGCAAAAAACGCGATCTGCTCGGGCTGCGGGAAGAAGGGACACTACGCTAGCGTCTGCAGGGCCAAAGCCACCCCGAACCCCAGCAGCGCCGCGTGTGGGCCATGCGGGCCGCCATCTTGGGCCTCCCCGGCCATGTGCGAACCACCGGTACAGCAGCCATTTTGGACGCCTCCAGCCACATGGGGATCATGGACGCCGCCATCTTGGACGACAGCCGGAACGCAGCAGGCCCCCAACACCGCCTCATCTGATACCCGCAGCGACACACCGACCCCTACGCTGGCATCCGTTACACTGGACCAAGCGAGACCGCACCAGCTAGCCAGTTCCACAATGGACATTAAGGTAAATGGCCACGATACAATCTGCCTTTTTGACTCTGGGAGCACGGAGAGCTTCATCCACCCCGACACGGTGCAGCGTTGCTCTCTCCCAGTCCTGCCTGCGCACCAGCGGATTTCTATGGCCTCCGATGTCCCAGTCGGCGGACATCGGCGGCTACTGCGTGGTGACACTCGTAGTAGACGGGACTGTGTACGATCATTTTAAACTTCTGGTCCTGCCCGACCTCTGCGCTGCCGTCCTGCTGGGGTTAGATTTTCAGTGCCACCTTAAAAGTGTTACGATGGCGTACGGTGGACCCCTACCCCCACTCACAGTCCGTAGCCAACAGCTTCCAAATTGCCCGCCGCGCACCAGGTGCAACCTCTCCACACTCAGAGTCACCCCCCCCCCCCCCCCCACTGTTTGCTAACCTCACCCCCGACTGTAAGCCCATCGCCACAAAGAGCAGGCGATACAGTGCCGGGGACAGGGTTTTCATTAAAACCGAAGTGGAGCGGCTCCTGAAGGAAGGGATTATTGAGGGCAGCACCAGCCCCTGGCGAGCCCAAGTTGTGGTCGTTAAGACCGGCGAGAAGCAGCGCCTGGTCATCGACTACAGCCAGACAATAAATCGCTACACCCTGCTGGACGCCTACCCACTCCCCCGCATAGCTGATATGGTCAACCAGATCGCGCAGTACCACGTCTTCTCGACCATTGACCTGAAATCAGCGTACCACCAGCTCCCTATCCGCCCTGAGGACCGCCAGTATACCGCCTTTGAGGCAAACGGCCGCGTCTATCACTTCCTTAGGGTTCCCTTTGGCGTCACCAACGGGGTCTCCGTCTTCCAAAGGGAGATGGACCGGATGGTAGATCAAAATGCGTTGCAGGCCACTTTCCCATATCTGGACAATGTGACCATCTGCGGCCGTGACTTGCAGGACCATGACGCAAACCTCGAAAAATTCCTCCGCACCGCCCAACTCCTGAACCTGACATATAACAAGGAGAAGTGCATATTCCGCACAAACCGCCTCGCCATCCTTGGCTGTGTTGTGGAACACGGAGTCATCGGCCCCGACCCCGACCGGATGCGTCCCCTTACGGAACTCCCACTGCCTCAAGGCCCTAAAGAGGTGCCTAGGGTTTTTCTCCTATTACGCCCAGTGGGTCCCCTACTATGCGGACAAGGCCCGTCCGCTGATCAAGTCCACCTCTTTTCCCTTGACAGCAGAGGCCCGCTTAGCCTTCCACCGTATCAAGGAGGACATTGCCAAAGCCACCATGCACGCAGTGGACCAATCCATCCCCTTCCAGGTGGAAAGCGACGCGTCCGACGTTGCCCTGGCCGCTACCCTCAATCAGGCGGGGAGACCCGTGGCCTTCTTTTCACGAACCCTCCAAGGCCCGGAGACCAGACACTCCGCTGTTGAGAAGGAGGCCCAGGCGATTGTGGAGGCTGTGCGTCATTGGAGGCACTACCTGGCCGGAAAACGATTTACCCTGCTCACTGACCAGCGTTCAGTTGCTTTCATGTTTAACAACAAGCAGAGGGGCAAAATCAAAAATGACAAGATCTTGAGGTGGAGAATCGAACTTTCCACCTACAATTACGAGATCTTGTACCGGCCCGGGAAGCTCAATGAACCCCCGGATGCGCTATCGCGTGGCACCTGCGCCAGCGCGCAGATCGATAGACTGCGGGCCCTCCACAATGACCTCTGCCACCCGGGGGTCACCAGGTTCTTCCACTTCATCAAGGCCCGCAACCTGCCTTACTCTATTGAGGAGGTCAGGACCATGACCAGGAACTGCCAAGTCTGCGCTGAGTGCAAACCGCACTTTTATAGACCAGACAGGGCCCACCTGATAAAAGCCACTCGCCCCTTTGAGCGCTGATTTTAAAGGGCCTCTCCCCTCCTCCGACCGCAATGTGTACTTCCTCAATATTATTGATGAGTACTCCCGTTTCCCGTTCGCCATCCCCTGCCCGGACATGACCAGTGCCACGGTCATTAAATGTCTGAACGACCTCTTCACCCTGTTCGGTTTCCCCAGCTATACCCATAGCGACTGGGGCTCATCGTTTATGAGCGACGAACTCCGTCAGTACCTGCTAACTAGGGGTATTGCCACAAGCAGGACCACCAGTTACAACCCCCGGAGGAACGGACAGGTGGAAAGAGAAAATGCGACAGTCTGGAAGGCCGCCCTGCTAGCCTTAAAGTCTAGGGGCCTTCCAACCTCCCGCTGGCAGGATGTGCTCCCCGATGCGCTCCACTCTATTCGGTCACTGCTCTGCACTGCCACTAACGCCACCCCTCACGAGAAAATGTTTGTCTTCCCAAGGAAGTCCACATCGGGGACATCGCTACCGCCATGGCTGACGTCCCCAGGGCCGGTCCTACTGAGAAGACACGCGAGGACCCATAAAACGGACCCCTTGGTCGAGAGGGTCGACCTCCTCCACGCCAACCCCCAGTATGCTTACATTGCATACCCGGACGGGCGGGAGGACACAGTCTCCATAAGAGACCTTGCACCCTCGGGGGCCGCAGTAACCCACTACTCACTACCATCCCCCCCCCCCGCCACGATCCGATATCCAGCCCCAGCAGACAGCAGGCCTGGGCCCCGCGACCCGCTCGACATCTACGAGGACGACACGCCTGTGCCACAGCCTACGCAGGACTCGACGCCGGAAGCTCCACTACCCCTGCCGTCGCCACGCCGATCACAGCGGCAGACAAGACCTCCGGAGAGACTCCAATACACTAACTTTTAATACACTTCACCCCGCCGGACTCAATTTTAAACAAGGGGTGAATGTGGTAAACCACTGTTTGTATTCCACTGTGTACATGCCTGGACATGCCTCGGCTGACTCCTCCCACAAGTCCTAGTATAAAGGTGACTGCTCCCCAGCCCTTTGTATTTCTGGACCGGTCGACCACTCGAGGCAGACCTTCGTTCTTTTGTTAATAAAAGCCTTTAGTTACTCTCTTAACTCTCAGTCTTTTATGAGTAATTGATAGCGCATCAACCAGCCTGTCTCACATGGCAGCTGCTGATGATTCTGCCATTGCCATTTACACTTCATCTAGACTCACCTTTTGTTTCTTAACATTACTATCTCCTTTTGCTTTGCACCATCATCCCTTTTGTCTCTCAATCTCTCCTGCCTTCCATCCTATCACAGACCTTCCCTTTTGTTCTTTCCTCTCCTCCCCCCTCTCTCTGCCCCTACACTTGCTTAAAAACCTTTTACATCTCCAGCTTTTGACGAAGGGTCATCGACTTGAAACGTTAACTGTTTCTCTCTCCACAGATGCTGCCTGACCTGCTGAGTATTTCCAGCATTTTGTTTTTATTTCAGATTTCCAGCATCCACAGTATTTTGCTTTTTCCACCAGCCTGTATGTCTTCTTGAAGTCTATTACTATCTTCCTCACTATTTACTACATTTCCAAGTTTCGTGCCATCTGCAAATTTTGAAATTGTGTCCTGTACCCACAAGTCCAAGTCATTAATGTGTATGAAAAACTGCAGTGGTCCTAGTACTGAACCTTGGGGAACTCCACTGTATACCTCCCTCCAGTCCAAAAAACAGCCATTCACCACAACTCTGTTTTTTATCCCATAGACAATTTTGTATCCATGCTGCTACTGCCCCTTTTATCCCATGGGCTTCAATTTTGCTAAAAGGCTAATACAGGAAACTTTCGTTTAACCAGAGGTTAAATGTCCGGAAAGCTCTATCTACCGGCAAAATTCAGGAGCCGTTTCCTAAAAGTTTTTTTACTTCTCGTTGCTCTTTTTTTCCAGTCAGGCTCTGCAAGGTCTAGCTGAAGCTGTTGCTTAGCTACAGAGACGCTTTTAAGCTGCGGCCGACTGTTTTGAAGCTGTTGCTAAGCAACAGGGTTTGTTGATTCACACGGAGCTCAAAAGCTCCGTATGTTTTAACATTAGCGCTGGTTTCTACGGCAGTTTTGATGGGACGGCACCAGCTCGGTCCCGTCAGTGCCGGATACCAGAAAGTTTCCTGTGTGGTACTTTATTAAATGCCTTTTGAAAGTCCATATACGTATTCACTGCACGGCCCTCATCCACCCTTTCACTTGTACTTTCACAATCTCTTCTGTATAGTATACGTCTCCTTCCTTGTACATGTGCTGTCTTTTGCCCAGCAGTATCCAACTGGTACTGACTTTTCCAGCCAGCTCCTGGATGCAGACTGAAAGTTTGGCCCCAGCTGGAGTATTGTGCCCAATTCTGGACACCACACTTTAGGAAGGACATGAAGGCTTTGGAGAGGGTACAGAAGAGATCTACTCGAATATTAATCTATATAAATGCCAAAACGGGTAAACATCTCTGATGGGCTGATGAAGTCAGCCACAAGTGCATCAAAGAATAACTTGATCGAGAATTCTCGGTCTATCCAGGAGCTGCCTGGACAAGGTATCCAGGAGCTGCCTGGACAAGGTATCCAGGAGCTGCCTGGACAAGGTATCCAGGAGCTGCCTGGACAAGGTATCCAGGAGCTGCCTGGACAAGGTATCCAGGAGCTGCCTGGACAAGGTATCCAGGAGCTGCCTGGACAAGGTATCCAGGAGCTGCCTGGACAAGGTATCCAGGAGCTGCCTGGACAAGGTATCCAGGAGCTGCCTGGACAAGGTATCCAGGAGCTGCCTGGACAAGGTATCCAGGAGTTGCCTGGACAAGGCAGGATACTTGTACCATTTTGATATTGATTAGATTGCTTGGGGTGGATGGAAAGGGCAAATAGTAGTTTACATCACCTCAATGGAATTTGCATAAATAGGTGCAGGTAGGTTTCTTGATAAATCCATATTAAAAATCTCTGAAACTGAGCTTAAAGTTGATTTAAATTGTATAATTTTTAACTGCTCGTCAGCACATGAATGAGCGGTCAGTCAACCCACAACCTGTTCCTTCCAACACGTCACCCACAATCTGCACAGTTGTAGACTCTTCATCATATTACAAATTCTGAGAGGGTATAAAACTATAGGTAAGAATTCCAAGAACTTCAAACGTTAAGTTTCTTCCTCAATCCAAAAGGCAGCTGAACAAAACTCCAGGATATTAATCTATAACTACAAAATATATCATCCAGCACCTGCCATTCCTTGGACGAGAAATGTCTGTAGAACTCACTTGCGTGAATCTTCTGAAGATTGATATGTTTTTCTAGTTCTCTCCGAAGCTTGACTTCAGCACCATACTTCCCAACTGTTCCATCATCCACCAGAATGAAGTGGGAATGCAAACTGTTTAGAACATTCAGCTTACTCAGAGGGTTCAACAAAGTCTGGTACGGGGCAATAACCTGCAAATCAAGAGACACTCGCTGGGTTAGCTCAAAAAAAATATTTAAAAAAAAGACTTAAGATTCAATAATGCAGAGCTCAAACTGAAATGTTATATTCTTACATCTCTTCCAATAAGGTCATTCCTATTTTCAATAACACCCCAAGGGGCAATTCCAATTGTGCAAATCTTCCGAGATGAGCGTGAAATATGTTCTTTTAGTGCATCACCAACATGTTTCACAACACCTAGTAAGAACAAATATCTTCATGTTTAAACCAATAGCAGAATGAGGAGAGTTCAATCTCATCTTGCACAATGAAACACAGATCAAAAATTAAGTGGGCATTTTACTCATCCTTAAAGATGATGCTTCACTAGAAGCAACCTTAAAAACCTTTATTAATAAACTTTTGGAAAGGGGACCCCGCTCAGTAACTTCTGACCTCCTAGGTTCACTCCCCACAATACATACAATTATCAGTACTGCCAATCTACCAAAAAACCATGAGAATTACAGGCAAGAAACTGGCTTTTATATAGCACCTTTAACGTAACCAAAGGTTTCAAGGCGTCACTTGGGGATACAGTGATTAGCTATGTTAATACATTGGATTATTTTTAGCATCATCATGCAATTGAAACTAATCTGCTCCAACGTCCCAGTATGTTTCACTATGCTGTGGTAGGATGAAGATGTACAACCACATCCAGAAATCTTGGAAGCGAGTTCCTATTCTTACAATACTTGAGGTGGATATATAGGACCGACTGAGCGTTGACTCTCAGTACAATAGGGGAAAAAAGTCAGTCCCAGGCTGCTCTGGTTCACCTAGTTTACAGTTACAGAAAAACCTGAACATGGGCTGACCAGCTGTCAATGTGCTCAGTGGGAGTCTCATGCAAAACATTGCAATCTCCTGCTCTGAGGATCATGGACTTGTGTGTAAAGACTGTGCTGGTTATTCCTAGCACCTCTCTTACACTGGAGTGTGAATGCATTAATACTCCCTTACCACCCTCAGCCACCCATATGCCACTTTTAGCCATGTTTATATGTTTGAATAGGATGGACATGCCAGGTATATTGCTTGTAACTGTAAAGCATACATCTAGAACATACAACTTTGACAGTTCTGATAAGAGGGGAGAAAAATAGTTAAATGAAATTAGTAATTGCTCTCCCTCTTCTATTCAAATGCGTGGATCAGTGACTGGTACCAGACAGGCAGGGAATTTGGCAGAAAGTCATTGCTGGTCAATACCTTAGTCAGGATTTGGCCAATTGGTCAACACTCCAACATTTCTATTTACATTACCTGCATTCACTCCTCCAGTTAGAATCCAGGCTCCTGTGGTCACTGCAGCTTTGATTAAGCCTTTTCCAACAACCTGCTTAATGCGTGGATGAAGTTCAAAGTTCTGCATTCCTCCATGTACAGAGATGACGAGTTTAGGTAGCTCCATCTGCCACTCTTTCAGCATAAGTCTTAAAACAGCTTCAGGTTTAGTATCATAGGATAGTCGCGCATACTAGACCATTTCAATACAAAAGGATACAGATATTTGTCAGTTATACATGGTCCCCAAATGGAGAAAATCATTTCCATTCATATCACAAATTTAAACAGACTAACATTACCGCCACAAACCTTGGAAGCATAGGATCTACATTTTGGTTTCCCCACCTCCTAACACGGCCAGCCTTAACCTACGTGCCAGTCACTGCATTTTAAAGTAATTCACTGCATATGAAACCCTTTGAGAAATGTAATGAGGACTATATAAAAGCATGTCTTTTTCCTTTCAGAATGCCAAAGGGGAAGGCCATCTGAGAGATGGAGCATTTTCCCAACAAGAGGGATTCGGGGAAACAAAATCAGCAGGCGAGCTGCCTTAGGTCGCTAGTAGTTGATTACAGAGTTACAATTGCAAGGCATCTTTCCTCATACTCGCCCAAGGCATGGTGCGCAGCGTGGCGGGTGCGAAAATATAAATAAAATAACGTTTAAGAAAAAAGATAAAGGTTTAGTACATATTACAGAAAATAAATCATGCAGACCCGCAATCAATGCTTTCTGCTTCTCTTCTTGAAAACATAAAAATGAACCTGCGTGTGTATGGTATTTTCCTCGTCAAATTACTCAGATTCAAGCATGTTTGTGTCTCTTCAAAGTGGACAATAAAAATCTTCACAAAACACTTATGAAAAATTCCTACCTTTTTTCTAGAAATTTTTACAAAATGAGTTTTTCTAGGCAGAAAATGAAGCGCTATAGTAAGGTGCATCTATTAAAGCCATTCTAGTTGGCTAATTGAAAGTGATCATTATCGCGGATCAGAACCAATTCCTTTTGATTGGGAAATGGAACCTTTAAGTCATGTTGTGTGGCCTTTCATTTTATAGGCCATTAAGAAGTCTGTCTTTTTTACATGTCCAATAATTCAGGAACATGGGTACTAGGTACCGTCTAATTTCAAAGTAATGTTTGACTACAAAAACCACATCAGGTAGCTTATTAATACACCTAAAATTAACACTTTTACAGAAGCACCTGACCATTTAAAAAAGTCTGCAAGCTGCAAGAAACAGATCTCAAATTCTACAAACCTTTGCCCTGTAAGAATGCGACCCGCCCTGAAAATTAATAGCTCCGTAGGCATCTGTTGGACTCTCGTTAGTGTGTTTCTCCACCGACCATTCCTCTTTCTCCATGTTTTCAGACTCACCCAATTTCACGTCGGAGTACTTCATCGCCAGGCTTGCAGTGAAGCCAAGATGCTGCCGGACCAATCGTCCACAGCAACACCTGTCAGGAGGTAGCAGATTGGGAATTATGGCTTGGTAAGTGCAGCATATAGGTATGTACTTGGAATAACACAAGGATGGTATTAGGATTTTCTGGAAAAGGAGAATTTGTAATTGTTTTAAAGGTCAAAATGTGAAAAATGAAGTCCATTTTAAACAGCTCATCATATTTAAAATGACCTACTTCAACTTTATTATGAGGGAGAAACAACCATGTCTTTCAGAAAATCACAGCTTAAAACTGACCTACAATTTCCAATTCTTTTCCACCTGCCCGAGTGCTAGCATATGTAGCTTTGATTTAAATGCAGGTATTCTAATCATGGGCAAAGACAAAATCCAGCAGGTAGACTGGAGATGATACAATCCTGTCCTAATTCACTAGTTATAAACTTTGCAAAATTCTGGCATGTAAGGGACCTTGTATTAAACCTATAAATGGTTTAAGTTGTGACTATATACCAAATTCAGTGTGTGCTCCTCCATCACTACCCATGCCCCAGCTACACTGAGGTCATGGGTTTTAAATTTCAGCCACACTCATTATTTGTTCAAATTACAAAATTATCTTGAAGAATATTCATCTGACAACAAAGAATTTTGGCCACAAAAATGTAATTTGGATATAGGCAAAAATGGAACAATAGCAAAACTTGCCAACATCAAATTAGGGTGTATGACAAGCTGAGGAAGAATGCAGATCATCATAGACAGGTTAAAGGGCAGATAGATGGCAGATGCATTTCAATGCAATGCAATGTGAAGTAACACAGCTTGGCTAAAGAACAGTGAAAGAAAGTAGAATATTAATGGGGATTTTATTTTTAAACGGACTGGAACGTTATTGAGATCTAGGCGCGCACATACATAAACCTTTAAATAGGTGGGAGGGTGGATACAAAGGGCCAAAAATATATAAATAGGATTCTGGATTAGGCATTGAAGACATTATTTAGCACACAGCTGGCGAGCTGTATGGAGTTTTGAGCACTCAATTATATTACATTACGGTCATAGAAAACACATAGTAAAAATTCACTAGAATGAGGGGCTGCAGTTATTTTTTAAAAAGGCTCGTAAAGTTGGGATATCTTTTACAGGAGCAGAGAAGGTTATGGGGAGATCCAAGAGATTTTGATAGAATAGAGAATTATTTCCACTGTTTGAAAGATCAGTAACAAGGGGGCACAGACTCTGGATTAGAATCACTATAGGGGAAAGTTAAAAGGGTTTTTTTCCACCAAGGGTTATTAGAACATGGAAAAAGAAAATACTGCAGATGCTGGAAATCTGAAATAAAAACAGAAGATGCTGTAGATACTCAGCAGGTCAGGCAGCATCTGTGAAGAGAGAAACAGAGTTAACGTTTCAGGTCGATGACCTTTTGTCAGGACTGGAAAAAAGCAGGAAATGAAACAGATTTTTAAGCAAGTGTAGGGGCTGGGAAAGGGGGGAGGGGATGAAAGAACAAAAAGGGAAGGTCTGTGATAGGATAGAAGGCAGGAGAGGTTAAGAGACATTAAGAGATATTCAAGGCAAAAGGAGATGGTAATGGGACAGGTTAAGAAACAAAGGATGGCTCTAGATGAAGTGTAAACTGCGCTGGCAGAATGAAAGACAGCTGCGCTGTGGGAGAGAAGAAAAAAAGACACAGACAAAGTGTGGATAAAAAAAATGACAGGGGCCGAGGTTATGATCTGAAATCGTTGAACTCTATGTTGAGTACAGAAGGCTGTAAAGTACCTAATCGAAAGGTGAGGTGCTGTTCCTCGAGCTTGCGCTGAGTTTCAGTGGAACAATGCAAGAGGCCGAGGATGGTGAGGTCGGAGTGGGAGTGGAGCGGAGAATTAAAGTGACAGGCGACTGGAAGCTCGGGTCCCCCTTACGGACTGAGCGGAGGTGTTCCGCAAAGCAGTCACCCAATCTGCGTTTGGTCTCCCCAATGTAGAGGAGACCGCATCGTGAGCAGCGAATACAGTATACTAAATTGCAAGTACAAGTAAATCGCTGTTTCACCTGGAAGGGGTGTTTGGGGCCCTGGACAGTGGGAAGGGGGAGGTACAAGGGCATGTGTTGCATCTCCTGCTCTTGCACGGGAAGGTGCCGGGCGAAGGGGAAGGGTTGTTGGAGGGTGATAGAGGAGTGGACCAGGGTGTCGCGGAGGGAGCGGTCCCTTCGGAATGCTGAAAGGGAAGGTGAGGGGAAGATGTGTTTGGTGGTGGGTACACACTGGAAATGGCGGAGGATGATCTGTTGAATGTGGAGGCTAATGGGGTGAAAGATGAGGACAAGGGGAACCCTATCGTGGTTCCAGGAGGGAGGGGCAGGGGTGAGGGTAGAAGTGCGGGAGATAGAACGGACACGGTCAAGGGCCATGTCAACCACAGTAGAGGGGGATCCTCGGTTGAGGAAAAAGGAAGACATGTCGGAAGCACTGGTATGGAAGGTGGCATCGTCGGAGCAGATGCGGCGGAGACGGAGAAACTGGGAGAATGGAATAGTGTCCTTACAGGATGCGAGGTGGGAGGAAGTGTAGTCCAGGTAGCTGTGGGAGTCAGTGGGCTTGTAGTGAATGTTTGACAATAACCTATCCCCAGATATGGAGACAGAGAAGTCAAGGAAGGGAAGGGAAGAGTTGGAGATGGACCATGTGAAGGTGAGGGAAGTGTGGAAATTGGAAGCAAAGTGAATGAAATTATCTAGTTCAGGGCGAGAGCAGGAAACGGCAACAATACAGTCATCAATGTACCGGAAAAAGAGGTGAGGGAGGGGACCTGAGTAGGACTGGAACAAAGAGTGTTCCACATATCCCACGAAAAGGCAGGCATAGCTAGGACCCATGCGGTTTCCCATAGCAACACCTTTGATTTGGAGGAAGTGAGTGGAGTCGAGGGAGAAGTTGTTCAATGAGAACACAAGTTCAGCCAGGCGGAGGAGCGTAGTGGTGGATGGGGACTGGTTGGGCCTCTGTTCAAGGAAGAAGCGGAGCGCCCTCAGGCCATCCTGGTGGGGGATGGAGTTCAAGGAAGAAGCGGAGCACCCTCAGGCCATCCTGGTGGGGGATGGAGTTCAAGGAAGAAGCGGAGCACCCTCAGGCCACCTGTTCCCCTGGCACCTTCCTGTGCAAGCGCAGGAGATGTAACACCTGCCCTTAGACCTCCCCCCTTCCCACTGTCCAGGGCCCCAAACACTCCTTCCAGGTGAAACAGTGATTTACTTGTACTTCTTGCAATCTAGTACACTGTATTCGCTGCTCACGATGTGGTCTCCTCTACATTGGGGAGACCAAACGCAGACTGGGTGACCGCTTTGCAGAACACCTCCGTTCAGTCCGTAAGGGAGACCCCGAGCTTCCAGTCGCCTGTCACTTTAATTCTCCGCTCCACTCAGACCTCACTGTCCTCAGCCTCTTGCATTGTTCCACTGAAACTCAGCGCAAGCTCGAGGAACAGCACCTCATCTTTCGATTAGGCACTTTACAGCCTTCTGGACTCAACATAGAGTTCAACAATTTCAGATCATAACCTCGGCCCCATCATATATATATATATATATTTTATCCACACACTTTGTCTGTGTCTTTTTTTCTTCTCTCCCACAGCGCAGCTGTCTTTCATTCTGCCAGCGCAGTTTACACTTCATCTAGAGCCATCCTTTGTTTCTTAACCTGTCCCATTACCATCTCCTTTTGCCTTGAATATCTCTTAATGTCTCTTAACCTCTCCTGCCTTCTATCCTATCACAGACCTTCCCTTTTTGTTCTTTCATCCCCTCCCCCCTTTCCCAGCCCCTACACTTGCTTAAAAATCTGTTTCATTTCCTGCTTTTTTCCAGTCCTGACGAAAGGTCACAGACCTGAAACATTAACTCTGTTTCTCTCTTTACAGATGCTGCCTGACCTGCTGAGTATCTCCAGCATTTTCTGTTTTTATTAGAACATGGTCTCTGCCTCAATAGCCACGGCATTCCATCATTTAAAAGGGAATAAGTATTTGAAAAAGGAAAAATATAAAAAGGATACGGGGAAAATGCAGGGAAATTGGATTGGAATAGATAGCTCCAATTGGCAAGCTAGCACCTGGACAGACGCAATAAGCTGCATAGGCAATCTTCTACACTATCATTTCTATCAATTCTAGAATTGCTCTGAAAGCAAAAAAAGTTAATTGGCTGTAAAGCGCTTTGGGATGTCCTGGGGTTGTGACAGGCACTATATAAATGTAAGTCTGTCTTTCTAAATCAACAGCTGATTGATTTGGAATCGTGCTGATACTTTGTTCACGTGAGCTGAACATTCCTGCAGTCTTGCCATTTGCCTGACTGCCAGAACTTGAAGTAGCGCATACATTCCAAATACTATATTATGACCTATTTGCTTGAATTGAATTGTGCTGAACTGGTCATTAAACCTGCACTCTTCCAGTTGTAAAGTGCTGATGGCAACGTGCTGTATCAGTTAATTACAATTTCGGTAGGGTGAAGAGGGGTCACTTTACTAAACGCAGCATTAAAGAGAAACTACAGAAAATACTTGGCTTGTGTAAGTGCCAGTACAGAACACACACACGCACCATACTGAGAGACCTGGCACCTTGTTGTTTAATCAGGCTGGAATTATACACTCAGCAGAATACTCCAGCATGGAGCAGCACTTTGGATAAATGCACATTCTAACAAATCAGCAGCTTTTAAATACAAGAATTTACTGGCAGTAAAGTTTATTACAAGACATCAACACTGTCACTGACGGTTCTAAATAACCGGTTGGAGTCAGATGTTGATATTATGTCAACATGATTGTGAAAAACTTTTAAGCAGTACAATTATAGACTTTGTCCTTCCAAAGTGCAGCTGCATATTTATTCCTATATACCACGAGGGTGCTGCACTGCTGATGGTGGGATCAGAACCATCACTGCATTAAAGCAGATCGGTTTAAGTGTATTTTTTTCTCTACAGCACATAGACACCAATATGCTAAATGGGGATAATGACAATACATACTCATTTGTGAAATTAGCTTATACATAAAGAATTTTTTAAAATATGCAAGATATAAGACAGGTCAACATTCTAGGGAACACCCGCTCCAAATCAAATTTACTCACAAAATGAATCCTCCACGGCAGCACGGTGGCATAGTGGTTAGCACTGTTGCCTCACAGCGCCAGGGACCCGGGTTCAAATCCGGCCTCGGGTGACTGTGTGGAGTTTGCACATTCTCCCCGTGTTTGCGTGGGTTTTCTCCGGGTGCTCCGGTTTCCTCCCACAGTCCAAAGATGTGCGGGCTAGGTTGATTGGCCATGATTAAAAAATTGACCCTTAGTGTTAGGGGGGATTAAATACGTGGGGTTACGGGGATAGGGCTTGGGTGGGATGGCTGTCGGTGTAGGGACCGGGTGCTAGGGTTTGGATGATCAGCCATGATCTCGTTGAATGGCGGAGCAGGCTCGAAGGGCCGAATGGCCTACTCCTGCTCCTATCTTCTATGTTTCTATGTTCCATCCAGCGTCCTTTGTGGCACTTTATTTCTGAGAAACCCAGCTTCTACCATTACACAGCCCCATAAACAGTGAACTTTATCATTTAAAATCAGGGTTGCATTTACTAAAATGTTGCAGGATTAATCTCTAAATTGGGAAAGTTAAAAGGAGGGTGTGGGGGAGAAAGATTAAGTGCTATATATTTATTTTATATTACTTAATTTTTCATATGAAAATGATCAATTTGTGCTCCAGAGAACAGACAATGGTTTGTTACAGATGCAGGACAATTGGTAAACACTGTTTTTGTGCATTTCCTAGAAATAGGTTGCATAGCAGCAGAGGAGCAGCTTTTCTGTTTAGTTCGACCAAAACACAAGAAAAATTGCATCAAATGGGGTTAAAAAAAGTGGTATAAAAATTAAATAAAAACAAAAATTAAGTTGGGCAGGGAAAGTAAAAAATTTCACATTTTAGATGCAAAATTACTACATGCATCCAGAGGCCACAAATCTATAATTGCACCCAGATCAGGAATGTTCCTCTAGGCATGTAACTCCATACCAGTGCGGAGGATTAATTGAAAATCACAGCCATTTTAAACAGCTCCTGAAAGACTAAAAAGTGCCTAAAAGAACTCACCTGACCAACTGCTGGCATATCTGACATCCTGGAAGGCATCTGCAACCAAACAAAAGTAATACTGAACTTGTGAAAACATTTTCCATGCACACATAGATGAGATTGCTCGTCAGTACAGCAGTGCTACAGCAGGAACAAGTTGGGCTCACATTGCCACAAGTCTGATCTCAGTTGATGCAACCATAAACAATGTCTTCATGATTTGGAGTCTTTCCACTCTAGACAGATTTCAGCTGCATATATGGCATCAAATTATTTTTAAAACCAAAGAAAATGTCACCACTATTAACAATGGAATGTAAAAGTACAAACTTGGTCCATCAAACCTCCTTAAAAGATGAGAGATAGGTGGCGAGGCAGAGAGAGTTAGGCAGGGAGCTCCAGAGTTTAGGGCTTGGACGGGTGAAGACACAGCCGCCAATGGTGGGGCAGAGGGAGTGGAGGATACACAAGAGGCCAGAGTTAGAGGATTGTAGAGCTGGAGGAGGTTACAGAGATTGGGATTGGGGGGGGGGGGGGTCATGAGGCCATGGAGGAATTTGAACACGAGGATGAGAAATATAAAAACAAGGTGCTGGTGGACAGGGGGCATAGGGATGATGGCTGAGCGGGACTTGGTGCAAGTTAGAATCTGGGCAGCAGAGTTTAGGATGAGCTCAAGTTTATGGTGCTGGAAGATGGGAGGCCGGCCAGGAGAGCATTGGAATAGTCAAACCTGAAGGTAACAAAAGCATAGATACGCTGAAGCAGGGACAGAAACAGGCGATGTTACAGAGGTGGGAGTAGGTGGTCTTTGTGATGGAGAGCATATAGGGTCGGAAGCTCAGCTCAGGGTCAAATAGGTTGTCGAGGTTACAAATAGTTCAGCCTGGGACAGTGGCCAGGGAGGGAGGTGGAATCGGTGGCAAGGGAAGTGAGTTTGAAGCAGTGCGAAAGTCAATGGCTTTGGTCTTCCTAATGTTTAATTGGATGAAATTTAGGCTCCTCCAGGACTGGATGTCAGATAAGCAGTCTGACAACACAGGCAGTGGAGGGGTCCAGAGAGGTGGTGGTGAAGTAGAGCTGAGCGTCGTCAGCGTACATGTGTCTTCGGTTGATGTTTCCAAGGGGCAGCAAGTAGATGAGAAATAGGAGAGGTTCAAGGAAAGATCCCTAAAAGACTCCAGGGATAACGGTGTGGGACCAGCTAGAAAAGCTGTTGCAGATTCTCCGGCTATGACTAGATAGGTTAAGTGTGAAACCAAATAAAGGCAGTCCCATCCAGCTGGACAATGGCGGAGAGGCACTGGAGGAGGATAATGTGGTCAACTGTGTCAAAGGCTGCAGACAGGTCGAGAAGGATGAGGAGGGACAGTGCACCACGGTCACAGTCAGAGGATGCTATTTGTGACTTTGATTAAACCTCCAAGATAAAGTTCCGTGATATTTTACCATGATCTCTATATAAAAAAAATTTTTAAAAAAAATTAAATGAAACTCCAGGACATCAATCCAATCTTACGACTCTCACCATTCAATGCTGACAAGCTGCATTGCACAGAGACACATACATGACTAGATCATCTGCAGCTGACCTTACCTTTATAACCTCCAGTTCTACATTTAAACAGATTTATCTAGTTCATTTTCAAAAGAAATAAATAGTCTTTAACTGCAGTCTATTCTACATTTCCACTACTCCTTTAGGTAAAATCTTTCATCTCTAGTCTCATTTCAGGCTTGTTAATTTTGGTTGACAACTGTTCCATATTAAAACACTATGATGTCCATTAACCAGCCCCTTAAACACAAATCACTATGGAACAATGTACAAAATGTCTTAGCACTGAGACTGTGCAAAATAAATGGAGCATAAATAAATGGAAACTATAAAATGAGGCTAAACCAGAAAGGTTTGTATTAAAGCCAAGAGAAATTAAAACAAAATCAAAGATCCAGAGTGGAATTTGAATCAAGTCTTGGTGCACATCATTTTTCTTTCCAATCCTTGAATCCAAGGTACCTACTCCTGTTAGGAAAACAGGACATTCCAGGCAAGACACACCAGATCAGTCAGCAACTCCCCACCTCCAAAACTCCAAATCAAAACAGGGAATTCCATCAGAAGTCTCCTTGTTGATGAGCCCTAGCTACAAGGCCACCCAATATCATCAAGTTTTATGTCCCAAACATAGAATTACATAGAATATACAGCACATTCAACCCAACCAGTCCATGCTGGCATTTACGTGCCACTCGAGCCTCCTCCCATCTAACTATCAGCATAACCCTCTATTCCCGTCTCCATCATATGCTTATCTAGCTTCCCCTTAAATGCATCTATACTATTCGTCTCAACCACTCCCTGTGGTAGTGAGTTCTACATTCTCACCAGTCTATGGATAAAGAAGTTTCTTCTTAATTCTCTTCGATTTTTTTGGTGACCATCTTGTATTGATGGCCTCTAGTTTTGCTCCTTCCCACATGTGGAAACACTCTCTCTGTATCTACTCCATCAAAACCTTTCATCATTTAAACACCTCGATTAAGTCATCCTCAGCCTTCTTTTTTCAAGAGAAAAGAGACCCAGTCTGTTCATCCTTTCCTGATGGGTATAACCTCGCAGTTCTGGGATCATCCTTGTAAAAATTTTTTGCACCCTCTCCAGTGCCTCTATATTCTTTTTATAAAATGGCGACCAGAATTGTACACAGTACTCCAAGGGGAGTCTAACCAAGGTTTGATACAAGTTTAGCATAACTTTTCAATTCTATCCCTCTGGAAATAAACCCGAGAGCTTGGTTTGCTTTTGTTATCATCCACTTTAAAAAAAAAAAAAAAAAAAATGCATCCGTGTGCCCTAAACCCACCTCTGCCGTGCCTTGCAGCGAAGATGATTTCATGGTTAAAGAGAGAAAAGTGCTAGCCTGTCACAAACAGTGCAAGGATACAGTGGAAACCAAAATTTCTGTCTTTATGGACCTGGAAATTCTTGCACCCAAAATTACACCCATTCTGCCGGTCAAATTCTCTCAAATTTCCTGCCAATCTCATTAGCATACACCCGAACGTAAAAATGGGAGTAAATCAGTGTAAATAATCGGGACCCCAAGGAAAGTACCGAACCTTCAATCTTTAACGCCACGTATTTCCTTTGCATCCAACAGCGTGCATCTCTGGGCGAAAATACACAGGAAATTCCAGGCCAAGATGCTAAAGCTACTTTCGTTCATTACAGTGAAGTATTTTTCAAAGGTATTCGCTGTAACCAAAAAATTAATTCCACTCCAAAGTGTTACTTTAGAAATTTTAAGTTTCCTTTACTGTTCACTATTTGCAAATTTTCCACATCACTTGTGAAATCGGTGGAAAACATCGGATTTGCATTTTAGCCATTTAATAATTGGAAAACAGAAATCCAACAAACTTAACCCAATGTTTTTTCTAAATAAAAGTGAACAGATTATTTCCTTCTCCTCCAAGAAGTTTACAGATAGAAAGGAGTTCCCTTATCAAATCATTAAACTGAGTGACCACAGTGTTCACTTAATAGCAAATAAATTGTGACCTTTGCAGTAGTGCATAACACAGTATAACCTTCCTGTCATTACAATAACCTTCCATATCATCTAATTTTTGAGCAATATTATGGATATCTGCTAGCAATATTAAAACTACGAGAAAGGGCGATGGAAGCAAATTCAATAGCACCTTTCAAAAGGATATATACTTGGAAAAGGAAAACTGTGCAGGGCTATGGCAGAAGAGCAGGGGAGTGGGACTAATTGGATAGCTCTTTCAAAGAGCCGGCACAGGCACTGTGTGTTGTTTAATCCTCTGATAAGGGAAAACCAAAAAATATACACTATCAGTAACTTAGCTCAAAAGTTGTTTTATGCATTTTTAATTCCCCCATGAGCACCGGTCTCGGTGTCAAAAGCCCGGGACGTGTTACTTCCTCAGTTTCTGCGTGACGAGGTTAAAACAAAGTAGCAGACTCCCAGAATTCACCAACGCCAGTGTGACTGACCGACAGGCTCAACTCCCAGAATACACTTACCCTTTTTCTCCTCAGTCTGTGCTGGATAGGGAGGGCAGATTTACAAAGAGTAAGTCATGGCTTGCTCTGTGAATGGCCAGTAGTGTCATCAATCGTTTTTTATCTGGTGCTATAAAGACACATACTGATTTTCTGATTGGACAGCGTATTTTCTCTCAGATACAGCTTTGGACTACAAATCAGACACTGGGAAAAAATTCTCAGGATGCCTGCCATCATTGGCCAGTTCCCAGAAACTGGCACCATAATACATTAGTGGAACATCCTTGGACAAAGCACAATAAAATCAAATAAATTATGACAAAAATCAGCATCAGAACAATACAGCCAAATGTTCTTCAAAAGGAATCTAAAAAGTTAACCAGGGCAGCACGGTGGCATAGTGGTTAGCACTGTTGCCTCACAGCGCCAGGGACCCGGGTTCAAATCCGGCCTCTGTGTGGAGTTTGCACATTCTCCCCGTGTTTGCGTGGGTTTTCTCCGGGTGCTCCGGTTTCCTCCCACAGTCCAAAGATGTGCGGGTTAGGTTGATTGGCTATGATAAATTGACCCTTAGTGTTAGGGGGATTAAATATGTGGGGTTATGGGGATAGGGTGGGATATGTGTTGGTGTTGGTGTAGGGGTTACGGGGATCGGGTGGGATATGTGTCGGTGCAGGCTCGATGGGCCGAAATGGCCTCTATCTGCACTGTGGGGTTTCTGTGATATTGCTGAAAAAAGTGTTAACATTTTTAAAATAATTAATGTTGAGTTTGCAAAGTAGACATACACATAGGAAAAATAAATGCAAACTAAATGAGCATTCTCTAAAATGGATGAATTTTGATTCTAAGTATGAAAAGTATACAGGAAAAAGGAAGAACATTTAGTATAGAAATCTGCTAAAACAGGAGAAAGGGGCAACAGATGTGGAGAGCACCCTAGATAGGTGCTGGACAGAATACCAAACAATTTTTTTTCTAAAATCATAGCAGCAAAAGAAGATAAACAACAGCAACCAAGTTAAACACAGAATATTACGAACACCATTCAATTTCTGCAGTACATTCATTATCCTAGAGCATTATAAAGCCAGTCATAATGGCACAGAATGAGGCCATTTAGCCCAGCGAGTCCGCGCCGGCTCTCTGTAGACCAATCCAGTCAGTCCCATTCCCCCGCTCTATCCCCGTAACCCTGCAAGTTTATTTCCCTCCAGTGCCTATCCAGTCTCCCCTTGAAAACATTGAGTGTCTCCACTTCCACCACTTCCGTCGGCAGCGAGTTCCAGGTCCTCACCACTCGCTGCGTAAAAAAGTTTTTCTTCACATCCCCCCTGTATCTCTTGCCCAAAACCTTAAATCTGTGTCCCCTAGTCCTTGTACCATCAACTAGCGGGAACAGCCTTTCCCTGTCTAGCCGATTCAAACCCGTCATAATCTTGTACACCTCTATCAAATCACCCCTCAACCTCCTTTGCTCTAATGAAAATAAATCCAGCTTCTCCAACCTGTCCTTGTAGCTAAGATCCCCGCTCCCCGGAACCATTCTGGTAAATCTCCTCTGCACCCTCTCGAGGGCCTTCACATCCTTCCTAAAGTGTGGTGACCAGAACGGGACGCAATACTCCAGTTGTGGCCTAACCAGCGCTTTATAAAGGTTCAGCATAACCTCTCTACTTTTGCACTCAATGCCTCTATTTATGAAGCCCAAGAGCCCATATGCTTTGTTAACCACTCTCTCAATATGTCCTGCCATCTTCAGGGACCTATGCACATTAACTCCCTGGTCCCTGCACACTTGTTAAAACTGTGCCATTAAGTGTATATTGCCTCTCCCTGTTTCTTCTTCCAAAATGCATCACCTCACACACTTCTCTGTATTAAATTCCATCTGCCACTTGTCTGCCCATTCTGCTAGCCTTTCTATGTCCTGTTGCAGTCGATTGATATCATCCTCACTGTTTGCAACACCCCCAAGTTTGGGATAATCAGCAAATTTAGAAATTCTACTCTGTATTCCAATATCCAGGTCATTTATATATATATCAAAAAAGCAGTGGCCCCAGCACTGACCCTTGGGGAACACCACTGTCTAACATCCTCTAGTCTGAAAAACAGCCATTTACCACAACTCGCTGTTTTCTGCCCTTAAGCCAATTCCTTATCCAAACTGCCACTGACCCACCTATTCCATGAGCCTCAATTTTGTTAACCAGCCTTCTATGTGGTACTTTGTCAAACGCCTTCCTAAAATCCATGTCGACAACATCCATTGCATTCCCTTCATCAATCCTCCATGTTACTTCATCAAAAAATTCAATTAGATTAGTCAAACACGATCTGCTTTTTACAAATCAGTGTTGGCTCTCCTTAATTAGCTTAAACCTCTCCAAGTGCCTGTTAATTTTTTTCTTGATTATTGTTTCTAAAGCTTAAACTGACCACCTGTAGTTACTAGGATTACCAGTGAGAGACAGACTAAAGTTAAGTGGACAGAAGACAACAAAATTCCTCAGGCTGCTGAATGAGATCACAAAGGAAATTTCTGGCACACTGGATAATGTTACGGAAGAATCACTAAACACTGAGCACAGGCAAACAGTGTAGTGCCTATATTTAAAACTAACCCAGGCAAGTCCAGCAGCATTAGCCCAACATCAATAACAGATAAAATAATGTGTTCCAGTCTTGGTCACTATCCCACAAAAAAGAATATTTGCATTAGGAAAAATACAACCCCAACATTCAAAACTACAAAAATATGTTCAAAATTGAATCACAATTAAATGCAAATGTCTTTACCTGTGTGGGTCTTTTGAGCTTGGAATTATATATACACATTCTCTCTTGGTAAAAGTATTCTCTATCCAGGATTTCTGGGACTGTAAAATAAAACAAACCAGGTTAAATGCTTCGGATAATTTCACCACTGACAATTAATTTGCACTATGTCAACACTGCACTACCAATCCAGGTGCCATACTCCTAATCTACTCACTTACACAAATTGATGCATAAACTTTAACAGCTGAAAGAAAAATAGAACAAAATAAAACCTCTCAACTACCTTCAAATTCTCTGACAAATATGCTTCTGAGTTTACATGATTTCACTTTGTCTTTTTTCTCCCCTCTCAGAAAACAAGGAACACTGACCAGGAAGGGATCTGTCCAGAAGGCATTCGATAAGGTGCCACATAAAAGGTTACTGCATAAGATAAGAGCTCACGGAATTGGGGGTAATATATTAGCATGGATAGAGAATTGGCTAACTAACAGAAAACAGAGAGTCGGGGAAAATGGGTAATTTTCCGGTTGGCAAATAGTAACTAGTGGGGTGCCACCGGGATCGGTGCTGGGGCCTCAACTATTTACAATCTACATTAATGACTTGGATGAAGGGGTCGAATGTAATGTAGCCAAGTTTGTGGACGATACAAAGATGGGTGGGAAAGCAAGTTGTGCAGAGGACTCAAAGAACCTGCAAATGGATATAGACAGTTAAGTGAGTGGGCAAACATTTGGTAGATGGAGTACAATGTGGGAAAGTGCGAGGTTATACACTTTGGCAGGAAAAATAAAAAAGCAAATTATTTAAATGGAGATTACAAAATACTACAGTTCAGAGGGACCTGGGGGTCCTTGTGCATGAAACACAAAAAGTTAGCATGCAGATACAGCAAGTAATCAAAAAGGCAAATGGAATGTTGGCCTTTATTTCAAGGGGGTTGGAGTATAAAAGCAGGGAAGTCCTGCTACAACTGTACAGGGTATTGGTGAGACCACACCCTGAGTACTGTGTATAGTTATGGTCTCCTTATTTAAGGAAGGACATACTTGCATTGGAGGCAGTTCAGAGACGATTCACTAGGTTAACTCCAGAGATGAAGGGTTTGGCTTATGAGGAAAGGTTGAACAGGCTGGGCCTATACTCATTGGAATTTAGAAGAATGAGAGGTGATCTTACTGAAACATAAGATTCTGAGGGGGCTCGACAGGGTAGATGCAGAGAGGATGTTTCCCCTCATGGGGAAATCTAGAACTCGGGGGCACAGTTTTAGAATAAAGGGTCGCCCTTTTAGAACTGAGATGAGGAGGAATTTCTTCTCTCAGAGGGTCATAAATCTGTGGAATTCTCTGCCCCAGAGAGCTGTGGAGGCTGGGTCATTAAATACATTTAAAGTGGAGATAGACAAATTTTTGCAAGATAAGGGAGTGAAGGGTTATGGGGAATGGGCTGGGAAGTGGCTTTGAGCCCGAGATCAGCCATGATCTTATTGAATGGCAGAGCAGGCTTGAGGGGCTGAGTGGCCTATTCCTGCTCCTATTTCTTATGTTATGTTCACACACCCTCCAAGTGCAACTTCTGTCATTTTCACCAGCGAATGACAATGACTGTCTACACACCTAGCTGGCCTACTTCACCTTTGCAAACCAGAGTTTGGAAAGATACTGTGAATTTTGGGTGTGTCGGTGAACAGCTTTGTGCAGGAAAAATTCAAGCAAGTGATTAAAAACTTCAGCTGTCTTGAGTTCAGAGTTAAGATTAATTTCAGAGATTAAAACTTAAACAAAATTACAGCCCTGGTGGTACTCCATAGCATTACCAACGAGTTTAAAATAACTACTGGGTTATTGCTTGGACGTTGCAACATTGCCAATCGTCAGCCAAAGAATCAACAGAATGTTGAGTGACTGCATGGGGGTGGGGGTGTAAAGAGAGGAAAAGAGGTGTAAACAGCTGGAGTCAGAGTACTACAGGGTGTGGATTGGGTGCAATATCAGTTTGGAAGAGGCTGCAGAGATGAGCTTGGGCATGGCTGTGCAGAGATTTGAAGGAATTAAAATTCAAGACATTAGGGGAAAAGTAGCCTGTGTAGGTCAGTGAGGACATGGTACTAGACAAGTGGAACGTGGTAAATCTGGGAGGCTGGAGTTCTTTTGGAGGCTAGAAGGCCAGAAAGGAGAGAACTTCAATAAATTTACTTTGGGGAGGGGTTTAGTGAAGACAAGGAATCCAAATGTACTACATTAGGTGATCAGGATTTTAGTGATGGAGGGGGGACAATGTTACACAGGCAGAAACAGGCAGTGCTGTTGATAGATAAGATGTGGAGTTTAAAGTTCAGCTCAGGATCAAACAGGATGCTAAGATTTTACACGGTCTGGTTCAGTCTAAATAAGAGGCTGAGAAGGGGAATGCAATCAGTGGTAAGGAAGCATGTTTATGGTGGGGGCTAAAGAGATGGCTTTGGTCTTCCGATGTTAAACTGCAGGATATAGTAGCTCATCTGTGAAGTCAGACAACATGGAGGTAGTTGTGGGTCAAGAGAGGTGGTACAAGGTACAGCTGGGTATCATTGTGGGAGATGGCCCCATGCCGGAGGGGGACGTTAAGGAGCAGCATGCAAGCGAGGTACAGAGGGGACCACAAGGTACAGCTGGGTATCATTGTGGGAGATGGCCCCATGCCGGAGGGGGACGTTAAGGAGCAGCATGCAAGCGAGGTACAGAGGGGACCACAAGGTACAGCTGGGTATCATTGTGGGAGATGGCCCCATGCCGGAGGGGGACGTTAAGGAGCAGCATGCAAGCGAGGTACAGAGGGGACCACAAGGTACAGCTGGGTATCATTGTGGGAGATGGCCCCATGCCGGAGGGGGACGTTAAGGAGCAGCATGCAAGCGAGGTACAGAGGGGACCACAAGGTACAGCTGGGTATCATTGTGGGAGATGGCCCCATGCCGGAGGGGGACGTTAAGGAGCAGCATGCAAGCGAGGTACAGAGGGGACCACAAGGTACAGCTGGGTATCATTGTGGGAGATGGCCCCATGCCGGAGGGGGACGTTAAGGAGCAGCATGCAAGCGAGGTACAGAGGGGACCACAAGGTACAGCTGGGTATCATTGTGGGAGATGGCCCCATGCCGGAGGGGGACGTTAAGGAGCAGCATGCAAGCGAGGTACAGAGGGGACCACAAGGTACAGCTGGGTATCATTGTGGGAGATGGCCCCATGCCGGAGGGGGACGTTAAGGAGCAGCATGCAAGCGAGGTACAGAGGGGACCACAAGGTACAGCTGGGTATCATTGTGGGAGATGGCCCCATGCCGGAGGGGGACGTTAAGGAGCAGCATGCAAGCGAGGTACAGAGGGGACCACAAGGTACAGCTGGGTATCATTGTGGAAGATGGCCCCATGCCGGAGGGGGACGTTAAGGAGCAGCATGCAAGCGAGGTACAGAGGGGACCACAAGGTACAGCTGGGTATCATTGTGGGAGATGGCCCCATGCCGGAGGGGGACGTTAAGGAGCAGCATGCAAGCGAGGTACAGAGGGGACCACAAGGTACAGCTGGGTATCACTGTGGAAGATGGCCCCATGCCGGAGGGGGACGTTAAGGAGCAGCATGCAAGCGAGGTACAGAGGGGACCAAAGGATAGAACCTTGGGTGACTGCGCAGGCAACAGTGCAAAGGCGGGAAGAGAAGCTATTGCTGGAGAGGCACAGGCGGCACGTGGATAGATAGGAGTGGAATCACTTGCGTGCTGTCCATGGAGCTGGAGTAATACAAGTGGGCGCAAGCAGAGATGAAGCACTGAGTTTAAATATTGATCAAGCGTTCTCTAAATCCTAATTGTTCCCCCTGAACAGCTTTGATTTTTAAAATCTAGTCTCATTTCCCCTTCCAGTGACCTTTCCTCCCAGACGATGATAGCTATTTAATGAACTCCAGAAATGACATCACTTGAGCAAATGGTGCCATAAAGAAGTGGTTTTCAATATTTTCTGAAAATACAGATGCAGTTCCAGGGACCCGATGAATCATTGACACTTCTGGGGAACCCCCTCCGTCCAAACTTCCAAAAGACCGTTAACTACCCAAAGGAAAATTGTGTTGTCATTGCATAAAATGTGCTTAATATACCGCACCAGAAAGAACGTGCTATTAACTGAACAAACACAAACATTCACAAATCTGACGAGCTGAATAGAACTATGAAGAACTTGGGAACACTCTGGGATCCTATCAGGGAGCCCAAGTTGAAAATGCACGCCATGAAGGGAAAGGCTGCAACTGGCCACCTTGAAACAGGAAGTTGTATTTTAAATGTATTATTTATTTATTGCAAGCAGTTACAAGTGAGATAGGGTTTTACGCCATTCCAAGTCAGTGTCATCTAGTTTTGCACCTACCTGCTCTTCCTCTCCCAAACATTGAACCATTTTCAGAATATCTTTTCATTCTGTATATACACCTAATTATTTCTGTACATAGACCATTTTGATCGTTATTGTGGTTAAATTTCTCCACTAATGTTAACTAAGTTACTAACCTCTCACTATGTGATGTGTCAGCTGCCTGTGATCTGTGGCTATTAGCTTTTGGACAAATCTAATTACTCTCCCAAGGATGAATTTGAGCCTCGTCACCACAATTACACAATCATGGGTTACACACACGAATTTCATCAGCTGATGAGGTATGACCACATTTAACACAAATCTAAAATTAACTGCTAGCTGGAAGACTTATTCTCTAGGCACTAGAAACAAGCTCAACATTTCTAGATATGAATTTATGGAATATGCACCCATCCCACCCCCTTAAAGTGCAGAGGCTCATATAGAAAAAAAATGAATGCCAGATTTGGGGTGGTATCCAGTGCCACCTGTTAGTTAATTGCAGTAGCATATAAAGCATTGTTGGTTGTTGCAGTGATCTACCCTAAATAGGAAAACTGCAGGATATATTGTTTGATCTGACATAGGGCACATTCGAACATGCACCTGCTCAATTGGGCATCTACTGAGTTAAATAGCAGCAGTTTCCAGAGGATCTTTTAAAAGCAGTTGTTTAAATTATACAAGAGTTCGCAGAACCCCATACGACGATAAACAGATTTAAGCAGGTTGGGATGATATTCGACTTTTTGATGTGTCAAACTTTTGTGCTTTAGATTATCGAACTGTAAATACATCCTAGGGCAACTCCTGCAGTGTTGCTCAGAGTCGGAAGATTTGCTGTCCAGTAACGTTATACCAGCAACAGTGCGTTATGTCGTTGCTCATGGACTAAATCCCCTTGTGACTTTCTCAGTATTTTCTGGAGTGTCGATATTTTCAGACCTATGGATGCACACCAAGTACCAAGTTCTTTTAATTATATAGATTCATGTTGTCCAATGAGTTAGCCAGTAGCCACATGTGGCTGATTGCATTTCTGATTAGTAAATAAAAATTGAGTAACCTGGGCCTGTGATCTCAATACTCATTTGCACAGCACAGGCATGTGAACTTTAACCATTTTGTGCATTTGTTGGCAAGGCAAAAAGCAGAGCGTGCGAGTGTTTAAATAATCGTTGCAAGTGCTTTATTTCCTTGGTTACTGAATGGTGGCAAATGTTTGCCACCATTTACTTGCATTGTGTAAGCGTATGCAAGGCGTTTTCTACTAAAATTAGTGCATGTGGCTAAAATTATGTCACCGTAACCACATTTGTGCCGTGTCAGTAATTTCTACACTTACACATATTAGCTGTTAGTCTGTAATTTTCTGGCCAGAATTGTAAGAGTCATCATTTTGAAGACTGTTCGGTAGCACAGCAAGTACCAAACTAAATCTGGTAAGCAGATTACTACAAGGGAGCTCATTAGTAGCCCTTCAGCTATATGCTTTTAAAGGCAGAATGTGAAGAACGGTACAGCTTCCAGATTTGGGAACTGCTGTTAAACTGTTATGGCTGCTCAATAAGAAGCTGAGAAGATTTGCATTTTTATAGCGCCTGCCACAACCTCAGGACGCCCCCACCATACTTTACAGCCAAAGAGGAACTTCTGAAGTGTAGTCACTGTTGTAATGCAGGAAACGCGGCCGCCAATTTGCACACAGCAGGGTTCCACAAATAACAGAGATAAATGACCAGATAATCCGTTTTAGTGATGTTGATTGAGAGATAAATATTGGCCAGGATACCAGGGAGAACTCGCCTGCTCTTTGAACAGCGCCATGGGATCTTTTCCGTCCAGCTGAGGGGGCAGACGGGGCCTTGGTTTAACGTCTCATCCGAAAGACGGCACCTCAGTACTGCACTGAAATTAAAGAACAAACTTGCATTTATATAGCATCTTTCAGGATATCCCAAAGTGCTGCACAGCCAATAACCACCAGCCATTCTTGCCATTTACTTCATTGTAGAATGATCTAAAAGGACTTCCTGAGTATACATGCTTGATCCTCAGTTTAAAAAAAGGAAAGAAAATACCGGATCAGTTATTTCCTAAGGGAAATCTAAATCTCAATAAATCCGCACCAAATAAACAGATCTGTAATGTCACACAGCCACTGCACACACTGGCAGAGTAAACAAGCTTAAAAAAACCACTGGAGGATTGATTCCTTACAGTCTGTGCCTGGCAGGGGCATGGAGGTCAGTGGAAATTATCAACATAAACCCAGCTTTTAGTATAAAAAGCACGGTCCCGTTTTCTCACCCTTCCCCAGTCCGAGCTGAACCAAAGCCAATTCCTGTTCCCACTGGGAATCAATAACTTAACAGTTAAAACAAAAAGCATCATCGTCACATCAAATAATTGGAAACAAAAGCTTTACCGACTATATTAGGTTTCTCAAGAAACACCAGATGTCACAGAAAGGCGTAACTGGCCAGTGAAACTTTAGCGTGCTTGGGTTTATGCCATATTTGGAAACCTTGTACTAATGAGAAATGCAGTACACTGCGAGCACTCACTGAGAACGTGTTGTCAGTAACCCTTACTGCACTTCTGCTTATCTATTCAAGTATTTTTATTTCCGATTTCTAAAGACGTGCAGGGTTGGGTGGGGGAAGAGAAAGATGTGAAGAGAATAGCTTTGGATGCGTTTGAGTGTCCATCAGGTAGCAGAATTTAAATCAGGTGATGTATGGTCAAAAAGAGTGCCTCAACAAATATGCAAAAGAGCTGAATTATCAGACTGTATTCTTGTCAAATTTAGCAGTCATCGAATCAAAATTATCCAAATTTAACAAAAAGACGGAAAGTACCAACGATAATTCTTTGTAACTGTTTTAATCTCATGGTAACATTCAAGAGGTTTGTGATCCAGTAAAAAATACAACAGTGGGAGTGTCACCTTCAACTGTTCCAGTACACTTCTGGGGAGTGAAAGTCATCACCAATGGGTTTGAAGTAGATCACCTTTGCACCCTGCTGGTTACATAATGGTGCATTATGCAGCAAAACACAAAACTGAAGCGTATTTCAAAATTGGGACAAGAAAGAAACTACACAAAAAAAAGTTCTTTCGTAAGAGCAATTCGTTATTGTACCATATGCCAATAACACAAAGGACATATGATGCTTTGAAGAACAAAACGCAATGCTAATAACCATTGTGCACAACTACTGCTTCTGGTGATTTAGATTGTAAAAGCACTGGTGTGTCACATTGAAGAAAGCATTGTTTTATATTTGCAGGGCAATATAAAAACCACTGTGTTTCCCGCTTTTGTCATTTTATCAAATTGAGTGTCGTAGCGTGAAAACACATCGCGCACAGTGAATAAAGCTCCGCAGTAACTTAGAAAATTAACTACTGAACAAGTGTCATCCAATACCTAGAGAGAGAAATACAGGAGCCAGCAAATTCTTCCAGCAAGAAAGTGCTTAGGCTTTATATTTGCTAGCCCATTCCTTTTAAGTGCTCCTTATAACCCATTTACAGATTTCTGCTAAACTGTGAAGACCGAAGCCATCATTTTCAGCCCCTGCCACAAACTCCGCATTATCTCCACCCATTCCAGCCCCCACCCCGCCACCATCTCAGGTTGAACTAGACTGTTCATAACCTTAGCGTCCTACTTGGCCCAGCACTGAGCTTCCAACCCCATATTTTTACCATCGCCAAGACTGCCTACTTCCATCTCCAGAACACTGCCCGTCTCCAACCCTCAGCCCATCTGCTGCCAAAATGCTCATCCATGCCTTTGCCACCTCCAGACTTAACTATTCCATTGCTTTCCTGGTCAGTCTCCCATTTTCCATAAACTTCAGCTCATCCTAAACTCTGCTGGTTGTATCTTAACCCGCATAAAGTCCCACTCAGCCATTCCCCTGCGCTCGCTGATGAACAATGGCACCCAGTCCCCCATGCCTCAAATTTAAAATTCTCATCCTTTTCTAATCCATTCATGGCCTTTGTCCCTCCCTATCTCTGGAACCTCCTCCTGCCCGACAACCCTCCAAGAACTCTGTGTTCCACTAATTGTGGCCTCTTGTGCATCCCCCACTTCTTGGCAGCCATGCCTTCAGTTGTCTAGGCCCTAAAATGTGGAATTCCTGTGCTAAACTTTTCTGCTTCTCCACTTCTCTCTCATTTAAGACCCTTCTTATAAACTACCTTTTTGGCCAAGCTTTGAGTCACTCCTCCCAATATATCCTCCTTTGGCTCAGTGTCAAATTGATTTCTGATTACGCTTCTGTGAAGTGCTTTGGGACTTTATTTTCTATGTTAATGGCTCTATATAAATGCAAGCTGTTGCCGCTGCTTCAAAAGGCTTGTGTGTCAGCTGTGGCTCAGTGGATAGCCTCCAAGTCAGAAAGTTGAGCACAAAATATAGGCCGATACTCCAGTGCAGTACTGAAGGAGTGCTGCACTCTCAGAAGTGCCATCTTTCAGATGAGACGTTAAGCCAAGGCTCCGTCTACCCCCTCAGGTGGGTGTAAAAGATCCCAAAGAAGAGCAGGGGAGTTCTCCCTGGTATCTTGGCCAATATTTATCAACAAACACCTAAAAACAGGTGATCTGGTCATTTATCTTCTTGTTTGTGGGAGCTTGCTGTGCACAAATTGGCTGCTGTGTTTCCTACATTACTACAGTGACTACACTTCAAAAGTACTTCATTGGCTGAAAGCACTGAGACAACCTGAGGTTGTGAAAGGTGCTGTATAAATGCAAGTCTTTCTTTTCTTTTATACCAGTGCACCACTGAACCAAATCTCAAGTTCTTTACAACAGGACTGCAATGTTTAGGTCAGGTATTTATCAAAATTCACATCAGTAGGTCTATAGATTTGAAAATGAATTAAAACTGTAGTCGTTTTTCCCAAAGGAGATTTGAATTGAACTTTAATCTAGTGTGGATCGAATGAAAAATAACCGTTCTTAAGGGGAAAATACCCACCATTCATTTTTAGTAAAGAATACTTGTTATTACACAGGGTTCTAAATACTAATAAAGACGGTATTGGCCAGTTTTCTCCTCTTTTCAGGGCTGCCACACACACCTCGTTTTGCCAGCATTTTCTGTTAATTCCAGACCTGATCTGCAGGTTTTATTTTCAATTTTCCCATCTTGCCTTTTCCTCGGACGTGCTTCTCACTGTCTTCGCTATTCACAGATGTTTCCCTGTGTCTTTCATGCTTTTTTCATTCTCTGATGTTATTATCTCCATTTTCTAACAATCTCCTGATTTTATTTTAACCAGGTTAGAGAACATTTAAATCAATCCTTCCTCTATTTTACCTGCCTCTCTTCTGAATCTAGTACAATCTGAAGCTTGTTCGTCTTTCAGTTCTGAAGGGCCCAGCCCACAAAGCTGACTATCGCTTCTCTCCACCGATGCTCACTAATGTGCTGTGTACTTGCAGAATTTTCTGTTTTTGTTTCTGTTTTCCAACAGTTTGCTTTTTATTCTGTGTTTATAATCTGTATTCCAGACTGGTAAACATGCATCTGGTGCAGACAGTCCAAGTTGCCAACATAGATATGATTAGGCAGAAGCTGAGTGGGCACTAATGCCTCTCCTATAAGGTTAAATAGCAAAATTTAGAGCTAGTTACCCTGTGTTAATCGTCCGTAACTCCTTCAAACCAAAGAAAGATTTCAATGGCCTTCAGTGGTAGCCGGAGTATTTTTTTTGTATAACATTCTACCTTTCCCAGTTTTCGTTTTTTTAAATAATTACATGACTAATTTTCAGGGATCACAGTTTTGAAGTACGACAGTAAGTGGTTCCCTTTTTCTATTCTTCACTGCCATTTCCACCATGCCTGTAAATTACCGTGCATGGTAAAAATATCACATGGAAAATTTATAGCAGGAAAATGGATGACATTGGTTGTGTACAGCAGGGCTATCAATCTTTTAGAGTGTTGGGGGGGTGGGGGGGGGGGGGATCCATGTCAAAACCAATGAGTAAGCCCCATGATTACACAGAAAATCCAAACACTCCCCGAAGTGGTTGCTCATATACAAAAGAGCAAACCCTTCTACCCCTCCCCCACACAAATGTCTGCAGAGCCTCCAGACAGGAGAAAATCACCCGTACACCAAGATTTCAAGCCTCGATACCCAAAAATAATTCAAGCCCTTCCCTCGTCACCATCATCAATCCCAAGCTACCTCCATGCACCTCACTCACATCTTTGTCCCCACATTCTCACTCCCACCTGTCTCCACTTTGTCCCGTCCCGTCCCGTCCCTTCCCCTCCTCTGAAACTTGAGCCGCAGCTCACTAAACATTCCAGACTGGCAAACCAATGATGCAAGAAATGCTGCTCCAATCAGGAAGTAGCCTTTTCTCACCCGCCAGGCCCAGGAAGTTTAAAGCGCTGAATTTCAGCTATAGTTGAAGTCAGCTTTGTGCACTTAAGGTGAGAACAACTGACCGGGATCTCAGGAGATGGACAAAGGGAGCTTGTAGGCCTCATATTTGGGCATTTTATAGTAGTTACGGCTTCCTTTGATAGCTTTGGAAAAAATTGAGCAGTTTGGGCTTTGTGTGGGCTGCTGATTTATAATTGGTAGCTTTTCCTACCAGTCAACATTTCAGCGAATTAGCAGTTAACTTAATAGATAGTTGTAATTTGAGCTAATCAGATAGACATAATGGATGAATATTAATGCTACAAACACATTTAAAGAGTAATGGCCCAGATATTCCGATCCCTACGGGTGAGTACGCGCTGTGTACCCACCCGTAGGGATATCGGAAATGCCGGTTTCAGGCACGCACAGCGCATGCGCTGGAAACTGGCATTTCCAATCCGTCAAGAATCCTCTTGACCGATCCTCCGGCTGCCCTGGCGAAGGGCCTCTGCAGGCAGATAGTTCCGCTTTTTGGAGACCCTCCACCCGCAGAAAACCCTTACAATTCTTACGCTTGGTAAAAGCGTAAGGCCTGCTTTTACCAGGATAAGAGTTGAAAAAAAGTTTTAAAAAAATTTTTCACTGATGTATCATTTAAAAATACTTTTAAAAAGTTTATTTTTTGCCCCGTAAAAAATGAATTACTTTTTTTTTAATTAATTTTGCTTAAAATGTTTAATTTATTGTAATTTCAAATCATTTTAAAAGTGATTTTTTTTTTAAATTAAAGTTTTACTATGTTTTTGGGGTGATCTCCATTCATATATTTGACAAGTCTTCCTGTCAAGTGTATGAAGGGAAGTTCCCTTCGATTGGTTCCTCATGGCCCACGTGATCCCAGGGACGCTGCGAACCGCCTGCGCCCCGGGATTCGTAGGCCCTGCACACGGAGTTCGAGAGGCCATGGGGCGGAAGTGTGCGCGTCCCGGGAGCCCTCATGTAAGGGCGTAGATTTTTTCCAGATCGGAGGCTTCTGCACGCGGGAAGCCTCCGATCGGAAAATACGACCCAATGTGTACTGTATGGAAAAATATAGATTTTAGAATTTCAATTTTTTTTTCCTTTTTTAATTTAATCAGATTTTTTGATTGTCATTTTTGGTCTTCCAGTTTGCACCACCTGCAGCAAAGAGGAAGGGCAGGCAACCTGTATCAAGCCCCGTCACTGATACTCTGAATCAGCGGTCAGAAGCATGCAGGAATGGCAAAGGAATAACTGTCCTTGTGGAGTGATGCACGAATATCATCCCATAGCAGTGTAGGTGCAATCAGAAACTCAGGAGAGGGGAGTTTATCACCTTTTCTGATCTGCCTGAGCCACATATGAAGCGTGCCTGAGAAGGTAGGCAAACTGCTCTTGAGGAATTCATTGTCAGGGTTACTGGTTGAGGCAGAAACTATGTCAACATTCAAGATTAGAACGGACAGGTGGATGAAAAATGGATAAAGTGATAGGGGAACAGGGTGACTAAATGTGATTTAAAATTATTTGTTTGCAATGGAAGGCAAAAGTTGGCATGGACTGCTTGGGCCAAATAACCAGTTTCTTTGTTATAATTTCTATGTATCTATATATTTCTATGAAGCTGATCATCAAGTGGTTAAGCTCTACTACTCCACCACCGCTCTCAACCCCTCCACTGCTGGTGTTGTCAGATTGCTTTCCAACATCCAGGCTTGGATAAGTCACAATTTCCTGCAGCTAAATGTTGGAAAGACTGAAGCCATCATCTTTGGCCCTTGCCAGAATGCCTTACCCTGGTCATCGCTTCTGTCATCGCTTCTATCCCTCTCCACCCAGTGTCTCGGGCTGAACCAAGCTGTTCTACCCAGGCTGAGCTTCCAACCCTATTTCTTTTCCATTACATAGACCGCCTACTTCCACCACCTAACATCACCTGTCTCTGCCCCTGCCTCAGCCCATCGGCTGCTAAAACCCTATCCATGCCTTTGTCACCTCCAGACTCAACTATTGCAATGCTTTCCTGATCATCCTCCCATCTACCACCTACCATAAACTTCAGCCCATACAAAGCCGTGGCCTGTATCCTATCCTATTCCAAGCTCTGCTTACTCATCACCCCTGCCCTCCTGACCTACATTGGCTCCCAGTCTATGAAGACCACCAATTTAAAATTCTCATCCTTGTGTTTAAGTCTCTTCCTTGCATCGCCTCTCCATACCTCTAATTTTCTCCCCTATAACACCCCCTCCCCCAAACTCTCCATTTCTCTGATTTTGGTCTCTGGTGCATCCGCCCTCCCTTTACCCATCATTGGCGGCTGTATCTTCAGCCACCTAGGCCTCAGGATCTGAATTCCCTGCCAAAATCTCTGCCTCTCCACCTCCTTCTTCTCCTTAAAATCTACCCCTTTGACCAGGCTTCTGGTTACTGCTAATATCTCCTGCTTTGGCTCAGCGTCACTTTTTTGGTTGCTCCTCTGAAGCACCTTGGGATGTTTTTCCAAGTTAAAGGTGCTATATAAATGCAAGTTGTGATTGTTCTGCAACATACTCCCATCCTGTAGGCTGTGAGTTCATGCCAGTGATTCGCCACACAGTAGGTTTTCAATGTCAGCAGCATTGGTGGGGATGCATCAAACTGGAAGTAGAAGTTTCCAAATTGGGAGGAAGTGAACTTGAACACAAAAAATGCATACAAGTAACTTCAGGCTATGTTTGAACCTTCCCCACAGCAAGATAACATTAGCCTTCAAGGATGTTGGTTTTGATCATCATAAACACACAAAGCTCTCTCTCCAGCCTTCCCGACATTCAGTGGAGGGAGTTCTGGCTCATCCATGCCTCAGCATTGGACAGGCAGTCTGACAGCACAGATGTTGTCAAGGAGTGGTACAGTAATAGAGCTGGGTGTTGTCAATATATACATATAGTGACCTTATTCCCACAGGGCAACATGTAAATGATGTAAAGGATGGAATCTTGAGGTACAGGAGACACTAATAGAGCAGCCCAGTAGAGGTGAGCAACAAAGGAGCCCGTGAAGGAGGCCGCAATGATCAAAACAGGCAAGGAAAATTTGTGCATCAGTGACAAAGGTGTTGTTGGTGACTGACCAGGAAAGGTGGTTGATGGTTCAATGGATGGTTACAGAAGGGATCAAAGGAACAGAGGTGGCTCCCCCAGAGACGAGGGGAGCATGGTGGGGACAAGGTGAGAAGTTGTTAAGACTAGGAAATGGGAAGGCAAAAAGGAGGATACAGCTGTACAGATAGTCTCAGTTTTCAAGATGACCAAGTTTATATACTCCATGCACTCGGCACTAGAGAGGCGGATAGAGGGCAGCTCGTTACTGAAAAGGCGAGACTGGGATTGTCCCTGCCCTACAGCATGTTTTTGGAATAGTACTCAAAAGTGTATTGGCTATGAAATAGCATAAAACCTGCATTCATTATTAGTTTACTTTCTTTAAAGCACGAAAGGCACAGAATCAATGCAAAGATACCACGCATCAAGTCCGTAAAATCTTCAGTATATTTCTTGCCACCAGGATATTAAAAACAATACAATTTACTTTTCACTTACCAAAACTACCTAAATTTAATCCAGGAAATCAAATTCTAAAAAGTAAAATGCACCTTTGGTACAATTGAAAAGCTAATTAATGGGGTGGGGAAGAGCTGTGAAAGGCCACTAAAGGTTAGTTGGAACAGAGAAAGAAACAACGAATGATCAGAGACTAAGATAAACAGTTATAAAAATCACAACCAGAGGACTTGCTTAATATTTCAGCTCAGGTTAAAAAATAACTTGTCCCAAGGAAGTTGGTGACAACAATTAGCCAAGCATGCCCACCTGTACCCCACACCCTTCCACTGCTGAACCCCTTGACAAGTGCAGGTAAAAACAGTGATCCTAAACATATGTTCTATTTTAGAATATCCAGCAAGTATACTTTAAAAGTCAAAAATATGTTTTGGTACTTAAGAGTTAAAACTGCAATTAAAGTTGAAGAAATATCTGTTGTTTACCTATGGTTTATAAATTCCTGGAATTGCTCAGAATCTACCCACAGCTTAGATTATGCATCTCTACAAGACCTGGTAAAATAAAACTTCTCCATGTACCCAAACCACCAACCAATACAAAAACACATTCAAATTGAAATTGAGAATCCAGGGGTGGCAAGAGATATATGTTTTTAGGAGGTACATCACTATATCAAGGAATATAAGGGTACGTAAGTAACAGCCATCAAATGCAATTATAAAACTTGCAGAACAAAGTCAATGACTCATTAGAAACTAGAAACTGGTTCCTCTACAGAGACCCCCATCTTTCCTCCAGTTTAGTATGTCCTCACACAGTGGACCAGAACAATTTCCCCAAGATCCTCTAAAATCAACCTTCCACCACCAACTTCAGACTCAATACAAAATGACACCAGCCAACAGCGACTGGTCTGGTGACTAGTCTCCCCACATCAGTCCACTAAGTCCTTTATGCTGCAGTTAAAATTCAATAGATCGCAGTCAATCTCTAGTAGCTCAAAGTGGTCATTCCACATGCGAGTGTCAACCACAAATGTTGGGAGCTCATTCAACCATAGGTACAATTCATAGCTAGGCCTATCCTCGCCCAACATCCACATTTCAAGTCGGGATTGCTGGCTCCCCTCACGAAAGGGAACACTGGCTGCTTTTCTTAAGAGCTAGGAATATTGATGCCAATTGTGGCACCCTCAATCACCCTGAGATGACCTGATTCAACACAGACCATAGAGCTTCTTGTGCATGGCTCAAGACCACATCACGCAGTATTTTTATTAATACCTTAAGCAACTGGACAAGAATTTTATAATACTGCCATTTAATGCATTACTCTCTCCCTATTTTAGAAATTTTCCCTTTAAACTGGGCCTTCATTTTCCCACCCTAACCCTACCATTTCTCTCTCCTTTCCTCATGTTCAGTTTCCAACATACCCCTCACCTTTTTGTAAAGCGCTCCAATGCAACTACACAAAAGCAGTCCTACGTAAGTGCGAGTTGTTTCTGTCTAACAAAATGATATTCCCAACAGGAATGTTATTAATGGTCTGTTTATAAACAGGTCTCTTCACCGTATAACAGCACATTTATTAATGGTCTGTTTATAAACAGGTCTCTTCACCGTATAACAGCACATTTATTAATGGTCTGTTTATAAACAGGTCTCTTCACCGTATAACAGCACATTTATTAATGGTCTGTTTATAAACAGGTCTCTTCACCGTATAACAGCACATTTATTAATGGTCTGTTTATAAACAGGTCTCTTCACCGTATAACAGCACATTTATTAATGGTCTGTTTATAAACAGGTCTCTTCACCGTATAACAGCACATTTATTAATGGTCTGTTTATAAACAGGTCTCTTCACCGTATAACAGCACATTTATTAATGGCCTCTTTATAAACAGGTCTCTTCACCGTATAACAGCACATTTATTAATGGTCTGTTTATAAACAGGTCTCTTCACCGTATAACAGCACATTTATTAATGGTCTGTTTATAAACAGGTCTCTTCACCGTATAACAGCACATTTATTAATGGCCTCTTTATAAACAGGTCTCTTCACCGTATAACAGCACATTTATTAATGGCCTGTTTATAAACAGGTCTATTCACTGTATAACAGCACATTTAGCCTCCTTTTCACAGACAAGCAATCCTCCCAATGTTAAGTTTTCAATATTATTTGATATTTAAGCAGCAGCAAGCAGAGACCATTCTATGGGCAAAGGTAGGGTTAGGGTTAGATGTTTTCTAAAAGAATGAATTACATTATTCTCTTGATAGGGGCATCCCTTTGCGCATGCTTATTAAAAACCAAGTCAACATTGCACTTAAAGCACCCCATAAAAGAAAGCTCATAACATAAAAACTAGAATTGCAATCTGGAGAAGTTTACAGTGACAGAATGAAGTACAAGCAGGTGCCGAACTAGGGTTTATAAAAATGTGAAATAAAAAGAGTGGTGGTAGCAAAAACAAAACCAGATGACAATATGTTGTTAGCAACAGACTGTTGATGTGGAGATAGTTGCTATTAGCCACAGTGAAGTGGGCCCCTTCACAGAATTTGCTGAAAGCACTTGCATACCATTCCTGCCTTCCAAACTTCATAATCCTTTCACAAACTATTGTACACAAAGACGATAAGGAAAGTGGAAACTTCTCATTTTGAAGAACTGCAGGAGTTTTTTTGGCTTAGCTAAAAGCTAGTTTTTAAATGAAATTTCCAATTAAAAGTAGAGATCCAATATAACCTCACTCTGCTAGGAAATGCAGCAGAATCCCATTAGTCAGTGGTTCCCTACGGAGAAAAGAACTGACCATAAGTGGACCAGCATACAGCAAAAAGATACCTACATTAGAAGGTAATAAAGAGGCCAATAAAGATTTCAACAAACATCTCCTGACAGCATAGTGTGCCCAATCCTTTGATTACCCCATGTTAGAACACTCTTTCCTCATGAACACAACTAAACAAAACCTTCACAGTTCCATCTAACTGTTTATCTAGTCACACCACTTCATTCAAAAGTTCTACTGCCATTATCAGAATGCTGCCATAGCTCTGATTTGAAAACACAAAGCAGCTTCATAGCAGATAAAACGGAGGCTTCTGGAGATCCTGCTGTAAAATACACAATTACAGGAAAACTACAGGGCACTGCAGCTTTCATGTTAAATGTGATCATTTTGCACAAATGTCCTGGAAAGGCAAACCAATGCCTTTATAGTAGTTAGTTTTTAGTCCATTACTTCAAGGTTTATTTACACAATATTGCACAGTATTTATTCTTGCCGCCCACTATACGAAACAGTTACAGAAACAAAATGACTGATATTTCCATCAACCTGAAACATCAGGGCATTAACCGAACAATCCAGTTCAGCCACAATCGGTAGAGTTCAACAACTGAGCATGATATTGGTATATTTCTGAATCAATGTCGACAGGTTTTAGTAAACTGAATGCTTTGCAAAGTTTGATGAGCCTTTTTTGAGGGACTATTGTGATAAAAGTGCAAAGTTTGAGCATATTTCTGGCGCATGCACCCTTACCGTAGGACGTAGTGAGCTCACCTGATGGCTCAGCGTGGGAAATGCATCATTTATAATAATTTGCATTTATATAGCACCTTTAATACAGGAATATGTCCCAAGGCACTTCACAGAAACAATTAGACAAAAATCGACACTGAGCCATAGGCCAACAAGGCTCCAGATTTGATCCTTGGTCTGTGCTAAGTCAACTGTTTCGATTTAAGCCAGTGGTCCGCTTTCCCAGCTTCAGTGTCCTTGAACTGGGAAAGAAATAACAGGATTCTCACTCGTGATAGCTGTCTCGTGTCTTCAGCTCAAAGTGCATGAGTCTAGTTCATTAGTTAGCAAACTGTACTCCAAACCTGGGGTTGTGGGGTCTGTGGCTGCAAGACCAAATTTCTGCATGACTGATCAGTTTTCTAGATCTGTTGACTTACTGGAACATTATTTATTTTACTGTACACTAATACTTTCTGCAACGATTGCATGGTGCTCTCCTGCGTAGCTGGCATTTTCTTTTGGAAATCAGAAAAGTAGCTTCTGCAGTGTGTCAATATTTACAGGAGATCCTCGCAGAAAATGAGGTAGACACCAGGTGAAGACCATTAATGGCTTGACACTGGTCTCTCCGGGGTTAAAAAGCCTGCTGAAATTCATTCACTGTCCAGCTCACACACATGAACCACCACCAATTTGGGCAAGGTACTAGCAGGCACTCTTAATTGGGCTATCGTTATGTATTAGTGGTGCCATCTTCTTGAGGGCACTTCTGGCATTTGTCCTGGTGTTGAGCTCACACCCAGTGCTACTCTATCAGTCCCGATTCAAAATAGTCCAGAAGACCACCAGCACTCATGGGCTGACACCCCAACACAAGTCACTGCCTTTGGAAGAGGGAAAGGCAAGGCAAGGAAAGCAAATGGGAAAATACAGTCAAAAAGTGTAGATAATTAGATAACAATCATTCCTAATCAGGATCCAATAGTTCAATTGGGGGGTAAACAAAATTACCACCATCCACATCGAAACCCAAATAGTTAACTGCATATTTTTCACTAACACAAGAGGAGGTGTGTTACATGGCCCAGTGGTATTTCTCAGACAGATGCATAGAATAGAAAGCCACTCAGTTTAGCTATGCTGGTGATGGGGCAAGTTCCCAAAGTATTACCAATGGGTTCAGGCCCCTATCGGGTGGTCATACTGTGCAGGTCATTTGACCATGTGATGCCTCAGTAAGAGCAGCCCCCACCCACAAACTCAAGCATGGGTGGGGGGACAGAAGCAGGATAGCTGAAGAACCAAGAGGGGCATGGAGTAAAGTTTGAGTCCAGTTATGAGCGAGAGGGGAAGAGAGTTAAAAAGAAAGTGTCTGGCAATCACCCAGGACTAAAAAAAGTAGTAAATCCACATCACAAATAACCTGGCCAAAGCTAAAGAAAATGTCACTATCTGCCTGGAGAGGAAACATTAACCTTTGGCTTTCAGCTGCACATTGACCTACTGTGTGCTTCCAGCATTTTCCAATATATTTATTTTCAAACAAGTACACTAATATACTTCTATTTATTAGTAACATATTGAGAGACTCTCAGTATATACATTCTGTATTGTTATGCCTGTTTTTCAGTCTTCCAAAGTGGTGCAACATATAACCTCCAACAATGTAGTTTGGAGTGTTATACACCATTTCTTCTAACATTTAGAAAAATAGGATTGTTTTTCCAAATATTGCCAAAGCACATGACACCTCTGAAAACTCTCAATTTTTTTTGCTGCTGAAATGACACCCAATGTCATTCTGTAAGCGAGAGCCTCAATCCCGACTGCTGGTCACAGTTTAAATGTTTAGGGACACCCCTGACTTAGTGCTTTATCACTTACAACAGATCCACTGCACACACTTGCTTCAATTATAGTACACTATTGCACAACAGCTATTTGAAAGTGCAATTACTGCCCAACTGATTCAAAGTACAGTATAAAGAGTCACCATTAAAAGGGCAGTCTCTGCTGAGGGGGACAGGAGATGAATTGACATCTAACCTTACACAATACATTCAAATCTGATTTATGACTGGCTATATATTGTAAGGAAAATTATGCTACAGTATTTTAATACCATGAACATGTTTGATACAGATACTGACTGTTTGAGCAACATATTTAGCATGTACCTGTAATAATCTACAGATGCATTTACAAAACAATTTTCAATCTTTTTTAATAACCGGATGCATGGGGAAAATGGGAATCACCACAGAGACGAGAGAAATAAAGTCATACATATTCTAGGTCTGGACACCATTTACAATTAACAAAGCAACAACAAAAACAGCTGAAAAGCAACGAAGTAACTTTCTCTACAACAAAGCACTTTTTTTTTTTAAATAGGCTTTTTAAAATAAGTCCTACCTCTACCTTCCACTTTTAGCGACTCAGCTGCTAGGGTAATGCAATGCTAATCAGATGCAAATGTTTATGCAAATTCAGGTAATTGCAACAGATTTTCCTCGAACTTAAAACCCACAAGTGCTAACTTTCCCAAATGGGAGCGAATAGGTAATGGTACATTGTAATATATTATAAAAAGAAAATGATTCAGTCCTATAACTTGTTAAATTATACTTCTCGCACATGACTCCATCAAAACAGGAAGACTCCTCTTTAAATACCTGTTATGCACGCAAACTACAATCGCATAGCTATGTTAGACATACAGGAGAATCTCTTCATAATTAAGCATTCGGTTTCATAACGAGATGAGGTTCACTGTACCAGGAGCCATCTGAATGACTAACTGCACTGGGACTCTGGAAACCTCTCATTACAAAGGGAGTTTTCATTTTAACTGTTCATTACCACAGAGTTTAACTGTATTTAATCTCATTCTGCTTAATTTCCCACTTCACTTCATCCTTGAAGTAGAGGGTTGGTTGCCTGTAGGTGTGAAGAATTATACCCAACTACTATCGATGGCACTCGAGGATCAACTATCAAGGGCGTTTCTCCATTCCACAAGTTGTCCCATGAATCATCTGTCTTCCCCTCTCGTCTCCCATCAAAGAAAATGGAAGACACTTGCCTGCTTTGAGTCCTCTTCAGAAGTAGTCAATTGGATGCAAATTGTTTTGAGATGTCCTGAGGATGTGATGAGGTACTATATGAATGCAAGCTCGCTCTCTTTACTCCACAGCTACAAAGCAAAATTCATCTTCAAACAGCCTGATCAAAGATTGAAGAGATGCCCAAATGGTACTGAGGCTAGGATTCCATCCTGGGCCATTCAGGTAGAAGCTAACTCAACTGCTGGAACAACTGAAGCCATTCTTACTGCCATATATTTAGGATTCAGATCAATCCTTCGCGAGGATTAATCACTACTGTTCATATACAATGCTCCATATATATTTATCAATTACACTCAAATGTTTCACTATGGTCTCAGGAAAGTATAATGGGAGGCATATGAAATTTTCACACCATGTCCATTTGAACTGTGGAAAAACACCCAGCAGTCCAATTATAGGCTTTGCACTTCTAAACTTGGGTTGTGTCGAGAGAGATCATTTTAAGCTATATAACACAAGGGTGAAGTACTGGAGGTTAGTGATCTATCACTGATGGTAATGGTAGAAACAATTTGATTTAATGAATTAGGAATATTGCACAGAAGTATATTAACATGAAACTATATTGGGTTGAGTGCAATTTTATCTATAATTTAGTGGAATTAATATGCCAAATAGATGCCTAGTGGTAACATTGTAAATGGGAAATCATACTAGGAACAGCAACGTAGGCAAAAAAGATAGGTTCATTGTAAAAACTTTACTGGGCACAAACATATACTAACTAACAAGATTAAGCTCAATGTTGACTGTTAATATTTAAAAGAAGCTGCATTATCATCCAGATTCTTCTAATATGCCCCAATTAATAACTAGCCTCCTACAGAAATGAATGATGTCGTCAAGCTAAAGCTTTAAAGAAAACTTGAACAGAAATTAACATAACCTTTTACAATAATTATTGCATGCTGGAGTCAAGTTACTAAAGGTAAAATCTTAAATGGCCAGGAGTCAAATTACTACGGCAAGATCTTAAAACCAACATATCCTTTTATAATTAATTTCCCAAACAAATTAGAGCCAGGTACATTCATCTCAGCATTCCACTGGGGCAGCTTAATGGGCAAAATCATAATCCTACAGCAACCATCTAATAGGGAAGGTCACTAAATAATCAGTGTACTCTGATTTTACAAATCTCTTCCTCCAATTTCACCCCCTTCCCCTGAAGGCAGGTACTTGTGCTAAATGACCTAATAAGTTCTAAAAGGTGGAGTAAAATTCTCATTTGATTTAATCCACCATAACCAAGTCAAAACTCAAACACACTGATTAGCACAGTGGTCTAAAGACCTCAACCTCTCTCACTTTCAACTGGATTTTAATTGTAAGGTATCAAAGTTAAAATAAATGACCTACTTAGTACATTTGTATCTCAGTAATGTGTTTCCTTTACAATAATGGATTTTGGGATACATATATCATAGCCATCACATCTTGATGTCTCCCACACCGCCTACAAATCAGCAGCCACGGAATGTCTGAAGCAGCAACATTAACTACCTTGCCTTGGGTTTGGTGGAGGAACACATGAGCATACATTTCTGTGAATAGCAGCTATTAATTTGCTGCAGAATAGCAACTGGCCAACTCTGCTTCAATTTACATATGAAACCCTTCCTTTTACTCCATCTTAATTTTTTGACAACTACACAGATGCATTTGGGAGAACACCAACTGCTAATTAGAATCAAAACACTGACAGTGCATACACGGTAATGACAGGCTGTTCATTTACATTTTGTCACACAGAGGAAAGAGCCATCACTGAAGCTCACGAGTGCTTACTTAATGACCTACATTATTACAATTTCCCCCCCCTAAAAATTCAGCTTTAGAGATAACGGTATGTTCATCTTGATGTGGAAAGGTACATCTGAAACAACAAACCAAGCTGATAAATTGTAATCAAAACCTACAATTTTGTACTGAAATCTCAAATCTTGTCTCTAAACAAGACTGTCGCTATTGCACAAGGAGACATACAACCAAAGTGATCTAATTTCTGCAAACCATAAAGCAAAATACAACTTTTAGCACAGAAGAATTCACCTAAAGTTGTCACAATGTTAGTAAAGAAGGAGGCACATTCCCACCCACGGCCCATAAATGGTCATTCGATTTGTTGATTACAGATATCCCAGTAGCACGGTATAACATGACAAACTTGCTTCAGAACCCAGTGGAATCTTTCCTATGCAGCAGGTTGAGGCAACCACAAAAGTTGTGTATAACCAGAGCTGTGTCTATGACAAGACTGTCTATCCCAGAATTGACTCGAGAGAAAACTGGGACTACTTAAAAATATGCACACATCAGGACATTGAGGAATCGGCTTCTATTCGGATTGTATAATGTCAGTTTGACCATACCTCTTCCAGCTCAGTCTGCAAGGGGAACTGGAACTGCAGATGGGGAGAAAATAAATAAGTGTAAATGGGATAAAAAATAAAGCACAAACAGTTGAGAATAGCAAAACTAGTCAGTTTAATATCTAAAATTTTACTTTAAAAAAATAATTACTATTAAGTATCTATCACCTTTAGTTGCAAGTGGATGGAACAATTTTGAACTTTAAAATTTAAAGTACTCCAAAAGCATTTTTAATGGTAAGCTTCAAGTAGTCACAATACTCTTTTTAACACCACCTACTGTAGGCTCTGACAAATTCAATTTAAAATATCTAAGTGAATCACAGCACTGTAAGTCAATGACTCAGTACTTAAGCCAGGTAAACGTTAAAACCATTTGCATTAAGAACTGAATCCAATACAGAATTACAATATAAATTGGAGCTCTGAGCATCTGAAAAAATAACTAAAAATCGGATTACGTTAGGTGTTGCATTTACTTACAATCATGGCCATCTGATTACTGCAATAAACTCCAAGTTTAAATGACTCCAGTTCAGGGTCTTCATTGATTTGTTCCTCCAGGTAAATCACCAGTGCTCATTAAAACGGAAGTATCAATTGTTTTTTTTTAAACTAACTTCATCATTTATGCAGATCTACATTTATCTAATTAACAACAGCCACAAGAGTAATCAACATGGACTGTTTAAAATAAAAGCAGAAAGGATGATCTAACAGCTCTTCAGATGTCAGCCACTGACTGTCTATCCTGAAACAGAACTGCACCAACTTTCAGTGCTATATAAATTCTTAATAGTCTACATCTCTAAATAAAAGCAAATACGCAAGAGTGCCTCCAAAAATGAGTCACTGGGCTGAGAAAATTATAATCATTCTTAATGTGCCACAATCATGTCAAACTGCTCTGCAATTACAAATCAAAATAACAAAATTTTCAACCCTGCCCCACAGATAGTCTTTATAAACAATAATTTAAAGGGGGAAAAACCTATCATCAGCAAGTTAGCAGATTTACGCAACCAAACTATTTTAACACAAACTGGGAAAAAGGGGATGCTGGATCTGTAAACTCCTTTCGCACAGACTTGCTTTGAAATTTATCCATTCATAGTGCACTCAAATGTTACACTTTTATTCAAACCAGAACTAGTGAGCTGAAATTACGTAAAATGCCATCGCTTTTATATTATAAAATCTGTCAGCAATAGTTTTTGTTAAAGGATAAAATAACCAATTGTACAGACATGAGAGAAAGTTGTGTCAACTTATGCAATAAATAGCAAGAAAACCATGTCACAGTATTTCAATGTAATCTCACACAAACACCCAGTAACACACCTATATTGATCTGCAAGCTTTACAAGCCCCAAGTTTCGTACCAAAATATGGAGACTAATTATAAAGCAGACCATGGCGAGACAACAAACCAGATGACAGGAGGAGTTTCTGGGTTGTTTTTGTGTTGAATGTGTGTGGTTATTACCGGACAGTGAGTCACAAGCCCTTTGTGTTTACCAATTGCTGGATACAGGGCAAGTCCTGCATCCATCACCAGAAAGCAGACTTTATAAAGAGAGAAATTGCAAAAGTAAGATACCTATTGCTCCCTCTATTACCCAACTAGCCACCCTTGCAAAAACAACCTGAGCACTACAGAGACAGAGAGGAGGAATTCCTTCACGTCCTCTCCTTTATATAAGATGAACAAGAATGATTACTTCTGCCTCTTCTCCAACTCACTGCCGTGTTTATAGGAAAACTGAAGAGAAAAGCCAACCATAATTTCCTATTTAATAAAAGTTCAACATTTATGACTCACATCCTCCTCCCCCCCCCCAAAAATCCTGTTTATTGTTGCTCTTTTATACAAGACAAGATAGATACTGGTTTGGATGAGGTATTGAGAGTGCTGAATTAATTTAAGACAGTCATTCAAACGGTTTGGATCACTGACTCACTCTGCTGAGGTTAAATTAGCTTCCTCCCACTGTCTGGTCAATTCCTGGATATCTGTTTTCCCTTTTTTTTTTATAAAAAGTATTTAGTTTCTACCCTTCAAATCTAGGTTATAATAACCAAACAACTTTCCATAACCAAGGAAGAAAGGAAATAGATAAGGCAATGTGCCCATATCTTTTCCACCACCCACTAGGAGGTACACAACAGCAATTCTCGGTTTAATATCTGCATGTGCCTCCCACTCAGCATCACTTCATGTAAGGAAAACTGCAGCCATGAACCCACATCCTGCTACTCTGCCACCTCAGAAAGGAGCAAGAAAAACATACTGAATTTAAAAATCACAATTCTTTGCACTGTTCATTTTTTTTTTAAAGAATACAATAACTGCAACTCATGCCAGGACCCAATTTTTTAATTCAATTTCATTATTCAAATTTGTTTAGCTGCTATTTGGTATAACCAACACACTCATACTGCAGGAGGGAAGAAGTTGAGTCATAGTGTCATACAAAATGATCACCAAAGAATACTCTGTCCGTACAGTGGCAAAACTTCACATGCTTCCAAACTGCCGAGACTGAAACCACCTCTATGACCAACAATTGATTTGGATTTTTTAACAGTAGCAAATAGTTGAATATTCAGCACATTTCCTACTGTAACAGGTTAGAAGATTGCATTCTCAATCTCTAACATCCTCCAGCCCCACAACCCTCCCAGAACTTTCCATTCCTGTGACTCAGCTGTCTGTGCATCCATCCCTCCCTTCAACACATCATTGGCAGCCACATACGCTCTGGAATTCCCTGCCTAAATCCCTCTACCTTTCCACCTCCCTCCTTCGAGACCCTCCTAAAAACCTAGCTCTGACCAAGCTTTTGGAAACCCTCCCAATATCTCCACTTCGGGCTCAGGATCCACTTTTATCTGATAACGCTTCTGTGAAGCACTTCGGGACATCTTTCTACATTAAAGGCGCTATATAAATGCACTTTGTTGAATAAAAAGGCAAGGATTTCTTTCCCATCCACCAGCACTACAGTCCTCTCTACATTACAAGCTTAAAGTGTGTGCTTCTCTAGATTTCTTATTCTAAACACAGAAATGAATATTGCTCTCTCCTCCCGAGAATCAAATTAAACACAGGAATGAGCATCACATTACCTCAGGTGGCAAAATAGACAGCTCTGACTGCAGGCATTCCGAGACACCACAGGGTGTGAACTATACAGGTGCAAAGTTAAAACACTCAAATTAGTATTTCTCTCCGTATTATAAACAAACGTTCCTCTCTCCTCTTGAGTAGGACATTATTTTAAATGTTAATAGAGTATTCCTCACTTGCTCAGTAGTGTACTACACTCCGTTTCATGTATTAATCTGAAGGATATTAAACAGTCAGATTAAGCAGTGATGATGGTTAGTGATATTTCAGACTGTCAAATTAAGCATCTGCAATTATTGTTCTACCCTCAATGCATTAAGCTATTACCACTCAGAAGGATATTAATAATCACTGATTACTCAAATACTAAACAGATTGAGTTGCAATTAAAAAAAAAACACAGAAGGCACAAGAAATTCACACCAGATCGATCAATAATCTGAGATTTAATGAACGGCTTCAGTGGAACAATGCATGAAATCCCCCAAGAACAGCATAAATCTGAAGGGGTTACAAAAGATAAATCAATGATCCATTACTTTGCAGGAGTTTAAAAGTTTTCCAGTAATAATTTTGGTTGGATTTTCCTCGAATCTCTTCAGATTAAAGTACATAGAATGATATAGAATATACGGCACAGAAACAGGCCATTCGGCCCAACCAGTTCACGTCAGCCTTTATGCTCCACTCGAGCCTCCTTCCTCTTCTAACTCTATCAGCATAACCCTCTATTCCCTTCTCCCTCAGATGCTTATCAAGCCTCCCTTTAAATGCATCTGTACTATTTGCCTCAGCTACTCCCTGTGGTAGCAAGTTCCAACTTCTCACCACTCTCTGGGTAAAGAAGTTTCTTCTGAATTCCCTATTCCGAATTCCCTCAGCCTTCTCTTTTTAAGCTTTTTTTCCCAACCCGTTCATTCTTTCCTGATAGGTATAACATAACCCCTTCTCTCCGAGGGTGGTGAATCTTTGGAATTCTCTACCCCAGAGAGCTGTGGAGGCGGAGTCAGTGAATATATTCAAGGCTGAGATAGACAGATATCTGAGCTACAGGGGAGTCAAGGGTTATGGGGAACAGGCAGGAAAGTGGAGTTGAGGCTAAAATCAGATCAGCCATGATCTTATTGAATGGTGGAGCAGGCTCGAGGGGCCAAATGGCCGACTCCTGCTCCTATTTCTTATGTCTTAATAAGAAAAATAAAAAGATACGTTAACATTTTGGATAGAGTGCCATCAAATATCAAAAGATTATATTATCCTCTTCATCACAAAGACTGCCTACTTCTACCTCGAATATTGCCTGTCTCTACCCATCTGCCAGTGAAACCTCGAGACTCGATTCCAATGCTCTGACGAGCCTCCCATCCTGTAAATTTCAGCTCATTCCAAACCTCTCCTGCTCATTCGCTACCCCAAACCTCTCCTGCTCATTCGCTACCCCAAACCTCTCCTGCTCATTCGCTACCCCAAACCTCTCCTGCTCATTTGCTACCCCAAACCTCTCCTGCTCATTCGCTACCCCAAACCTCTCCTGCTCATTCGCTACCCCAAACCTCTCCTGCTCATTCGCTACCCCAAACCTCTCCTGCTCATTCGCTACCCCAAACCAAGTCATGATCACTCACCACCTGTCCTCACTGACTTGCACTGGCAGCAAGGCCCCCAAGGCTACAAATTAAAACATTTCATCCTTGCGTTTAAATCTCTCGATGGCCTCGTCCCTCGCCACCTCTAACCTCTGCAGCACCTCAAATTCTCCATTCTTCTACTCCCTTCACTCCACTGTTGGTTGCATTGGCTTCAGCCACCAGGTCCCACTCTCTGGACTTTCCTCCCATCCTCTTCATTTAAGACCCTCTTTAAAATCCAACTCTTTGACCAAGCCTTTGCTCACCTCTCCTAATTGCTCTCTCTTTGCTTCTGTATCTATTCTGAAGCACCAGGGGACATTTTTCTCAGATAAAGGCACTATAAATGCAAGCTGTTGTATATATAATCCTATTTTTCTCTTCCAAATATTGATGGATCTACTGTGAATTTCCAACATTCCATCTTTTTATTTTAAATTTCCAGTATTTCTGGTTTTCCTTTTTCCCCTCACAGATTAAGCTAACATTGTGAATTGATGACATTACTGTGGTTATTTTAAGTGACATTAAACGATGAACATTACTACCACCTGATATTAAACAACCACATTTAGTGGTGACAATATCAGTCAGGATATTAAACACTGAATAATTTATTCCCTACGAAACTAAAAACCCCCATTATTGTTTCTAGTATAAAGACTGAGCATTAGCTCTGTCAACTTAGTAAACTCCAAGAACACTTTGCAACAAACACTGTCTGACTGCTGTAAAATCACTCCGCAATATTAAACAGTCAGATCAAGCTGTGATGAACATTATCCCTCCTTACCGATTATCATGTGATAGGAAAACATTCCAGTGAGTACCATTACTCTTTCAAGATAGTAAACACCATGATTACTCAATGATATTAAACATTCAAATCAGGTTGTTATGACCATTACCACTCAGTGATATCGTGCATTGCAATGATCTTTGATGAAACTAAATAGTGCAATGCTTATTCCAAAATAGTGATACGCAGCAATTACTCAACAATATTTAAATTATTTGGATTAAGAACATAGGAATGTACAAGATCAGGAAAGACCACTACAGTCCATCTGGCCAGTCCCAATGTCTAGGAAATTTCATCTCACAATACCCACCTATCACAATTTACCAGGTTCTTAGCCAATGCTTTCCCACTTTGCTGATACACTCAACACCACTGCCTCCCTTGGTCGTCCACTCCACAGATTCAGCATCCTCTGCGTAAAGTAGTTAAACCCGAATAGTCTTTCCACCCTCTCTATTCCAAGTTTGAGGCTATGACCAATACTTAGAAGGATGAAGATTGAAAAGATTAAATTTAAGTCTGCAATACTCATTCCTACTCAATGGCAGGGAGCCAACCTTGTGCAACGAATTGGGGAAATATGTCGAAGGATTCAAAGCTAGGACAGAAAAGAGCAATATAAACCATGCCAAAAAAAATTCTGTGGGCAGGAAAACTATCGCCTTCATCTTCTGCAGTGACTATCTGCACTTCAAGGTATCATCCATTGATGAGCATTACTCAAGGTCATGGAGTATTACAATAATTTGCACTCAGTTACTGTATTAAACTCTATGATAACTAATCCATGTTATTAAATTCTATGATAATTATTCCATGTTAGTACTACAGAGCAATACTTTATTAACCTCTATGATGACCATTACGATTCAGGGATGTTACATTAATCTCACTGATATTGTACTAAGCTCGAGGATGAACATTATTACAGTGTATTAAGCTGTTTGTTCTTGGTGTGGGCAATTATTGCCCAAGGATTATTAAAAAGTCAACCTCGTAGTCAGTGAAGGCCAGACCAGACCAAGTGGAGGTGGCAGCTTCTCGTTCCTGTTGGGCTTTACACGACAATCCAACCGCTTTCATGGTCATTTTCAGGTAATCGTAAATTACCAGATTTATTGGACTCAATTTCACAGCTTACCATTTGAACTCTCAACCCCTGGGTTACTAGGCCAGTACCATAACCCCTAGGCTCAGCTCCAGAATGGCCATTACTCTGGTATTAAATCTAGCATGATTAGCATTCAGCTGCATTAGGGTATGATCAGTAATATTAATTAGTATGACTATAACTATTGCGTGATACTGTATTAAGCTCCATGTTGACCACTGCTGCTCAATGACATGACTGTTACTATAACAACGTAAATTAAGATAGCGCATTTAATGTAGAAAATGTTCCTCGGCACTACATAAAGATGCAATCAAAAAATTAAACGCTGAGCCAAAGAAGAATATATTCAGAGAGGTAATCAAAAATGTGGGTCTTAAAGGAGAAGAGGGAAGTGGAGAGGTGGAGAGGCTCAGGCAGGGAATTCCAGAGTGTGGGGCCCAGGTGGCTAAAGGTACGGCCCCTCCTTTGGGGGGGGTGGGGGGGGGGGGTGGGGTGGACAAAGGTACTTGGTGCAAGTCAGGATCTGCTAGAGATACTCAGGCTACAATTGGATAGGCAAGAGTGGAACCAAGCAAGGCAGTCCCACTGAGATGGACAATGGAGGGACATTAGAGGAGGATAGTGTGATCGACCATGTCAAGGCTGTAGAGAAGTTGAAGAGGACAATGAGGAATTGTGCACCACAATCACTGTCACAGGGGGTGCCATTTGTGACTTTGATTAGGCGCATTTCAGTGCTGTGCCAAGGGCATAAACCCGATTAGAGATTCAAACATGGAGTTTCAAGAAAGATGGGCATGGATTCAGGAAGTCACAACACGATCAAGGACTCGAGAGGAAAGGGAGGTTGGAGATGGGGCAGCAGTTTGCAAAGACAGAAAGTGGTTTATTGAGGGGAGAGATGACAGTGGTTTTAAAAAGCAGGGGACAATTCCCAAGGAGAAGGATTTATAATGTCAGCTAACATGAGGGCCAGGAAGGGAAGGCAGCAGTTTAGTGAGAAATGCGGTCAAGGAAGCTGTATGTGGGTCTCATGGCCAAACTGAGCTCAGAGAGTGCACATGGGGAGATGGGGAGACAGTAGAGAAAGACAGAGTCATGGCTGGGGCATGGAGGAGCCTGGGGTGAGGTTTCGATTGGCGGGCAAAGGGGGAGGGGGGAGGGGGGAGGGGGGTGCAGCAGAGGCAGCTGAACAGATAGTTTCCATCTTGATGACAAAAAAAATCTATGAGGTCCCCCCACTTGCTGTTGGGAGGCGAGGGGGCAGGGGAGAGGAGTTTAAGATGACGGTTGGATAGTGCAGAAAGTCATTGGGTTATGTTTAATCTCCAGGATGATCCTGGAGTAGTGGATGGTTTTGGCAGAGCAGTAGCACTTGAAATCATCTTGCCAGATCTAGTGATAGATGGCTAGTTGTGCACCAGATATGCTCATCTGCGCCCCTTGGACTTGATGGAGCCAAGATGGGGGCCATACTAGCGGAACGAGGATGAAAGAATAAAGGTTTTACTGGAGACAAGGGTATCAAAGGTAGAGGTGAGGGAGTGGTTGAGCAGATGTACTGTGACAAATGAAGGCCAAAAGTTAGGCCGTTAGCACCTTTAGGGTGATTAAGTGACTTGAGGAAGAGTTTATTCCCAGGGATGACACAGAAGGAAGTGGGGTTGGATAGGCTGGGGGATGTGGGTGATGAGGGATATAAGAAAATGGTCTGGGATTGAGACCATGAGAGTAGAGAGGCCACACAAGATGGCATGGTTGAGGGGATGGCCATAAATGTGGGTGGGAGAGTTTGTATGGAGATATAGGTTTAAGGAGGACAGTGAAAACAGAGGAGCGAGGGTAAGGTGAGTGAAATGGTCGATTGAAATCACCGAGGATGAGTAATCTGTCAGTGCAGAGGCAGGATACCTCAAAGAAACTCTGGATGTAGCTTGGGTGGGGGTGGAAGAGAACGAGAACTCTAGAGGCAAGGGGGGGTGGAATAAGGCGAGGTGCTCAAAGGAGAAGGTACCAGAAGAGTAGGGGGAAGAGACCAAAGGGCCATGTCACCACTGCGGTGGTTTAGGTGGGACACGTGTAAAGTATAGCCAGGTGGGAAGGCTTCACTAAGGGATAAGGCGTTGCCACCCACGAGCCAAGTTTCAGTCAAAGCCATGATGTTAATGAAAAATGTCCACAATAAGGATGGGAATGGCAAAGGCCTTGTTTACAATGAATGGGCATTGCGGAGGGAAATGCAGAGGGGGGTGATCGTTCATCCACTGACAGAATCTGAGGGGGCATTGGTGGGTGGGGTGAGGACAGGAAGGAGGTTGGTGAGATTAGTCCCAGCATGTGCACTGGTCAGGAAGGTCAGAGAGAGGAAGATAGAAAACAAAGCCATTCAGCCCTTCAAGCCCATTACGACATTCAATTCGATCATGGCTGATCTGCACCTCAACTCCATTTACTCGTATTTCTTCCATACCCCTCGATACCATTACCTAAACAAAAGCTCCGAGTCTGGGAAATTTCAATTGACCCAGCATACACAGCCTTTTGAGAGAGAATTTTCCAGGTTTTACTCCAAATGGTCTGGTTCTAATTTTAAGATTATGACATCTTGTCCTGGATTCCCCCATCAGAGCAAAGTTTCTCTTAATCTACTTGATTCAATCCCTTAATCATTTAAAATCACCCCTCAATCTTCTGAACTTAAGGGAACACAAGTCAAGTTTATGCTACCCTTTGAGGCAGATGGGTTGGCATCTTGTAAGGAGGCAATGACAGAGGCCTTTTGGAGAATGCCGAGGGTAGCCGTGTGCTTATCCCGGGGGGGGGATCATCTGATACAGTGGCAGACGCGTAGGAAGGCAGAGGAGTAGTGGAGGTTTGGTGTTGGGGGGGGGGGGGGGGGGGGAAGGGATAATATCCCAGAGAACATAAAGGAAAGGTGGCATGGCTGGATGAAAGGAAGGAGAGGAGGCAGGAGAGAAGGTTAAGTAATAGGCTTGGGTCCAGGGTGGCAGCCAAAATCCACACAAAGTCAGATTACAGAAGCGTGGCAAAAATTGAGACACAATTCGTACCACGACCATTATTACTCAGGGTGCTGGGGTCCACAATGGCCATTATTACTCGGGGTGCTGAGGCCCACGATGGCCATTATTACTCAGGGTGCTGAGGCCCACGATGGCCATTATTACTCAGGGTGCTGGGGCCCACGATGGCCATTATTACTCGGGGTGCTGGGGCCCACGATGGCCATTATTACTCGGGGTGCTGGGGCCCACGATGGCCATTATTACTCGGGGTGCTGGGGCCCACGATGGCCATTATTACTCAGGGTGCTGGGGTCCACGATGGCCATTATTACTCGGGGTGCTGGGGCCCACGATGGCCATTATTACTCAGGGTGCTGGGGCCCACGATGGCCATTACTCAGGGTGCTGGGGCCCACGATGGCCATTATTACTCGGGGTGCTGGGGCTCACGATGGCCATTATTACTCGGGGTGCTGGGGCCCACGATGGCCATTATTACTCAGGGTGCTGGGGCCCACGATGGCCATTATTACTCAGGGTGCTGGGGCCCACGATGGCCATTATTACTCAGGGTGCTGGGGCCCACGATGGCCATTATTACTCAGGGTGCTGGGGCCCACGATGGCCATTATTACTCAGGCTGCTGGGGCCCACGATGGCCATTATTACTCGGGGTGTTAAGGCGGCAGTTAAACACTGAAGATTATTCTAAATGACGATGTTAAGCGATTTGATGAGCCAGTCGCCATGGTTACTGAGGGATGTGAAACGCCGGCTGTCGGCGGCCTCCGGCTGTCAGTGCGCTGGCCCGGGGCCGACAGCAGGCCCGAACCGGCCCGGCGGCACGCAGGCTGCCTCCCCGTCCTCGCGTAAAATGACAGCGCGCCGGCCGGGCCGGGCCAGGCCAGGCGGGTGGAGCACACGGTCGCTCAGCACACAATGTGCGGGGAGCCGCTGCCCCCCGGGCCCGGGCCGTGTGCGCGGCCCTCAGGCCAGCCGCTGCGAGCCGCGGCCACTCGGCCACCTACCATTCTCTTCACGGGTGAGGCTGGCGGAGAGGCTCGGCGTGGCCTTGAGCCATGGACGTGGTGTGCGGACGGGCGGCGCGGGGGAGCCCCGGGTGTCGAGTGCCAGTGCCGCGGCCACAACCCCAGCGGTCTCGGGCATAATTGGGCGGCTCCGACTGACGCTCGAGCACTCGGCGGACAGCCGCCGTCACATGACCGGGGGCGGGGCCAAGGCGCGAGGGTGGGCGGGGCCAAGGCGCGAGGGTGGGCGGGGTCTGAGCATTAATAGGCTCCTCCCCCAATGGCGGGGCCGGGGTAAAGGGGCGTGGTCAGCAGCGAGGCTGGGGGCGGGGCAAGTAGTACGATAGCAAAATACTGCAGATGTTGGAAATCCAAAATAACAACAGAAAGTTTTGAAGAAGGGTCCAACCCGAAACGTCAACTCAAATTTCTCTCCACGGATGTTGCCTGACCTGCTGAGTTTTTCCAGCATTTTCTGTTGTTATTGCGGGGCAAGTAGTCCCTGTGCTCACGTGATACGATCAGAGCCTGGTTCCAGCACAGGAAGAGGCCACACTTGTCCTCACATTGAACAACGAGTCCCCATCCACCACCACCCTCCTCCGCCCGGCTGAACTGGTCCTCACATTGAACAACCAGTCCCCATCCACCACCACCCTCCTCCGCCCGGCTGAACTGGTCCTCACATTGAACAACCAGTCCCCATCCACCACCACCCTCCTCCGCCTGGCTGAACTGGTCCTCACCTTGAACAACCAGTCCCCATCCACCACCACCCTCCTCCGCCTGGCTGAACTGGTCCTCACATTGAACAACCAGTCCCCATCCACCACCACCCTCCTCCGCCCGGCTGAACTGGTCCTCACATTGAACAATCAGTCCCCATCCACCACCACCCTCCTCCGCCCGGCTGAACTGGTCCTCACATTGAACAACCAGTCCCCATCCACCACCACCCTCCTCCGCCCGGCTGAACTGGTCCTCACATTGAACAACCAGTCCCCATCCACCACCACCCTCCTCCGCCCGGCTGAACTGGTCCTCACATTGAACAACCAGTCCCCATCCACCACCACCCTCCTCCGCCCGGCTGAACTGGTCCTCACATTGAACAACCAGTCCCCATCCACCACCACCCTCCTCCGCCTGGCTGAACTGGTCCTCACATTGAACAACCAGTCCCCATCCACCACCACCCTCCTCTGCCTGGCTGAACTGGTCCTCACATTGAACAACCAGTCCCCATCCACCACCACCCTCCTCCGCCCGGCTGAACTGGTCCTCACATTGAACAACCAGTCCCCATCCACCACCACCCTCCTCCGCCCGGCTGAACTGGTCCTCACATTGAACAACCAGTCCCCATCCACCACCACCCTCCTCCGCCCGGCTGAACTGGTCCTCACATTGAACAACCAGTCCCCATCCACCACCACCCTCCTCCGCCTGGCTGAACTGGTCCTCACATTGAACAACTTCTCCTTTGACTCCACTCACTTCCTCCAAATTAAAGGTGTTGCTATGGGAAACTGCATGGGTCCCAGCTATAATAGCAAAATACTGCAGATGCTGGAAATCTGAAATAACAATAGAAAATGCTGGAAATACTCAGCAGGCTAGGCAACGTCCGTGGAGAGAGAAATGGAGTCAACGTTTCAGGTCTGGGACCCTTCATCAGATGAACGCTGTTTCTCTCTCCATGGATGCTGCCTGGCCTGCTGAGTATTTCCAGCATTTTCTGTTGTTATTTGGGTCCTCGCTATGCCTGCCTTTTCGTGGGATATGTGGAACGCTCTTTGTTCCAGTCCTACTCGGGTCCCCTCCCTCACCTCTTTTTCCGATACATCGATGACTGTATCGGTGCCGTTTCCTGCTCTTGCCCTGAACTAGAAAATTTCATTCACTTTGCTTCCAATTTCCACCCTTCCCTCACCTTCACATGGTCCATCTCCGACTCTTCCCTTCCCTTCCTTGACTTCTCTGTCTCCATCTCTGGGGATAGGTTATTGACCAACATTCACTACAAGCCGGAAAAACTCAGCAGGTCAGGCAACATCCGTGGAGAGAAATTTGAGTTGACGTTTCGGGTTGGACCCTTCTTCAAAACTGGAAAGAAAAGAAACTAGATCGGAGGCAGGGCTGCGATCGGACAAAAGAATAAAAGAAACAAAAGAAGTAAAAGAGATTAGAAGCTAGACGAGATGGTAATAGGCTGGGATTAGGTGTAAAGTGTACTGGCAGGGCAAAAGATAGCTGCCAGGTGTGTTTCTCTCTCACACCTGGCAGCTATCTTTTGCCCTGCCAGTACACTTTACACCTAATCCCAGCCTATTACCATCTCGTCTAGCTTCTAATCTCTTTTACTTCTTTTGTTTCTTTTATTCTTTTGTCCGATCGCAGCCCTGCCTCCGATCTAGTTTCTTTTCTTTCCAGTTTTGAAGAAGGGTCCAACCCGAAACGTCAACTCAAATTTCTCTCCACGGATGTTGCCTGACCTGCTGAGTTTTTCCAGCATTTTCTGTTGTTATTTCGGATTTCCAACATCTGCAGTATTTTGCTATCATTCACTACAAGCCCACTGACTCCCACAGCTACCTGGACTACACTTCCTCCCACTCTGCCTCCTGTAAGGACTCTATTCCATTCCCCCAGTTTCTCCATCTCCGCCGCATCTGCTCTGACGATGCCACCTTCCATAGCAGTGCTTCCGACATGTCTTCCTTTTTCCTCAACCGAGGATTCCCCTCTACTGTGGTTGACACGGCCCTCGACCATGTCCGTTCTATCTCCCGCACTTCTGCTCTCACCCCTGCCCCTCCCTCCTGGAACCACGATAGGGTTCCCCTTGTCCTCACCTTTCACCCCACCAGCCCCCACATTCAACGGATCATCCTCCACCATTTCCGCCACCTCCAACGTGATCCCACCACCAGACACATCTTCCCCTCCCCTTTCAGCATTCCGTAGGGACCGCTCCCTCCGCAACACCCTAGTCCACTCCTCTATCACCCCCAACACCCCTTCCCCTTCGCCTGGCACCTTCCCGTGCAAGCGCAGGAGATGCAACACCTGCCCTTGTACCTCCCCCCTTCCCACTGTCCAGGGCCCCAAACACTCCTTCCAGGTGAAACAGTGATTTACTTGTACTTCTTGCAATCTAGTATACTGTATTCGCTGCTCACGATGTGGTCTCCTCTACATTGGGGAGACCAAATGCAGATTGGGTGACCGCTTTGCGGAACACCTCCGTTCAGTCCGTAAGGGGGACCCCGAGCTTCCGGTCGCCTGTCATTTTAATTCTCCACTCCACTCCCACTCAGACCTCACCGTCCTTGGGCTCTTACACTGTTCCAATGAAGCTCAATGTAAGCTCGAGGAACAGCACCTCATCTTTCGATTAGGCACTTTACAGCCTTCTGGACTCAGAGTTCAACAATTTCAGATCATAACCTCGGCCCCTGTTCTTTTTTTTCCATTCATTTTATTTATTTATTTTAATATTTTTTAATAGTTTTTACACTTCATCTAGAGCCATCTTTTGTTTCTTAACTTGTCCCATTACCATCTCCTTTTGCCTTGCACCATCTCTTAATGTCTCTTACTCTCAACTGCCTTCCATCCTATCACAGACCTTCCCTTTTGTTCTTTCCTCCACTCCCCCCTTTCCCTGCCCCTGCACTTGCTTAAAAACCTGTTCCATCTCCAGCTTTTTCCAGTTCTGACGAAGGGTCATCGACCTGAAACGTTAACTCTGTTTCTCTCTCCACAGATGCTGCCTGACCTGCTGAGTATTTCCAGCATTTTCTGTTTTTATTACAGAAGGAGGCCATTCGGTCCGTCCCAGCTCTCCATAAGAGCACTTCAGCTCGTCCCACTCCCCCGTCCTTTCCCCAGAGCCCTGCAAATCTTTTCCTTCAGGTTCTTATCCAATTCCATTTTGAAAGCCACGATTGTGTCTGCCTCCACCACCCTTTCAGGCAATGCATTCCAGATCCTAACCACTCGCTGAGTAAAAAGGTTTTTCCTCATGTCGCCTTTGGTTCTTTTGCAAATCACCTTAAATCTGTGTCCTCTGGTTCTCGACCCTTCCGCCAATGGGAACAGTTTCCCTCTATCTACTCTGTTCAGACCCCTCATGATTTTGAACACCTCTATCAAGAGATGGCAGAAATATTAAATAATTATTTTGCTTCAATATTTACCAGGGAGATAGAACAGGTGGACGTGACATTGGATGATGAGATTAGTAATGAGATAAGTGCATTTAAAATAAAAAAAGGGGATATATTAGATAAACGAATCAAACTCAAAGAGGATAAAACCCCTGGTCCGGATGGATTGCATCCATGCATTTTAAAAGAATCTAGGGAAGAGATAGCAGAGGCATTACTACACATATTTAATAGTTCATTTGAAAAAGGCGTAGTGCCAGAGGACTGGCGGATAGCTAACTTAATACCAATATTTAAGAAGGAAGATAGAACATTTCCAGGGAACTATAGACCAGTCAGCTTAACATTGGTGGTAGGAAAAATAATGGAATCCCTACTAAAGGAGAAAAAAGAACATCTAGAAACGAAAAATATAATAATGAATAGTCAGCATGGATTTCAAAAGGGAAAGTCTTGCTTGACCAACCTCATTGAATTTTTTGAAGAGGTAACAGAGAGAGTAGACAATGGTAATGCAGTAGATGTAATTTATCTGGATTTTTCTAAAGGCCTTCGATAAGGTATCCCATAATAGACTGATGAACAAGGTCAGAGAATGCGGAGTCAGGGGACAAGTAGCAGAATGGATTGCTGGCTGGTTTCAGGACAGAAAGCAGAGAGTGGGAGTAAAGGGTAGCTATTCACAGTGGCAGAAGGTGGGTAGTGGTGTTCCACAAGGATCAGTGCTGGGACCACTGTTGTTCACAATTTATATTAATGATTTAGACTTTGGAATCAAAAACACCATTTCTAAATTTGCAGATGACACCAAATTGGGGGGGGGATAGTCAATACTGAGGAGGACTGCAACAAATTACAGGAGGACATTAATAAACTTGCAGAATGGGCATATAATTGGCAAATTAATTTCAACACAGATAAATGTGAGGTATTACATTTTGGTAGGAAGAATAGGGAGGTCACTTATCACTTGGAGGGTGCGAGTCTAGGTAGGGTAGAGGAACAAAGGGATCTCGGAGTACAAATACACAAATCACTAAAAGTTGTGACACAGGTTAGCAAGGCCATAAAAAAAGCAAACCAAGTACTAGGGTTTATTTCTAGAGGTATAGAATTGAAAAGTAGGGAAGTTATGCTAAACCTGTATCGAACCTTGGTTAGACCACACTTGGAGTACTGCCTACAGTTCTGGTCGCCATTTTATAAAAAGGGCATAGAGGCACTGGAGACGGTGCAGAGAAGATTTACAAGGATGATACCAGAAATGCGAGGGTATACATATCAGGAAAGGATGAACAGGCTGGGTCTCCTTTCTCTTGAAAAAAGGCTGAGGGGTGACCTAATAGAGGTCTTTAAAATTATGAAAGGTTTTGATAGAGTGGATAGAGAGAGAATGTTTCCACTTGTGGGGAAGAGCATAACTAGAGGCCATCAATATAAGATAGTCACCAAGAGGTTTAAGATAGTCACAGTCTCAGATTAAGGGGTAGGACATTTAGGACTGAGATGAGGAGAAATTTCTTCACTCAGAGGGTGGTGAACCTGTGGAATTCTCTAGCACAGAAGGCTGTGGAGGCCAAGTCACTGAATATATTTAAGAAGGAGATAGATAGATTTCTAGACACAAAAGGCATCAAGGGGTATGGGGAGAGAGCGGGAATATGGTATTGAGATAGAGGAATAGCCATGATCATATTGAATGGCGGAGCAGGCTTGAAGGGCTGAATGGCCTACTCCTGCTCCTATTTTTCTATGTTTCTAAATCCAATAGTGAATTCAGAAGAAACTTCATTACCCAAAGAGTGGTGAGAATGTGGAACTCGCTACCACAGGGAGTGGTTGAAGTGAATAGTATAGATGCATTTAAGGGGAGGCTAAGACAAGCATGAGGGAGAAGGGAATAGAGGGTTATGCTGATAGATTTAGATGAGGAAAGACGGGAGGAGGCTCGAGTGGAGCATATACACCGGCATGGACTGGTTGGACCGAATGGCCTGTTTCTGTGCCATATATTCTATGTAATCAAATCTCCTCTCGACCTTCTCTGCTCCAAGGAGAACAACCCCAGCTTCTCCAGTCTAGCAACATAAATGAAGTCCCTCATTCCTGGAACCATTCTCGTAAATCTTTTCTACACCCTCTCCAAGGCCTTCACATCCTTCCTAAAGTGCGGTGCCCAGAATTGGACACAGTACTTCAGTTGGGGCTGAACCAACGTTTTATACAGGTTCATCATCATTTCCACACTTTTGTACTCTATACCTCTATTCATGAAGCCCAGGATCCCATAAGCCTTTTAATTGCTTTCTCAACCTGCCCTGCCACCTTCAACGATTTGTGCCTATATACCCCCAGGTCTCTCTGTTCATGCACCCCCTTTAGGATTGTACCCTTTAGTTTATATTTCCTCTCCTCATTCTTTCTACCAAAATGTATCACTTCACACTTTTTTGCATTAAATCTCATCTGCCACGTGTCTGCCCATTTCACCAGTCTGTCTATATCTTCCTGAAGTCTATCACCCTCCTCCTCATTGTTCACTATACTTCCAAGTTTTGTGTCATCTGCAAATTTTGAAATTGTACCCTGTACACCCACGTCCAAATCATTAATATATATCAAAAAAAGCAGTGGTCCTAGAACCGACCCCTGGGGAACACCACTGTATACCTTCCTTTGGTTGTTTTTCAGACTGTTCGCCACTACTCTCTATTTCCTGTCACTTAGCCAATTTCATATCCATGCTGCCACTGTCCCTTTTATTCTATGGGTTTCAACTTTGCTGGCAAGCCTATTATGTGGCACTTTGTTGAACACCTTTTGGAAATCCATGTACACCACGTCAACTGCATTACCCTCATCCACCCTCTCAGTTACCTCATCAAAGAACTCAATCAAGTTAGTTAAACACAATTTGCCTTTAACAAATCCGTGCTGGCTTTCCTTAATTAATCCACACCTATCCAAGTGACTGTTTGTTTCTAAAAGCTTCCCCACTACCGAGGTTAAACTGACTGGCCTGTAGTTGCTGGGTTTATCTTTACATCCTTTTTTGAACAATGGTGTAACATTTGCAATTCTCCAGTCCTCTGGCACCACCCCCGTATCTATGGAGGTTTGGACTATTACGGCCAGTACCTCCGCGATTTCCACCCTCAATTCCCTCAGCATCCTAGGATGCATCCCATCCGCTCCTGGTGACTTATCTTCTTTAAGCACAGCCAGCCTTTCTAATGCCTCATCTTTATCAATTTTTATCCCATCAAGTATCTCCACTACCTCCTCCATTACGATGTCTATGGCAGAATCCTCTTCCTTGGTGCAGATGTAAAGTACTCGTTTAGTATCTCAGCCATGCCCTCTGCCTTCATGCATAGGCCTCCTTTTTGGTCCCTAATCAGCCCCCCCCCCCCACCCCCTTACTACCTGTTTACTATTTATATGCCTATAAGATGACTTTTGGAATACCTTTTATGTTGGCTGCCGTTCTATTCTCCTACCCTCTCTTTGCCCCTCCTATTTTCTTTTTCACATCTCCCCTGGCCTTTCTATATATAGCCTGATTCTCAGATGTATTTGCAACCTGACATCTGTCATACATGATCTTTTTCTGCTTCATCATATTCTCTATCTGTTTCGCCATCCAGGGAGCCCTGACTTTAGTTGCCCTACCTTTCCCCCTAGTGGGAATGTACCTCAACTGTACCTGAACTATCTCCTCTTTAGCCCATTGTTCCATTACAGATTTGCTGCCAATCTTTGATTCCAGTTTACCCGGGCCAGATCCATTCTCATCCCACTGAAATTGGCCTTCCCCTGGTTAAACATTTTTACTCGAGATTGTTGCTCCCTGTCCTTCTCCATGGTTAATCTAAACCTTATGATACTATGATCACTGATCCCTAAGTGTTCACCTACTGACACTTGCTCCACTTGACCTACCTCGTTCCCCAGAACCAGAACCAGATCCAGCAATGCCTCCTCCCTCGTCGGGCCGGAAACATACTGATCAAGAAAGTTCTCCTGAACACACTTCAGAAATTCTTCCCCTTCTCTGCCCTTTACACTATTATAATCCCAGTCTATGTTAGGATAGTTGAAGTCCCCATTATTACTACTCTATAGTTCTTGCACCTCTCTCTAATTTCTCTGCAAATTTGCTCCTCCATATCTTTCCCACTATTTGGTGGTCTATAGAATACACCTAGTATTGTAATGGCACCTCTTAGTTCTTAACTCTAGCCATATAGATTCTGTCCTTGACCCTCCAGGACATCCTCCCTCTCCAGCACTAACATTCTCCTTGACCAATACTGCCACACCACCTCCTATTTTTCCTGAACACTTTATAACCAGGAATATTTAATACCCAATCCTGCCCTTTTTTGAGCCAGGTCTCAGTTATTGCCACAACATCATATTCCCATGTGGCTATTTGTTCCTGCAGCTCACTTACCTTGTTTACTACGCTTCGTGCGTTCACATACATACACTGTAAACCCATCTTAGACCATCCTGTATCCTCTCTTAGTTTGACCCCCCCAATACCTTGCTATTTCTTACTTTAGTGCTCTCTGCCTTTCCCAATCCTTTGAGCACTTTATTTCCCTTTTCTTGTGATGCAGGAGCGAGGCGCCATTGGCGGAACAGCCGGTCATGCGTTGGCACCTGCGCAGCGAGGCAGGTCGAGGGGGGAATGTTGGCCAAGATGGTGGAGATTGTCAATGGCCACACTGGCAGCTGGGGCTCCGGCTCCGGCCCGCTCTCAGTTCCACTCTGGCAGCCAGAGCCAGAATCTATCATCCTCTGCCCCAGCGACCTGAATTCTGCCAAGGAAACAGGCAGCTCTGCAATCAGAGTGATGGGTTAAGCTTTATATACCTGCACCCACTATTGGCAAAGAGTTAGCAGGATGGAGCTTGTTCATCAGGCAAAAGGAGACAACCTGATAGATGTCTTCAAATTATGAAGGGGTTTAATGAGGTGGAGGCGGAGAAACTGTTTGCACTTGTTGGGGCGGGGGGGGAAGAGAATCCAGAACAAAAGGGCATAAAGATAAGATCGTCGTGGACAGATTAAATATAGAATCGTGGAGGAATAACTTTACAGCGAGTGGTGAGAATGTGGAACTCGCTGCCATGTGGACAGGCTGAAGCAGAGCATGGATAGACTGATGTATACATGAGGGGAGAAGGGAATAGAGGGATATGGGGGAAGGTGGGGAGAGGTCATTAGGCAGGGCTGTGTGGAGCGTAAACACTGGCATAGACCAGCTGGGCCGAATGGCTTGCTTCCGTGCTGTAAATTCTATGTAATTATACCTGCAATATTAGAAACTTAGTTACAGAGCGCACCTTTAACGTAGTAAAATATCCCAAGGTGCTTCACAGGAGCATCATCAGACAAAAAGTGACACCAAGCTAAAGAAGGAGACATTCGGACAAAGGTAGGTTTTAAGAAGCGTCATAAAGGAGGCAAGGTGGCGAATTGGAGAGGATTAGGGAGGGAATCCAGAGCAGAGGGCCTAGACGGATGAAGACATGGCATCAATGGTGGAACAAAGGAGTTGGGGTGGGGGGGGGGGATGCACAAGAGGCCAGAATTGGAAGAACACAGGTGTCCGAAGGTTGTAGGGCTAGGAGGTTTCAGAGCTAGGGAGGGGCAAGGCTATAGAGGGATTTGAACATGAGGATGACTATTTTACAAATAAGGTGTTGCTGGACTGGGAGCCAAATGTAGGTCAGCGAGCACAGGGATGGTGGGTGAACAGGAGGTGAGAGTTAAGATACGGGCATCACATTTTGGATGAGCGGCAGTTTACAAAGGGTACAAGAGGAGAGGTTGGGCAGGGGAGCAGTGGATAGACAAGTCAAGGTAACTAAAGGACGGATGAGAGTTTCAGCAGCAGATGGGCAGAGTCAGGTTTTTAGACAACTAATGGTTGAGCACACCATTTCCAATTTAGAGAAGCGAGACACTATTGGATGGTTTCTAAATTAATGCTGGACCTCTTCAAAATACAACACACACCGTCTGAACATCCCCACTTCAAGGAAGTAAAACACTTGGCATAACAAAATGGAGGAGGCTTCTAGAAAACAAGAGGAACTCCCCAGTGTACTTATTTTGAAACAAGCACAGCATTTTCCCACTTGTTTCTGCCATAATGCAGGGTTACACTAATGAACAAAGAACCAGAGTTTTATATTTGCATGCCTTTTCAAAGCCATAATGTAATATTTTTCAAAGGTGAAAAAGGACCAAACTGAGGGAGCAAGCAGTCTGTGACAATTCCCAAACAGCAGTGTGCCTGAAATCAGCAATTAAACAAAGTGAAGGGACTGAGCTCAGCTTTCCACCCTCTGTCCTGCATGCACCAGTGCTTCAATACATTGCACCACAATTATCTTTCCTTCTATAATAAGTAATTAAAACCATTTGTTTTTCCTTTTTATCCCCCAGATCTCTGCTTTACACAATATTCTCTTGCTACATAGCAACAAAGAGAAAACAAATGCTGGAAATTGGAGATAGAAATGTAAAAAGTTGGAAACAGTGGATTAGCAAGCACATGAAAGTTTAACATTTCGGGTAGAAATCTGCATACAACTGTTTGAAGAATGGTCCTACTGAACTATTTTAACCTTCCGATGCTAACTGGTCTGTGCATTTCCAGTTTTTATACCAAGCTAAGTACTGCTAATGTGAAGACAAATGTATTTCTCCATCAAGAACCCACCATTCTTTTTTATATTGAGAAATGTAGGTGAAGGGCCAAGGTCCAGAATCCAGGCAACCATAAAAAGGTTAACAAGAGAAAAGACACAAATTATCAAGTCGCAGTTAGATGGAGGATGAGCTTTAAAAGCCTGTAGATTATAGGGAGACAGCTGATGAAGGAAAGCAGTTCCACTCTCTTCTCCAACAGCAGAGATTTGCTGTGTATTGAGAACAATATGTTCATGATAACATGAATTTACAACCTACGACACTGCACTATCACTGACTCACACTCTACCAAACTGCACCATCACCGACTCACCCTACCACACTGCACCACCGACTCACCCTACCACACTGCATCACCGACTCACCCTACCACACTGCGCCATCGACTCACACCCTACCACACTGCACCACCGACTCACCCTACCACACTGCACCACCGACACTCACCCTACCACACTGCACCACCAACACTCACCCTACCACACTGCACTACCGACTCACCCTACCACACTGCACCACCGACTCACCCCACCACACTGCATCACCGACTCACCCTACCACACTGCATCACCAACTCACACCCTACCACACTGCACCACCGACACTCACCCTACCACACTGCACCGTCAGCTCACACCCTACCACACTGCACCACCGACTCACCCTACCACACTGCACCATCCACTCACACCCTACCACACTGCACCGTCAGCTCACACCCTACCACACTGCACCACCGACTCACCCTACCACACTGCACCATCCACTCACACCCTACCACACTGCACCACCGACTCACACCCTACCACACTGCACCACCGACTCACACCCTACTACACTGCATCACTGACTCACACCCTACCACACTGCACCACCGACTCACACACTACCACACTGCACCACCGACTCACCCTACCACACTGCACCACCGACTCACACCCTACTACACTGCATCACTGACTCACACCCTACCACACTGCACCACCGACTCACACCCTACCACACTGCACCACCGACTCACCCGACCACACTGCACCACCGACTCACAGCCTACCACACTGCACCACCGACTCACCCTACTACACTGCATCACTGACTCACACCCTACCACACTGCACCACCGACTCACACCCTACCACACTGCACCACCGACACTCACCCTACCACACTGCACCACCGACTCACACCCTACCACACTGCACCACCGACTCACCCTACCACACTGCACCACCGACACTCACCCTACCACACTGCACCATCTACTCACACCCTACCACACTGCACCACCGACTCACACCCTACCACACTGCACCACCGACTCACACCCTACCACACTGCACCACCGACTCACACCCTACCACACTGCACCACCGACTCACACCCTACCACACTGCACCACCGACACTCACCCTACCACACTGCACCACCGACTCACCCTACCACACTGCATCACCGACTCACACCCTACCACACTGCACCGTCAGCTCACACCCTACCACACTGCACCACCGACTCACACCCTACCACACTGCACCACCGACACTCACCCTACCACACTGCACCATCTACTCACACCCTACCACACTGCACCACTGACTCACACCCTACCACACTGCATCACCGACTCACACCCTACCACACTGCACCACCGACTCACACCCTACCACACTGCACCACCGACTCACCCTACCACACTGCACCACCGATTCACACCCTACCACACTGCATCACCGACTCACACCCTACCACACTGCACCACCGACTCACACCCTACCACACTGCACCACCGACACTCACCCTACCACACTGCACCACTGACTCACACCCTACCACACTGCATCACCGACTCACACCCTACCACACTGCACCACCGACACTCACCCTACCACACTGCACCATCTACTCACACCCTACCACACTGCACCACTGACTCACACCCTACCACACTGCATCACCGACTCACACCCTACCACACTGCACCACCGACTCACACCCTACCACACTGCACCACCGACTCACCCTACCACACTGCACCACCGACTCACACCCTACCACACTGCACCACCGACTCACACCCTACCACACTGCACCACCGACTCACACCCTACCACACTCCACCACCGACTCACACCCTACCACACTGCACCACCGACACTCACCCTACCACACTGCACCATCTACTCACACCCTACCACACTGCACCACTGACTCACACCCTACCACACTGCATCACCGACTCACACCCTACCACACTGCACCACCGACTCACACCCTACCACACTGCACCACCGACTCACCCTACCACACTGCACCACCGACTCACACCCTACCACACTGCACCGTCAGCTCACACCCTACCACACTGCACCACCGACTCACACCCTACCACACTGCACCACCGACTCACACCCTACCACACTGCACCACCGACTCACACCCTACCACACTGCACCACCGACTCACACCCTACCACACTGCACCACCGACTCACACCCTACCACACTGCACCACCGACACTCACCCTACCACACTGCACCACCGACTCACCCTACCACACTGCATCACCGACTCACACCCTACCACACTGCACCACCGACACTCACCCTACCACACTGCACCGTCAGCTCACACCCTACCACACTGCACCACCGACTCACACCCTACCACACTGCACCACCGACACTCACCCTACCACACTGCACCATCTACTCACACCCTACCACACTGCACCACTGACTCACACCCTACCACACTGCATCACCGACTCACACCCTACCACACTGCACCACCGACTCACACCCTACCACACTGCACCACCGACTCACCCTACCACACTGCACCACCGACTCACACCCAACCACACTGCACCACCGACTCACACCCTACCACACTGCATCACCGACTCACACCCTACCACACTGCACCACCGACTCACACCCTACCACACTGCACCACCGACACTCACCCTACCACACTGCACCATCTACCCACACCCTACCACACTGCACCACTGACTCACACCCTACCACACTGCATCACCGACTCACACCCTACCACACTGCACCACCGACACTCACCCTACCACACTGCACCATCTACTCACACCCTACCACACTGCACCACTGACTCACACCCTACCACACTGCATCACCGACTCACACCCTACCACACTGCACCACCGACTCACACCCTACCACACTGCACCACCGACTCACCCTACCACACTGCACCACCGACTCACACCCTACCACACTGCACCACCGACTCACACCCTACCACACTGCACCACCGACTCACACCCTACCACACTGCACCACCGACTCACACCCTACCACACTGCACCACCGACACTCACCCTACCACACTGCACCATCTACTCACACCCTACCACACTGCACCACTGACTCACACCCTACCACACTGCATCACCGACTCACACCCTACCACACTGCACCACCGACTCACACCCTACCACACTGCACCACCGACTCACCCTACCACACTGCACCACCGACTCACACCCTACCACACTGCACCGTCAGCTCACACCCTACCACACTGCACCACCGACACTCACCCTACCACACTGCACCATCTACTCACACCCTACCACACTGCAGCACCGACACTCACCCTACCACACTGCACCACCGACTCACACCCTACCACACTGCACCACTGACTCACACCCGACCACACTGCATCACCGACTCACACCCTACCACACTGCACCACCGACTCACACCCTACCACACTGCACCACCGACTCACCCTACCACACTGCACCACCGACTCACACCCTACCACACTGCACCACCGACTCACACCCTACCACACTGCACCACCGACTCACACCCTACCACACTGCACCATCGACTCACCCTACCACACTGCACCGCCGACTCACACCCTACCACACTGCCCCACCGACTCACACCCTACCACACTGCACCACCAACTCACCCTACCACACTGCACCACCGACTCACACACTACCACACTGCAACACCGACATTCACCCTACCACACTGCACCATCTACTCACACCCTACCACACTGCACCACCGACTCACCCTACCACACTGCACCACCGACTCACACCCTACCACACTGCACCATCTACTCACACCCTACCACACTGCACCACCGACTCACCCTACCACACTGCACCACCGACTCACACCCTACCACACTGCACCACCGACTCACACCCTACCACACTGCACCACCGACTCACACCCTACCACACTGCACCACCGACTCACACCCTACCACACTGCACCACCGACTCACACCCTACCACACTGCACCACCGACTCACACCCTACCACACTGCACCACCGACACTCACCCTACCACATGGCACCATCTACTCACACCCTACCACACTGCACCACCGACTCACCCTACCACACTGCATCACCGACTCACACCCTACCACACTGCACCACCGACACTCACCCTACCACACTGCACCATCTACTCACACCTTACCACACTGCACCACCGACTCACACCCTACCACACTGCACCACCGACACTCACCCTAGCACACTGCACCATCCACTCACACCCTACCACACTGCACCACCGACTCACACCCTACCACACTGCACCACCGACTCACCCTACCACACTGCACCGCCGACTCACACCCTACCACACTGCACCACCGACTCACACCCTACCACACTGCACCACCGACTCACACCCTACCACACTGCACCGCCGACTCACACCCTACCACACTGCACCGCCGACTCACACCCTACCACACTGCACCATCGACTCACCCTACCACACTGCACCGCCGACTCACACCCTACCACACTGCACCTCCGACTCACACCCTACCACACTGCACCACCGACTCACCCTACCACACTGCACCACCGACTCACACCATACCACACTGCACCACCGACTCACACCCTACCACACTGCACCACCGACTCACACCCTACCACACTGCACCACCGACTCACACCCTACCACACTGCACCACCGACTCACACCCTACCACACTCCACCATCGACTCACCCTACCACACTGCACCACCGACTCACACCCTACCACACTGCACCACCGACTCACACCCGACCACACTGCATCACCGACTCACACCCTACCACACTCCACCATCGACTCACCCTACCACACTGCACCACCAACTCACACCCTACCACACTCCACCATCGACTCACCCTACCACACTGCACCACCGACTCACACCCTACCACACTCCACCATCGACCCACCCTACTACACTGCATCACTGACTCACACCCTACCACACTGCACCACCGACTCACACCCTACCACACTGCACCACCGACTCACCCTACCACACTGCACCACCGACTCACACCCTACTACACTGCATCACTGACTCACACCCTACCACACTGCACCACCGACTCACACCCTACCACACTGCACCACCGACTCACCCGACCACACTGCACCACCGACTCACACCCTACCACACTGCACCACCGACTCACCCTACTACATTGCATCACTGACTCACACCCTACCACACTGCACCACCAACGCACACCCTACCACACTGCACCACCGACTCACCCTACCACACTGCACCACCGACTCACACCCTACCACACTGCACCACCGACTCACACCCTACCACACTGCACCACCGACTCACACCCTACCACACTGCACCGCCGACTCACACCCTACCACACTGCACCGCCGACTCACACCCTACCACACTGCACCATCGACTCACCCTACCACACTGCACCGCCGACTCACACCCTATCACACTGCACCTCCGACTCACACCCTACCACACTGCACCACCGACTCACCCTACCACACTGCACCACCGACTCACACCCTACCACACTGCACCACCGACTCACACCCTACCACACTGCACCACCGACTCACACCCTACCACACTGCACCACCGACTCACACCCTACCACACTCCACCATCGACTCACCCTACCACACTGCACCACCGACTCACACCCTACCACACTGCACCACCGACTCACACCCGACCACACTGCATCACCGACTCACACCCTACCACACTCCACCATCGACTCACCCTACCACACTGCACCACCAACTCACACCCTACCACACTCCACCATCGACTCACCCTACCACACTGCACCACCGACTCACACCCTACCACACTCCACCATCGACCCACCCTACTACACTGCATCACTGACTCACACCCTACCACACTGCACCACCGACTCACCCTACCACACTGCACCACCGACTCACACCCTACCACACTCCACCATCGACTCACCCTACCACACTGCACCACCGACTCACACCCTACCACACTGCACCACCGACTCACCCTACCACACTGCACCACCGACTCACACCCTACTACACTGCATCACTGACTCACACCCTACCACACTGCACCACCGACTCACACCCTACCACACTGCACCACCGACTCACCCGACCACACTGCACCACCGACTCACACCCTACCACACTGCACCACCGACTCACCCGACCACACTGCACCACCGACTCACAGCCTACCACACTGCACCACCGACTCACCCTACTACATTGCATCACTGACTCACACCCTACCACACTGCACCACCGACGCACACCCTACCACACTGCACCACCGACACTCACCCTACCACACTGCACCACCGACTCACACCCTACCACACTGCACCACCGACACTCACCCTACCACACTGCACCATCTACTCACACCCTACCACACTGCACCACCAACTCACACCCTACCACACTGCACCACCGACTCACACCCTACCACACTGCACCACCGACACTCACCCTACCACACTGCACCACCGACTCACACCCTACCACACTGCACCACCGACTCACCCTACCACACTGCACCACCGACTCACACCCTACTACACTGCATCACTGACTCACACCCTACCACACTGCACCACCGACTCACACCCTACCACACTGCACCACCGACTCACCCGACCACACTGCACCACCGACTCACAGCCTACCACACTGCACCACCGACTCACCCTACTACACTGCATCACTGACTCACACCCTACCACACTGCACCACCGACTCACACCCTACCACACTGCACCACCGACTCACACCCTACCACACTGCACCACCGACACTCACCCTACCACACTGCACCACCGACTCACACCCTACCACACTGCACCACCGACTCACCCTACCACACTGCACCACCGACACTCACCCTACCACACTGCACCATCTACTCACACCCTACCACACTGCACCACCGACTCACACCCTACCACACTGCACCACCGACTCACACCCTACCACACTGCACCACCGACTCACACCCTACCACACTGCACCACCGACTCACACCCTACCACACTGCACCACCGACACTCACCCTACCACACTGCACCACCGACTCACCCTACCACACTGCATCACCGACTCACACCCTACCACACTGCACCACCGACACTCACCCTACCACACTGCACCGTCAGCTCACACCCTACCACACTGCACCACCGACTCACACCCTACCACACTGCACCACCGACACTCACCCTACCACACTGCACCATCTACTCACACCCTACCACACTGCACCACTGACTCACACCCTACCACATTGCATCACCGACTCACACCCTACCACACTGCACCACCGACTCACACCCTACCACACTGCACCACCGACTCACCCTACCACACTGCACCACCGACTCACACCCAACCACACTGCACCACCGACTCACACCCTACCACACTGCATCACCGACTCACACCCTACCACACTGCACCACCGACTCACACCCTACCACACTGCACCACCGACACTCACCCTACCACACTGCACCATCTACCCACACCCTACCACACTGCACCACTGACTCACACCCTACCACACTGCATCACCGACTCACACCCTACCACACTGCACCACCGACACTCACCCTACCACACTGCACCATCTACTCACACCCTACCACACTGCACCACTGACTCACACCCTACCACACTGCATCACCGACTCACACCCTACCACACTGCACCACCGACTCACACCCTACCACACTGCACCACCGACTCACCCTACCACACTGCACCACCGACTCACACCCTACCACACTGCACCACCGACTCACACCCTACCACACTGCACCACCGACTCACACCCTACCACACTGCACCACCGACTCACACCCTACCACACTGCACCACCGACACTCACCCTACCACACTGCACCATCTACTCACACCCTACCACACTGCACCACTGACTCACACCCTACCACACTGCATCACCGACTCACACCCTACCACACTGCACCACCGACTCACACCCTACCACACTGCACCACCGACTCACCCTACCACACTGCACCACCGACTCACACCCTACCACACTGCACCGTCAGCTCACACCCTACCACACTGCACCACCGACACTCACCCTACCACACTGCACCATCTACTCACACCCTACCACACTGCAGCACCGACACTCACCCTACCACACTGCACCACCGACTCACACCCTACCACACTGCACCACTGACTCACACCCGACCACACTGCATCACCGACTCACACCCTACCACACTGCACCACCGACTCACACCCTACCACACTGCACCACCGACTCACCCTACCACACTGCACCACCGACTCACACCCTACCACACTGCACCACCGACTCACACCCTACCACACTGCACCACCGACTCACACCCTACCACACTGCACCATCGACTCACCCTACCACACTGCACCGCCGACTCACACCCTACCACACTGCACCACCGACTCACACCCTACCACACTGCACCACCAACTCACCCTACCACACTGCACCACCGACTCACACCCTACCACACTGCAACACCGACATTCACCCTACCACACTGCACCATCTACTCACACCCTACCACACTGCACCACCGACTCACCCTACCACACTGCACCACCGACTCACACCCTACCACACTGCACCATCTACTCACACCCTACCACACTGCACCACCGACTCACCCTACCACACTGCACCACCGACTCACACCCTACCACACTGCACCACCGACTCACACCCTACCACACTGCACCACCGACTCACACCCTACCACACTGCACCACCGACTCACACCCTACCACACTGCACCACCGACTCACACCCTACCACACTGCACCACCGACACTCACCCTACCACATGGCACCATCTACTCACACCCTACCACACTGCACCACCGACTCACCCTACCACACTGCATCACCGACTCACACCTTACCACACTGCACCACCGACTCACACCCTACCACACTGCACCACCGACACTCACCCTAGCACACTGCACCATCCACTCACACCCTACCACACTGCACCACCGACTCACACCCTACCACACTGCACCACCGACTCACCCTACCACACTGCACCGCCGACTCACACCCTACCACACTGCACCACCGACTCACACCCTACCACACTGCACCACCGACTCACACCCTACCACACTGCACCGCCGACTCACACCCTACCACACTGCACCTCCGACTCACACCCTACCACACTGCACCACCGACTCACCCTACCACACTGCACCACCGACTCACACCATACCACACTGCACCACCGACTCACACCCTACCACACTGCACCACCGACTCACACCCTACCACACTGCACCACCGACTCACACCCTACCACACTGCACCACCGACTCACACCCTACCACACTCCACCATCGACTCACCCTACCACACTGCACCACCGACTCACACCCTACCACACTGCACCACCGACTCACACCCGACCACACTGCATCACCGACTCACACCCTACCACACTCCACCATCGACTCACCCTACCACACTGCACCACCGACTCACACCCTACCACACTCCACCATCGACCCACCCTACTACACTGCATCACTGACTCACACCCTACCACACTGCACCACCGACTCACACCCTACCACACTGCACCACCGACTCACCCTACCACACTGCACCACCGACTCACACCCTACCACACTGCATCACTGACTCACACCCTACCACACTGCACCACCGACTCACACCCTACCACACTGCACCACCGACTCACCCGACCACACTGCACCACCGACTCACACCCTACCACACTGCACCACCGACTCACCCTACTACATTGCATCACTGACTCACACCCTACCACACTGCACCACCGACGCACACTCTACCACACTGCACCACCGACACTCACCCTACCACACTGCACCACCGACTCACACCCTACCACACTGCACCACCGACTCACCCTACCACACTGCACCACCGACACTCACCCTACCACACTGCACCATCTACTCACACCCTACCACACTGCACCACCAACTCACACCCTACCACACTGCACCACCGACTCACACCCTACCACACTGCACCACCGACACTCACCCTACCACACTGCACCACCGACTCACACCCTACCACACTGCACCACCGACTCACACCCTACCACACTGCACCACCGACACTCACCCTACCACACTGCACCACCGACTCACCCTACCACACTGCATCACCGACTCACACCCTACCACACTGCACCACCGACACTCACCCTACCACACTGCACCGTCAGCTCACACCCTACCACACTGCACCACCGACTCACACCCTACCACACTGCACCACCGACACTCACCCTACCACACTGCACCATCTACTCACACCCTACCACACTGCACCACTGACTCACACCCTACCACACTGCATCACCGACTCACACCCTACCACACTGCACCACCGACTCACCCTACCACACTGCACCACCGACTCACACCCTACCACACTGCACCACCGACTCACACCCTACCACACTGCATCACCGACTCACACCCTACCACACTGCACCACCGACTCACACCCTACCACACTGCACCATCTACTCACACCCTACCACACTGCACCACCGACTCACCCTACCACACTGCACCACCGACTCACACCCTACCACACTGCACCACCGACTCACACCCTACCACACTGCACCACCGACTCACACCCTACCACACTGCACCACCGACTCACACCCTACCACACTGCACCACCGACTCACACCCTACCACACTGCACCACCGACTCACACCCTACCACACTGCACCACCGACACTCACCCTACCACACTGCACCATCTACTCACACCCTACCACACTGCACCACCGACTCACCCTACCACACTGCATCACCGACTCACACCCTACCACACTGCACCACCGACACTCACCCTACCACACTGCACCATCTACTCACACCTTACCACACTGCACCACCGACTCACACCCTACCACACTGCACCACCGACACTCACCCTACCACACTGCACCATCCACTCACACGCTACCACACTGCACCACCGACTCACACCCTACAACACTGCACCACCGACTCACCCTACCACACTGCACCACCGACTCACACCCTAATACACTGCACCACCGACACTCACCCTACCACACTGCACCATCTACTCACACCCTACCACAATGCATCACCGACTCACACCCTACCACACTCCACCATCGACTCACCCTACCACACTGCACCACCAGCTCACACCCTACCACACTCCACCATCGACTCACCCTACCACACTGCACCACCGACTCACACCCTACCACACTGCATCACCGACTCACACCCTACCACACTCCACCATCGACTCACCCTACCACACTGCACCACCAGCTCACACCCTACCACACTCCACCATCGACCCACCCTACTACACTGCATCACTGACTCACACCCTACCACACTCCACCATCGACTCACCCTACCACACTGCACCACCGACTCACACCCTACCACACTGCACCATCGACTCACCCTGCTACACTGCATCACTGACTCACACCCTACCACACTCCACCATCGACTCACCCTACCACACTGCACCACCGACTCACACCCTACCACACTCCACCATCGACTCACACCCTACCACACTGCACCATCGACTCACACCCTACCACACTCCACCATCGACTCACCCTACCACACTGCACCACCGACTCACACCCTACCACACTGCACCACCGACTCACACCCTACCACACTGCACCACCGACACTCACCCTACCACACTGCACCATCTACCCACACCCTACCACACTGCACCACTGACTCACACCCTACCACACTGCATCACCGACTCACACCCTACCACACTGCACCACCGACACTCACCCTACCACACTGCACCATCTACTCACACCCTACCACACTGCACCACTGACTCACACCCTACCACACTGCATCACCGACTCACACCCTACCACACTGCACCACCGACTCACACCCTACCACACTGCACCACCGACTCACCCTACCACACTGCACCACCGACTCACACCCTACCACACTGCACCACCGACTCACACCCTACCACACTGCACCACCGACTCACACCCTACCACACTGCACCACCGACTCACACCCTACCACACTGCACCACCGACACTCACCCTACCACACTGCACCATCTACTCACACCCTACCACACTGCACCACTGACTCACACCCTACCACACTGCATCACCGACTCACACCCTACCACACTGCACCACCGACTCACACCCTACCACACTGCACCACCGACTCACCCTACCACACTGCACCACCGACTCACACCCTACCACACTGCACCGTCAGCTCACACCCTACCACACTGCACCACCGACACTCACCCTACCACACTGCACCATCTACTCACACCCTACCACACTGCAGCACCGACACTCACCCTACCACACTGCACCACCGACTCACACCCTACCACACTGCACCACTGACTCACACCCGACCACACTGCATCACCGACTCACACCCTACCACACTGCACCACCGACTCACACCCTACCACACTGCACCACCGACTCACCCTACCACACTGCACCACCGACTCACACCCTACCACACTGCACCACCGACTCACACCCTACCACACTGCACCACCGACTCACACCCTACCACACTGCACCATCGACTCACCCTACCACACTGCACCGCCGACTCACACCCTACCACACTGCACCACCGACTCACACCCTACCACACTGCACCACCAACTCACCCTACCACACTGCACCACCGACTCACACCCTACCACACTGCAACACCGACATTCACCCTACCACACTGCACCATCTACTCACACCCTACCACACTGCACCACCGACTCACCCTACCACACTGCACCACCGACTCACACCCTACCACACTGCACCATCTACTCACACCCTACCACACTGCACCACCGACTCACCCTACCACACTGCACCACCGACTCACACCCTACCACACTGCACCACCGACTCACACCCTACCACACTGCACCACCGACTCACACCCTACCACACTGCACCACCGACTCACACCCTACCACACTGCACCACCGACTCACACCCTACCACACTGCACCACCGACACTCACCCTACCACATGGCACCATCTACTCACACCCTACCACACTGCACCACCGACTCACCCTACCACACTGCATCACCGACTCACACCTTACCACACTGCACCACCGACTCACACCCTACCACACTGCACCACCGACACTCACCCTAGCACACTGCACCATCCACTCACACCCTACCACACTGCACCACCGACTCACACCCTACCACACTGCACCACCGACTCACCCTACCACACTGCACCGCCGACTCACACCCTACCACACTGCACCACCGACTCACACCCTACCACACTGCACCACCGACTCACACCCTACCACACTGCACCGCCGACTCACACCCTACCACACTGCACCTCCGACTCACACCCTACCACACTGCACCACCGACTCACCCTACCACACTGCACCACCGACTCACACCATACCACACTGCACCACCGACTCACACCCTACCACACTGCACCACCGACTCACACCCTACCACACTGCACCACCGACTCACACCCTACCACACTGCACCACCGACTCACACCCTACCACACTCCACCATCGACTCACCCTACCACACTGCACCACCGACTCACACCCTACCACACTGCACCACCGACTCACACCCGACCACACTGCATCACCGACTCACACCCTACCACACTCCACCATCGACTCACCCTACCACACTGCACCACCGACTCACACCCTACCACACTCCACCATCGACCCACCCTACTACACTGCATCACTGACTCACACCCTACCACACTGCACCACCGACTCACACCCTACCACACTGCACCACCGACTCACCCTACCACACTGCACCACCGACTCACACCCTACCACACTGCATCACTGACTCACACCCTACCACACTGCACCACCGACTCACACCCTACCACACTGCACCACCGACTCACCCGACCACACTGCACCACCGACTCACACCCTACCACACTGCACCACCGACTCACCCTACTACATTGCATCACTGACTCACACCCTACCACACTGCACCACCGACGCACACTCTACCACACTGCACCACCGACACTCACCCTACCACACTGCACCACCGACTCACACCCTACCACACTGCACCACCGACTCACCCTACCACACTGCACCACCGACACTCACCCTACCACACTGCACCATCTACTCACACCCTACCACACTGCACCACCAACTCACACCCTACCACACTGCACCACCGACTCACACCCTACCACACTGCACCACCGACACTCACCCTACCACACTGCACCACCGACTCACACCCTACCACACTGCACCACCGACTCACCCTACCACACTGCACCACCGACACTCACCCTACCACACTGCACCACCGACTCACACCCTACCACACTGCACCACCGACTCACACCCTACCACACTGCACCACCGACTCACACCCTACCACACTGCACCACCGACTCACACCCTACCACACTGCACCACCGACACTCACCCTACCACACTGCACCACCGACTCACCCTACCACACTGCATCACCGACTCACACCCTACCACACTGCACCACCGACACTCACCCTACCACACTGCACCGTCAGCTCACACCCTACCACACTGCACCACCGACTCACACCCTACCACACTGCACCACCGACACTCACCCTACCACACTGCACCATCTACTCACACCCTACCACACTGCACCACTGACTCACACCCTACCACACTGCATCACCGACTCACACCCTACCACACTGCACCACCGACTCACCCTACCACACTGCACCACCGACTCACACCCTACCACACTGCACCACCGACTCACACCCTACCACACTGCATCACCGACTCACACCCTACCACACTGCACCACCGACTCACACCCTACCACACTGCACCATCTACTCACACCCTACCACACTGCACCACCGACTCAACCTACCACACTGCACCACCGACTCACACCCTACCACACTGCACCACCGACTCACACCCTACCACACTGCACCACCGACTCACACCCTACCACACTGCACCACCGACTCACACCCTACCACACTGCACCACCGACTCACACCCTACCACACTGCACCACCGACTCACACCCTACCACACTGCACCACCGACACTCACCCTACCACACTGCACCATCTACTCACACCCTACCACACTGCACCACCGACTCACCCTACCACACTGCATCACCGACTCACACCCTACCACACTGCACCACCGACACTCACCCTACCACACTGCACCATCTACTCACACCTTACCACACTGCACCACCGACTCACACCCTACCACACTGCACCACCGACACTCACCCTACCACACTGCACCATCCACTCACACGCTACCACACTGCACCACCGACTCACACCCTACAACACTGCACCACCGACTCACCCTACCACACTGCACCACCGACTCACACCCTAATACACTGCACCACCGACACTCACCCTACCACACTGCACCATCTACTCACACCCTACCACAATGCATCACCGACTCACACCCTACCACACTCCACCATCGACTCACCCTACCACACTGCACCACCAGCTCACACCCTACCACACTCCACCATCGACTCACCCTACCACACTGCACCACCGACTCACACCCTACCACACTGCATCACCGACTCACACCCTACCACACTCCACCATCGACTCACCCTACCACACTGCACCACCAGCTCACACCCTACCACACTCCACCATCGACCCACCCTACTACACTGCATCACTGACTCACACCCTACCACACTCCACCATCGACTCACCCTACCACACTGCACCACCGACTCACACCCTACCACACTGCACCATCGACTCACCCTGCTACACTGCATCACTGACTCACACCCTACCACACTCCACCATCGACTCACCCTACCACACTGCACCACCGACTCACACCCTACCACACTCCACCATCGACTCACACCCTACCACACTGCACCATCGACTCACACCCTACCACACTCCACCATCGACTCACCCTACCACACTGCACCACCGACTCACACCCTACCACACTGCACCACCGACTCACACCCTACCACACTGCACCACCGACTCACACCCTACCACACTGCACCACCGACACTCACCCTACCACACTGCACCACCGACTCACACCCTACCACACTGCACCACCGACTCACACCCTACCACACTCCACCATCGACTCACACCCTACCACACTGCACCACCGACTCACACCCTATCACACTGCACCACCGACTCACACCCTACCACACTCCACCATCGACTCACCCTACCACACTGCACCACCGACTCACACCCTACCACACTCCACCATCGACTCACCCTACCACACTGCACCACCGACTCACACCCTACCACACTGCACCACCGACTCACACCATACCACACTGCACCACCGACTCACACCCTACCACACTGCACCACCGACTCACACCCTACCACACTGCACCGCCGACTCACACCCTACCACACTGCACCGCCGACTCACACCCTACCACACTGCACCACCGACTCACACCCTACCACACTGCACCGCCGACTCACACCCTACCACACTGCACCACCGACTCACACCCTACCACACTGCACCACCGACACTCACCCTACCACACTGCACCATCTACTCACACCCTACCACACTGCACCACTGACTCACACCCTACCACACTGCATCACCGACTCACACCCTACCACACTGCACCACCGACTCACACCCTACCACACTGCACCACCGACTCACCCTACCACACTGCACCACCGACTCACACCCAACCACACTGCACCACCGACTCACACCCTACCACACTGCATCACCGACTCACACCCTACCACACTGCACCACCGACACTCACCCTACCACACTGCACCATCTACCCACACCCTACCACACTGCACCACTGACTCACACCCTACCACACTGCATCACCGACTCACACCCTACCACACTGCACCACCGACACTCACCCTACCACACTGCACCATCTACTCACACCCTACCACACTGCACCACTGACTCACACCCTACCACACTGCATCACCGACTCACACCCTACCACACTGCACCACCGACTCACACCCTACCACACTGCACCACCGACTCACCCTACCACACTGCACCACCGACTCACACCCTACCACACTGCACCACCGACTCACACCCTACCACACTGCACCACCGACTCACACCCTACCACACTGCACCACCGACTCACACCCTACCACACTGCACCACCGACACTCACCCTACCACACTGCACCATCTACGCACACCCTACCACACTGCACCACTGACTCACACCCTACCACACTGCATCACCGACTCACACCCTACCACACTGCACCACCGACTCACACCCTACCACACTGCACCACCGACTCACCCTACCACACTGCACCACCGACTCACACCCTACCACACTGCACCGTCAGCTCACACCCTACCACACTGCACCACCGACACTCACCCTACCACACTGCACCATCTACTCACACCCTACCACACTGCAGCACCGACACTCACCCTACCACACTGCACCACCGACTCACACCCTACCACACTGCACCACTGACTCACACCCGACCACACTGCATCACCGACTCACACCCTACCACACTGCACCACCGACTCACACCCGACCACACTGCACCACCGACTCACCCTACCACACTGCACCACCGACTCACACCCTACCACACTGCACCACCGACTCACCCTACCACACTGCACCATCTACTCACACCCTACCACACTGCACCACCGACTCACACCCTACCACACTGCACCACCGACTCACACCCTACCACACTGCACCATCGACTCACCCTACCACACTGCACCGCCGACTCACACCCTACCACACTGCACCACCGACTCACATCCTACCACACTGCACCACCGACTCACCCTACCACACTGCACCACCGACTCACACCCTACCACACTGCACCATCTACTCACACCCTACCACACTGCACCACCGACTCACCCTACCACACTGCACCACCGACTCACACCCTACCACACTGCACCACCTACTCACACCCTACCACACTGCACCACCGACTCACACCCTACCACACTGCACCACCGACTCACACCCTACCACACTGCACCACCGACTCACACCCTACCACACTGCACCACCGACTCACACCCTACCACACTGCACCACCGACACTCACCCTACCACACTGCACCATCTACTCACACCCTACCACACTGCACCACCGACTCACCCTACCACACTGCATCACCGACTCACACCCTACCACACTGCACCACCGACACTCACCCTACCACACTGCACCATCTACTCACACCTTACCACACTGCACCACCGACTCACACCCTACCACACTTCACCACCGACTCACACCCTACCACACTGCACCACCGACTCACACCCTACCACACTGCACCACCGACTCACACCCTACCACACTGCACCACCGACTCACACCCTACCACACTGCACCACCGACACTCACCCTACCACACTGCACCATCTACTCACACCCTACCACACTGCACCACTGACTCACACCCTACCACACTGCATCACCGACTCACACCCTACCACACTGCACCACCGATTCACACCCTACCACACTGCACCACCGACTCACCCTACCACACTGCACCACCGACTCACACCCTACCACACTGCACCACCGACTCACACCCTACCACACTGCACCACCGACTCACCCTACCACACTGCACCACCGACTCACACCCTACCACACTGCACCGTCAGCTCACACCCTACCACACTGCACCACCGACACTCACCCTACCACACTGCACCACCGACTCACACCCTACCACACTGCACCACTGACTCACACCCGACCACACTGCATCACCGACTCACACCCTACCACACTGCACCACCGACTCACACCCGACCACACTGCACCACCGACTCACCCTACCACACTGCACCACCGACACTCACCCTACCAAACTGCACCATCTACTCACACACTACCACACTGCACCACCGACTCACACCCTACCACACTGCACCACCGACTCACACCCTACCACACTGCACCATCGACTCACACCCTACCACACTGCACCACCGACTCACACCCTACCACACTGCACCACCGACTCACACCCTACCACACTGCACCACCGACTCACACCCTACCACACTGCACCATCGACTCACCCTACCACACTGCACCGCCGACTCACACCCTACCACACTGCACCACCGACTCACACCCTACCACACTGCACCACCGACTCACCCTACCACACTGCACCACCGACTCACACCCTACCACACTGCACCACCGACTCACACCCTACCACACTGCACCATCTACTCACACCCTAACACACTGCACCACTGACTCACACCCTACCACACTGCACCACCGACTCACACCCTACCACACTGCACCACCGACTCACACCCTACCACACTGCATCACCGACTCACACCCTACCACACTGCACCACCGACTCACACCCTACCACACTGCACCACCGACTCACACCCTACCACACTGCACCACCGACTCACACCCTACCACACTGCACCACCGACTCACACCCTACCACACTGCACCACCGACACTCACCCTACCACACTGCACCATCTACTCACACCCTACCACACTGCACCACCGACTCACCCTACCACACTGCATCACCAACTCACACCCTACCACACTGCACCACCGACACTCACCCTACCACACTGCACCATCTACTCACACCTTACCACACTGCACCACCGACTCACACCCTACCACACTTCACCACCGACTCACACCCTACCACACTGCACCACCGACTCACACCCTACCACACTGCACCACCGACTCACACCCTACCACACTGCACCACCGACTCACACCCTACCACACTGCACCACCGACTCACACCCTACCACACTGCACCACCGACACTCACCCTACCACACTGCACCATCTACTCACACCCTACCACACTGCACCACTGACTCACACCCTACCACACTGCATCACCGACTCACACCCTACCACACTGCACCACCGATTCACACCCTACCACACTGCACCACCGACTCACCCTACCACACTGCACCACCGACTCACACCCTACCACACTGCACCGTCAGCTCACACCCTACCATACTGCACCACCGACACTCACCCTACCACACTGCACCATCTACTCACACCCTATCACACTGCACCACTGACTCACACCCTACCACACTGCACCACCGACTCACACCCTACCACACTGCACCACCGACACTCACCCTACCACACTGCACCACCGACTCACACCCTACCACACTGCACCACTGACTCACACCCTACCACACTGCATCACCGACTCACACCCTACTACACTGCACCACGGACTCACACCCTACCACACTGCACCACCGACTCACCCTACCACACTGCACCACCGACTCACACCCTACCACACTGCACCACCGACTCACACCCTACCACACTGCACCACCGACTCACACCCTACCACACTGCACCATCGACTCACCCTACCACACTGCACCGCCAACTCACACCCTACCACACTGCACCACCGACTCACACCCTACCACACTGCACCACCGACTCACCCTACCACACTGCACCACCGACTCACACCCTACCACACTGCACCACCGACATTCACCCTACCACACTGCACCATCTACTCACACCCTACCACACTGCACCACCGACTCACCCTACCACACTGCACCACCGACTCACACCCTACCACACTGCACCATCTACTCACACCCTACCACACTGCACCACCGACTCACCCTACCACACTGCACCACCGACTCACACCCTACCACACTGCACCACCGACTCACACCCTACCACACTGCACCACCGACTCACACCCTACCACACTGCACCACCGACTCACACCCTACCACACTGCACCACCGACTCACACCCTACCACACTGCACCACCGACTCACACCCTACCACACTGCACCACCGACACTCACCCTACCACACTGCACCATCTACTCACACCCTACCACACTGCACCACCGACTCACCCTACCACACTGCATCACCGACTCACACCCTACCACACTGCACCACCGACACTCACCCTACCACACTGCACCATCTACTCACACCTTACCACACTGCACCACCGACTCACACCCTACCACACTGCACCACCGACACTCACCCTACCACACTGCACCATCCACTCACACCCTACCACACTGCACCACCGACTCACACCCTACAACACTGCACCACCGACTCACCCTACCACACTGCATCACCGACTCACACCCTACCACACTGCACCACCGACACTCACCCTACCACACTGCACCATCTACTCACACCTTACCACACTGCACCACCGACTCACACCCTACCACACTGCACCACCGACACTCACCCTACCACACTGCACCATCCACTCACACCCTACCACACTGCACCACCGACTCACACCCTACCACACTGCACCACCGACTCACACCCTACCACACTGCACCACCGACTCACACCCTACCACACTGCACCACCGACTCACACCCTACCACACTGCACCGCCGACTCACACCCTACCACACTGCACCACCGACTCACACCCTACCACACTGCACCACCGACACTCACCCTACCACACTGCACCATCTACTCACACCTTACCACACTGCACCACCGACACTCACCCTACCACACTGCACCATCTACTCACACCCTACCACACTGCACCACCGACACTCACCCTACCACACTGCACCATCTACTCACACCCTACCACACTGCACCACCGACACTCACCCTACCACACTGCACCATCTACTCACACCCTACCACACTGCACCACCGACTCACACCCTACCACACTGCACCACCGACTCACACCCTACCACACTGCACCACCGACACTCACCCTACCACACTGCACCATCTACTCACACCTTACCACACTGCACCACCGACTCACACCCTACCACACTTCACCACCGACTCACACCCTACCACACTGCACCACCGACTCACACCCTACCACACTGCACCACCGACTCACACCCTACCACACTGCACCACTGACTCACACCCTACCACACTGCATCACCGACTCACACCCTACCACACTGCACCACGGACTCACACCCTACCACACTGCACCACCGACTCACCCTACCACACTGCACCACCGACTCACACCCTACCACACTGCACCACCGACTCACACCCTACCACACTGCACCACCGACTCACACCCTACCACACTGCACCATCGAGTCACCCTACCACACTGCACCGCCAACTCACACCCTACCACACTGCACCACCGACTCACACCCTACCACACTGCACCACCGACTCACCCTACCACACTGCACCACCGACTCACACCCTACCACACTGCACCACCGACATTCACCCTACCACACTGCACCATCTACTCACACCCTACCACACTGCACCACCGACTCACCCTACCACACTGCACCACCGACTCACACCCTACCACACTGCACCATCTACTCACACCCTACCACACTGCACCACCGACTCACCCTACCACACTGCACCACCTACTCACACCCTACCACACTGCACCACCGACTCACACCCTACCACACTGCACCACCGACTCACACCCTACCACACTGCACCACCGACTCACACCCTACCACACTGCACCACCGACTCACACCCTACCACACTGCACCACCGACTCACACCCTACCACACTGCACCACCGACACTCACCCTACCACACTGCACCATCTACTCACACCCTACCACACTGCACCACCGACTCACCCTACCACACTGCATCACCGACTCACACCCTACCACACTGCACCACCGACACTCACCCTACCACACTGCACCATCTACTCACACCTTACCACACTGCACCACCGACTCACACCCTACCACACTGCACCACCGACACTCACCCTACCACACTGCACCATCCACTCACACCCTACCACACTGCACCACCGACTCACACCCTACAACACTGCACCACCGACTCACCCTACCACACTGCACCACCGACTCACACCCTACCACACTGCACCACCGACTCACACCCTACCACACTGCACCACCGACTCACACCCTACCACACTGCACCGCCGACTCACACCCTACCACACTGCACCACCGACTCACACCCTACCACACTGCACCACTGACTCACCCTACCACACTGCACCGCCGACTCACACCCTACCACACTGCACCACCGACTCACACCCTACCACACTGCACCACCGACTCACCCTACCACACTGCACCACCGACTCACACCCTACCACACTGCACCACCGACTCACACCCTACCACACTGCACCACCGACTCACACCCTACCACACTGCACCACCGACTCACACCCTACCACACTGCACCACCGACTCACACCCTACCACACTCCACCATCGACTCACCCTACCACACTGCACCACCGACTCACACCCTACCACACTGCACCACCGACTCACACCCTACCACACTGCATCACCGACTCACACCCTACCACACTCCACCATCGACTCACCCTACCACACTGCACCACCAGCTCACACCCTACCACACTCCACCATCGACTCACCCTACCACACTGCACCACCGACTCACACCCTACCACACTCCACCATCGATCCACCCTACTACACTGCATCACTGACTCACACCCTACCACACTCCACCATCGACTCACCCTACCACACTGCACCACCGACTCACACCCTACCACACTGCACCATCGACTCACCCTGCTACACTGCATCACTGACTCACACCCTACCACACTCCACCATCGACTCACCCTACCACACTGCACCACCGACTCACACCCTACCACACTGCACCATCGACTCACCCTACCACACTGCACCACCGACTCACACCCTACCACACTCCACCATCGACTCACCCTACCACACTGCACCACCGACTCACACCCTACCACACTGCACCATCGACTCACACCCTACCACACTCCACCATCGACTCACCCTACCACACTGCACCACCGACTCACACCCTACCACACTGCACCACCGACTCACACCCTACCACACTGCACCACCGACTCACACCCTACCACACTGCACCACCGACACTCACCCTACCACACTGCACCACCGACTCACACCCTACCACACTGCACCACCGACTCACACCCTACCACACTCCACCATCGACTCACACCCTACCACACTGCACCACCGACTCACACCCTATCACACTGCACCACCGACTCACACCCTACCACACTCCACCATCGACTCACCCTACCACACTGCACCACCGACTCACACCCTACCACACTCCACCATCGACTCACCCTACCACACTGCACCACCGACTCACACCCTACCGCACTGCACCACCGACTCACACCATACCACACTGCACCACCGACTCACACCCTACCACACTGCACCACCGACTCACACCCTACCACACTGCACCGCCGACTCACACCCTACCACACTGCACCGCCGACTCACACCCTACCACACTGCACCGCCGACTCACACCCTACCACACTGCACCGCCGACTCACACCCTACCACACTGCACCACCGACTCACACCCTACCACACTGCACCACCGACACTCACCCTACCACACTGCACCATCTACTCACACCCTACCACACTGCACCACTGACTCACACCCTACCACACTGCATCACCGACTCACACCCTACCACACTGCACCACCGACTCACACCCTACCACACTGCACCACCGACTCACCCTACCACACTGCACCACCGACTCACACCCAACCACACTGCACCACCGACTCACACCCTACCACACTGCATCACCGACTCACACCCTACCACACTGCACCACCGACTCACACCCTACCACACTGCACCACCGACACTCACCCTACCACACTGCACCATCTACCCACACCCTACCACACTGCACCACTGACTCACACCCTACCACACTGCATCACCGACTCACACCCTACCACACTGCACCACCGACACTCACCCTACCACACTGCACCATCTACTCACACCCTACCACACTGCACCACTGACTCACACCCTACCACACTGCATCACCGACTCACACCCTACCACAATGCACCACCGACTCACACCCTACCACACTGCACCACCGACTCCCCCTACCACACTGCACCACCGACTCACACCCTACCACACTGCACCACCGACTCACACCCTACCACACTGCACCACCGACTCACACCCTACCACACTGCACCACCGACTCACACCCTACCACACTGCACCACCGACTCACACCCTACCACACTGCACCACCGACTCACACCCTACCACACTCCACCATCGACTCACCCTACCACACTGCACCACCGACTCACACCCTACCACACTGCACCACCGACTCACACCCTACCACACTGCATCACCGACTCACACCCTACCACACTCCACCATCGACTCACCCTACCACACTGCACCACCAGCTCACACCCTACCACACTCCACCATCGACTCACCCTACCACACTGCACCACCGACTCACACCCTACCACACTCCACCATCGATCCACCCTACTACACTGCATCACTGACTCACACCCTACCACACTCCACCATCGACTCACCCTACCACACTGCACCACCGACTCACACCCTACCACACTGCACCATCGACTCACCCTGCTACACTGCATCACTGACTCACACCCTACCACACTCCACCATCGACTCACCCTACCACACTGCACCACCGACTCACACCCTACCACACTGCACCATCGACTCACCCTACCACACTGCACCACCGACTCACACCCTACCACACTCCACCATCGACTCACCCTACCACACTGCACCACCGACTCACACCCTACCACACTGCACCATCGACTCACACCCTACCACACTCCACCATCGACTCACCCTACAACACTGCACCACCGACTCACACCCTACCACACTGCACCACCGACTCACACCCTACCACACTGCACCACCGACTCACACCCTACCACACTGCACCACCGACACTCACCCTACCACACTGCACCACCGACTCACACCCTACCACACTGCACCACCGACTCACACCCTACCACACTCCACCATCGACTCACACCCTACCACACTGCACCACCGACTCACACCCTATCACACTGCACCACCGACTCACACCCTACCACACTCCACCATCGACTCACCCTACCACACTGCACCACCGACTCACACCCTACCACACTCCACCATCGACTCACCCTACCACACTGCACCACCGACTCACACCCTACCGCACTGCACCACCGACTCACACCATACCACACTGCACCACCGACTCACACCCTACCACACTGCACCACCGACTCACACCCTACCACACTGCACCGCCGACTCACACCCTACCACACTGCACCGCCGACTCACACCCTACCACACTGCACCGCCGACTCACACCCTACCACACTGCACCGCCGACTCACACCCTACCACACTGCACCACCGACTCACACCCTACCACACTGCACCACCGACACTCACCCTACCACACTGCACCATCTACTCACACCCTACCACACTGCACCACTGACTCACACCCTACCACACTGCATCACCGACTCACACCCTACCACACTGCACCACCGACTCACACCCTACCACACTGCACCACCGACTCACCCTACCACACTGCACCACCGACTCACACCCAACCACACTGCACCACCGACTCACACCCTACCACACTGCATCACCGACTCACACCCTACCACACTGCACCACCGACTCACACCCTACCACACTGCACCACCGACACTCACCCTACCACACTGCACCATCTACCCACACCCTACCACACTGCACCACTGACTCACACCCTACCACACTGCATCACCGACTCACACCCTACCACACTGCACCACCGACACTCACCCTACCACACTGCACCATCTACTCACACCCTACCACACTGCACCACTGACTCACACCCTACCACACTGCATCACCGACTCACACCCTACCACAATGCACCACCGACTCACACCCTACCACACTGCACCACCGACTCCCCCTACCACACTGCACCACCGACTCACACCCTACCACACTGCACCACCGACTCACACCCTACCACACTGCACCACCGACTCACACCCTACCACACTGCACCACCGACTCACACCCTACCACACTGCACCACCGACACTCACCCTACCACACTGCACCATCTACTCACACCCTACCACACTGCACCACTGACTCACACCCTACCACACTGCATCACCGACTCACACCCTACCACACTGCACCACCGACTCACACCCTACCACACTGCACCACCGACTCACCCTACCACACTGCACCACCGACTCACACCCTACCACACTGCACCGTCAGCTCACACCCTACCACACTGCACCACCGACACTCACCCTACCACACTGCACCATCTACTCACACCCTACCACACTGCAGCACCGACACTCACCCTACCACACTGCACCACCGACTCACACCCTAACACACTGCACCACTGACTCACACCCGACCACACTGCATCACCGACTCACACCCTACCACACTGCACCACCGACTCACACCCGACCACACTGCACCACCGACTCACCCTACCACACTGCACCACCGACTCACACCCTACCACACTGCACCACCGACTCACACCCTACCACACTGCACCATCGACTCACCCTACCACACTGCACCGCCGACTCACACCCTACCACACTGCACCACCGACTCACACCCTACCACACTGCACCACCAACTCACCCTACCACACTGCACCACCGACTCACACCCTACCACACTGCACCACCGACTCACACCCTACCACACTGCACCACCAACTCACCCTACCACACTGCACCATCTACTCACACCCTACCACACTGCACCACCGACTCACCCTACCACACTGCACCACCGACTCACACCCTACCACACTGCACCACCGACTCACACCCTACCACACTGCACCACCGACTCACACCCTACCACACTGCACCACCGACTCACACCCTACCACACTGCACCACCGACTCACACCCTACCACACTGCACCACCGACTCACACCCTACCACACTGCACCACCGACTCACACCCTACCACACTGCACCACCGACACTCACCCTACCACACTGCACCACCGACTCACACCCTACCACACTCCACCATCTACTCACACCCTACCACACTGCACCACCGACTCACCCTACCACACTGCATCACCAACTCACACCCTACCACACTGCACCACCGACACTCATCCTACCACACTGCACCATCTACTCACACCTTACCACACTGCACCACCGACTCACACCCTACCACACTGCACCACCGACACTCACCCTACCACACTGCACCATCCACTCACACCCTACCACACTGCACCACCGACTCACACCCTACCACACTGCACCACCGACTCACCCTACCACACTGCACCACCGACTCACACCCTACCACACTGCACCACCGACTCACACCCTACCACACTGCACCGCCGACTCACACCCTACCACACTGCACCGCCGACTCACACCCTACCACACTGCACCATCGACTCACCCTACCACACTGCACCGCCGACTCACACCCTACCACACTGCACCACCGACTCACACCCTACCACACTGCACCACCGACTCACCCTACCACACTGCACCACCGACTCACACCATACCACACTGCACCACCGACTCACACCCTACCACACTGCACCACCGACTCGCACCCTACCACACTGCACCACCGACTCACACCCTACCACACTGCACCACCGACTCACACCCTACCACACTCCACCATCGACTCACCCTACCACACTGCACCACCGACTCACACCCGACCACACTGCATCACCGACTCACACCCTACCACACTCCACCATCGACTCACCCTACCACTCTGCACCACCGACTCACACCCGACCACACTGCATCACCGACTCACACCCTACCACACTCCACCATCGACTCACCCTACCACACTGCACCACCAACTCACACCCTACCACACTCCACCATCGACTCACCCTACCACACTGCACCACCGACTCACACCCTACCACACTCCACCATCGACCCACCCTACTACACTGCATCACTGACTCACACCCTACCACACTGCACCACCGACTCACACCCTACCACACTGCACCACCGACTCACCCTACCACACTGCACCACCGACTCACACCCTACTACACTGCATCACTGACTCACACCCTACCACACTGCACCACCGACTCACACCCTACCACACTGCACCACCGACTCACCCGACCACACTGCACCACCGACTCACACCCTACCACACTGCACCACCGACTCACCCTACTACACTGCATCACTGACTCACACCCTACCACACTGCACCAGCGACGCACACCCTACCACACTGCACCACCGACACTCACCCTACCACACTGCACCACCGACTCACACCCTACCACACTGCACCACCGACTCACCCTACCACACTGCACCACTGACACTCACCCTACCACACTGCACCATCTACTCACACCCTACCACACTGCACCACCAACTCACACCCTACCACACTGCACCACCGACTCACACCCTACCACACTGCACCACCGACTCACCCTACCACACTGCACCACTGACACTCACCCTACCACACTGCACCATCTACTCACACCCTACCACACTGCACCACCGACACTCACCCTACCACACTGCACCACCGACTCACACCCTACCACACTGCACCACCGACTCACACCCTACCACACTGCACCACCGACACGCACCCTACCACACTGCACCACCGACTCACACCCTACCACACTGCACCACCGACTCACACCCTACCACACTGCACCACCGACACTCACCCTACCACACTGCACCATCTACTCACACCCTACCACACTGCATCACCGACTCACACCCTACCACACTGCACCATCTACTCACACCCTACCACACTGCACCACCGACTCACCCTACCACACTGCACCACCGACTCACACCCTACCACACTGCACCACCGACTCACACCCTACCACACTGCACCACCGACACTCACCCTACCACACTGCACCATCTACTCACACCCTACCACACTGCACCACCGACTCACCCTACCACACTGCACCACCGACACTCACCCTACCACACTGCACCATCTACTCACACCCTACCACACTGCACCATCAACTCACACCCTACCACACTGCACCACCGACTCACACCCTACCACACTGCACCACCGACACTCACCCTACCACACTGCACCACCGACTCACACCCTACCACACTGCATCACCGACTCACACCCTACCACACTGCATCACCGACTCACACCCTACCACACTGCACCACCGACACTCACCCTACCACACTGCACCACCGACTCACACCCTACCACACTGCACCACCGACACTCACCCTACCACACTGCACCACCGACTCACCCTACCACACTGCACCATCGACTCACCCTACCACACTGCACCACCGACTCACACCCTACCACACTGCACCACTGACTCACACCCTACCACACTGCATCACCGACTCACACCCTACCACACTGCACCACCGACTCACACCCTACCACACTGCACCACCGACACTCACCCTACCACACTGCACCACCGACTCACACCCTACCACACTGCACCACCGACACTCACCCTACCACACTGCACCACCGACTCACACCCTACCACACTGCACCACCGACACTCACCCTACCACACTGCACCACCGACTCACCCTACCACACTGCACCACCGACTCACACCCTACCACACTGCACCACCGACTCACACCCTACCACACTGCACCACCGACTCACACCCTACCACACTGCACCACCGACACTCACCCTACCACACTGCACCATCTACTCACACCCTACCACACTGCACCACTGACTCACACCCTACGACACTGCATCACCGACTCACACCCTACCACACTGCACCACCGACACTCACCCTACCACACTGCACCATCTACTCACACCCTACCACACTGCACCACTGACTCACACCCTACCACACTGCATCACCGACTCACACCCTACCACACTGCACCACCGACTCACACCCTACCACACTGCACCACCGACTCACCCTACCACACTGCACCACCGACTCACACCCTACCACACTGCACCACCGACTCACACCCTACCACACTGCACCACCGACACTCACCCTACCACACTGCACCACCGACTCACCCTACCACACTGCACCACCGACTCACACCCTACCACACTGCACCACCGACTCACACCCTACCACACTGCACCACCGACTCACCCTACCACACTGCACCACCGACTCACACCCTACCACACTGCACCACCGACTCACACCCTACCACACTGCACCACCGACTCACACCCTACCACACTGCACCACCGACTCACACCCTACCACACTGCACCACCGACACTCACCCTACCACACTGCACCATCTACTCACACCCTACCACACTGCACCACTGACTCACACCCTACCACACTGCATCACCGACTCACACCCTACCACACTGCACCACCGATTCACACCCTACCACACTGCACCACCGACTCACCCTACCACACTGCACCACCGACTCACACCCTACCACACTGCACCGTCAGCTCACACCCTACCATACTGCACCACCGACACTCACCCTACCACACTGCACCATCTACTCACACCCTACCACACTGCACCACTGACTCACACCCTACCACACTGCACCACCGACTCACACCCTACCACACTGCACCACCGACACTCACCCTACCACACTGCACCACCGACTCACACCCTACCACACTGCACCACTGACTCACACCCTACCACACTGCATCACCGACTCACACCCTACCACACTGCACCATGGACTCACACCCTACCACACTGCACCACCGACTCACCCTACCACACTGCACCACCGACTCACACCCTACCACACTGCACCACCGACATTCACCCTACCACACTGCACCATCTACTCACACCCTACCACACTGCACCACCGACTCACCCTACCACACTGCACCACCGACTCACACCCTACCACACTGCACCATCTACTCACACCCTACCACACTGCACCACCGACTCACCCTACCACACTGCACCACCGACTCACACCCTACCACACTGCACCACCGACTCACACCCTACCACACTGCACCACCGACTCACCCTACCACACTGCACCACCGACTCACACCCTACCACACTGCACCACCGACTCACACCCTACCACACTGCACCACCGACACTCACCCTACCACACTGCACCATCTACTCACACCCTACCACACTGCACCACCGACTCACCCTACCACACTGCATCACCGACTCACACCCTACCACACTGCACCACCGACACTCACCCTACCACACTGCACCATCTACTCACACCTTACCACACTGCACCACCGACTCACACCCTACCACACTGCACCACCGACACTCACACTACCACACTGCACCATCCACTCACACCCTACCACACTGCACCACCGACTCACACCCTACCACACTGCACCACCGACTCACCCTACCACACTGCACCACCGACTCACACCCTACCACACTGCACCACCGACTCACACCCTACCACACTGCAACACCGACTCACACCCTACCACACTGCACCGCCGACTCACACCCTACCACACTGCACCGCCGACTCACACCCTACCACACTGCACCATCGACTCACCCTACCACACTGCACCGCCGACTCACACCCTACCACACTGCACCTCCGACTCACACCCTACCACACTGCACCACCGACTCACCCTACCACACTGCACCACCGACTCACACCATACCACACTGCACCACCGACTCACACCCTACCACACTGCACCACCGACTCACACCCTACCACACTGCACCACCGACTCACACCCTACCACACTGCACCACCGACTCACACCCTACCACACTGCACCACCGACTCACACCCTACCACACTGCACCACCGACTCACACCCTACCACACTGCACCACCGACTCACACCCTACCACACTGCACCACCGACTCACACCCTACCACACTGCACCACCGACTCACACCCTACCACACTGCACCACCGACTCACACCCTACCACACTGCACCACCGACTCACACCCTACCACACTGCACCACCGACACTCACCCTACCACACTGCACCACCGACTCACCCTACCACACTGCATCACCGACTCACACCCTACCACACTGCACCACCGACACTCACCCTACCACACTGCACCATCTACTCACACCTTACCACACTGCACCACCGACTCACACCCTACCACACTGCACCACCGACACTCACCCTACCAAACTGCACCATCCACTCACACCTTACCACACTGCACCACCGACTCACACCCTACCACACTGCACCACCGACACTCACCCTACCACACTGCACCATCTACTCACACCTTACCACACTGCACCACCGACTCACACCCTACCACACTGCACCACCGACTCACACCCTACCACACTGCACCACCGACTCACACCCTACCACACTGCACCGCCGACTCACACCCTACCACACTGCACCACCGACTCACACCCTACCACACTGCACCATCGACTCACCCTACCACACTGCACCGCCGACTCACACCCTACCACACTGCACCACCGACTCACACCCTACCACACTGCACCACCGAATCACCCTACCACACTGCACCACCGACTCACACCCTACCACACTGCACCACCGACTCACACCCTACCACACTGCACCACCGACTCACACCCTACCACACTGCACCACCGACTCACACCCAACCACACTGCACCACCGACTCACACCCTACCACACTCCACCATCGACTCACACCCTACCACACTGCACCACCGACTCACACCCTACCACACTGCACCACCGACTCACACCCTACCACACTGCACCACCGACTCACACCCTACCACACTGCACCACCGACTCACACCCTACCACACTGCATCACCGACTCACACCCTACCACACTCCACCATCGACTCACCCTACCACACTGCACCACCAGCTCACACCCTACCACACTCCACCATCGACTCACCCTACCACACTGCACCACCGACTCACACCCTACCACACTCCACCATCGACCCACCCTACTACACTGCATCACTGACTCACACCCTACCACACTCCACCATCGACTCACCCTACCACACTGCACCACCGACTCACACCCTACCACACTCCACCATCGACTCACACCCTACCACACTGCACCACCGACTCACCCTACCACACTGCACCACCGACTCACACCCTACCACACTGCACCATCGACTCACACCCTACCACACTCCACCATCGACTCACCCTACCACACTGCACCACCGACTCACACCCTACCACACTGCACCACCGACTCACACCCTACCACACTGCACCACCGACTCACACCCTACCACACTGCACCGCCGACTCACACCCTACCACACTGCACCACCGACACTCACCCTACCACACTGCACCACCGACTCACACCCTACCACACTGCACCACCGACTCACACCCTACCACACTGCACCGCCGACTCACACCCTACCACACTCCACCATCGACTCACACCCTACCACACTGCACCACCGACTCACACCCTATCACACTGCACCACCGACTCACACCCTACCACACTCCACCATCGACTCACCCTACCACACTGCACCACCGACTCACACCCTACCACACTCCACCATCGACTCACCCTACCACACTGCACCACCGACTCACACCCTACCGCACTGCACCACCGACTCACACCATTCCACACTGCACCACCGACTCACACCCTACCACACTGCACCACCGACTCACACCCTACCACACTGCACCGCCGACTCACACCCTACCACACTGCACCGCCGACTCACACCCTACCACACTGCACCACCGACTCACACCCTACCACACTGCACCACCGACTCACACCCTACCACACTGCACCACCGACTCACACCCTACCACACTGCACCACCGACACTCACCCTACCACACTGCACCATCTACTCACACCCTACCACACTGCACCACTGACTCACACCCTACCACACTGCATCACCGACTCACACCCTACCACACTGCACCACCGACTCACACCCTACCACACTGCACCACCGACTCACCCTACCACACTGCACCACCGACTCACACCCAACCACACTGCACCACCGACTCACACCCTACCACACTGCATCACCGACTCACACCCTACCACACTGCACCACCGACTCACACCCTACCACACTGCACCACCGACACTCACCCTACCACACTGCACCATCTACCCACACCCTACCACACTGCACCACTGACTCACACCCTACCACACTGCATCACCGACTCACACCCTACCACACTCCACCATCGACTCACACCCTACCACACTGCACCACCGACTCACCCTACCACACTGCACCACCGACTCACACCCTACCACACTGCACCACCGACTCACACCCTACCACACTGCATCACCGACTCACACCCTACCACACTCCACCATCGACTCACCCTACCACACTGCACCACCAGCTCACACCCTACCACACTCCACCATCGACTCACCCTACCACACTGCACCACCGACTCACACCCTACCACACTCCACCATCGACCCACCCTACTACACTGCATCACTGACTCACACCCTACCACACTCCACCATCGACTCACCCTACCACACTGCACCACCGACTCACACCCTACCACACTGCACCATCGACTCACCCTGCTACACTGCATCACTGACTCACACCCTACCACACTCCACCATCGACTCACCCTACCACACTGCACCACCGACTCACACCCTACCACACTCCACCATCGACTCACACCCTACCACACTGCACCACCGACTCACCCTACCACACTGCACCACCGACTCACACCCTACCACACTGCACCATCGACTCACACCCTACCACACTCCACCATCGACTCACCCTACCACACTGCACCACCGACTCACACCCTACCACACTGCACCACCGACTCACACCCTACCACACTGCACCACCGACTCACACCCTACCACACTGCACCGCCGACTCACACCCTACCACACTGCACCACCGACACTCACCCTACCACACTGCACCACCGACTCACACCCTACCACACTGCACCTCCGACTCACACCCTACCACACTGCACCACCGACACTCACCCTACCACACTGCACCACCGACTCACACCCTACCACACTGCACCACCGACTCACACCCTACCACACTGCACCACCGACTCACACCCTACCACACTCCACCATCGACTCACACCCTACCACACTGCACCACCGACTCACACCCTATCATACTGCACCACCGACTCACACCCTACCACACTCCACCATCGACTCACCCTACCACACTGCACCACCGACTCACACCCTACCACACTCCACCATCGACTCACCCTACCACATTGCACCACCGACTCACACCCTACCGCACTGCACCACCGACTCACACCATTCCACACTGCACCACCGACTCACACCCTACCACACTGCACCACCGACTCACACCCTACCACACTGCACCGCCGACTCACACCCTACCACACTGCACCGCCGACTCACACCCTACCACACTGCACCACCGACTCACACCCTACCACACTGCACCACCGACTCACACCCTACCACACTGCACCACCGACTCACACCCTACCACACTGCACCACCGACACTCACCCTACCACACTGCACCATCTACTCACACCCTACCACACTGCACCACTGACTCACACCCTACCACACTGCATCACCGACTCACACCCTACCACACTGCACCACCGACTCACACCCTACCACACTGCACCACCGACTCACCCTACCACACTGCACCACCGACTCACACCCAACCACACTGCACCACCGACTCACACCCTACCACACTGCATCACCGACTCACACCCTACCACACTGCACCACCGACTCACACCCTACCACACTGCACCACCGACACTCACCCTACCACACTGCACCATCTACCCACACCCTACCACACTGCACCACTGACTCACACCCTACCACACTGCATCACCGACTCACACCCTACCACACTGCACCACCGACACTCACCCTACCACACTGCACCATCTACTCACACCCTACCACACTGCACCACTGACTCACACCCTACCACACTGCATCACCGACTCACACCCTACCACACTGCACCACCGACTCACACCCTACCACACTGCACCACCGACTCACCCTACCACACTGCACCACCGACTCACACCCTACCACACTGCACCACCGACTCACACCCTACCACACTGCACCACCGACTCACACCCTACCACAATGCACCACCGACTCACACCCTACCACACTGCACCACCGACACTCACCCTACCACACTGCACCATCTACTCACACCCTACCACACTGCACCACTGACTCACACCCTACCACACTGCATCACCGACTCACACCCTACCACACTGCACCACCGACTCACACCCTACCACACTGCACCACCGACTCACCCTACCACACTGCACCACCGACTCACACCCTACCACACTGCACCGTCAGCTCACACCCTACCACACTGCACCACCGACACTCACCCTACCACACTGCACCATCTACTCACACCCTACCACACTGCAGCACCGACACTCACCCTACCACACTGCACCACCGACTCACACCCTACCACACTGCACCACTGACTCACACCCGACCACACTGCATCACCGACTCACACCCTACCACACTGCACCACCGACTCACACCCGACCACACTGCACCACCGACTCACCCGACCACACTGCACCACCGACTCACACCCTACCACACTGCACCACCGACTCACACCCTACCACACTGCACCACCGACTCACCCTACCACACTGCACCACCGACTCACACCCTACCACACTGCACCATCTACTCACACCCTACCACACTGCACCACCGACTCACCCTACCACACTGCACCACCGACTCACACCCTACCACACTGCACCACCGACTCACACCCTACCACACTGCACCACCGACTCACACCCTACCACACTGCACCACCGACTCACACCCTACCACACTGCACCACCGACTCACACCCTACCACACTGCACCACCGACTCACACCCTACCACACTGCACCACCGACACTCACCCGACCACACTGCACCATCTACTCACACCCTACCACACTGCACCACCGACTCACCCTACCACACTGCACCACCGACTCACACCCTACCACACTGCACCACCGACACTCACCCTACCACACTGCACCATCCACTCACACCCTACCACACTGCACCACCGACTCACACCCTACCACACTGCACCACCGACTCACCCTACCACACTGCACCACCGACTCACACCCTACCACACTGCACCACCGACTCACACCCTACCACACTGCACCACCGACTCACACCCTACCACACTGCACCGCCGACTCACACCCTACCACACTGCACCGCCGACTCACACCCTACCACACTGCACCATCGACTCACCCTACCACACTGCACCGCCGACTCACACCCTACCACACTGCACCACCGACTCACACCCTACCACACTGCACCACCGACTCACCCTACCACACTGCACCACCGACTCACACCATACCACACTGCACCACCGACTCACACCCTACCACACTGCACCACCGACTCACACCCTACCACACTGCACCACCGACTCACACCCTACCACACTCCACCATCGACTCACCCTACCACACTGCACCACCGACTCACACCCTACCACACTGCACCACCGACTCACACCCGACCACACTGCATCACCGACTCACACCCTACCACACTCCACCATCGACTCACCCTACCACACTGCACCACCAACTCACACCCTACCACACTCCACCATCGACTCACCCTACCACACTGCACCACCGACTCACACCCTACCACACTCCACCATCGACCCACCCTACTACACTGCATCACTGACTCACACCCTACCACACTGCACCACCGACTCACACCCTACCACACTGCACCACCGACTCACCCTACCACACTGCACCACCGACTCACACCCTACTACACTGCATCACTGACTCACACCCTACCACACTGCACCACCGACTCACACCCTACCACACTGCACCACCGACTCACCCGACCACACTGCACCACCGACTCACACCCTACCACACTGCACCACCGACTCACCCTACTACACTGCATCACTGACTCACACCCTACCACACTGCACCACCGACGCACACCCTACCACACTGCACCACCGACACTCACCCTACCACACTGCACCACCGACTCACACCCTACCACACTGCACCACCGACTCACCCTACCACACTGCACCACCGACACTCACCCTACCACACTGCACCATCTACTCACACCCTACCACACTGCACCACCAACTCACACCCTACCAGACTGCACCACCGACTCACACCCTACCACACTGCACCACCGACACTCACCCTACCACACTGCACCACCGACTCACACCCTACCACACTGCACCACCGACTCACCCTACCACACTGCACCACCGACACTCACCCTACCACACTGCACCACCGACTCACACCCTACCACACTGCACCACCGACTCACACCCTACCACACTGCACCACCGACTCACACCCTACCACACTGCACCACCGACTCACCCTACCACACTGCACCACCGACACTCACCCTACCACACTGCACCACCGACTCACACCCTACCACACTGCACCACCGACTCACACCCTACCACACTGCACCACCGACACTCACCCTACCACACTGCACCACCGACTCACCCTACCACACTGCACCACCGACTCACACCCTACCACACTGCACCACCGACACTCACCCTACCACACTGCACCATCTACTCACACCCTACCACACTGCACCACTGACTCACACCCTACCACACTGCATCACCGACTCACACCCTACCACACTGCACCACCGACTCACACCCTACCACACTGCACCACCGACTCACCCTACCACACTGCACCACCGACTCACACCCTACCACACTGCACCACCGACTCACACCCTACCACACTGCATCACCGACTCACACCCTACCACACTGCACCACCGACTCACACCCTACCACACTGCACCACCGACACTCACCCTACCACACTGCACCATCTACTCACACCCTACCACACTGCACCACTGACTCACACCCTACGACACTGCATCACCGACTCACACCCTACCACACTGCACCACCGACACTCACCCTACCACACTGCACCATCTACTCACACCCTACCACACTGCACCACTGACTCACACCCTACCACACTGCATCACCGACTCACACCCTACCACACTGCACCACCGACTCACACCCTACCACACTGCACCACCGACTCACCCTACCACACTGCACCACCGACTCACACCCTACCACACTGCACCACCGACTCACACCCTACCACACTGCACCACCGACTCACACCCTACCACACTGCACCACCGACACTCACCCTACCACACTGCACCATCTACTCACACCCTACCACACTGCACCGACTCACACCCTACCACACTGCATCACCGACTCACACCCTACCACACTGCACCACCGACTCACACCCTACCACACTGCACCACCGACTCACCCTACCACACTGCACCACCGACTCACACCCTACCACACTGCACCACCGACTCACACCCTACCACACTGCACCACCGACTCACACCCTACCACACTGCACCACCGACACTCACCCTACCACACTGCACCATCTACTCACACCCTACCACACTGCACCACTGACTCACACCCTACCACACTGCATCACCGACTCACACCCTACCACACTGCACCACCGATTCACACCCTACCACACTGCACCACCGACTCACCCTACCACACTGCACCACCGACTCACACCCTACCACACTGCACCGTCAGCTCACACCCTACCATACTGCACCACCGACACTCACCCTACCACACTGCACCATCTACTCACACCCTACCACACTGCACCACTGACTCACACCCTACCACACTGCACCACCGACTCACACCCTACCACACTGCACCACCGACACTCACCCTACCACACTGCACCACCGACTCACACCCTACCACACTGCACCACTGACTCACACCCTACCACACTGCATCACCGACTCACACCCTACCACACTGCACCACGGACTCACACCCTACCACACTGCACCACCGACTCACACCCTACCACACTGCACCACCGACTCACACCCTACCACACTGCACCACCGACACTCACCCTACCACACTGCACCATCTACTCACACCCTACCACACTGCACCACCGACTCACCCTACCACACTGCATCACCGACTCACACCCTACCACACTGCACCACCGACACTCACCCTACCACACTGCACCATCTACTCACACCTTACCACACTGCACCACCGACTCACACCCTACCACACTGCACCACCGACACTCACCCTACCACACTGCACCATCCACTCACACCCTACCACACTGCACCACCGACTCACACCCTACCACACTGCACCACCGACTCACCCTACCACACTGCACCACCGACTCACACCCTACCACACTGCACCACCGACTCACACCCTACCACACTGCACCGCCGACTCACACCCTACCACACTGCACCGCCGACTCACACCCTACCACACTGCACCGCCGACTCACACCCTACCACACTGCACCATCGACTCACCCTACCACACTGCACCGCCGACTCACACCCTACCACACTGCACCACCGACTCACACCCTACCACACTGCACCACCGACTCACCCTACCACACTGCACCACCGACTCACACCATACCACACTGCACCACCGACTCACACCCTACCACACTGCACCACCGACTCACACCCTACCACACTGCACCACCGACTCACACCCTACCACACTGCACCACCGACTCACACCCGACCACACTGCATCACCGACTCACACCCTACCACACTCCACCATCGACTCACCCTACCACACTGCACCACCAACTCACACCCTACCACACTCCACCATCGACTCACCCTACCACACTGCACCACCGACTCACACCCTACCACACTCCACCATCGACCCACCCTACTACACTGCATCACTGACTCACACCCTACCACACTGCACCACCGACTCACACCCTACCACACTGCACCACCGACTCACCCTACCACACTGCACCACCGACTCACACCCTACTACACTGCATCACTGACTCACACCCTACCACACTGCACCACCGACTCACCCGACCACACTGCACCACCGACTCACCCGACCACACTGCACCACCGACTCACCCGACCACACTGCACCACCGACTCACACCCTACCACACTGCACCACCGACTCACCCTACTACACTGCATCACTGACTCACACCCTACCACACTGCACCACCGACGCACACCCTACCACACTGCACCACCGACACTCACCCTACCACACTGCACCACCGACTCACACCCTACCACACTGCACCACCGACTCACCCTACCACACTGCACCACCGACACTCACCCTACCACACTGCACCATCTACTCACACCCTACCACACTGCACCACCAACTCACACCCTACCACAGTGCACCACCGACTCACACCCTACCACACTGCACCACCGACACTCACCCTACCACACTGCACCACCGACTCACACCCTACCACACTGCACCACCGACTCACCCTACCACACTGCACCACCGACACTCACCCTACCACACTGCACCACCGACTCACACCCTACCACACTGCACCACCGACTCACACCCTACCACACTGCACCTCCGACTCACACCCTACCACACTGCACCACCGACTCACACCCTACCACACTGCACCACCGACACTCACCCTACCACACTGCACCACCGACTCACCCTACCACACTGCATCACCGACTCACACCCTACCACACTGCACCACCGACACTCACCCTACCACACTGCACCGTCAGCTCACACCCTACCACACTGCACCACCGACTCACACCCTACCACACTGCACCACCGACACTCACCCTACCACACTGCACCATCTACTCACACCCTACCACACTGCACCACTGACTCACACCCTACCACACTGCATCACCGACTCACACCCTACCACACTGCACCACCGACTCACACCCTACCACACTGCACCACCGACTCACCCTACCACACTGCACCACCGACTCACACCCTACCACACTGCACCACCGACTCACACCCTACCACACTGCATCACCGACTCACACCCTACCACACTGCACCACCGACTCACACCCTACCACACTGCACCACCGACACTCACCCTACCACACTGCACCATCTACTCACACCCTACCACACTGCACCACTGACTCACACCCTACGACACTGCATCACCGACTCACACCCTACCACACTGCACCACCGACACTCACCCTACCACACTGCACCATCTACTCACACCCTACCACACTGCACCACTGACTCACACCCTACCACACTGCATCACCGACTCACACCCTACCACACTGCACCACCGACTCACACCCTACCACACTGCACCACCGACTCACCCTACCACACTGCACCACCGACTCACACCCTACCACACTGCACCACCGACTCACACCCTACCACACTGCACCACCGACTCACACCCTACCACACTGCACCACCGACTCACACCCTACCACACTGCACCACCGACACTCACCCTACCACACTGCACCATCTACTCACACCCTACCACACTGCACCACTGACTCACACCCTACCACACTGCATCACCGACTCACACCCTACCACACTGCACCACCGATTCACACCCTACCACACTGCACCACCGACTCACCCTACCACACTGCACCACCGACTCACACCCTACCACACTGCACCGTCAGCTCACACCCTACCATACTGCACCACCGACACTCACCCTACCACACTGCACCATCTACTCACACCCTACCACACTGCACCACTGACTCACACCCTACCACACTGCACCACCGACTCACACCCTACCACACTGCACCACCGACACTCACCCTACCACACTGCACCACCGACTCACACCCTACCACACTGCACCACTGACTCACACCCTACCACACTGCATCACCGACTCACACCCTACCACACTGCACCACGGACTCACACCCTACCACACTGCACCACCGACTCACCCTACCACACTGCACCACCGACTCACACCCTACCACACTGCACCACCGACTCACACCCTACCACACTGCACCACCGACTCACACCCTACCACACTGCACCATCGACTCACCCTACCACACTGCACCGCCAACTCACACCCTACCACACTGCACCACCGACTCACACCCTACCACACTGCACCACCGACTCACCCTACCACACTGCACCACCGACTCACACCCTACCACACTGCACCACCGACATTCACCCTACCACACTGCACCATCTACTCACACCCTACCACACTGCACCACCGACTCACCCTACCACACTGCACCACCGACTCACACCCTACCACACTGCACCATCTACTCACACCCTACCACACTGCACCACCGACTCACCCTACCACACTGCACCACCGACTCACACCCTACCACACTGCACCACCGACTCACACCCTACCACACTGCACCACCGACTCACACCCTACCGACTCACACCCTACCACACTGCACCACCGACTCACACCCTACCACACTGCACCACCGACTCACACCCTACCACACTGCACCACCGACTCACACCCTACCACACTGCACCACCGACACTCACCCTACCACACTGCACCATCTACTCACACCCTACCACACTGCACCACCGACTCACCCTACCACACTGCATCACCGACTCACACCCTACCACACTGCACCACCGACACTCACCCTACCACACTGCACCATCTACTCACACCTTACCACACTGCACCACCGACTCACACCCTACCACACTGCACCACCGACACTCACCCTACCACACTGCACCATCCACTCACACCCTACCACACTGCACCGCCGACTCACACCCTACAACACTGCACCACCGACTCACCCTACCACACTGCACCACCGACTCACACCCTACCACACTGCACCACCGACTCACACCCTACCACACTGCACCACCGACTCACACCCTACCACACTGCACCGCCGACTCACACCCTACCACACTGCACCACCGACTCACACCCTACCACACTGCACCATCGACTCACCCTACCACACTGCACCGCCGACTCACACCCTACCACACTGCACCACCGACTCACACCCTACCACACTGCACCACCGACTCACCCTACCACACTGCACCACCGACTCACACCCTACCACACTGCACCACCGACTCACACCCTACCACACTGCACCACCGACTCACACCCTACCACACTGCACCACCGACTCACACCCTACCACACTGCACCACCGACTCACACCCTACCACACTCCACCATCGACTCACCCTACCACACTGCACCACCGACTCACACCCTACCACACTGCACCACCGACTCACACCCTACCACACTGCATCACCGACTCACACCCTACCACACTCCACCATCGACTCACCCTACCACACTGCACCACCAACTCACACCCTACCACACTCCACCATCGACTCACCCTACCACACTGCACCACCGACTCACACCCTACCACACTGCACCATCGACTCACCCTGCTACACTGCATCACTGACTCACACCCTACCACACTCCACCATCGACTCACCCTACCACACTGCACCACCGACTCACACCCTACCACACTGCACCATCGACTCACCCTACCACACTGCACCACCGACTCACACCCTACCACACTCCACCATCGACTCACCCTACCACACTGCACCACCGACTCACACCCTACCACACTGCACCATCGACTCACACCCTACCACACTCCACCATCGACTCACCCTACCACACTGCACCACCGACTCACACCCTACCACACTGCACCACCGACTCACACCCTACCACACTGCACCACCGACTCACACCCTACCACACTGCACCACCGACACTCACGCTACCACACTGCACCACCGACTCACACCCTACCACACTGCACCACCGACTCACACCCTACCACACTGCACCACCGACTCACACCCTACCACACTGCACCACCGACTCACACCCTACCACACTGCACCACCGACTCACACCCTACCACACTGCACCACCGACTCACACCCTACCACACTGCACCACCGACTCACACCCTACCACACTCCACCACCGACTCACACCCTACCACACTCCACCATCGACTCACCCTACCACACTGCACCACCGACTCACACCCTACCACACTGCACCACCGACTCACACCCTACCACACTGCACCACCGACTCACACCCTACCACACTGCACCATCCACTCACACCCTACCACACTGCACCACCGACTCACACCCTACCACACTGCACCACCGACTCACACCCTACCACACTGCACCACCGACTCACACCCTACCACACTGCACCATCCACTCACACCCTACCACACTGCATCACCGACTCACACCCTACCACACTGCACCACCGACTCACACCCTATCACACTGCACCACCGACTCACACCCTACCACACTGCACCAACGACTCACACCCTACCACACTGCACCATCGACTCACACCCTACCACACTGCACCACCGACTCACACCCTACCACACTGCACCACCGACTCACACCCTACCACACTGCACCACCGACTCACACCCTATCACACTGCACCACCGACTCACACCCTACCACACTGCACCAACGACTCACACCCTACCACACTCCACCACCGACTCACACCCTACCACACTGCACCACCGACTCACACCCTATCACACTGCACCACCGACTCACACCCTACCACACTGCACCATCCACTCACACCCTACCACACTGCACCACCGACTCACACCCTACCACACTGCACCACCGACTCACACCCTATCACACTGCACCACCGACTCACACCCTATCACACTGCACCACCGACTCACACCCTACCACACTGCACCACCGACTCACACCCTACCACACTGCACCATCCACTCACACCCTACCACACTGCACCACCGACTCACACCCTACCACACTGCACCACCGACTCACACCCTACCACACTGCACCACCGACTCACACCCTACCACACTGCACCACCGACTCACACCCTACCACACTGCACCACCGACTCACACCCTACCACACTGCACCACCGACTCACACCCTACCACACTGCACCACCGACTCACACCCTACCACACTGCACCATCCACTCACCCTACCACACTGCACCACCGACTCACACCCTACCACACTCCACCATCGACTCACCCTACCACACTGCACCACCGACTCACACCCTACCACACTGCACCACCGACTCACACCCTACCACACTGCACCGTCAGCTCACACCCTACCACACTGCACCACCGACTCACACATTACCACACTGCACTATCCACTCACACCCTACCACACTGCACCACCGACTCACACCCTACCACACTGCACCACCGACTCACACCCTACCACACTGCACCACCGACTCACACCCTACCACACTCCACCATCGACTCACCCTACCACACTGCACCACCGACTCACACCCTACCACACTGCACCACCGACTCACACCCTACCACACTGCACCACCGACTCACACCCTACCACACTGCACCACCGACTCACACCCTACCACACTGCACCACCGACTCACACCCTACCACACTGCACCACCGACTCACCCTACCACACTGCACCACCGACACTCACCCTACCACACTGCACCACCGACACTCACCCTACCACACTGCACCACCGACTCACCCTACCACACTGCACCATCGACTCACACCCTACCACACTCCACCATCGACTCACACCCTACCACACTGCACCACCGACTCACACCCTACCACACTGCACCACCGACTCACACCCTACCACACTGCACTACCATTCTTCACACGCTACTATTTTGCAGTACCAAATATTCCTTTAAAAAGGAAACTTTATATTTTTGGATGAATTGTTGCACTGAGCTCAAATGATCAGTGTCCATCAAAGTATGTCAACAGCAAGAAAATGAACAAAAAGGGAATCAATGATTCTAGAGTGCCTTGTTTTAAATAAAGAGAATTATTTGAAAGCTAAAATCTCAATGAGGTTCAGACGAATATAAACCAGAGATACATAGCAACCGCTGTGCTGACAGTTTACGACATCATCTGAACACATTGAATAGTTTTGTCATTTGCTCACATCAGAACCACTTAATTAGATTACAGCCTTGTAACACACTCCTAGATGTTATGCTATGTACAAGCCACCAGAACTCAAATTACAGCCATACTCTCTCGCAGTGGTTATGTTATATGTAAACCATCAGAATTATAGTCTTGGGGTGCACTTACCAAATGTGCCATTGGGGGAGCCACATAATACATAGTTTTAATCCCATCTGGAGGTGGAAGAAGAGAGGTGTTTAAATCAGGCATGTTTTTGTGGCAGACTAACTGCAAGGGCACTCCCATGTCCTTGATGTGAGGGCGTTCACACTTGTGGTGTTCTGTAGCTTTATCAGGAAATTTCTCTGCACTTTGTTTGTATAAACAACATGGCCTGCTGCCAGCCCCGATACCGTACTTCTGTAGTCCATAGCCCAACCAGGCACCGCGTTGTGTTGGGCAGTCAGCTCCTCTTTTCCAAAATATACAGCTGTCCTCGCTCTCACTTTTGCTATTTAGGAGGTGGGCCACTCACTACTACGTGTATAACATTCCAAAGTAGAATATTTTTTAATTTAGAAATTCCACCTGCCCATTTTCCCCTCCCCTCCCCTCCCCAGTGGGGTACAAGTCCACTGGTGCCAATTGCTGTCTGGTACCTTGTCATTGTTTGTATCCGAGTCTGAACAGAGTGTCACAAGGATAATTCACTGGTGGGGAGGATCATAGCAAAGTCTGATCCCGTCCTTGTCGGATATCCACAAGCCTGCACTTCCAAGAATCACTACATCACCAACAGGAGCAAGAACCCTCCCTCATCCAGGGATGCCACAGCCAATTGCATTCCCCAATTGTTGCTGTGGCTGAAATCAGTGAATTCAACACAGATAGCGGGCAAGACGAGCATCTTGTTCCACATAGCTCAGGTACCCACAAGCTGCTCCCCCATCAAGGACTGTTGAAGTAGAATACTGGGCCTCAGTTTGTGTACAAAAGATTAACTGTTTACTTAAGTAAAGTTGACTGTAGGGATATTCTTGCTCAGATAGAAACCTTACCCAACATTGCAATCAGTATTACGCAGTAGCAGTTTTGAAAAGTAATCAAAACTCTGTTTCCCTGCCGCAAAAAAAAGTTTTTGCATTTCCCTTTGGAGGAGGAACTGATGACTGGATTATTGAAATCATTTGTCAAGGGCAGGCAGCGGAGTCTCACAGTTCTTTATTTAATTAATAATCTGGAGTAAGGAGTAGTGAGAAATTGGTGTGTGTATTGGTGGGCCCGGTTGGTTTTGCCATATACACTCCAGAAAAGAGAGTTAACAAAGTGAGCGTTGGTCTGATAGAATGAGTGTCTGGGGAATTAATAATGGAAAATAAGGAGATGGCAGTTGAATTGAACAGGTATTTTGCATCGGTCTTCACTATAGAGGATACAATTAACATCCCAGAAATAGCTGTAAATCAGGAAATGGAAGGGAGGGAGGAACTTAAGGAAATTATAATCACCAGGGAAGTGGTACTGAGCAAATTGTTGGAGTTGCGGGCTGACAAGTCCCCGGGTCCTGATGGACTTCATCCTAGGGTCTTAAAAGAAGTGACTAGCGAGATAGCTGATACGTTGTTTTAATTTTCCAAAATTCTAGATTCAGGGAAGTTTCCATTAGATCGGAAAATAGCGAATGTAACTCCTTTATTCAAAAAGGGAGACAAAGCAGGAAACTACAGCCCCGTTAGCTTAACATCTCAGATTCAGATTAGATTTATTTGCCATATGTAACAAGTACAATGGAATGCTTGTTCTGCGTAGGAATGCGTCAGCTATGATATACCTATCAATTCATCCAATGAAAAGCGACGAGTTAAGAAAGTAACTATAGGTTTTTATTGGCTAAATAACAGAGCCCACCCTCGTGGGTGATCGGATCCAACAAGGAGGAATACCAGCCAGTCGACCACCTTTATACCTGGGCAGGTAGGTGGAGCCATGGGCGGAGTCAGCAGTGGTCAGCCCAAGTATAACAGTGTGACAAGAGGCGACCTCATATAGTGATACAACAGTGTGAACAGTGATAACCATAGAGTAACGATATAACAGTGATAACTATAGTGTAACGATAGTGAACGATAAAAGTGGTTTACCACATTCACCCCTTGTTTAGATTTGAGTCCGGCGGGGTGAAGTGTACTACCAGTTCTGGTATGTCAGTCTGTCCGGAGGCCTTGTAAGCCTTTCTGATCGTCGCAGCGGCGGTGTTGCATTATCCGGTGTTAATGCTGGTGTCTGCATGGTCGGCGAAGGCTCGTGGGGTTCCGGCATGCCGTCTACCTGGGCTGGAATTGGGGGGGTGGTGGGGGGGGGTGAAGGTGGTGTCTCCGGAGTGCCCGAGGGTGCGAGGTCTCGTAAGGAGACTGTGTCCTCCCGCCCGTCTGGGTATGCCACATAGGCGTACTGGGGGTTGGCGTGCAGGAGGTCCACCCTCTCGACCAGGGGGTCCGTTTTATGGGCCCTCACGTGCTTTCGCAGCAAGACTGGCCCCGGAGAGGTCAGCCAGGTTGGTAGAGTGGTTCCCGTAGTCGACTTCCTGGGGGAAACAAACATTCGTTCATGGGGGGTGGCGTTAATGGCAGTGCAAAGTAGTGACCGGATGGAATGCAGCGCTGCCGGGAGGACTTCCTGCCAGCGGGAGGTTGGGAGGCCCTTAGACTTTAAGGCTAAGAGGACGGCCTTCCAGACAGTCGCGTTCTCTCTTTCCACCTGGCCGTTCCCTCAGGGGTTGTAGCTGGTGGTCCTGCTTGCGGCAATACCGCTCGCTAGTAGGAACTGACGGAGTTCCTCGCTCATGAAAGAGGGGCCCCGGTCACTATGTATATAGTTTGGGAACCCGAACAAGGCGAAGAGGTCGTTCAGGCATTTAATGACCGTGGTACTGGTCATGTCTGGGCAGGGGAAGGCAAAAGGGAAACGGGAGTACTCATCAACAATGTTGAGGAAGTACACATTACGGTCAGAGGACGGGAGGGGCCCCTTAAAGTCGATGCTCAGGCGCTCGAAGGGGCGGGTGGCCTTGATCAGGCTTGCTCTGTCCGGCCTAAAGAAGTGCGGTTTGCACTCGGCACAGGTCTGGCAGTTCCTGGTCATGGTCCTGACCTCCTCGATGGAGTAGGGCAGGTTGCGGGCCTTAATGAAGTGGTAAAGTCTGGTGACCCCGGGGTGGCAGAGGTCGTTGTGGAGGGCCTGAAGTCTATCACTTTGCGCGCCGGCGCATGTAATTCGTGACAGAGCATCAGGGGGTTCATTCAGCTTACCTGGCCGGTACAAGATATCATAATCATAGGTGGAGAGCTCGATTCTCCACCTCAAGATCTTGTCATTCTTGATTTTGCCCCTCAGCTTGTTATTAAACATAAAAGCGACCGAACGCTGGTCGGTGAGGAGGGTAAATCGTTTGCCTGCCAGGTAATGCCTCCAGCGTCGTACCGCCTCCACAATCGCCTGGGCCTCCTTCTCGACTGACGAGTGTCGGATCTCAGAGCCCTGTAGGGTCCTTGAGAAGAAGGCCACTGGTCTCCCCTCCTGGTTAAGGGTAGCGGCTAGGGCGAAGTCGGATGCATCGCTCTCCACTTGGAAGGGGATGGACTCATCCACTGCGTGCATTGTGGCCTTGGCAATGTCTCCCTTAATGAGGGAGAAGGCTGCGCACGCTTCCTCCGTAAGGGGGAAGGATGTGGACTTCATGAGGGGTCTGGCTTTGTTTGCATAATTGGGCACCCATTGGGCATAGTAGGCGAAGAGCCCCAGGGTTCTCTTCAGAGCCTTTGGACAGTGGGGGAGGGGTAGCTCCATGAGGGGACGCATTCTTTCGGGGTCGGGGCCGATGACTCCGTTCTCTACTACACAGCCGAGGATGGCAAGGCGCGAGGTGTTAAACACACATTTCTCCTTATTGTAGGTGAGGTTCAGCCGTTGGGCCGTACGGAGGAATCTCTCCAGATTAACGTCATGGTCCTGCCGGTCGCGGCCGCAGATGGTGACGTTATCTAGGTAGGGGAATGTGGCCTGCAGCCCGTTCTGGTCAACCATCCGGTCCATCTCCCTTTGGAAGACCGAAACCCCGTTGGTGACGCCGAAGGGAACCCTAAGGAAGTTGTAGAGGCGGCCATTCGCCTCGAAGGCGGTATACTGGTGGTCCTCAGGGCGGATAGGGAGTTGGTGGTAGGCCGACTTAAGGTCGATGGTAGAGAATACTCGGTATTGTGCGATCTGATTGACCATATCAGATATGCGGGGAAGGGGGTATGCGTCCAGCTGGGTGTACCTGTTTATGGTCTGGCTGTAGTCGATGACCAGGCGGTTTTTATTGCCGGTCTTAACGACCACGACCTGGGCACGCCAGGGGCTGGTGCTCCCTTCGATGATGCCCTCCTTCAGGAGACGCTGCACCTCAGAGCTAATGAAAGCTCTGTCCCCGGCGCTGTACCGCCTGCTCTTGGTAGCGACGGGTTTGCAGTCGGGGGTGAGGTTAGCGAACAGGGAAGGTGGCGGGACCTTGAGGGTGGATAGGCCGCAGGTGTTACGCGGTGGGCGGTTTAAAATCTGCTGGTTGTCGACTGTGAGTGGGGGGAGGGGTCCGCCGTATGCTAGCGTGACGCTTTGGAGGTGGGATTGGAAGTCTAGCCCTAGTAGGACGGCAGCGCATAGCTGGGGCAGGACGAGGAGTTTAAAATTTTTATACTCCGTACCCTTAACCGACAGGGTCACAACACAGTAGCCGCTGATGTCTGTGGCGTGGGACCTCGATGCCATCGAGATCCGGTTGCGCGTTGGCTGGACAGGGAGGGAGTAGTGGCTCACCGTGTCTGGGTGGATGAAACTCTCCATGCTTCCGCTGTCGAACAGGCAGGTCGTGGCGTGGCCGTTTACTTTGATGTCCATCATGGACTTGGACAGGTGATGCGGGCGGGCTTGGTCCAGTGTGACGGAAGCTCGTGTATAGCTGAGCGAGTTGCTGTAGTCTGCGGGTGAGGCGGTAGTCGGGTCTAGAGGCACGGTGGCGGTCGAGCGTGGTGGGTAAAATGGCGTCTCCCACGAGGTTGGACAAAATGGCGGAGAAGATGGCTGCCCCCGTAACTCACGAGACACTGCTGGTGTCGGTTGCCTGGATCAAAGATGGCCGCCCCCATGACTCACATGTGGGGATGCTGGCCTCTGTTGCCTTGATGGAAGATGGCCGCCCCCACAGCTCGCATGAGGCACTGCTGGCCTCTGTTGATCCCCCTCTGCAGGCCTTTGCGAAGTGGCCTTTCGTCAAGCAGGTCGAGCAGGTCCCGTTTTTGGCAGGGCAGCGTGATCTCGGGTGTTTCGCCTGGCCGCAGAAGAAGCAGCCGGCGGCCCGATCGCGGGGGTCCGATGTCGGAGCCGGTAGCGGGGGTGGCGGTCTCGATCGGGTCCGGGACGCCGACGCTGAGGTAGGTCCCAGGGGGGTTGCTGCGGGGGGTATTGCGGTCGGGGTCGGTCCCATGTCCCAGGGTCGCGAGTTACAGTACCTTGAGTATGCCTCGAGGTCCCGATGGGCCACTTCTAGAGAGCGAGCGAGGGCTGCAGCTTTGTCCAGGTCGAGGTCCTTTGCTTCCAGTAGTCTTTGCCGTGAGTAGTCGGACCGCAGGCCTTTCACGAAGGCATCGCGGACATTGTCTTCAGTATTTTCTGCCGCCGTTACCGCTTTAAAGTCACAGTCTCTGCCGAGTGCTTGTAGCACCCGTAAAAATTCATCCACGGGCTCTCCTGGCTGTTGCGGGCGGGATCTTAGGAGGTGTCTGGCATACATGGAATTTACCGGGCTCTGGTACTGTCTCTTCAGCCGGTTGATGGCGTTCTCGTATGTTTTAAGGTCCCGGATGAGTGCGAATACTTTAGGGCTCACTTGGGCGGTCAGAACTCTTAGCTTGGATCTCTGAGGCACGCCGAATTCTCCCAGGTAGGACTCGAAACAGCTCAGCCAGTGTTCGAAGTCGAGGGCTGAGTTTGCAGCCTGTGGGTTTAGATCCAGGTACGGTGGTCTGAGGGCTCGCAGCCAAGCTGGCTGCTGTGGCTGTTGTAGCTCGGCGTCTGGCTGGTCGTTTTGCTGCTCGCTTTGCTGCTCAGGGAACGACATTTTAAAATTTAGCCAATAAAATTGATATACCTATCAATTCATCCAATGAAAAGCGACGAGTTAAGAAAGTAATTATAGGTTTTTATTGGCTAAATAACAGAGCCCACCCTCGTGGGTGATCGGATCCAACAAGGAGGAATACCAGCCAGTCGACCACCTTTATACCTGGGCAGGTAGGTGGAGCCATGGGTGGAGTCAGCAGTGGTCAGCCCAGGTATAACAGTGTGACAAGAGGCGACCTCATATAGTGATACAACAGTGTGACCAGTGATAACCATAGAGTAACGATATAACAGTGATAACTATAGTGTAACGATAGTGAACGATAAAAGTGGTTTACCACAAGCTATACATACAGCACCGCGTTCAGAGTCAATACAATGGCTTCCTGTGGCAGTGGGAGCACGATGTCCCTCAGCCGCTCCGTCTGTCTTAGGGAAAATGTTAGAAGCTATTATTAAAGATATTATAGCAGGGCACTTAGAAACGTTCAAAGTAATCAGGCAGAGTCAACATGGTTTTGTGCAAGAGAAATCATGTTTAACCAATTTATTGGAGTTCGTTGAGGAAGTAACATGTGCTGTGGATAAAGGGGAACTGGTGGATGTACTGTACTTCAATTTCCAGAAGGCATTTGATAAGGTGCCACATCAAAGGTTATTGTGGAAAATAAAAGCTCATGGTGTAGGGGGTAACACATTGGTATGGATAGAAGATTGGCTAGCTAACGGGAAACAGAGTAGGCACAAATGGGTCATTTTCTGGTTGGCAAGATGTAACGAGTGGTGTGCCACAGGGATCAGTGCTGGGGCCTCAACTTTTTACAATTTATATAAATGACTTGGATGAAGGGACTGAAGGTATGGTTGCTAAATTTGCTGATGACACCTAAGTAGGAAAGTAAATTGTGAAGAGGATATGAGGAGGCTACAAAGGGATGTAAATAGGTTAAGTGAGTGGGCAAAGATCTGGCAAATGGAGTATAATGTGGGAAAATGTGAAATTGTCCATTTTGGCAGGAAGAATAAAAAAGCATATTATCTAAATGGTGAGAGATTGCAAAACTCAGATGCAGAGGGATCTGGGTGTCCTAGTGCATGAATCACAAAAGGTTACTGTGCAGGTACAGCAAGTAATTAGGAAAGCTAATAGAATGTTATTGTTTATTGCGAGGGGAATTGAATACAAAAGTAGGGAGGTTATGCTTCAGTTGTACAGGACATTGGTGAGACCACATCTGGAGCACTGTGTACAGTATTGGTCTCCTTATTTAAGGATGTAAATGCATTGGAAACAGTTCAGAGAAGGTTTACTAGACTAATACCTGGAATGGGCGGGTTGTCTTATGAGGAAAGGTTGGACAGGCTAGGCTTGTATCCGCTGGAGTTTAGAAGAGTAAGAGGTGACTTGATTGAAACATATAAGATCCTGAGGGGTCTGGACAGGGTGGATGTGGAGAGGATGTTTCCTCTTGTGGGAGAATCTAGAACTAGGGGTCACTAGGGTCACCCATTTAAGACAGAGGTGAGAATTTTTTTTCTCAGAGGGTCGTGAGTCTTTGGAACTCTCTTCCTCAGAAGGCGGTGGAAGCAGAGTCTTTGAATATTTTTAAGAAGTAGATTGATTCTTGATAAGCAAGGGGGTGAAAGGTTATCGGGGGTAGGCAGGAACATGGAGTAATCAGATCAGCCATGATCTTATTGAATGGCGGAGCAGGCTCGAGGGGCCTACTCCTAATTCGTATGCATGTGCGTATAGTGAGACCCACATAAAGGACTACGCTCCCCCGTCCCTGAAATTCTGGCACTTGCCCTCAAACAGCCATTCCCCTCAAGACGAGTCAACATTGCTTCTATCCACTAAAACTCTCACTTTCACAAGTGACTTGCATCCACCAGTAGATTTGCTGTTTCTCTTCAGCCAGTATTTTGAGTTTGCTAACATAAGAAATCTTGATATCTTGCTCACACCTCTGGTAGTCACTGAAAAGTGCACACACACACGCTTTTGTATTGAAATGCTCCCAGAGACCTCTGCTGGACAAAAGTTTTAAATACACATCATCCATGTTCCCAAAACAAACTGCTTCCTTCGCATCAACAGCAGAGAATGTTCCATACGAACATAGGCCAGGACCTTTAGGTCCATTTCCAGTTAACTAAAGATACACGAGTTATATTCTTCCCAGTCATAATCATATCAGTGGGTGAATGAAAACTTTAGGTGGCCAGCTCCCAAGTATTGGGTCTCCAGGGTGGAAATCCATGACCACCATCCCAGTCTTTACTTTGACTTACAAGCAAGTTTGTCATGTTAATGGGAACCTTCATACATTGAGCCAAAGAAACACTCATACTAGAGGGAGGCCATTAAACCCATCTTAGCTCATTCATCCATCCAATGGGAAAAAAGATGAAACGAAAGGTTTTCTTACCAAACCCTATCCACAAAGCCACTCCAAGTGTTGATCATTCTTTGGTGAAGTTCTTCCCAATACTACCCTTAAATTGACCGTTCACTAGTTTTAATCCTTGTCCTACCATCTTGGCAGTGTTCCAGATTATCTTACCGGGCCCATTTGTAGATCTCCATTAGGTTCCATCTCAATCATTTCAAGGCAGATGACCCCAGTCTTTCCTCAATTCTATCCTCTCATGTTCAGGATCATTACATCAGTTTGCAGAAAGAATATCTGACTCTACTTGTGCATTAGTGATTAAGTTGTAAACAGTTTTCACTAAAGGAAATTCTTGAACAGTTGAGATTCATCCCATTCCAGGTGGAACTACACAACACTAAAGGTTGAATTAAAATAGCTGCAGAAAACACCCTATGCATTCCAGACAGTCATGATGCAAATAGCTGGGTTATCAGAAAATACCGTCCCTCATGTCCAAGAACATGATCTGAATCGAGTCTGGACTAAAATGCCATTTTCTGTAACCTGTTCCACTGCTAATTCTCCTTCTCAGTGGCAGAGGTCACAGGAAGTGCTACCAAGTAATCGAGTGTGTAGCTGACCCCATTATCTATTAGCCAGTAGAAAATACCACTGCAATTTCTCCCATCTTGACCCAAATCAACAGCTGACTTTGTGACAACTTTTCTTACCCTTTTAAGACATCCAATCACCTGTTTGTAAAAAAGGTAACTCTGGTACCCAGCCATCCCGTGTACAACGAGACGTTCAATGACAAGAACTCCTGACAAAATTCTCAATTAGGACAAATTCACCAAACCAGAGCTGTTTCCAAATGTATTTAATAAAAAACCAAAATATAGTCATTTTCTGCAAAGTTACATTTTTCTATTTCAGATCATGTGCAGCACTGCACAAGGCGAGGATTAGAATTCATTTACAAACTTTAACACACCCTGTTCCACAGAATGTATTTCAATAATCAAAATTAGCTACCAATCACATATTGCACAGCATTCCATTTTAACCTTCACTCTTCAAAACACACAAAAAATGTTCAAAAGGCCTTCACAAAGTCAAACCCGTTTGGTGGATGTGAAGTTGGGACAGAAATTGAAACATTTCTGTCACTACAAACTTGCAGAGGAGGAACTAGTAAATAAGGGTATACAGCACGGTGGCATAGTGGTTAGCACTGTTGCCTCACAGCGCCAGAGACCCGGGTTCGAATCCAGCCTCGGGTGACTGTCTGTGTGGAGTTTGCACATTCTCCCCGTGTTTGCGTGGGTTTTCTCCGGGTGCTCCGGTTTCCTCCCACAGTCCAAAGATGTGCGGGTTAGGTTGATTGGCTATGATAAAGTGACCCTTAGTGTTAGGGGGATTAAATACGTGGGGTTACAGGGATAGAGTGGGATATGTAGGGGTTACGGGGATCGGGTGGGATATGTGTCGGTGCAGGCTCGATGGGCCGAAATGGCCTCTATCTGCACTGTGGGGTTTCTGTGATTCTGTGATTCTGTGAAATAAACAATGTCAATATCCCTTGGGTTTATTTTCAAAGAACATGTAGCGTTAAACAACCACTTATCTTTCAGTCCCTGGATGACCTTTTGATTTTCTTCAGAGGGTGGTAGCTGAGATATTCTGGCTATTCCCAGGGACGTGCTAGCCCATAAACAACCAGAAAGGTTTGACCAGATAGACATTTTATTGATCAACTAACGTTTGGACATTATGAAGTATTATATCTAGCAAAGTTATTAAAGCATTAAAAGTGCATACTGGGTTCACAAATTCAGGAAACCTTTGGTAAATTATTTAGTCATTACAAAAAAGTGTAGAAACTGTGCTTATCAGAGCAATTGCCAGGAGATGTTATTCCCGTTTGGCAGGTGCTTCTAATCGTTTGGTAACAAAATATGTAGAAAACTAGAAAGCAATAAAGCAACGGCCATCTTTCAGGGATAGTCAGACGCTGGCTCAGCGAGAGTCCCAGCAGTCTCCTCACTCGTTGTACCAACTAGGTCCATCATCTGAGGGGTAGAAAAATCCACAATGATTCAGGGAAGAACAGTTACATTCACCAACTCCTCCAGCTCAAAGTTTTCAAAAAAATACATCGCCTTTCAGAAACTCTGCAAAACAACTCTCCACAAGATTAAAACATTCAAAATGTAAACAAACCTCAGAACAGTGCTCAATTCATGGGAAATTTGGAACAAAAAACTGGAAACTGGTTACATCGATGTCGAAATACTTCAAAAGACACTCTCCCCTTCTCAAAGGGCTGTGGTATTTGTGTGAACACAGTTGAGACCAAACTGTTCCCAGGTTCCAGAGACCCCTCTTGGAATAGAGATGGTTTGTAAAAGGGGTCGGATAAGCAGTGTCCCTCATCATAAAGCAACCTCCGGAGTTTGTCCAACTTTGGCAAGATAAATGCCACAGCGCCAGTTAATTGGCCAAGTCTGGCAATTATCAGAGGAGGCTCCCAATGAGGGCGTCTAAACTCCTCAGCTTTGTAAGCTTTAAAAGGCATTTTCATAGAATCTGTACATTGTGTTACCAACACAAGTTGTGTCGCACAAAATCTGATCACTGGATTAGTCCAGCTAGTCCTAATACCGAGAATAACGCATTGTATAAACATGGCTTGATGCCATGGGAAATTTACAATGTAATTTAAGACGGGATTGAAGTTGGACAGGTTTTTAAAATGCTGTGTGTAGGGTGTGGTAGCTGAGCGATTATGGTACTGACGCAGCGAGCTCCAATCCCACCACAGCAAGTTATGAAACTGAATTCACTAAATCTGGGCTGGCAGAAGAGTAACTGTGCAAGCTCCTGGATTGTTGGGAACACACTCCACTCCACGGCAACTAGGCAAGTGCAATAAATCCCACTTCACCCATGTGACACATCCCAGTGACAAAAAAAAGCACAGGTTATTTAAAAAGTGACGGGAAAGTCTGGGGTATAGCTTTGGCCCCAAGTACTCTCCTTTTAACTGGGAGACATTTCTGGAATATTTAAAATTGTGGGTATCCCCCAGCCTTTGCAATTACATCAACTTGGAGTGCAGAGCAGGTTTGTTGGGAACTATAGGAATTGTGACATGCACCAATTTGCATGGATATAGAAAAAGCCTCCCCAGCAAGGCCTCAGAGTGGGGCCTTGGGCATCTCATGTTTCTCCCAGTGTTTCCAACACAGCCATTCTGGGACCCCTCCCTCTAGGGGAAGCCAAAGGAGCTTGGTTCTAAACCAAAATGTCAGACTCCAATACATATATTCATTATTTTTCTATGAAAATGGGGAGTACGTGGAACAAAATTCACTTTCCCTGGATTTAAACTTGTTTCGCAGCCTAAACCATCACCAGATTATAGTAGACAAGAGCAAAACTGCAAAGCTCAGCAGGTTAAGCAGCACTTACCCAATAAAGCATCACTCTGCCACTGTGCTAATCCTGCTGGAATCACATGCATGGAATGTTACTGATGTGACACTATTGTGTAGGATTACAAACCTGAAGATTTTACCCGTAGTTATTCACCTCTTCCTGCAAAGACGCCCAACTTGACTGCAATCTCAAACTGCTAACTATTCACCCTCCTGGAGTTTTGCAGGCCTCCCAGAAGCAGTGGCTTGTAGGTTTACCAGACTGGTTCCTGGGGAGCAGGGATTGTCCTTTGAGGAGAGATTGAGTAGACTAGGCTTATATTCTCTAGAGTTTAGAAGAATGAGAGGTGATCTCATTGCAACATACAAGATTCTTACAGGGCTTGACAGGGTAGATGCAGGGAGGCGGTTTCCCCTGGCTGGGGAGTCTAGAACCAAGGGTCACAGTCTCAGGATAAGGGGTCAGCCATTTAGGACTGAGATGAGGAGAAATTTCTTCACAGAGGGTGGTGAATCTTTGGAATTCTCTGCCCCAGAGGGCAGTGGAGGCTCAGTCGTTGAGTATATTAAGACAGAGATCGATAGATTTTTGGATATTAGGGGAATCAAGGGATATGCCAATTTTTAAAAAATTCGTTCATGGGATGTGGGCGTCGCAGGCAAGGCCAGCATTTATTGCCCATCCCTAATTGTCCTCGAGAAGGTGGTGGTGAACCGCATTCTTAAGCCATTGCAGTCCGTGTGGTGTGTAACGGTTTTGTTACAACCGAGTGTGTCGCTAGGCCATTTCAGAGGGCAGTTAAGAGTCAACCACATTGCTGTGGGTCTGGAGTCACATATTAGGCCAGACCAGGTAAGGACGGCAGATTTCCTTTCCTAAAGGACATTAGTGAACCAGATGGGTTTTTACAATAATCCGATAGTTTCACCACCACCATTACTGACACTAGCTTTTTATTTCAGATTGATTTAATTAACTGAATTTAAATTGAACTCCAGTCTCCGGATCATTAGTCCAGGCCTCTGGATTACTAACCCAGTAACATAACCACTGTGCTACTGTTCCCAATAGTGCAGGAAAGTGGAGTTGAAGTAGATGATCAGCCATGATCTTATTGAGTGGCAGAGCAGGCGCGAGGGGCCGACTTCTGCTCCCATTTCTTATGTTTAAAGAATTCCACTGCCACATTTTCTTGCTGAAAGCATCACCATGTTTACAGCTCCATGCAGCACACTGGATTCATTATGGAATCCACATGCACTTGATCAATTTCTTTGGTTAGATTTGATTACCATGATCCTGTTTATTATATGGCATTGATTCCTCCTGCTCCAAAACTAGTCTTTTCTGAAGCATCCTTTCACTGCCAAGAACCAGCTTTAACTCTTACACATTCAGCACAAATCAGAAATGGAATTACAATTCCACTAGTCCAAGCACACATCTTAAATGTTCAATTTCAGAGAAGTTTTAGTAGTTTTCATTCTCCCAAAGTATAAAGCTATTGCACCCATTGTCCATAAGGAGAAACACAATCCATCACTCTCAATGAAACTTGGGGCAGTGCCCCCATCAATGAGAAACAGAGGAAGGATGTTTGGCAGAATTAAGGTCCTCAACTGAAAGCTCAGAGGATCAGTTACAAGCCCCTGCATATTGCAAAAGCAGATAATTCAATTACTGTAAACTTTACCAGTGTCCCACCTTGTAATAAAGGTTCTCTGGTGACATCCAAGACCTAGAGAGAATAGTTACATGAAATTATTTCTAGATGGCAAACACTCCACCCACAGTTCTCCCATGCACCATTTCCTGATCGTGATGGTGGCCAAATGTTCAGCTCCTTAAGCCATCGACTTGTAAATGTGCCACAGCAGTGCAGTTAGTCCATCTAATTTAGTGTTGATTGGAAACAGGACTTTGCATTGAACAATGCTGAGCAATACTACACTTGAAATGTATAGCACCAATATACAGCAGGAACACCCTATAATATATGCAATACAAACATTAAAAGGCCAGATATTGGTTAATATGTGCTGCTAACCATTAATGAATGCACATTGTCTCTTGTAAGCTACTTGGTAATCAGTCCTAAAGTACATGGTGTGTTTATGCCACAATTTGGAAAGTCAAACACTGGGGGAGGACTAAGGTTAGCACATACAGTCAGACAGTTGTTATTATAAAAGTTTAATTATATTCTATACAAAAATGTATAGAAGAGGAGCTAAGAAACTTAGCTAACCTCATAACCACTTCCTGCCCAAAACATTTTCATTTCCTTACGGCTCCAGGCAGTCACAGCACAGGTGAGGAGAGTACAAGGCACCAGGTAGAGTAAGGCAGGCTGTGCCATCTTCGTCAGGATCAGAACAAGAAAAGTCAGAACCATGCCAACTGCATACGCTATAAAATGAAACACCAAAATTAAACATTGCTTCCCACTTCAGTATTTCACCATTAAAATATTCAAAAATAAAGAGTAGTTTGCCAGCCTCGGCTCAGTGGGTAGCACTGTCGCCTCCGAGTCAGAAGGTCGTGGGTTCAAGTCCCACGCCAGAGTCTTCAGCACAAAAATCTAGGGTGACACTCCAGTGCGGTGCCGAGGGAGCGCCGCACTGTCGGAGGGGCGGGGGCGCCGCACTGTCGGAGGGGCGGGGGCGCCGCACTGTCGGAGGGGCGGGGGCGAGGGAGCGCCGCACTGTCGGAGGGGCGGGGGCGCCGCACTGTCGGAGGGGCGGGGGCGCCGCACTGTCGGAGGGGCGGGGGCGAGGGAGCGCCGCACTGTCGGAGGTACCGTCATTCGGATGAGACGTTAAGCTTAACCCTATCTGCTCTCTCAGGTAGATGTAAAAGATCCCAAAGAGCAGGGGAGATCTCCCCGATGCATTGGCCAATATTTATCCTCAATCAACACCTAAAAACAGAAGGTCTGGTCATTACATTGCTGTTTGTGGAACTTGCTGTGCACAAATTAGCTGCCATGTTTCCTACATTACAAGTGACTATCAAATTGGCTATAAAGCACTTTGGGACATCCAATGGCCGTGAAAAGCACTGTATAAATGCAAGTCTTTCTTTCCTTTAAGTGAACTTTAGAGCCATCTATATAACCATTTTTTTTTATAAAAGCCAGAAGGTTGAGTGGGATCCACCCACAGGACCCGAGCACACAATCCAGCAGCTACCCCAGCACGGACTGCGCGGTCGAGTGCTGTCCTTCAGACAAACAACGGCCCTCTACAGCTGGTTGATGTTAAATAACCCAGGTCACCGTTTGAAAAGCTGTTGGTGCCCATCCTTCCTCCCTCAACCAACACCACTGGTCATTAACCTCATGACACTGTGGGATCTTGCTGTGTGCCAAGCAATGGCCACATTTATGTAGACAAGTCATTGCATTTTCAATGTAATTAGCTGCATGTGAAGAATCAAGCCAAGTAATATTTTGCCCCTGCACCATTACTCCAGGATCAATCTTCGACCTCCTCTTCACCTATATGTTGCCTCTTAGCAACATCATCCAGACACGGGCTCATGTTCCATGTATGCTGGCGACAGCCCAAGGACGACAATTCAGAAATCCCACTCCTTTCATCATAGACAATCATTCAAAGATGGAGATTTTTTTCCTTTCTAAATTGTTGAAATCTGTACACCAAGAATGAACACATTGTGCAGGAAAAATATTCCAGATCAATACATTTACCTTCCTATTCCCACCCCCCAAAGATGGCCTTGGTTATCTTGGAAGTGACAACAGCACTCAACTCAATTGGTAGCATGGGGTGCTCGAGTGAGTGTTGCTGGTTAGAACTCGAGCCCAGGACACTTGCAGCAACTGAAGGCATTGGAGGTTCCAGTCTTTGGATGAGAAGTTCGACAGAAGCTGGTGCTACAGATAAAGATTCCACAGCACAACATCCCACCTAGCCCTTCTCCCTCACCCATTATCAAAGGCAGATCAGCTTGTCATTCTTCACATTGCAGTTTGAAATGCAGTAACATTTGGCAACAGCCATTTTGTGCACAGCAAGATTCCACAAGTTACTTCATTGTATGTGAAGCTAAGATTGTATATGACCATGTTTTTCTCTTTCTTGGATCCAACTCCCCAAGATTCAAATTAACTTAATTTCTTAAAGGACGAAGGACATCTCACCATATACATTTCAGACAAGATTTTGGAATATTACTTCACTGCCTCTTGCTATTTTCATGAGCAGGGGTAGTTTGCCCAATAACCATGGATTTAATCAAAAAGATTTCCTCATTAACCCTCAATTAGTTTTGCAAATACTTCACCTATAGTGCACAAAATAAAATAGATGTTCGAGGCATTTGTCTGCACATCAAATCTTCGACAATAAGCAACCAACAATCCTGCGAGAGAATAAAGCATCAAAACTTCAGTAAAAGTTAAAAGGTCATGTATAATAATCAATTCACAATACAACATTCACAGCTCAAACTAACTTTTTTGTAGTTAAAATCCCATAATTTCCCCTTTTACATTTTGCTCTACGAAGTCAGCACAGTAAACCGCCGAAGTCACAACATTTGATATTGAAGCATTTCAATTTAACCCGCATTAGACACATCTAACCCGTGTAACACTGTCTCCATCTCAATCCATACCAATCACCTGGAGCCTACACGCCAGGCTTCCTTGCTGCACGCCAAACCTCCAACTCATTCAAAACTTTGCAGCACGTCCGATCTGTACAATCACACATCCCAGTATGGATTCTCTCTCTGCACAATCACATCACAGAATGCATTTCCTGTGCCTATAACTTTATGTTAATCGTTTCCCATTTGATGGCTACTCTTTCAGCCAGTTGCTACCTGATCTGAACCCTCTCCAATCCCTGCATCCTGCTACGCACTCTCCCTGCCTTCAAGAGCTTCCTAAAATCATTGAATATGTTTCAGTTCCCCCATTTCTTCTTTCTTCTGCTCAATTTCCATATTCCCCCCCCTACCGTTTAAAGTACAGATGTTTTTTCTTCATTGCAGGCACTATACAAATGAACCTTGTTGCAAATCTTGAGGGTTACATGTTAAAGTTAATCACAACTGAGGCAGTTAAATTCACTGCATACTGGGAATTCAATTTCCAAAAATGGCCATTCGTCTATTTTCTGTAGTTCAAGTATTGATACTGGCTGAAGTGCGATGAATAGATCTCAATTTACAGGCAGCATTTCAAACCAGGCAACGCCATGTAGCAACTTTCCAAAATGGGGTGAGCAGAAACCGGTCACACGGAGCTGGGTGGGGCAAAGACATTGGATGAGAAATATCACACTGGGCTGGTCCCAATCGATGAAGTGTGCCTCTAGCAGATATCTAAAAGCCAGCCTGTCCAACCAGCACGGGAGAAACATTATTCTGCCTTTGTAATGCTAGCAACGGTTGAGAAAAAAAAATCTTATGGATTTCTTTTTTTTTTTTTTAAAGTCTGTTTGGGTTTTTTGGGTAATCCATGTAGTTAATGGGTCTATTTCTCCCACATAACTGACCCCTGAAACAGCTTTGCAATAGTCACCTTGAACCCTGTGCAGCAACAGATGGAAATGAACTAAAAATTGAAATATTGCCACCCAAAAGTTCCCATGCTACAATGTCTGGATAATATGCAATGGTCGGTCACAGGTTTACAATATCCCCAGTTGTCACTATCCCCAATTGTCACTAAGTCATTCAAGGATGCAGAGATGTAGAAATATTTTTACTCACCTGGCACAATAATGTCCCCAAATCCCAGCAGAGAAAATGGCATTCCACACAAGGTGGCGACAGAGGTCACCAATCTCGGCACTCTGATAACCACGGGCAACTACAGGAAACACAACCGTGGTCAGTGGGCTCATTTACTGCAGCAGGTGAAGTGTTAACTTCCTCAATAATCCTGCTTTTGCTAAACTACTTTTAAAAGAGTAAAGAACTCACCATTAGTTATACTCAGACATTGTGTAATCTGTGCACACGTACCAACAGGGAAGCTGCATGCCACACATGCCCCAACAATGGTTTATATAATGAATACAGGCATTCAATTCACAGCCAACTTCAGAGCTGACCTGATTGCCACGTCAGTTTAGCCAGGACACATGACATGGGACTGATCACATAACAATACCACACTCGCTGGTCACCTCATCACCAGAAGGGGCTTTCACAGCAAGAATAGTTGGTGCGGCCAGAGGCAACTACTGAAAGATTTAAAAATCTCAACCTTCCTCTTTGGAGAAAGGGAGAATACGTTAAATGCAGAGAAAAGCAAGGCCTCTGGTACAGAGCAGGTCATCAGGTCAGAGGACTGCAGCCGATCACACGGATACAGTGTAATGTAGAAAGTCCAGCAACATTTCCCCAACATGCCAAGTTGTTCAAACACTGCAGGAATGAAAGTTGGCAAGCAGCAAGCAACTTCTACAAAGTTTCTTCATGGAGCAATCTTGCTGTTTGGGATTATACAGAAAGGTCATTAATTCTGGGCTAACTATATTTTGGTTGAAAAGATTGATAATTTTATAGATCCAGAAACAAAGACCTGCCCACCTAGCATCAGTAATACAAGCTGGACTCCTGGGTCGCAACTTCTTGTAACAAGTTACTACTACAGGACCACATTCATTTTATTAACTAGGTAAAGCATAGGTAAAGCATATTTAGCCGGTCACGGAGTGTAAAGCTTTACAAGGAGGTCTCCGTATCCATATCCAAAGCAGACCTCAACTCTCCCATGTTCAGTCTTCCCTCTTCCATAAAATGGCATCACAAACTGCTGCTGAATCAGACGAAGCATTTCAGACCAGACACCTTTACACATGGAGATGGCAGATACTTACCCTTCAGTTCGAAGATGGGTGTCTGAAGTGGGTGGGGATAACCATTGCCCTCGCAGCACCACTGTTATAACATGGAGTTTAAAAGTACTCTCCCCAGAAACACAAGTACCAGAGGGGAGAGAATGCTTCATACAAGTGGAGAAACACCATTGAGTATCTCAGACTCACTCAGATAATCCAACTCACAGGCCCATCCCCAGCTACCCGGCATTCATTCTCTACAGCTGAAATGAGTGGGTTTCCCTCCACCACACTCCGCGATGCCCATTCCTTCACTGACTGTTAAAGTACTGTACTAGCCGAGCCCAAAAGATTTTAAAAAGATACCATCTGATCTGTGCCATTGCTCAGGGGCACACAGCACTGCCATGTTTAGCTGCTAAACAGGAATCGGACTTTAAAAAAGTTTGAGAGTACAACAACAATGGATCGAAAGCATTTCTTTCTCTTCTCTGTCCTCTGAAACAGAGACTCAAGATATTACACACAGTCAAACAGGCATTTCCTGTTTACAGCCTGTACTTCACAGTAGTTAGGAGGTATGATCTGGGAAGGACTACAGATAAGAGTTAAAAAAAATACAAGCAATTAATTAGCCCCAACATAGCAATTCAAACTTTGATGGATACAAATACAGTTCTTACTTTTTCATTGTGAGCCAGTGGATGAACAGCAAGTTCCATTAGGTTGTTTCCAGTATTCTAGAATCAAACCCAATATTTAGTACTCGAGGGAATCTGTAAACCCAGCATTTCTGCAGTTTGTTAGTAACCCATGGCTTAAGTATTAGTTTCTATTTCACCTTTTCACCAGTACCAGATCCAGATCCAGCAGCTACCTCAACCATAATACTCTCGTGGTTCTGAAAGGAAACAAGTAATTTCATTTAAACAGCATCAAGCAATGTTTATTTACCAGAGCACACAGGCAGGCAACCTACTGCCAGCCCTGACATCACTAACCAACCTGTAAAAACATCCCTTCACCCCAGACAGAGCAACTGGCATTTGCACGATGCCAGTCTTCCCCATTCAGGATCACCTGGTGCCCAACCTGTGCAGTCCTCTGGCTCCCTGCATTGGGTAGCATGATGCCAAGTCACAAGGCTGCTTGCAGCTAAATCTCTACACACAATTATGAATTATCAGAAAACAGCATTCTTAAATTTACAATTGGATCATATACATTAAAAAAGAATCTTTTCAATTTAACAGAATAGGCACTGCAATTCCCTCAGTAACCTGCTGAGGTTCAGCCACTAGCAGATGCACAGAAACTAGCCCAGAATAATTGGCTTACGATTCTTCTTTTATTCTATCGACTAAACACAATCGTCACTTCAATTTGTGTGATCAAATAAAATACCAATAAATCTAGAGAGAAATTAAGTTAATTATTCAAGCACAGATTCTTTGCTGGGACTGTGATTTGCAATTTTAGTTATGACTAAAAAGTGTGAAGTAATGCATTTGGTCGGAAGAATGAGACAATATAAACTAAATGGTACAATTTTAAAGAGAGTGCAGGAACAGAAGTCTGGGGGTGTATGTACACAATTATTTGAAGGAGGCAGGACAAGTTGAGAAGGCCGTTAAAAAATCCATACAGGATCCTTGGCTTTACTAATAGAGGCAGAGTACAAAAGCAAGGAAGTTATGCTGAACCTTTATAAATCCCTGGTTTGGCCCCAGCTGGAGTATTGTGTCCAATTCTGGGCACCACACTTTAGGAAGGATGTCAAGGCCTTGGAGAGGATGGAGAACAGATTTGCTAGAATGGTACCAGGGATGTAGGTCTTCAGTTATGTGGAGAGACTGGCGAAGCTGGGATTGTTCTCCTTAGAGCAGAGAAGGTCAAGGAGTGATTTGCTAGGTGTTCAAAATCATGAATAGTTTTGACAGCAAGGAGAAACGGTTTCCAGTGGCAAATGGGTCAGTAACCAGTGGACACAGATTTAAGGTGATTGGCAAAAGAATCAGAAGCAACATGAGGAAAAACATTTTTATGGAGCGAGTTGTTGTGATCTGGAATGCACTGCCTGAAAGGGCGGTGGAAGCAGATTCAATAGTAACTTTCAAAAACAAATTGGATAAATACTTGATGGGAAAAACCTCCCAAACCCACGACCTCTACCACCTAGAAGGACAAGAGTAGCAGGCGCATGGGAACACCACCACCTCCAAGTTCCCCTACAACTCACACACCATCCTGACTTGGAAATATATCGTCCGTTGCTTCATTGTCACTGGGTCAAAATCCTGGAACTCCCTCCCCAACAGCACTGTGGGAGTACCTTCACCACACGGTCTGCAGCAGCTCACCACCACCATCTCAACGGCAATTAGGGATGGGCAATAAATGCTGGCCTTGCCAGCGACGCCCACATCCCAGGAACGAATAATAAAATATATAGGGCTATGGGGAAAGAGCAGGGGAGTGGGACTGATTGGATAGTTCTACCAGAGACCCCAATGGCCTCCTTCTGTGCTGTAACATTCTATGAATATGTCCCCTTTAAAAAAGTGAAGTGAAACACTTTGCACTGAACTTCTAGGGCTGTAATAGGTTATCAGAAGAAGTCTAAATATAAATTATTATTTTTTGCCTGACCTCTACTTCTGATGTTAGAACCTATTACAGCCCTAGAAGTTCAGTGCAAAGTGCTTCACTTCCTTTTTTAAAGGTTTCATACGTTCAACATTCAGTGATCCAACAAATGGAAGAGTCAAATTTCATACACAACAGAAACAGCAATGAGAGATACATGGGATTTCATGGCAGAAAGCTAGCGAAACAAACTCACCCGTGTGAAAAATGGTGTTATGAAAACAAAAAACACATCATAGACGAGGAGGAGGACCAGCAGAATGACACAGGACTGTAAAAGAAGGGAAGAGGTTTGACATGCAAATACTTTAAGCTTCCATTTTGTGCCCAGAATCAAAGGCAGCCTGAAGTTTGAGAATATCCTGCGGAAAAGTTTTGTTTTTAAATGTCTATAGCTTAAGACCATCATCAAACAGGGGCATTCAGGGCACAGATTCCCCACTGAATCTCCTTTCCCTGCCCCATGATAATCCCCTCTTGGTTTGGAGCCAAATCAGTTATACACAGTGAACAGAAACAGTCCCAGAACAGAACCCTATGGGACAATACAACAACTTGCAACCACTCTATAAACTGCCCTCAACTCCAAACTCCATCAAAAACATAAGAAATAGGAGTCGTCGGCCATTTGGCCCCTCGAGCCTGCTCCGCCATTTAATAAGATCATGGCTGATCTTTGACTGCCACTCCACTTTCATCCCTTCTAACTAGTTTTTAAATCCAATTTTCTACCTTCCCACTAATTCCCCTTAACCAATAGGCTCCTGTGTGGTACCTTATCAAAGGCTTTCTGAAAGTCCATGTACTCCACATCCACTGCATTTCCCCCCATCCACCTCATTGGTCTCCTCCTCCTCCTCCAAGAACTCTTACTAGGCTTGTTGAGCACAATCTTCCATTCCAGAATTAGTGCCTGCTTCTAATTATTTTCTTCATCTAGATATTTAGTAACGTCAGTGGTTTCCCATAGTTCACCAATTTTTTGGGGAAATTGTGGAAACTGAAGACTTAAAAGCTACTTTTTGCTGTGCATGAATGTACATTCAAAATGGTCTCATCACATACTGGGCACGTTTTACAGAGCACCCCATTTATTCCAAATTACACAACAAAAACACACACACCTGTGCTAATATGCACAGGGGATCATTCATTCCATGACAACACAGTGTACCTTAAAATGAGGCATTTTCAGGGTCTTCATGAAGTTAAGGCAAAAGGCAACTCCTAGACAGTCATGCAGAATCCAAACCCATCTAAAATACAAGTCAGTAAACTTAGTGATGGGTCAATGTTCAACAAGCGCACGCTCTCACACGGTAGCATGCTGAAAGTTAAAGAAATAATCAGATGTCTTGTACCATACATTAGCGACATCTGCGGTAAATGGCCCTGACAAGCACTGCAAGTTTACACTGCTGCTTTTCCAAGGGAAACAGCAAGTGACAATTATTAATGTTTTCAGATGCATAATGACATGGAATTTACAGCACAGACACAGGCCATTCAGCCCAGCAGGTCATTGCCGTGTTTATGCTCCACACGAGCCTCCTCCCATCCCTCTTCATCTCACTCCATCAACATATCCTCCTATTCTTTTCTCCCCCATGTGTTTATCTAGCTTCCTCTTAAATGTATCTGTGCTATTTGCCTCAGCTACTCCCTGTGGTAGCGAGTTCCACATCCTCACCACTCTCTGGGTAAAGAAGTTTCTCCTGAATTCCCCATTGGATTTATTCGTGACTATCTTATATTTATAACCCCTAGTTCTGGTCTCGCTTGCAAGTGGAAACATCATCTCTACATCTACCTTATCAAACCCTTTCAATCTTAACGACCTCTATTAGGTCATCACTCAGTCTTCTTTCTAGAGAAAAGAGCCCCAGCCTGTTCAGTCTTTCCTGATGGGTATAACCTCAGTTCTGGTTAAAAAAAAAAAGTGCACTTTCTCCAGTCCATCTGTATCCTTTTTATAACATGGAGACCAGAACTGTTTACAGTACTCCAAGTGTGGTTTAACCAAATTCTATACAAGTTTAACATAACTTCTCAGCTTCTGAATTTTAACCCTCTAGAAATGAACCCCAGTGCTTCAGGTAAAGGGATATAAAGTGGTTCTTCTCCTTGAATAACCAGTGGGAAAGAGGAGGAAAAACATTTCATCACCACCCTTAGGCATCTTTAAGTTCTCATTCTTAAAACTTTAGCAAGCATGTAATGAAAGACTGGAATCCAGTTGATCAGGTTGACGGGCCCCAAATGATTAACAGAATAATCAAGAAATCAAACGGTGACAACCCTCACTGTCAAGGGGAGCAGCAGCTTGTGTCATGAACGGTGGAGGACCATTAAACAACTAACAGGAGGCGGCTCCATGAAAATCCCCATCCTCAATGATGGTGGAGCCCAGCACGTGAGTGCAAAAGACAAGGCTGAAACATCTGCAACCATCTTCAGCCAGAAGTGCAGAGTGGATGATCCATATCGGTCTCCTCCCGAGGTCCCCACCATCACAGAAGCCAGTCTTCAGCCACATAATATCAAGAAACGGCTGAGCGCACTGGATACAGCAAAGGCTGTGGGCCCTGACAACATCCCGGCTATGGTGAAGACTTGTGCTCCAGAACTAGCCACGCCTCTAGCCAAGTTGTTCCAGTACAGCTACAACACTGGCATCTATCGACAATGTGGAAAACTGCCCAGGTTATGTCCTGTCCACAAAAAGCAGGTCAAATCCAATCCGGCCAATTACCGCCCCATCAGTCTACTCTCAATCATCAGCAAAGTGATGGAAGGTGTCATCAACAGTGCTACAAGCAGCACTTACTCACCAATAACCTGCTCACTGATGCCCAGTTTAGGTTCTGCCAGGACCACTCGGCTCTAGACCTCGTTACAGCCTTGGTCCAAACATGGACAAAGGAGCTGAATTCCAGAGGTGAGGTGAGAGTGACTGCCCTTGACATCAAGGCAGCATTTGACTGAGTGTGGTATCTAGGAGCCCTAGTAAAACTGAAGTCAATGGGAATCGGCAGGAAAACTCTCCACTGGCTGGAGTCATAACTAGCACAAAAGGAAGGTGGTTGTGGTGGTTGAAGGTCAATCAAATGTAAAAAGTTGACCATTACACTGCACGGTACTGTGAGCATTGCTCATCTGTACGAAGTTCCAGTCAGCAGCAATGCCGAGAGCAAACACCCAGTTAACCCCTTACTTGCACTTTATTACACATTGTTGTTAAATCAGTGATTCGGGATGACGGAGAGGCAATTTCTATGGTGCTGTACGGTCACACCATAGAAGCGGCTGACTAAACAGTTTAATTCCCCAGTGCGCCGCTCAAACTGGCAATATGGTTAGAGGGAACGAACAGAACTCAGGATTACTACCCATCACCAGGCAAACTGGGAAATCTAAATGACTTAGCAGCTGCATTGGATCCCTGTATCTGCATGATCTACAAGCAGATTTCAACTCCATTTGGGGACTGGCACTCTGTGGATCTTGCCCCTAATTTAGAGTGTGCCGGACCATGGCCATTAGCTTTTTTCCCCTCCCAAAAGCAAGCAATCCACATTCTATACCGTACTTTGGCATTCATTCGGTGCTCAGCATAACACACCGAGTTGTCAGAGATCGCCGTCTCGATACCCACCTGTCCGCATTCCGAAACACCACCCACACGGCAGCCACTGCCACACAGGATAGACCCAGAAGCACCAAGCGAACTTCAATTCTTCTGTTACGACATGGGAACCTGAAATAAGGTGAAAACTTAACATTTGTGGATATCTGCACAGAATCAAGACATTTACAAACTTAACTCCAGCTGCGTAGAGGTTTTTTCAAATACAAAGGAACGTTTTTTTGTTTTGTTGGAGGTGCGCGTAACAGACGGCTCCTCTGAACCTGCACACCATTTACTGACTACTAAAAAGAGGCCATTCTGCCTAAAATATGGTACAAAAATAAAGACCCACTTTCTATTTATTTTTAGGCCAACCACTGCTGATTGCCTAAATTGGGCAGCAGGCAACATCTGCCAAAGCCAGTGTAATCCGCCACCAGCAGCAGCCAGGTCCACTCGCTCTCCAAATTTGCATCATCCCTCGCCTCTGTTCATCCAGTAGAACAAGTCAATATCCTCCCACTCCATAGCATCGAGCAGAGCGCACACACTTGGCACAATGTTTGCTTGATGCACCAACAGTCTCAATGGCAACAGTCTAGTGTTAGCACACATGTCCCAAAAGACGGTCGGGTGCTAACCTGACAGTTGTACTTAAACCACATTTTGCACTGATGTAAATGTAATTGTTCTGGATTTTCACAAGGCCTTCGATAATAGACTGATGAACAAGGTCAGAGAATGCGGAGTCAGGGGACAAGTAGCAGAATGGATTGCTAGCTGGCTTCAGGACAGAAAGCAGAGAGTGGGAGTAAAGGGTCGCTATTCACAGTGGCAGAAGGTGGGTAGTGATGTTCCACAAGGATCAGTGCTGGGACCACTGCTGTTCACAATTTAGACTTTGGAATCAAAAACAATTTCTAAACTTGCAGGTGACACCAAATTGGGGTGGGGGGGGAGAAAGAGGAGCGAGTCAAACCTGAGGAGGACAGCAATAAATTACAGGAGGACATTAATAAACTTGCAGAATGGGCATATAATTAGCAAATGATGTTCTGCACAGATAAATGGGAGGTATTACATTTTGGTAGGAAGAATAGGGAGGTCACTTATCACTTGGAGGGTGCGAGTCTAGGTGGGGTAGAGGAACAAAGGGATCTCAGAGTACAAATACACAAATCACTAAAAGTTGCGACACAGGTTAGCAAGGCCGTAAAAAAAGCAAACCAAGCACTAGGGTTTATTTCTAGAGGTATAGAATTGAAAAGTAGTGAAGTTATGCTAAACCTGTAGTGAACCTTGGTTAGACCACACTTGGAGTACTGCGTACAGTTCTGGTCGCCATATTATAAAAAGGATACAGAGGCACTGGAGACGGTGCAGAAAAGATTTACAAGGATGACCAGAAATGCGAGGGTATACATATCAGGAAAGGATGAACAGGCTGGGGCTCTTTTCTCTTGAAAAAAGGCGGAGGGGTGACCTAATAGAGGTCTTTAAAATTATGAAAGGTTTTGATAGAGTGGATACAGAGAGAATGTTTCCACTTGTGGGGAAGAGCAAAACTAGAGGCCATCAATATAAGATAGTCACCAAGAAATCCAATAGGGAATTCAGAAGAAACTTCTTTACCCAGAGAGTGGTGAGAATGTGGAACTCGCTACCACAGGGAGTGGTTGAGGCAAATAGTATCGATGCATTTAAGGGGAGGCTAGACAAGCACATGAGGGAGAAGGGAATAGAGGGTTACACTGATAGATTTAGATGAGGAAAGATGGGAGGAGGCTCGAGTGAAGCATAAACACCGGCATGGACTGGTTGGGCCGAATGGCCTGTTTCTGTGCCGTATATCCTGTGCAATACTAAGGAATGTTTCTACCAATGTGGCATTAGGGAGAACCCAGACTAAAGTATAGGACAACGAAACTAGATAAGCTAAAGCAAAATTAGAAAGGATAACAAGTCAGAGCTTACTTGCACTTGCAGTATGGGATTCTTTTCACTAATGTAGCCAAACAATTATAGAGACTAATTGCTGCAGCCAAACTGAAGATGCCGATTACCAGGTACACTAGGGGGCAAACAGAAGTTGCAGTAAGTTCCACATACAAGTGACATTCTGTATTTTGTGTTGGCATTTTTAAACAGAGTGAATTTTGTGCTCAAAGCAACTGCGATGGTGGAACTGACAAAGACTTTCTCTACCTTTCCCCCAGTCTGGTTGGTGCACAGAGCACCGAAACATCACTGGGCCAGAGAGAGAAGAGGTGACAACCCTCCGAAACATCACTGGGCCAGAGAGAGGCGACAACCCTCCGAAACATCACTGGGCCAGAGAGAGGAGAGGTGACAACCCTCCAAAACATCACTGGGCCAGAGAGAGGAGGTGACAACCCACCGAAACATCACTGGGCCAGAGAGAGGAGAGGTGACAACCCTCCGAAACACCACTGGGCCAGAGAGAGGAGGTGACAACCCACCGAAACATCACTGGGCCAGAGAGAGGAGGGGTGACAACCCACCGAAACATCACTGGGCCAGCAGAGAGGAGAGGTGACAACCCTCACGCTGGTGTTAGTGAAGGGATTCTAGCCACTGATGGCCATCTGGTTAAACAAGGTGACATCAAAGAAAAGGCAAGGGGTGTTAGTGCTGTGCAACTCCCCCGCGACAGCACTAAGGGGACAATCTCCAACACCAGTCACCCGGTGATAGACACTGACAGCTTGAGGCAGTTGTGCTTTGGGCTGATACCTAGTTCTGGATTGGGATTGCCCAACTCACTGAACACAAGCCTTACAGACAGCAGACAAAGGCAACTTTTATTTCAATGGTCTGGGAACTAGCTTATCTGGTATAATATTTACAAAGAACATTTTTGTATCAACTGTCTTAGTCCAGATTACAGAAAGTACTTCAAAAGCTTGTTTGCATCAAGTGGTTTTCACTCTTCTCCAGTAGTTTGGCCTTCATCTCAAAAATCCATTTAGGGCACATTTGTAATGACAGAATAGCAATTCTTCCACTCAACATTTAAAGCCAGAGTGATACTAATTTAGTACCAATTTGTACTAAATTATGGCCACTTTTGTGACCTGAACCAACACTGGTTAGGAACTGAATAGAATCCATCAACAAACCGTGTGCAGCCATCACATTACTGTTTGGATGATCAGCCATGATCTCATTGAATGGCGGAACAGGCTCGAGGGGCCGAATGGCCTACTCCTGCTGCTATCTTCTATGTTTCTATGTTTACTCTGGGATGGATTTTCAGCCCAGCTCCCATGAAATAAAAGTGCACGGACTCACTGCAACCCAACCCCTCCAAACCAAATGATCAGCATCACTGCAATCCAGCAATACTTCCACCACTTATAAACACTTAACATAAAATAAAACATTTAAACTATACTTAGAGCGTGCAACATGGCTCACACTGAAGAAAAATTAACTAAACTTTTCCACAAGATTTCTTTTCTAAATAGAAAGGCTGCCGTGCACAATGTTCTCACCTAGATACCTGTAGAAGTAGTACAGAAGTAGAATCATTGCAATACAGATGGCAACAAAAACCACGACAGTAATTGGAGTCAGTGTTGCTGAAGGCTCCTTGTTCCCTTCACTTGTCTTTGCTGTGGAGTCAGATGGAGGTGATGAACTTCCACTTCGCCCCAAAGGAAATAAGATTGCAAATTTTAAAAACAACTTTTTAAATCAGATCCCTCACTGATCATTTGAAAAGCACTTTGTTATACTCTCAATGATCTTTTCCTAAATCGCCTACAGACAACACAAGGAAGTGTGTCACATGACTCCTTTAAAAGGGACCTGATCTCAGTAAGAGACACTGGGACTAAAGTGCTATAGCAAGAACACAGTTTTGCATTTATTTCTAGAGTGCAGAGAAAATTCAAGAACATTTGCTTCTCCTTCATCTGTTAACTACCGGGTAGCTTGAAAGCAGAGGAGTGGACCCAAAACAACCAGCTACATCAGAAAGAGGGGAATAGCTTGCAGCACGACACACAAGGTCAGGATTGGGGGGGGGGGGGGGGGGGGAGGAAATACTTTCCCCAGGTCCGACAAGCAGATCAAAAAATACTCCAATAGTTAAGACGACAAATATGTCAAGTTGAGGGGGAAAAAAAAAATCCACAAATGAGGACTAAATAAGTCACCCCACGAGGGACAATTGCTCATTGTGTGGGAGTCAGGAGAACTGTTCAGAGCTTACCACCCTTAAACTAAAAACCAGTCCCCAGCCATTGCTGCTCCATTTTGTAGATTAAGTGCGATAGCAAAATACTGCAGATGTTGGAAATCCGAAATAACAACAGAAAATGCTGGAAAAACTCAGGTCAGGCAACATCCGTGGAGAGAAATTTGAGTTGACGTTTCGGGTTGGACCCTTCTTCAAAACTGGAAAGAAAAGAAACTAGATCGGAGGCAGGGCTGCGATCGGACAAAAGAATAAAAGAAACAAAAGAAGTAAAAGAGATTAGAAGCTAGACGAGATGGTAATAGGCTGGGATTAGGTGTAAAGTGTACTGGCAGGGCAAAAGATAGCTGCCAGGTGTGAGAGAGAAACAAAAAGGGGGGGGGGGGGGGGAAGGAGTGGAACAATTACAAGAGAAAATGAAATGGGGGCCGAGCTTATGATCTGAAATTGTTGAACTCGATATTGAGTCCGGAAGGCTGCAGACTGCCTAATCGGAAGATGAGGTGCTGTTCCTCGAGTTTACGTTGAGCTTCCGTGGAACAATACAAGAGGCCAAGGACGGTGAGGTCCGAGTGGGAATGGAGCGGTGAATTAAAATGACAGGCGACCGGAAGCTCGGGGTCACCCTTACGGACTGAACGGAGGTGTTTCCGCAAAGCGGTCACCCAATCTGCGTTTGGTCTCCCCAATGTAGAGGAGACCGCATCGTGAGCAGCGAATACAGTATACTAGATTGCAAGAAGTACAAGTAAATCGCTGTTTCACCTGGAAGGGGTGTTTGGGGCCCTGGACAGTGGGAAGGGGGGAGGTATAGGGGCAGGTGTTACATCTCCTCCACTTGCACGGGAAGGTGCCAGGCGAAGAGGAAGGGCTGTTTGGGGTGATAGAGGAGTGGACGAGGGTGTCTCGGAGGGAGCGGTCCCTGCGGAATGCTGAAAGGGGAGGGGAGGGGAAGATACGTTTGGTGGTGGGATCACTTTGGAGGTAGCGGAAATGCCGGAGGATGATCTGTTGAATGTGGAGGCTGGTGGGGTGAAAGGTGAGGACAAGGGGACCGCTCCCTCTGAGACACCCTAGTCCACTCCTCTATCACCCCAAACAGCCCTTCCTCTTCGCCTGGCACCTTCCCGTGCAAGCGGAGGAGATGTAACACCTGCCCCTATACCTCCCCCCTTCCCACTGTCCAGGGCCCCAAACACCCCTTCCAGATGAAACAGCGATTTACTTGTACTTCTCGCAATCTAGTATACTGTATTCGCTGTTCACGATGCGGTCTCCTCTACATTGGGGAGACCAAACGCAGATTGGGTGACCGCTTTGCGGAACACCTCCGTTCAGTCCGTAAGGGTGACCCCGAGCTTCCGGTCGCCTGTCATTTTAATTCACCGCTCCATTCCCACTCGGACCTCACCGTCCTTGGCCTCTTGTATTGTTCCACGGAAGCTCAACGTAAACTCGAGGAACAGCACCTCATCTTCCGATTAGGCAGTCTGCAGCCTTCCGGACTCAATATCGAGTTCAACAATTTCAGATCATAAGCTCGGCCCCCATTTCATTTTCTCTTGTAATTGTTCCACTCCTTTCCCCCCCCCCCCCACCCTTTCCTTTTGTTTCTCTCTCACACCTGGCAGCTATCTTTTGCCCTGCCAGTACACTTTACACCTAATCCCAGCCTATCACCATCTCGTCTAGCTTCTAATCTCTTTTACTTCTTTTGTTTCTTTTATTCTTTTGTCCGATCGCAGCCCTGCCTCCGATCTAGTTTCTTTTCTTTCCAGTTTTGAAGGGTCCAACCCGAAACGTCAACTCAAATTTCTCTCCACGGATGTTGCCTGACCTGCTGAGTTTTTCCAGCATTTTCTGTTGTTATTGTAGATTAAGTGGTTATTCTGCAGAGACTAGAAATCAAAAAAGGAGGATTTAACAATCGAGTCATCACAAGCACCTTAGTAACAATCCCATCATTAGCAATAGAATACAGAACCTGTGACCAAGATGTATTACAAGACAAGAGCCACGCTTTAAATCATTGCCATTTTTCACAGGTCAGATTTTCAGCTTCTGGTTCCATACCTTCCAGGTTCTTCTATCCCACTCCAGTAACTCCCGAGTGCGACAGTAGCAACAGCAATAATGAAGATGATCAGGATGCTGTAGTCCAGAGGGGGCACAGGAGGGGAATAGAGTGCAGCTGAAATTTGGTTCCCTAGCATCTAGAAGCAGAAATTACACTTAATACGGGGAAATAAGCAGATTGCGAACAGACAGACCCAGCACGGACCAAACAGTCAGCACGCTCCTGGGATTCAGATATCGACCCATAGCTTCTAAAATGTGCAAAACACTGAACCCACCAAGTTAGGGCTATTTCATCCATGATATTAAGATATACATTCAGAGTTCTTTTGTGAAAGACAACTTCCATTTCTCACTTGTTCAGAGAATTTGGCATCTCAAACTGGAGTGGAGGAAGAAGAGGTTTCATCTCCCCCTCCTGAAGAGCTCAGACTGCTTGTTGGGAAGAGGGTGCCACAGATGCTCTCCATTCTGCTGCCCAAGCAGCCATTCTGCAGGGTGTCAGCAGAATAGTCAACTGCGAGGAGCATCAACAGTGAGCTCAATTGTGCTTACAAGACATCTAGAAGCAGAGCTGAATAGCAGAAACCACAGCCAACGCGCTCCTCCAGGACCCAGGAGTGCAGAGGCCAACAGATCACTGAGTTTAGCTAATTCAGCGCAGGGATCAAACCTCACATCCCCCCCGTTTTCATGGTTCAGCCATTCACAGGTTAAACTACATGATCCACCCAGGGAGTATTTGCAATACAGGTTTTACAAGAACATTTCCATCCAGTTAATCAAGACAAAAACAATCAAGCACTTGGATTAACCTGGAGTATTTGGGTCCCTAATTTAAAATAAAAGCAGAAGTAGAGAATAGGGTCACGATATCCACCTCAAGCAACAAGAGTAGCGTACTCACCACAGATCACACTCTAACAGAACCTTTATAATGAAGTAGCGTACTCACTACAGATCACACTCTAACAGAACCTTTATAATGAAGTAGACATGCAATGGGGCAGGATTACAATTTTAAAGAGCAGGACGCCGTTTCAAGAAAAGGAATCTTCAATAAGGGTGTTTCAAGATATGCCTGAACTTTGTTGGTTTGGATAGAACATTGGTTGATGGACAGGATACAAAGCTTGGGTAAGTGAGTGTTCAATTGGAGAAGGGATGGAAGTGATGTACCCTAGGAGCCAGTCCTGGTCTCACTTTTGATAATTGACAGATTTGGACATAGGGAGCACAATCTGAATTTGCTGATGACACAAGTAGGGATGTAGTAAACAGCAAGAACACTGTACAGGAAGACAGACAGGTTAATGGAATGGGGACAAGTGGCTGATGCAATTTAATGTGGAATGTGAGAGGCAACACACTGAGGAGAAACAAGGAATGGGAGTGCACATGGAAAGATACTGAAGGGTGCGGATGGAGAGACTCTTGGGCGGGGGGGGGGGGGGGGGGGGGGGGAGTTGTTTCAATTAATCCTCTGAAAGAGCAAGTGCAGGTAGATAAAAGTCATGAGAAAGCCAACAGCAGCTTGGGTTTTATGAGCAGAGGCAGCCAGCACAAGAGTAAAGTCGTAATGAGAAGTTTGTATAAAACACTGGTTAGGCCACAGTTAGAAACTGTGCAGAGGATTGGCGCGCCATTATAGAAAGGACATTAAAGCCACGGAGAGAGGACGCACAGGATGGGAAACTACAGTTGCGAGGAAACTCGAGATACTGGATTACTTACACGTGAAGAGAAGGCTACTAAATAAAAATGAAGTTTAAAAAAAAAAAAAAGTAGAATGAATAGGGAAAGGCTATTTCTTCGAGATGGGAGATCAGTAATGGGGTCAATTTCAAATTGTTTCTAAGGAGAAGGAGGAAGAGGAGAGGGGTTGGGAGAAACTTTATGCAGAGGGTCATTGCAGCATGAAATGTTCTGCCACAGAGTGGTTGGAATTGGATACAGGGTTTGAGTGAAGGGGACAGGGCAATAGGATTAGTTTGGGATTGCTCGAACAAAGATCCAGCCAAGCTGTAAACCTATGATTCTTCACCCTTCCATAAGGCCCACACTGCTTTCCATACCATGTCCCATCTTTAGCCAGGAAAGTGGCATTCCTGCTCCTCTGAAGCCAGCACTGGGACTTGTGTCAGAGCCCTGGGCAACTCTGCCTCCTTTCCTGGAGGCTGTTGCTTGGTCTCAGCTCAGCAACACTCAGAAATAAGTGTGAACCCAATACTTGCCGCTCCGTGGCACGGCAACATAGGCTGGAGGAAGAACCTACCCCATTTGTAAGTACAACACAGAGCGCTTTGTAACGAGGCCGAGACAGTGTTATAGGAAGAAAGACTTGCATTTATATAGCGCCTTTCACGACCACTGGATGTCCTAAAGCCAATGAAGTACTTTTTTTTTTTTTTTTTTTTGGAAGTGTAGTCACTGTTGTAATGTGGGAAACACAGCAAGCTCCCACAAACAGCAATGTGATAATGAGCAGATAATCTGTTTTTAGTGATGCTGATGGAGGGATAAATATTGGCCAGGACACTGGGGAAAACTCCCCTGCTCTTCGAAATAGTGCCCTAGGATATCTCCCGCCCACCCGAGAGCAGACTGTTTAACGTCTCATCTGAAAGACGGCACCTCTGACAGTGCAGCACTCCCTCAGCACTGCACTGGAGTGCCAGCCTAGATTTTTGTGCTCAAGTCTCTGGAGTGGGACTTGAACCCACAACCTTCTGACTCCGAGGCAGGGTTGCTATCAACTGAGCCATGGCTGACACTGTACAAGTGAAACAATTAGAAGCAAAGTGAGGGGGAAAGAAATTACCTTTCTCATGGATAGAACATCGTTGTAGCTGATTAGAGCCACTGGAATTTTTAGCTCCTCATAATCAGACCGATTACCTGCAGGAGAAGACTGAACACAGATCATCCATGAGTGCAGCACATAGCAACACATTAAACTGTACACAAACCAGAGGCATTACTAAAAGCAAAATTACTGTTTATGGATACAAGCAATCACCAACATCTTAGATTTTCCTTCCCAAAAAAGCATTTGTTTGCACAGCTGAAACTACAGGAACAACACCGCCCAGAGACATGCCCATTGGTGTAGACACAAATGGTTTCTCAGTTCCTGCATTTCTCCTCCTTTAAGCAAGGAGCACTTTTTCCACAAAGGGTAGTGGAAATGTGGAACTCGCTCCCCCAACAGGTTATGGATCAATTGAAAATTTCCAGACTGAGATCGATAGTTTTGTTTGGCAAGTGTTTAAATTTTTTTATTCATTCACAGGATGTGGCTGTCGTGGGCAAGGCCGGCATTTATTGCCCATCCCGAATTGCTCGAGAAGGCAGTGGTGAGCCGCCTTCTTGAACCACTGCCGTCCGTGTGGTGAAGGTAATCCCACAGTGCTGTTAGGGGAAGTTCCAGGATTTTGACCCAGCGACAATGAAGGATCGGCGCTATATTTCCAAATCAAGATGGTGAGAGACTTGGAGGGGAACTTGGAGGTGGTGGTGTTCCCGTGCACCTGCTGCCCTTGTCCTTCTAAGTGGAAGCGGTCGAGGGTTTGGGAGGTGCTGCCGAAGAAGCCTTGGCGAGTTGCTGCAGTGCATCTTGCAGACGGTACACACTGCGGTGGAGGGAGTGAATGTTTAAGGTGGTGGATGGGGTGCCAATCAAGCAGGCTGCTTTGTCCTGGATGGTGTCGAGCTTTTGTTGGAGCTGCAACCTTGCAGGCAAGTGGAGAGTATTCCATCACACTCCTGACTTGTCTTGTAGGTGGTGAGTCACTTGCCACAGAATACCCAGCCTCCGACCTGCTCTTGTAGCCACAGTATTTATGTGGCTGGCCCAGTTAAGTTTCTGGTCAATGGCGACAACCACCCCCCCCCCCTCCCCAGGATGATGTTGAGGGAGGATTCAGTGATGGTAATGCCACTGAATGTCATGGGAAGGTGGCTAGACTCTCTCTTGTTGGAGATGGTCATTGTCTAGCACTTGGGATATACAAGGGATATGGAGCAACGACAGGTAAAGAGTGGAAAGATGATGATTATCGTGGCGGAACAGGCTCGAAGCCTTCTGTTCCTAGGTTATAAAAAGGGACCTACAACCAGTTTGTTAATAGAAATGATCTATTTTAGGTTCATCCAAGTTTGACAGAAGTCAAGCCCAATCCAACCACGATAATCAATCATCTTTTATTTTGAGGATATTCCTGTAGCGGTGGGGTGAGAGGCAGTGACCAGCTCAACACGGTCACGTAACCAAAACAGTTCATCATTAGGCATGCGTAGGACGGCTGGACTTTAGGTAGTTAGAGCACAGGCAAGTCAATATGGAGCTCTTGAAAGTTTCATTTTAAAAACAAAAGTTAGGATTTGTAATCTTACGATGCTATCCACACTGGCCACCACCAGTGCTTTGGCAAGATTCCTCTGTGCAATCTGGGCCTTCCTGATGAATGTGCAGTTCCCTCTCATCACTACAACAAGCTTGTCCTTTATACCCTCTGGAGGCACATCCGTCGAGTTGCAGAGCGTGGTGCTGGTCAGGTCTTGTAAGTGGTACAAGGTCTACGGACAAAGAAATACAAACACACCAACAGTGGATGAGTTCTTAATAGTCACAAGGAACCCTCAAATTCACCTCTTGCACAAGGCACACTGTTGGCTGACAGAGCATTGAGGGGCTTTGCATTTGTGAGTTGGTTTGTTGTGATGCAACTGTAGGTTAATGGAAGGTCACAGGTGGGGAGATTCTGGTCTGCATAGCCAAGGTGCTGAGTGTCAAAGTCCCTGCCGAACTGGCCGTGTCTGCATCACCGCCACAACAAGCCACGCAACTCAACAGGACCCAGTTTTACATTTGCTCGTATCTCAGTGGAGCCAAAGATATCCTCAAATCGCCAAAAAGCAGAATCCTTTGGGTCTGGATTTGAGTTTTTCCTTTATTTGATCATGGAGCACAAGGCTGCATCAGCCCAATTTTACACACGCAGAATGCAGATTTAGTGGTACAGATTTGGATTTGAGACACAGGAGCTAGAGGGACAACTTCACAGATCCCCAGAGAAAAGAAGACGGCAAGAGTTTAAAACACAGCAGCTAAGATCATGCTCCTGGCATCAGCTGATCAGAACCTGGCAACAGAGGCGTTAGTTAGCCTCAGCACCCGAGGTGGGGAGGAATGAAAGCGTGGACACACGAATATCTGACAAGGGCAGGAATAGGCTTGGTTGTGATGCATTCCATGATCAAATAGCCTGCTGACACTGTCAAGGATCACAAGGAATAGTTAGCCGGTTAGGGTACTGGAGTGTGACTGTGTCTTAAGAACAGCAATAGGAGCCAATGCCCAGGGGTTGGGCGGGGGAGAAAGAAAGTAATAAAAGTTGAACAAAGTACAGGACACCCTGCAATGTGCTTTTTGCAGCCAGTCCATTGGTGACTCACAGCATTGTTCAGGGATTTGGGGAACGACATCCATTGCGAATTGTAGACGATGCAGAATTCTTTCATAATTGGATCAGTGGCGTTGCTGAAAGCGGAGAGGATTCCCTCCTGTGCCCCTGCCTGAAAAACACAAATAAATGAGTATGAGAATAGACTGGCAGCTAACATAAAAGTCTTCTATAGGCATATAAATAGTCAACAGGTGGTAAGAGGAGGGGTAGGGCCAATTAGGGACCAAAAAGGAGACCTACGCATGGAGGCAGAGGTACTAAATGAGTATCTTGCATCTGTCTTCACCAAGGAAGAGGATTCTGCAAAGTCAGTGAAAGAGATGGTAGTGGCAACACTGGATGGGATAAAAATTGATAGAGGAGGCACTAGAAAGGCTGGCTGTACTTAAAGTAGCTAAGTCACCAGGACCGGATGGGAAGCATCCTAGGATGCTGAGGGAAGTAAAGGTGGAAATCGGGAAGGTACTGGCCATAATCTTCCAATCCTCCTTGGATACGGAGGACTGGAGAATTGCAAATGTTACACCCTTGTTCAAAAAGGGTGCAAGGATAAACCCAGCAACTACAGGCCAGTCAGTTTAACCTCGGTAGTGGGGAAGCTTTTAGAAACAATAAATCAGGGACAAAATTAACAGTCACTTGGACAAGTGTGGATTAATTAAGGAAAGCCAGCACAGATTTGTTAAAGGCAAATTGTGTTTAACCAACTTGATCAAGTTTTTTGATGAGGTAACAGAGGGTTGATGAACATAAGAAACAGGAGCAGGAGTAGGCCAATCGGCCCCTTGAACCTGCTCCGCCATTCAATGAGATCATGGCTGATCCAATCTTGTCCCCAATGCCCGCTCTCTCCCCATAACCCTCGACTCTCTTGTAGTTCAAATGTCTGTCAATCTCCGCCTTGAATATATTCAATGACTCCGCCTCCACAGCTCTCCAGGGTAGAGAATTCCAAAGATTCACGACCCTCAGAGGAAATTCCTTCTCATCTCTGTCTTAAATGGGCGACTCCTTATTCTGAAACTATGCCCCTAGTTCTAGATTCCTCCACTAGAGGAAACATCCTCTCAGCATCTACCCTGTCAATCCCCCTCAGAATCTTAGATGTTTCAATAAGATCACCTCTGACAATGAGTATAGGCCCAACCTGCTCAACCTTTCCTCATAAGTCAACCCCTTCATCCCAGGAATCAACCTAGTGAACTGTCGCTGTACTGCCTCCAATGCAAGTATATCCTTCCTTAAATATGGAGACCACAACTGTACGCAGTACTTCAGGTGCAGTCTCACCAGCGCCCTGTAAAGTTGCATCAATAATCATGGGTGATTTTAATCTCCATGTTGATTGGACAGATCAAATTGGCTAAGGTAGCCTGGAGGAGTTGTTCATGGTGTGCATCTGGGATGTTTTCCTAGAACAGTATGTAATGGAACCAGGCTCTCTTGGATCTGGTACTATGTAATATGAGAGAGTTAATAAATGATCTCATAGTAAAGGATCCTCTAGGAAAGAGTGATCATAGCATGGTTGAATTTCAAATTCCGTTGGAGGGCGAGAAAGTTGTATCCCAAACCAGTGTCCTGATCTTAAACAAATGCAATTATAATGGTATGAGGGCAGAACTGGCTAAAGTGGACTGGAAAAACAAATTAAAGGGCAAGAAAGTTGAAATGCAGTGGCAGACATTTAAGGAGATATTTCATAACTCTCAACAAAAATATATTCCAGTGAGAAAGAAAGATTTTAAGAGAAGGGAGCACAATCCGTGGGTAACTAAGGAAGTAAAGGATGGAATCAAATTGAAAATGAAGACATACAATGTTGCCAAGATTGGTGGGAGACCAGAGGATTGGGAAATTTTTAAAAACCAGCAAAGGGTGACTAAAAAAATAAGAGAGAAGATGAATTATGAGAGTAAGCTGGCAAGAAACATTAAAACAGATACTAAAAGCTTCTACAGGTATATAAAAAGGAAGAGGGTAGCTAAAGTAAACATTGGTCCCTTAGAGGATGAGACTGGGGAACTGGGAAATGGCAGAGATTCTGAACAAATATTTTGCCTCTGTCTTCACTGTGGAAGACACTAACATCCCAATAATGGATAATCAAGGGGCCACAGGGAGTGGGAAACTAAAGACAATCACTATGGAAATAGTACTCAGTAAAATAATGGGTCTAAAAGACGACAAGTCCCCTGGACCAGATGGCCTGCATCCCAGGGTCTTAAAAGAAGTGGCTGCAGAGATAGTGGATGCATTGGTTGCAATATACCAAAATTCCCTGGACTCTGGAGAGGTCCCAGCAGATTGGAAAACTGTTAATGTAACAGCCCTATTTAAGAAAGGAGGGAGACAAAAAGCAGGAAACTATAGACCAGTTAGCCTAACATCTGTCATTGGGAAAATGCTGGAGTCCTTCATTAAGGAAGCAGTAGCAGGGCATTTAGAAAAACATACCTCAGTCAAACAGTCAGCATGGTTTTAGGAAAGGGAAAACATGTTTAACAAATTTGCTGGAGTGCAGGGTGGACAAGGGTGAGCCAGTGGACGTGGTGTATTTGGATTTCCAGAAAGCATTCGATAAGGTGCCACATAAAAGGTTACTGCATAAGATAAGAGCTCACGGAGTTGGGGGTAATATATTGGCATGGATAGAGAATTGGCTAACTAACAGAAAGCAGAGAGTTGGGATAAATGGGTCATTTTCTGGTTGGCAAATGGTAACTAGTGGGATGCCACAGGGATCAGTGCTGGGTCCTCAACTATTTACAATCTACATTAATGACTTGGATGAAGGGATCGAGTGTAATGTAGCCAAGTTTGCGTAGGATACAAAGCTGGGTGGGAAAGCAAGTTGTGCAGAGGACTCAAAGAATCTGCAAAGGGATATAGACAGGCTAGGTGAGTGGGCAAACATTTGGCAGGTGGAGTATAATGTGGGAAAGTGCAAGGTGATCCACTTTGGCAGGAAAAATAAAAAAGCAAACTATTATTTAAATGGAGAGAGATTACAAGATGCTACAGTTCAGAGGGACCTCAGGGTCCTTGTGCATGAAACACAAAGTTAGCATGCAGGTACAGCAAGTAATCAAAAAGGCAAATGGAATATTGGCCTTTATTTCAAGGGGGTTGGAGTATAAAAGCAGGAAAGTCCTGCTACAACTGTACAAGGTATTGGTGAGACCACACCTTGAGTACTGCATACAGTTTTGGTCTCCTTATTTAAGGAAAGATATACTTGCATTGGAGGCAGTTCAGAGACAATTCACTAGGTTAATTCCAGAGATGAAGGGTATGACTTCTGAAGAAAGGTTGAGCAGGCTGGGCCTATACTCATTGGAATTTAGAAGAATGAGGGGTGATCTTATCGAAACATACAAGATACTGAGGGCGCTCGACAGGGTAGATGCAGAGAGGACGAAATCTAGAACTCAGGGGCACAGTCTCAGAATAAAGGGTCGCCCTTTTAGAACTGAGATGAGGAGGAGGATCTTCTCAGGGTTGTAAATTTGTGGAATTCTCTGCCCCAGAGAGCTGTGGCGGCTGGGTCATTAAACACATTTAAAGTGGAGATGGACACATTTTTGCAAGATAAGGGAGTGAAAGGCTATGGGGAGCAGGCTGGGAAGTGGCTTTGAACCCTAGATCAGCCATGATCTTATTGAATGGCAGAGCAGGCTTGAGGGGCCAAGTGGCCTATTTCTGCTCCTATTTCTTATGTTCTTAAAACTTCCCTGCTTTTATACTCCATACCCCTTGCAATAAAGGCCAACATTCAAATAGCCTTCCTAATTACTTGCTGTACCTGCATGCCATGTTTTTGTGTTTCATGTACGAGGACCTCCAGCATTTTGTAGTCTCACTCCATTTAAATAATTTGCTTTTTCATTCTTCTTTCCAAAGTGGATAACCTTACATTTTCCCACATTGTACTCCATCTGACAAATTTTTTCCCACTCACGTGACCTATCTATATCCCTTTGCAGACTGTCCACCTCACAACTTGCTAACCCACCTATCTTTGTATCAGCAGCAAATCTGGCTACAGTGCACTCGGTCCCTTCATCCAAGTCATTAATATAGATTGTAAATAGTTGGGACCCCAGCACTGATCCTTGTGGTACCCCACAAGTTACCATTTGCCAACCAGAAAATGACCCATTTATCCCAACTCTCTGCTTTCTGTTAGTTAGCCAATCCTCTATCCATCCATCCATGCTAATATATTACCCAAGTCTGTGAGCTCTTATCTTGTGCAGTAACCTTTTATGTGGCACCTTACGGATGAGGGCATTGTGGTTGACGTGGTTTACGTGGTTTACATGGATTTCCAAAGGGCGTTTGATAAAGTGCCACATACAGGCTTGCCAGCAAAGGTGAAGCCCAAAGGGGACGGTGGCAGCCTGGAGACGGAATTGTCTCAGTGACAGGGGCCGGGAGACGCTCAGTGAAGGATGCGGAATCTCCCGGGACTCCCCGGCCGGCCCGGGGGTTGTCGCTCGGTCAGTCGCGGCCATTCCCCGCCCGGGTCAACCGGTGCCGGGCTTCTCTCCCAGTCTGGGCCTCACAAGCTCAGCAGGGTGGCCGCCGCTCGGCCCGAAAACCGGCGCCCCGCCGCTTACCGCACCTGCAACACGCCGAACAACAGCAGCCCCAGCGCGACCCTCCGCCAGCCCGAGTCCGAACCTGACCGCGGGCCCATCACTCCCGCCTCAACCTTCACCCGACCGCACTGCGCAAGCGCGCTGCTCCGAGTTTATACCGGCACTTCCGGTGTCTGCTCAATTGTGTCGTCATCAATCTCACAGCGCCGCCGGGTGGCGGGGAGGTGCAATGTCACTGGGTGGACACAGCGCCGCCGAGTGGCGGGGAGGTGCAATGTCACTGGGTGGACACAGCGCCGCCGAGTGGCGGGGAGGTGCAATGTCACTCAGTGTACACAGCGCCGCCGGGTGGCGGGGAGGTGCAATGTCACTCAGTGTACACAGCGCCGCCGAGTGGCGGGGAGGTGCAATGTCACTGGGTGGACACAGCGCCGCCGAGTGGCGGGGAGGTGCAATGTCACTGGGTGGACACAGCGCCGCCGGGTGGCGGGGAGGTGCAATCAAATCAAATCAACTTTATTGTCATTGTTAGTGCACAAGTGCAGTCCAACGAAATGTTGGCTTGCGGCTCCCGAGAGTGTACATTTGGATTAAGACATTTAAACATTCAACATACATTTGGCTTGTAGTATATTAACATAAATATAACCATAATAAAGTGCATTGGCAGATGTGCAGGCTTTAGAGTTTATTTGTGGAGTTCAGTAGGATGACAGCCCTGGGAAAGAAGCTGTTCCTAAATCTGGTCGTACGGGTGCGAATGCATCTGTAGCGTCTCCCAGATGGCAGGAGGGCGAACAGACTGTGGCTGGGGTGGGTAGGGTCTTTGATGATGGACCGTGACCTCCGTAGACAGCGTTTCTGGTATATGTGCTCTATGGTCGGTAGCCGGGTGCCGGTAATGCGTTGGGCAGTTTTGACTACCCGCTGCAGGGCTTTCCGGTCATAGTAGCTACAGCTGCCATACCATACTGTGATACAGTTTGTCAGGATGCTCTCTATAGTGCAGCGGTAAAAGTTAGAGAGGATCAGGGGTGACAGATTACATCCCTTCAGCCTCCTTAGGAAATATAGGCGCTGCTGGGTCTTCTTCACCAGAGAGGAGGTGTTGAGGGACCAGGAGAGGTCTTCCGTGATGTGGACTCCGAGGAACTTAAAGCTGTCCACCCTTTCCACCACAGCCCCATTGATGTGGATGGGGGTGTGACTTCCGCCTTTGGACTTCCTGAAGTCCACAATGATTTCTTTTGTTTTCTTGGTGTTAAGGGCCAGGTTGTTATCGGCGCACCACTTCACGAGATGCTGGACCTCCTCCCTGTAGGCTGACTCATCATTGTTGGTGATCTGGCCTACTACCGTGGTGTCATCCGCAAACTTGATGATGGTGTTGGAACCATTAACAGCCACACAGTCGTGGGTGAAGAGGGAGTAGAGGAGGGGGCTCAGCACACATCCTTGTGGGGCCCCCGTGTTCAGGGTCAGGGGGGGGGAGTTGTGGTTACCTAATTTGACAGACTGGGGTCTGTTTGTTAGGAAGTCCAGGGTCCAGTTGCAGAGGGAAGTGTTCAGGCCAAGAGTTTGGTGGCCAGCTTGTTGGGGACGATAGTGTTGAATGCTGAGCTGTAGTCTATGAACAGCATTCTGATGTAGGTCTCCTTACCATCTAGGTGATTCAGTGCTGAGTGTAGAGCAGTTGTGATTGCATCCTCCGTTGATCTGTTTGCACGATAGGCAAACTGGTGTTGGTCAAGGGAGGCAGGAACACTGGCTTTGATGTGAGCTAAGACCAGTCTCTCGAAACACTTCATTATGATGGGTGTGAGTGCGACAGGTCGATAGTCGTTCAGGCATGTCACAGCCGTTTGTTTTGGCACAGGAATAATGGTAGCGGTCTTGAAGCATGTAGGGACTGCTGCCTGGGCCAATGACAGATTGAAGATGGCGGTGAAGACATCAGCCAGCTGATCAGCACATTCCTTGAGTACCCGTCCAGGGGTGCTATCCAGTCCAGCAGCCTTTCGTGTGTTCACTCCGCGTAGAACACCCCTTACGTCGGAGGTCGACAGAGTGAGCACCTGGTCTTCCGGGGGTGGCAAGGCTTTGGTAGCCGGCTCCCTGTTGTCCCTGTCGAAGCGAGCGTAGAAGTTGTTAAGCTCCTCCGGAAGGGAGGCATCGCTAACCGGGGGACTGGTGTTTTTGCCCTTGTAGTCAGTGATGGACTGGATGCCTTGCCACATGCGCCGGGGGTCCGAATTGTTGCGGAAGTGATCCTCTATCCGCAGTGTCTGTTTCCTTTTGGCAGTCCTGATACCCTTTTTTAGGTTGGTGTCACAGTGTACACAGCGCCGCCGGGCGGCGGGGAGGTGCAATGTCATTGTCATAGATTCATAACGGCACAGAAGGGGAGGTTTGTTGGTGCTGTTGGGGAGGGTTTAAACTAACTTGACAGGGGGATGGGCATCAGCATATAGGAGTAGAAAAGAGGAATAAGGTGCATAAAAGAGTGAGTGTGTGTGTGTGAGTGAGAGTGTGTTTTTCCAGAACTAATTGGTGGTTACATGGCTCACAGGAGTCTTCTGATTCCTGTTCCCTCAGACACTGGGGTTGCCAACCATCCAGGACTGTCCTGGAGTCTCCAGGAATTAAAGATTAATCTCCTGCCAGTAGAACCCAGGAAAATAATTTTAGGGCCATTAAAAATTATGTGCTTATTTTCATTATTTTTAAACTGCCCCCTGAAGTAGCCAAGCAAGTCCCTCAGTTGTATCAAACCACTACGGACTGCAGCGGTTCAAGAAGGAGGCTCACCACCACCATCTTCTCAAGGGCAATTAGGGACGGGCAGTGGATGGGTGCAATCACCACATAAGGACTTGAGTGCCTAACCTGAGCTGTCACGGAGAATGTCGAAGTGTTGCACCGTCGGAGGAGTCCATCCTTCTGTGATGTTATGACTCTATGAAGGAGGCCATTCGGCCCATTGGGTCCATGCTGGCTCTCTGTAGAGCAATCCAGTCAGTCACATTCCCCCGCTCTATCCCCGTAGCCCTGCAAATTTATTTCCCTCAAGTGCCTATCCAGTCTCACTTTGAAAACATTGAGTGTCTCCGCTTCCACCACTTCCATCGGCAGCGGGTTCCAGGTCATCACCACTCGCTGCGTAAAAGTTTTTCCTCACGTCCCCCCTGTATCTCTTGCCCAAAACCTTAAATCTGTGTCCCCTAGTCCTTGTACCATCAACTAGTGGGAACAGCCTTTCCCCGTCTAGCCGATCCAAACTTGTCATAATCTTGTACACCTTTATCAAATCACCCCTCAACCTCCTTTGCTCTAATGAAAACAAATCCAGCTTCTCCAACCTATCCTTGTAGCTAAGATCCCCCATCCCTGGAACCATTCTGGTAAATCTCCTCTGCACCCTCTCAAGGGCCTTCACATCCTTCCTAAAGTATGGTGACCAGAACTGGATGCAATACTCTAGTTGTGGCCTAACCAGCACTTTATAAAGGTTCAGCATAACTTCACTACTTTTGTATTCAATACCTTTATTTATGAAGCCCAAGATCCCATATGCTTTGCTAATCACTCTCTCAATATGTCCTGCCACCTTCAGGGACCTATGCACATTAACTCCCAGGTCCCTCTGTCCCTGCAGACTCTTTAAAACTGTGCCATTAAGTGTATATTGCCTCTCCCTGTTCCTTCTGCCAAAATTCATCACCTCACAATTCTCTGTATTAAATTCCATCTGCCACTTGTCTGCCCATTCTGCTAGCCTTTCTATGTCCTGTTGCAGTCGATTGGTATCATCATCGCTGTTTGCAACACCCCCAAGTTTGGGGTTGACATAAGAAAACTACTAGGCACTTGGTCTAAGCGTTAAACAAAGCTTGAATCAACTGTTTTACAACATGGAGGTCTAGTTGTGTCCTTCACTAGTTCCTGTTAAGAATGTCCTGTGCAAGCTGGGCCCGTGTCTGAGTATTTATACTCTCCCTGGACAGCACCACCCGTAGGCCACTCAGTATTATTTCATAAGTCTTTCTTTCATGAATGACTGATTCATGTCAGGGGTCATTGGCAAATTTAGAAATTCTACTCTGTATTCCAATATCCAGGTCATTTATATATATCAAAAAAAGCAGTGGCCCCATCACTGACCCTTGGGGAACACCACTGTCTACCATCCTTCAGTCTGAAAAACAGCCATTTACCACAACTCGCTGTTTTCTGTCCTTAAGCCAATTCCTTATCCAAGCTGCCACTGACCCACCTATTCCATGAGCCACAATTTTGTTAACCAGCCTTCTATGTGGTACTTTGTCAAACGCCTTCCAAAAATCCATGTAGTGGACACAGCGCCACCCAGTGGTGACGATAACAATCATAATCATAGAATCAGAGAAATTTACGGCACAGAAGGAGACCATTCGGCCCATCGTGTCTGTGCCGGCCGACAAAGAGCTCTCCAGCCAAATCCCACTTTCCAGCTCTTGGTCCGTAGCCCTGTAGGTGACAGCACTTCAAGTGCACATCCAAGTACTTTTTAAATGTGGTGAGGGTTTCTGCCTCTACCACCCTTTCAGGCAGTGAGTTCCAGACCCCCACCACCCTCTGGATGAAGAAATTTCCCCCCAAATCCCCTCTAAACCTCCTACCAATGACTTTAAATCTGTGCCCCCTGGTTATTGACCCCTCTGCTAAGGGAAATAGGTCCTTCCTATCCACTCTATTTAGGCCCCTCATTTTATACAACTCAATTAGGTCTCCCCTCAGCCTCCTCTGTTCCAAAGAAAACAACCCCAGCCTATCCAATCTTTCTTCATAACTAAAATTCCCCAGTCCAGGCAACATCCTGGTAAATCTCCTCTGCACCCTCTCTAGTGCAATCACATCCTTCCTGTAATGTGGGGACCAGAACTGCACCCAGTACTCTAGCGGACTAACTAGTGTTTTATACAGTTCAAGCATAGCCTCCCTGCTCCTATATTCTATGCCTCGGTTAATAAAGGCTAGTATCCCTTATGCCTTCTTAACCACCTTATCTGCCTGTCCTGCTACCTTCAGGGATCTGTGGACATGCACTCCAAGGTCCCTCTGATCTTCTGCACTTCTCAGTGTCCTACCATTTATTGTGTATTCCCTTTCCTTGTTAGCCCTCCCCAAATGCATTACCTCACACTTCTCCGGATTGAATTCCATTTGCCACTGTTCTGCCCACCTGACCAGTTCATTGATATCTTCCTGCAGTCTACAGCTTTCTTCTTTATTATCAACCACACAGCCAATTTTAGTATCATCTGCAAACTTCTTAATCATACCCCCTATAGTCAAGTCTAAATCATTGATATATACCACAAAAAGCAAGGGACCTAGTACTGAGCCCTGCGGAACCCCACTGGAAACAGCCTTACAGTCACAAAAACACCCATCAACTATTACCCTCTGCTTCCTGCCTCTGAGCCAATTTTGGATCCAACTTGTCACTTTGCCCTGGATCCCATGGGCTTTTACTTTTGTGACCAGTCTGCCATGTGGGACCTTATCAAAAGCCTTGCTAAAATCCATATAGACTACATCAAATGCACTACCCTCATCTACCCTCGTTACCACCTCAAAAAATTCAATCAGGTTAGTCAGACACAACCTTCCCTTAACAAATCCGTGCTGACTAGCCTTGATTAATCCGTGTCTTTCTAAATGAAGATTTATCCTGTCTCTCAGAACTTCTTCCAATAATTTTCATACCACCGAGGTTAGGCTGGCTGGCCTGTAATTACTCGGTCTATCCCTTTCTCCCTTTTAAACAGTCCTCCGGCACCACACCTATAGCCAGAGAGGATTGAAAAATGATGGTCAGGGCCTCTGCTATTTCCTCTTTTGCTTCTCATAACAGCCTGGGATACATTTCATCCGGGCCTGGGGATTTATCCACTTTCAAAGCTGCTAAGCCCCTTAATACTTCCTCTCTCACTATGTTTATTTCATCTAATATTTCATACTCCTCTTCCCTGATAGCAATGTCTGTATCGCCGCTCTCTTTTTGAAAACAGATGCAAAGTTTTCATTAAGAACCATACTCACGTCTTCCGCCTCCACACACACATTACCTTTATGGTCTCTAATAGGCCCTACTCTTACTTTAGTTATTCTCTTGCTCTTAATGTATTTATAAAACATCTTTGGGTTTTCCTTGATTTTACTTGCCAACATTTTTTCATGCTGTCTCTTTGCTTTCCTAATTTCCTTTTTAATTGCACCCCTGCACTTTCTATACTCCTCTAGAGTTTCTGCAGTATTGAGCTCTCGGTATCTGTCATAAGCCTCCCTTTTTTTCTTTATCCTACCCTGTATGTCCCTAGACATCCTTGGGGCTCTAGATTTGTTAGTCCTACCCTTTTTCTTTAAGGGAACATATTTGCTCTGAACCCTCCGGATCTCCTCCTTGAATGCCTCCCACTGCTCTGACACTGATTTACCTTCAAGTAGCTGCTTCCAGTCCACTATGGCTAAATCCCATCTCAGTTTAGCAAAATTGGCTTTTCCCCAATTGAGAACTTTTATTCCTGGTCTGTGCTTGTCCTTTTCCATAACTACCCTAAATCTAACTGAATTATGGTCACTAGCACCAAAATACTCTCCCACTGATACCCCTACCACCTGCCCAGCTTCATTCCCTAAAACTAAGTCCAGAACCGCCCCCTCCCTTGTTGGGCTTGCTACATACTGGCTAAAAAAGTTCTCCTGAATGCATTTTAGGAATTCCGCACCCTCTATATCCTTCACACTAATTTTATCCCAGTTCATATTAGGGAAGTTGAATTCCTCTACTATTACTGCGCTATAGTTATTGCACTTCTCAAGAAACATGACCTGATGAAGATGGCGCCACATTAAAGGCAGCACCTGATTAAACTGTTAAAAAATCTAATAGAATTCTAGGTTTTATCTCGAAGTATAGAATATAAAAGATAAGGTAATGATGAGCCTGTAAAAGGCCTAATAAGACTTCAGTTGAGGACTGTGGGCCGTATTGGGCTCTACACTATAGGGAGGATATTGAAGTTTCAGAGGGGGACAGCACAGATTCATTGGGATGCTGTCTAGTTTGAGGAAATACAAAGAAATTCTTGAAAACGAGAGTCTTTTTTCATAAGCACAACACCGGTTACAGGTTTATATAAGTTTTTTAAATGATGAAAGGATGGGACAGGGTAGCAAACCGTTTCCAATAATTGAGAGGTCAACAACGGGGGGCCAGAGATATAAGATTAAATGTGAGAGATTTAGAACAGAGGGCAGGAGAAACTTCTTCACACACAGTTGTGCAGCTGTGGGATTCACTCCCAGGGTTGGTGGCTGGGGCGGAAACTGTGTGAAAATTCAAGATTAGATTGGAGAGGAGGATGAAGGAAGAGGTATGGGAACAGGGTGGGTAAATGTGATTGGGACTATTTGTTTGTATGGAGGATAAAGGCCAACATGAACTGGATGGGCCGAATGGCCTGTTTCTGTGTTGTAATGTCTACAAGCTAACAATTAGGAAAACAAATGGTATGTTGGCCTTTATTACAAGAGGATTTGAGTATAAGAGTAAAGGCGTCTTACTGTAATTATATAGGGCCCTGGTGAGACCACACCTGGAGTATTGTGGACAGTTTTGGTCTCCTTACCTAAGGAAGGATATACTTGCCATAGAGGGAGTGCAACGAAGGTTCACCAGACTGATTCCTGGGATAGGGGGATTGTCCTATGAGGAGAGATTGAGTGGACTAGGCTTATATTCTCTGGAGTTTAGAAGAATGAGAGATGATCTCATTGAAACATACAAAATTCTTACAGGGCTTGACAGGGTTGATGCAGGGAGGATGTTTCCCCTGGCTGGGGAGTCTAGAACCAGGGGTCACAGTCTCAGAATAAGGGGTCGGCCATTTAGGACTGAGATGAGGAGAAATTTCTTCACTCAGAGGGTGGTGAATCTTTGGAATTCTCTACCCCAGAGGGCTGTGGAGGCTCAGTCATTGAGTATATTCAAGATAGAGATCGATAGATTTTTGAATATTAAGGGAATCAAGGGATATGGGGATAGTGCAGGAAAGTGGAGATGAGGTTGAAGATCAGCCATGATCTTATTGAATGGTGGAGCAGGCTCGAAGGGCCAAATGGCCGACTCCTGCTCCTATTTCTTATGTTCTTATGTCTATGTATTCTATGTATTTCAGCATCCAATTGTTTCTTAAATGATTCCAGAGTTTTCATCTCCAATACTCTGCCTGAGCATCTGTTCCAGATGTTGACCATTCTCTCTGTGAGGAGTTGCCTGGCATCAATCTACCCCCAGTATAAGCAGGGGGACGTTTCAACCATTTCTAGATCAGTACAATAGCAGAGTTTTATTATAATAAAAACAGATAATGCTGGAAATTCAGCAGGTCAGGCAGCATCTGTGGAGAGAGAAAGGGTGTTAACGTTTCAGGTCGAGATGCTGCCCTGACCTGCTGAGTATTTCCAGCATTTTGTGTTTTTATTTCAGATTTCCAGCATCTGCAGTATTTTGCTTTTGTGCCAGAGTTTTATTGTCAGACCTTCAGATACAAACTGCCCCGTTTCTCTGGGCAGTTTAAATATTGTTTGTTAACAGAGTTAATGCGACACCCAGACATGGAAAAGATTAATGACTCGAAGACAATGCTTTTTTTAAAAAGTGTGTTTACTTTACTAGAACATATAAATGTTTCCAAAATATTTACAGGATCTAATAGTTTAATGGTGCCTAAAACATGTGTCCAGTTACCGAGCCATGTCCAAGAGCAATTTTACTTCCCATTGTTGACTCTGGACTTGCTGTCACATGACACAACCACTTCACAACACACACTCCAGTGCAATAAATGAAGAAACTTTTATCCACGATCACCATTAACAATGATGGGACCTTTACTGTAAACAGCACTCAAAGCGCTGACCCATGCCATTGGCTGCTCTCCAGGTGAGATCACAGCGCTGCACAGCATTAGCAGGTCCAGCGCAAACTGTAGCATTTCAGGCGGAAATAGATAGGGACATGTGGAATGCCCAAGATCGCAAAACACTGCACAGCACAGCAAGTAACAGTCTGTTACAGAGAGCATGCAGGCTCCATATAGAAACAGTTTGTTACAGAGTGTGCAGGCTCCATACAGTAACAGTCTGTTACAGAGTGTGTGCAGGCTCCATATAGAAACAGTTTGTTACAGAGAGTGTGCAGGCTCCATATAGTAACAGTCTGTTACAGAGTGTGTGCAGGCTCCATATAGTAACAGTCTGTTACAGAGTGTGTGCAGGCTTCATATAGAAACAGTCTGTTACAGAGTGTGTGCAGGCTTCATATAGAAACAGTCTGTCACAGAGAGCGTGCAGGCTCCATATAGAAAATAAATCAGAAACCCACTAGTCTGTAGGGTCCAGTGGCTCAGGGTGCAGCATGGGAGACGAGCGGGCTGCTGTGAATGTATGTGAATATCACCCAGTGCCAATCCTCACGGTGGGCGCTGTGCATTGTTACGTGGCAGTCCCCAGCCCGCAGTGTTCAACAGACTTCAGAGTCCATGAGCTAAAATCATGTTTTTTTTCTTAAAAAAAGCATATTACATAGTGAACGCACAGCTAAAAGATCACACTCAGTTACCAGTGTCTGCTTCAAGTGAACAAAGTATAATTTTAAAAAAACATTTGCATTTAGCTCAAAATGACCACAGAAGCAGGCAGCATTGAAACCTCACCCAGTCTCGCTCCAGGTTGGAGTTGGATGTTTGGCACCTGCCCAGGTGTAAGTGCTGCTGAGAAGTGGCAGGGACAAGTTAGAAAAGCAGAAAGAGCTCATTTGAAAGGCACATGTGTACAAGTGCAAAGCACAAAGGACATTTATAGTAAATCTGCCAGCACACAACTAGGACCTGGAAGCGAGTGATGGCTTCAGTCACTGACCAATGGGAGACCTCCAGGTGACAGAAAACCATCGAGTTGCAAACAGGAACACAAGGATTGTCTCAAACTGGCCTCAGACACAAAACACAGAGGTCTCACTCACACTTTCTCACTCACTCTCACACTTTCTCACTCACTCTCACTCACTCACACTTTCTCACTCACTCTCACACACACTCACTCACACTCACTCACACTCACTCACACACTCACTCACACTCACTCACACTCACTCACACTCACTCACTCTCACACACACTCACTCACACTCACACACACTCACTCACACTTTCTCACTCACTCTCACACACACTCACTCACACTCACTCACACTCACTCACACTCACTCACACTCACTCACACACTCACACACACTCACACACACTCAAACACATACTCTCTCACTCTCACATACTCTCACTCTCCCACATTCACACACTCACTCACACACCCTCACACTCCCACACATTCACTCTCACACTCTCACTCACTCACACTCACTCACACACTCACTCACACACATACACACACCCTCACTCTCTCACTCTCACACATTCTCTCACACATTCACACACACACTCAATCACTCTCACACTCACTCACTCCCACACTCACTCTCACTCACTCTCACATTCACACTCACTCACTCTCATGCTCTCATTCACTCTCACTCACACTCACTCACGCACACTCACTCTCACTCTCACACTCACTCTCACTCTCACATTCACACTCACTCACTCTCATGCTCTCATTCACTCTCACTCACACTCACTCACGCACACTCACTCTCACACTCACTCTCTCCCACATTCACACACACTCACACTCTCTCACTCACACACTCTCTCACACTTACTCACTCTCACATACACTCAGTCACTCTCACACTCACTCCAGTTAATCCTGGGTTTAAAGAAAAGAATCAGTTTTGTGAACAACTGAGTTAACACCTGCTGCAGAACTGTGAAGTACTAGCAAAGTTCTGGATACTTTTTTTAAAAGGACTTTTTAAAGTAAAATTTACAATAAAAGATGAGCTGGAACAGAAACATTTCTCTGTACAGGAATGGTTGGCTTGTTTCACTGGTAGATTCCGTCCTGTGGTTCCATTCCACACTTTGTACAAAGGATTCAAGGCAGTCGCTGCATATCCTGGTCTTACTGCTTCTAATTGTTCAATTTATCTGAAATCATAATTTTAAAAAAAAATTCCCATTAATACGACAGATCTGAGGAGGAAGCTTGGTGTGATGTAATCCTTCCACCCTGGAATACCCTAGAGAAGCCCCTGACAGGAACAGAGGACCAGGAGGAGGCCATTCAGCCCCTCCAGCCTGTTTTGCCATTCAATGAGATTATGGCTGATCTATGACCTAACTCCATATTCCCGCCTTTGGCCCATATCCCTTAATACTTGGTTGACAAAAAGTTATCAATCTCAGACTTAAAATTAACAACTGATCTAGCATCAATTGACAATCAGCTGAGTTCAACTTGCTCAATGAGTGCTGGGTTTCACCCCCATTACCCCACCTCCCCTCCCCCCAACCTCCTCCTCCCCCAACCTCCCCTTCCCAACCTTCCCCTCCCCCCACCTCCCCCTCCCTCCCCTCCCCCCAACCTCCTCCTCCCCCCAACTCCCCCTCCCCCTCCCCCTAACCTCCCCTCCCCCGACCCCCTCCTCCCCTCTCCCACCTCGCCCTCCCCTCAACCTCGCCCTCCCCCCAACCTCCCCCTCCCCAACCTCGCCCTCCCCCCAACCTCCCCCTCCCCCCAACCTTCCCTCTCCCACCTCTTCCACAAGGATCGGTGGTGGGACCACTGTTGTTCACTATTTAATGATTTGAACTTGGGAATCTGAAGGACAATTTCAAAATTTGCGGAGGACACCAAATTAGGAGGTGTAGTTAATACAGAGGAAGACTGCGACAAAATACAAGAAGACATTAATAAACTTGCAGAGTGGCGTGTAATTGGCAAATTAACATAAGAATAAGAGCAGGAGTCGGCCATTCGGCCCCTCGAGCCTGCTCCACCATTCAATAAGATCATGGCTGATCATCGACCTCAACTCCACTTTCCCGCCCGATCTCCATAGCCCTTGATTCCCCTAGAGTCCAAAAATCTATCGATCTCAGCCTTGAATATACTCAAAGACTCTGCATTCACAGCCCTCTGGGGCAGAGAATTCCAAAGATTCACAACCCACTGAGTGAAGAAATTCCTCCTCATCTCAGTCCTAAATGGCCGACCCCTTATCCTGAGACTGTGCCCCCTAGTTCTAGACTCTCCAGCCAGGGGAAACAACTGCTCAGCATCTACCCTGTCAATCCCCTTCAGAATCTTGTATGTTTCAATGAGATCACCTCTGATTCTTCTAAACTCGAGAGTATAGGCCCATTCTACACAATCTCTCATCATAGGACAGCCCGCTCATCCCAGGAATCAATCTAATGAACCTTCGTTGCACCGTCTCCAAGGCAAGTATATCCTTCCTTAGATAAGGAGACCAAAACTGTGCACAGTACTCCAGGTGTGGTCTCACCAAGGCCCTGTACAATTGTAACAAGACTTCCTTACTCTTATACACCAGCCCCCTTGCAATAAAGGCCAACATGCCATTTGCCTTCCTTATTGCTTGCTGTACCTGCACGCTAGCTTTCTGTGTTTCTTGCACGAGGACACCCAAATCTCTCTGAACACCAACATTTGAAAGTTTCGCACCATTTAAAAAATATTGATAAGTGCGAGGTGGTACATTTTGGTAGAAAGAATAAGGAAGCCACAAACTCTTTGGAAAATAAGTGCCTAAATGGGGTAGGGTAACAGAGGGATCTGGGGGTACAGATACACAGGTCGCTAAAAGTAGCGACGCAGGTTAATAAGGTCATAAAAAAGCAAAAAAACACCCTGGGGTTCATTTCTAGAGGGATAGAATTGAAAAGCAGAGAAGTTATGTTAAACCTGTATCGAACCTTGGTTTGCCACACCTGGAGCGCTGCGAACAGTTCTGGTCCCCATATAATAAAAAGGATATCGAGGCACTGGAGACGGTGCAGAGAGATTTTCTAGGATGATGCCAGAACTGAGAGGTTATACTCAATGTTCCCTTTAATTTTTTTTGGGGGCCACGCGGCCCCTTTAACGGGCTGCGAGGCCCATTCACAATTCTGTGCATGCGCGGTCTCTCCATTTAAAAGCCGGTGACCATGCAGCACGGGACCTCCAGAGCTGGGTTATACCCATCAGGAAAGGTTGAACAGGCTGGGGCTCTTTTCTCTAGAAAAGAGAAGACTGAGGGTGACTTGATCGAGGTCTTTAAGATTATGAAAGGGTTTGATAGGATAGACGTAGAGAAGATGTTTCCACTTGCAGGCAAGACCAGAACTAGGGGCCGTCAATATAAGATGGTCACTAATAAATCCAATGGGGAATTCAGGAGAAACTTCTTTACCCAGAGAATGGTGCGAATGTGGAACTCGCTACCACAGGGAGTGGTTGAAGTGAATAACAGAGATACATTTAAGGGGAGGCTGGATAAACACATGGGGGAGAAAGGAATAGAAGGATATGCTGATAGGGTGAGATGAAGAGGGGTGGGAGGAGGCTCGAGTGGAGCATAAACACCAACATAGACCAGCTGGGTCAAATGGCCTGTTTCTGCGCTGTAAATAATATAATACTTTGATAATGATCACGAGTGTTAATCAGGACTGTTTCCCCTTCCTAAGGTTAACCTAGGAGCGCAGATATCACAACCACCCCAGCTGAGAGTGGACACCTGCACACAGATGTTTCTGGGTTGTATGGTTCAGGGCTACAGCTGGCCGTCTATTACAAGCACATCAGGGAGTGAAATTCTCAGCAAGAAGCAGAAAATATTCAGCTGGAGTTCGTAATGACACGAAAATCAAGGTATTGAATGGGTCAAAGCAGAAACGCCTACCAGTGCCCACGAGCGGGGTGCTACCCTGCCTTTGTATCGATCAGTTGCATTTGTGCATCAACGGATTTTGAGTAGCCTCCTTTGGATTTCATCTGTTCTTGCACGGAACCCATCTGTGAAAAGAGTTTCAAAGGTTACACCTCATAGATGACCGAGCCCCATCGACACCATGTGCTAGTGAAAGGGATTAATAAGATGTCTGTCCAATGCCAGTGCCCAGAATCATCTCTCTACTGATCTAACCACACTTTACACTTGCAGATTTCCAATCCAATCACTCAAATCACTGGAAGAAGTTGAGAGGTTCAAATGCTCATTTGTAATGGGAACATTAACCAGTGATGATGGAACATTCTAGAACATTCCATAGATATCACCCTCCCTTTGGCGGGAGCAGGAGATTCTCACCATCCCATCCCCAAAACAACCAAAAACTACATTTTATCATTGGTGTACTGCTTCCATACTTGTAAAGACAGACTTGCATTTATTAACGTTTGATCACGTTTCTCAAAGCCTAAAGTGTCTCACATACAATGAGCACTGAAGTCCAGGGAAACGCACAAGAACCAATTGGCTCCTTGTGGTAATTTATGGTCACAGTTCACTGGAGTGCTGACACCACATCCAATGGGACCAGTGACCACATGGCGTTGCTGCTCCCTCCTCAGATTCCATCACCTGATGACACACTGAGAGAATGGTAGAACAGTGGGTGTCTCATACAGTGTAACACTCAGTCTGCATTAACACTCAAATTGACAAATCCAGCGTGGTTAGTCCAGGAAGAGGAAAGGCACATTTAGGGGATCAGCACAATTTTGGAGTTAGAGTCAGCCCAAGATTGGAACTGAAACTCCTGACTCCTGTTAGGAGTTCATCAGATGAGATTTTGGTCTAGACTGCAATTCTCGACCAAGGGTTGACAATATCCAGGGACATCATGGCTGTAGAATCAAGTATCCACAATCCCAACATAATATTGCAGCCAATAGTTAGAGAGATGAAGTTTTTGCAGGCAATTTAAGGTAGTGCATCAAAGACAGAACTGTCAGTGGTCAAACATACTTCAGTGCTTGCACTGAGTTCCTAATTTCAGGGTCGCTGTTACGGTGAGACAAAGGAGAGGCCAAACATGTCCCACACAGGAAGGGAGAGAACACAATAATTACAAGTGCCTGCAGGTTTCTCTGCGTCACATTCTGGTGGGAAGCTGAAGAGCAGCAGAGGGAAGGTCTGAGAGCTGGTCAGGCAGTGTCTGACCCGGGGTGATGGGGCAAGAGGAGAAATAAAATCAGATGAGTTCTGAATTTCACAGCATGCTCTGTGTAGAATTTTACAAGTTGAGCCCAGGTCAGCAGCTTCCTTTGTGTCAAAGCTCCTACTTTTTGTGGGTGGCCAAAGAGAGAAAGGATTGTTTACAACGGAATGGAGAGAAGGGGGGGGGGATGATGTGGACTCCAGTAACGATCCAGTATTGATGCGGACTCCAGTAACGATCCAGTATTGATGCGGACTCCAGTAACGATCCAGTAATGATGCGGACTCCAGTAATGATCCAGTCTTGATGCGGACTCCAGTAATGATCCAGTCTTGATGCGGACTCCAGTAATGATGCAGACTCCAGTAACGATCCAGTCTTGATGCGGACTCCAGTAACGATCCAGTATTGATGTGGACTCCAGTAACGATCCAGTATTGATGCGGACTCCAGTAACGATCCAGTATTGATGCGGACTCCAGTAATGATCCAGTATTGATGCGGACTCCAGTAACGATCCAGTATTGATGCAGACTCCAGTAATGATGCGGACTCCAGTAACGATCCAGTATTGATGCGGACTCCAGTAACGATCCAGTATTGATGCGGACTCCAGTAACGATCCAGTATTGATGCGGACTCCAGTAACGATCCAGTATTGATGCGGACTCCAGTAACGAACCAGTATTGATGCGGACTCCAGTAATGATCCAGTATTGATGCGGACTCCAGTAATGATCCAGTATTGATCCGAGGGACTGAGGGCCTCATGAAGCACCATTTTGTTTAGCACAAAAGCAAATATATTCCCCTCTTCATTAGCTTAAAATATTGCCGCGAGCTTACCAATCTCGCAGACCGGCGACGGCGTTCCAGAGCCATGTCACGATTCAAAAAGTGACGCGGGCAAGAGGAAGCAGCTGATTGGGTGAGTACGGCCAGGTGAGTATTTATACTACTCCATAGTTTGTCAGTTAAGGTTAATAGTTTATAAAGTTTAGAAGGTCTTAATTTTGTGGTTATAGTTTCTACGGTCTCTGTTGTGTAACGGGAAGTGCTAGTAAACAAGGGCCCTTGAGTATATCATTTAATTGTACAGGAGCAAGGATGTCTTGCTGCAGTTGTACAGGGCCTTGGTGAGACCGCACCTTGAGTATTGTGTGCAGTTTTGGTCACCTTATCTGAGGAAGGATGTTCTTACCATGGAGGGAGTGCAGCGAAGATTCACCAGACTGATACCTGGGATGGCAGGAATGACTTACGAGGAGAGATTGGGTCGACTGGGCTTGTACTCGCTAGAGTTTAGAAGAATGAGAGGGGATCTCATTGAAACTTATAAAATTCTAACAGGACTAGACAGACTAGATGCAGGAAGGATGTTTCTGATGGCGGGGGAGTCCAGAACCAGGAGTCACAGTCTAAGGATAAGGGGTAAGCCATTTCGGACTGAGATGAGGAGGAATTTCTTCACCCAGAGAGTGGTGAACCTGTGGAATTCTCTACCACACAAGGCAGTTGAGGCCAATTCATTAAATATATTCAAGAAGGAATTAGATATATTTCTTAAGGCTAAAGGGATCAAGGGATATAGGGAGAAAGCAGGGACAGGGTACTGAATTTGGATGATCAGCCATGATCTCATTAAATGGCGGAACAGGCTTGAGGGGCCTGCTCCTATCTTCTATGTTTCTATATCATGAATATTACACAGATGCAGACGTATTTCACTTACCGCTGAGTATTGAGTGCTGCTCATGTCCCCCGACCCCACGTGAGCCGTGTGTACGAAGTTCATGGGTTCTCCAATCATGCTGCGGTCAATGCGCACTCGTCTCTTGTGGGGGGAACAGAAGGTCAGAGTCAGAATCGCCTCCCGGGACTATTGGGTCGCAGGGAGTAGGGAAACCGTTTCCATTCAAACATGCTCCTCACAGCTTTCCTCAGCTTAGAGTCTCAGGGGCAGGAATTGCACCTTGTGTCTGTAAACGGCCGTGTTACTCTCCACCACGCTGGAGATGGTGGGCAGGAGCAGGAGCTGAATCTTCTACATGGAGTACCATTGTGTTCCTGAACTATTCAACGACTAGCACACGTTTAGATGCCTTTGTAGAGCTTAAGTTTAGCAGCCCAGGCAGTGAGTTATGCCATAAGACTTCTTTCATATTGCAATTTCCTACACACACATTTTCTCCCTAGTTCATGCTGCACTCCCTCTGTTGTGCCCTTCACTCCTGACCGGCTGTTCCTCCTCCCTAGACCTGGGGCTCCGGGGAAGGGGGTAAAACAGCGGTGGTGGGAATTCCTGATCGTGCAAGATTGTTGCGAGAATTCCCATCACTAGGAGTAGGGAGTGGAGTGAGGATCTGGCCAATCCCAGGGGTTAAAGGTGTTTGCATCGACCCCGGAATGGTAGAATGGGTGTGACTTAAGTTGTCAGTTGCTCTCATTCCCTGTCCTACTGACTGATTACAGGCAGCATTGGCAGGGAGGAGGGGCCAGGGGGCAGAGGGCAGGGGCAGGGAGGAGGGGGCAGGGGGCAGGGGCCAGAGGGCAGGGGGCAGGGAGGAGGGGGCAGGGAGGAGGGGGCAGAGGACAGGGGGCAGGGAGGAGGGGGCAGGGGGCAGGGGGCAGGGAGGAGGGGGCAGGGAGGAGGGGACAGGGGGCAGGGGCCAGGGGGCAGAGAGGAGAGGACAGGGGCAGAGGCCAGAGGCCAGGGGGCAGGGTGGAGGTTGCTGGTCTTGGGGCTCTGGAGAAAGTGAACAAACAGAAAAGACAAATCGACTGAGCGAAGAGTGGCAGCTACAATGTGAGCCCTTCACAGCAATCCAAACGGGAAGTGTGCAATCTGTCACAGCATTTGTGACATCGAGGTTTTGATCAAGGAAGGAAAGCTGATTACAGATTGTTGCTACATTCACCCAATAGTGTGAGGCAATATTACACAAAACAGGTGGCAAGTAGCAAAACAAAACCTTCTGAACTTAATGAAAAATAACCAGGAGACCCTGGAGTTTAGCAGAAAGCTCAAGCAGAAAGTGTGGCTACAAGACAAGACTGGAGCAGAACAACAGAATCTTTCTGCAATCTTGTGTGGCCACACGGAAAGGTTTATGGGAAAAAATTACTCTCTCGGTCTGTGCCTCTCTCGGCCCGTTTCCTCCCCTGTTATTTTCTCTTTCTTTATCAATTTCTTGGTCTTCCTTTGCTGAATTTTAAAATCCTCCCAATCCTCCTGCTTACTGCTCTTTTGGCAACATTATAAGCCTCTTCCTTTAATCTAATACTATCTTTAACTTCTCTTGTTAGCCACGTTTGAACCATTTTTCCCATAGGGTTTTATTCCTTAAGGGGATGTATATTTGTTGTGAATTATGAATTGTTTCTTTAAATGTTTGCCATTGCTTATCTACTGTCATATCTTTTAATCTAGTTTCCCAAACTACCTTAGCCAACTTAGAAACATAGAAGATAGGAGCAGGAGTAGGCCATTCGGCCCCTTGAGCCTGCTCCGCCATTCAATGCGATCATGGCTGATCATCCAAATTCAGTACCCTGTCCCTGCCTTCTCTCCATATCCCTTGATCCCTTTAGCCTTAAGAAATATATCTAACTCCTTCTTGAATATATTTAATGAATTGGCCTCTACTGCCTTCTGTGGTAGAGAATTCCACAGGTTCACCACTCTCTGGGTGAAGAAATTCCCCTCATACCTATGTAGTTTGCTTTGTTCAGGTTTAAGACCCAATTTCAGAGTTAACTAAATCACTCTCAAACTCAATATAAAATTCTATCATATTATGATCACTGCTCCCCAGAGGCTCCTTTACTAACCCTGCCTCATTGTACAATGCTAGATCTAAAATAACCTGTTCCCTAGTTGGTTCCTCGACATACTGATCTAGAGAACTATTTTGAATGCATTCCATGAACTCGTCCCCTGCACTATTACTGCAAATTTGGTTTGCCCAGTCTATATGTAGATTAAAGTCCCCCATAATTACTGTATTACACTTGTTACATGCCCCTCTAATTTCCTGATTTATACTCTACCCGACACTACAACTACTTCCACCAGTGTTATCTGCCCCTTGTTGTTTCTTAGCTCTACTCAAAGTGATTCTACATCTTGATTTTCTGAGCCAAGATCCTTTCTCTCTACTGTCTTTCTCCTATCCTTTATTGACAGGGCTATCCTTCCTCCTTTTCCAATCTGCCTATATCTTCTAAGTCAAATATCCGGGAATATTTAGTTTTAACAGTGATTGCAAGCAGCTATCCAACCACAGGTCCAGCCATATTCTGCCCCTGCCCCCATTGAAGCAGGAGCCCCCTCCCTGAATATTTCCCTCCTCCCTCCCCCCCCCCACTCATACCCAGGCTGGGGTCAGGAAAAGGGTACGGCCTTTGCCCAGTCCAGCACCATCAGCAGATGCATCCACTAACCGGATCCCAAACTAATGACTGAAAGCAGCGAATGGATGGAAGGCGGCAGAAGCTAATTGCAAAAGCTCAGATTGTGGCAGAGAGGGGTTTCCATGGCAGCGGGTGATGTTCTTGTAGAAGTTTTGGTGCAAATCATTCCAGAAAGGCAGCAATCCAAACAACTCTGGACCAAAGAAGCAGGAACCCAGAACACAACCAAATATTTAACAAATGCATGTGAGAACTATCAGAAAGGACGGGAAAAGAGGGACCACAAATCTTGATACAAGTTCGGCAGCTAAAGGCGGTGAATACTACCAGCGGAACACTTGTTGCTGCGACATTACTCACAGGCTGTGGCTCTTCCTCAGCACAGCAGCTGAAACAGGCCCAAGAGTCACTCATCTCGGCGGCTGCAGTTTGTGATAACACTTGCACTTCCTCACAGAGGAAAACAGTCTCTGTTTTCTTGCTGTTGGGTTTGTCGATGATGTTTGCAGCACAGGCTCCGAATCAGACCACAAGTTCATGGGGAGGATTCAGTCCACCAGCCCGTGACAAGGCGGTGTGGTGCAGAATTCTCAGAACACCTCACCTTCCTCACGCTATTCTTAAATCTGCAGAGTCTGTGTCATCAACAAATTCTCATTAACCTGGTTAAAAAGAACAGACGAGTGTTTCAGGAATTATAAATCATAAAATAAACAACAGATGCAAGGAATTACATAAAATATAAAACACCCCAACTATAAAACAGAATGTGAAACAGACCCTATATCTAGAAATGAACAACATTGTCACAAGAAACATGAGCACTACAGAGTCATAACAGCACAGAAGGAGGCCATTCGTCCCATCGAGTCCATGCCGGCTCTCTGCAGAGCAATCCAGTCAGTCCCATTCCCCCGCTCTATTCCCGTAGCCCTGCAAGTTTATTTCCCTCAAGTGCCTATCCAGTCTCCCCTTGAAAACACTGAGTGTCTCCGCTTCCACCACTTCCGTCGGCAGTGAGTTCCAGGTCCTCACCACTCGCTGCGTAAAAAGGTTTTTCCTCACGTCCCCCCTGTATCACTTGCCCAAAACCTTAAATCTGTGTCCCCTAGTCCTTGTACCATCAACTAGTGGGAACAGCCTTTCCCCGTCTAGCCTATCCAAACCGGTCATAATCTTGTCCACCTCTATCAAATCACCCCTCAACCTCCTCTGCTCTAATGAAAACAAATCCAGCTTCTCCAACCTGTCCTTGTAGCTAAGATCACTAACACTCACAGGCCCATCATTCCTTTACAGGAATTAGGTAACAGTTTGAATAAAATCTAGACATTGGCAGGAATTGGTTTGTGCTCAGGATTGGTCTGCAGTAGATTTCAGTGGACAGATAGGCTGCTTAATGGGTCCTTCTCTGGTCAATGTATCTGCACCTTCTGAATCACACAGGTGTAGGAGAGGGTCAGAGCAGTGGAGGCATGGGGTCAGTGGGGGCATGGGTCAGCGGGTTCTTGGGGTCAGCAGGGGCATGGGGCAGAGGGGTCATTGGGGTCAGAGGGGGCATGGGTCAGCGGGGTCACTGGGGTCAGCAGGGGCATGGGTCAGCGGAGTCTTGGGGTCAGCGGGGGCATGGATCAGCGGGGTCAGCGGGGGCATGGATCAGCGGGGTCACTGGGGCATGGGTCAGGGGGGTCATGGGTCAGCGGGGTCACTGGGGTCAGCAGGGGCATGGGTCAGTGGAGTCTTGGGGTCAGCGGGGGCATGGATCAGCGGGGTCACTGGGGTCAGCGGGGGCATGGGGCAGCGGGGTCACTGGGGGCATGGGGCAGTGGCTTCCTCACTGATAACGGGATTGTCCAGGGTGTAGTTTGAGGGGGGGAAGGAGAGACGTTAGCTGGCAACACTCAGGGTCGGGATCTAGAAGCACATTAGCCGAGGTGTTGAAGTAATTCAGCTGTTACATTACATAGGATTACATAGAATATACAGCACAGAAACAGGCCATTCGGCCCAACCAGTCCATGCCGGCGATTATGCTCCACACGAGCCTCCTCCCGTCTTTCCTCATCTAACTATCAACATAACCCTCTATTCCATTCTCCCTCATACGCTCATCTAATCGCCCCTTAAATGCATCTATACTATTCGCTTCAACCACTCCCTGTAGTAGCCAGTTCCACATTCTCACCACTCTCTGGGTAAAGAAGTTTCTTCTGAATTCTCGATTTGATTTCTTGGTGGCTATCTTATATTGATGACCTCTAGTTATGCTCTTCCCCACAAGTAGAAACATTCTCTCTGTATCCACTCTATCAAAACCTTTCATAATTTTAAAGACCTCTATTAGGTCACCCCTCAGCCTTCTGTTTTTGAGAAAAGAGACCCAGCCTGTTCATCCTTTCCTGATATGTATACCCTCGCATTTCTGGTATCATCCTTGTAAATCTTCTCTGCACCCTCTCCAGTGCCTCTAGATGCTCAAGATGAACACTGTCCCACAGTGCTGGAGCTAGTCACGGGGCAGACAGCGCTCTCGTGTTGGTGAGGGAAGATGTGAAAACAGGAGAATTTAAAAGGAGAAGGAAAAACTGAGGGAATAATGTTAAATATCCAGAGATAGTTACTGTATAAATGTCTAAATATTCCTCTCATCTGAAAGCGCTTGTGGGAATTAGCTGGGTGTGAATTGTAAAGGGAGCTGTATATTTGGGTGGGTTTGAGCTTAGATAATGACCTTTGCTCTTCTGAGGCCTGAGTTTCAGTCCACCCTGCACCGAGGGTCGCGTCTCCTCACTCGACCCGTTTAATATTATTCAGAGGCTGTATGACGGCTGCCATTGGTTAGACAAGTGTCACTGTGTAACGTGTGCTCTTTGTTGTTAGGGCCAAGCACATTATTCGGGTGGAGTTGACAGAAGGAGAAACAGCCGCTGACTTTCTTTCCTCCCCCCCCACTCAAAAAAGTTCAGTTTTGCAGGAAACAACTTGATGAAAGTGAAGATGGTTCATTTATAAAAACATATCAGATCAGAAGTGGGGATGTTCGCTGATGATTGCACCGTGTTCAGTTACATTCGCAACTCCTCAGATAATGAAGCAGTCCATGACCACATGCAACAAGACCTGGACGACATCCCGACATGGGCTGATAAGTGGCAAGTAACATTCACGCCACACAAGTGCCAGGCAATGACGAATGCCAACAAGCGCGAGTCTAACCACCGCCCCTTGACATTCAATGACATTACCATTGCTGAATCCCCCACCATCAACATCCTGGGGGTCACCATTGACCAGAAACTTAACCGAACCAGCCACATAAATACTGTGGCTATAAGAGCAGGTCAGAGGCTGGGTATTCTGCAGCGAGTGTCTCACCTCCTGACTCCCCAAAGCCTTTCCACCATCTACAAGGCACAAGGAGTGTGATGGAATACTCTCCACTTGCCTGGATGAGTGCAGCTCCAACAACACTCAAGAAGCTCGACATCGTTCAGGACAAAGCAGCCCACTTGATTGGCACCCCATCCACCACCTTAAACATTCACTCCCTCCACCACCGGCGCACTGTGGCTGCAGTGTGTACCATCTACAAGATGCACTGCAGCAACTCGCCAAGGCTTCTGCAGCAGCACCTCCCAAACCCGTGACCTCTACCACCTAGAAGGACAAGGGCAGCAGGCGCATGGGAACACCACCACCTCCAAGTCACACACCATCCTGACCTGGAAGTATATCGCCATTCCTTCATCGTCACTGGGTCAAAATCCTGGAACTCCCTCCCTAACAGCACTGTGGGAGTACCTTCACCACACGGACTGCAGCGGTTCAAGAAGACGGCTCACCACCACCATCTCAAGGGCAATTAGGGATGGGCAATAAATGCTGGCCTTGCTAGCGATGCCCACGTCCCGTGAATGAATAAAAAATATATAACCAGCTCAGTTGGTCTCCTATAGCCTACGAAACACTCCACTCAAGGCCAGTTTGAATAAGGTTGGCGCTTTCCCATTTTATTCATCAATGAGAGAAAATGAAAGTGCAGCAGTGACTGTGACTGAGAATGTTAGTGTGAGCTCCACTGTATCAGCACAGCCTTGTACAGAATGTACCCCAGTATCACACTCACAAATACCAGAAACATTACACTAGGTCAAAGTGTTCTATGAAAATGAAATATTTAATGTAGAGTAAGAGACTTGAATAATCAAGGGTGAAACTGTTTAGACCAGAGAAGCAAAGAATAAGTTAGAAACAGATTCTAACTATTAGGAGAAAGTGGGCGAGGAGAGATGACTATTCTTCATTTAACTTATACCTTCCAGCAAGTTCAAATCTATCTCAACATTTTGAAGTAGAGTTAGGGATATCGAGAACAATCTTTCAAAAAAATGTCTTAGAGAATTCAAAATGAGATCAGATTAAAAAATGACGGGTGGGTCTTCATAGCAATGAAGCTTGAGGATGTGGTCATGGAACATCGAACACGACACCCAACAGACAGTTACATTCCCCACAACAGAGGCGGGAAATCCAATAGTGAGGCCACCCGTGGAATGTCAAGTAAAAAACAAATGTGATAAATAGCCGCAGAAAATATTCCAGCACAGCACAACGCAACCCAGCACAACACAGCACACCACACCACACCAGCAGGGCTACGTACAAATAGAGAGAAAGAGGAAGCAAAAATTACTGCATAATTATGTCAGAAATCATGCAGCAAAATAAGTTTCACACACATAGCAAACCCAGAGTTGTACTCACAGAGACTGGGCGAGATGTAGTGTCTCAGGGCAGGGTCCTGTGGCACTTCGAATGTTTAGCAGCAACAGGAAGAAGGAGAATAAAACATTACTCCACAAATATCTCACTCACATTCCCCACATTACGGTGACATGAAAGCCCCTGAACAGGAAGCAGTACAGATCTCAAGCCGAGTGTCAGATAATATTCATTTTGTGGGCGGGGTTTATTGCTGTGCATTGACAGTCCCTGTCTGAAGCAAAAATATCTGATGGTACAGATTTCCCATTAAACCTGCTGATTAAATGGATACCACTCTGCCTCCGCTGGCTGCACACACTCCAGTGCATGTTGCTGGAAGATGCTGGCACACTATCAGTCCAGAGGAGCCCTCACTTACAATCCAGCAAGGTAACCAGGAATGCACACATCACAGCTACTGACTGACGCAAGCTGACCCAGCCAGCCACAAACATTAAATATTCCCATCCCAAAATAGATTAATGTTAACACTTTATACAGTTCTGGATTTCTTCTGGATTAAACATCTGGGATTTGGGAGGTGGAGGAGAGAGGGGCTTAAGTCAAAGTGTGTAAATATTGTAATGTCAAGCCTTCCATTCATGAGGTGCTTTAGGATGTAGAATTATCAATTCAGCCACAAAACTTCCAGTAACCCGCTCTTGCCGCACACACTTGCAGCCTTTATTATTTAATCACCACTACAAATCCCATAATTGATTGCAATTTAATTGCACCCAGGGAGACAGTAACAGGAGATATTCTATATGACAGTAATTGTTTCATTTTAAATTTAAACTTCAGGGACGCCTGGATCTTGTGGCCGGGTTCCTGTCCCAGTTCATTAGCAATCTCATAGTAAAGGATCCTCTGGGGCAAAGTGATCATAATATGATAGAATTTCACATTAATTTTGAGAGTGACATGCCTAAGTCTGAAACTAGAGTCTTAAACTTAAATAAAGGCAATTACAGAGGTATGAGGGGCAAGTTGGCTAAGGTAGGTTGGAAAAATAGATTAAAAGGTATGGTGGTAGATAAGCAGTGGCTAGCATTTAAAGAAATATTTCATAATTCTCAACAAAAACACATTCCATTGAGAAACAAAAACTCCACGGGAAAAGTGATCCAACCGTGGCTAACTAAAGAAGTTAAAGATAACATTAGATTGAAAGAAGATGCTTAGAATGTTGCAAAGAATAATAAGACTGAGGATTGGGAGAATTTCAGAAACCAGCAAAAGTTGACCAAAAAATTGATAAAAAGGGAAAAAATAGAATGAGAGAAAACTAGCAAGAAATATAAAAACAGATTGTAAGAGCTTCTATAAATATGTAAAAAGGAAGCGAGTAGCAAAAGTAAACGTTGGTCCCTTAGAGGCTGAGACAGGAGAAATTATGAGGAATAAGGAAATGGCAGAAACGTTAAACAAATACAGGAAACTCTCGATTTACCGGCACCTAAATAAACGGAAATCTCTGTTACCCGGCAATTCAGGAGTAGGTTCAGGTAAGTTTTACTTCATATTAGTGGCCGTTCCTGGATCTGTGGCTGTGTAACCGGGGTTCCTGCACTTGTTGCTAAGCAACAGGGATGCCTGGATCTTGTGGCCGGGGTTCCTGCACCTGTTGCTAAGCAACAGGGACGCCTGGATCTTGTGGCCGGGTTCCTGCACCTGTTGCTAAGCAACAGGGACGTCTGGATCTTGTGGCTGGGTTCCTGTACCTGTTGCTAAGCAACAGGGAAGCCTGGATTTGTTGCGGTGTACGGAGCTCTCGTACCTTTTAACAATACCTCTCTGTAATCCGGACTTTTTGATAAACCGGCACCACGCCGGTCCCGTCGGTGTCGGATAAAAAAGAGTTTCCTGTATTTTGTATCTGTCTTCACAGTAGAAGACACAAAACGCATACCACAAATGGTGGGGAACCAAGGGTCTAATGAGGGTGAGGAACTTAACGTAATTAATATAAGTAGAGAAAAAGTACTAGAAAAAGTATTACATTCCCTGTCGATTTGGGCATAGTTACGCTCAGCTGAGTTCAATGAGCGTGACGCAAAAGCTATCGGCCGTTCCGAGCCATCAGGGAATTTATGCGATAATACTGCTCCTACGCCATAAGGGGATGCATCGCATGCCAGTCTGATTGGCAGTGATGGGTTGTAATGAGCCAAAACTTCTTTGGACGTGATTAAGTCTTTGCATTTATGGAAGGCACGTTTACAGTCTTCGCTCCATTTCCAAATTACTCCTGTTTGTAGCAGTTCATTAAGAGGGTGTAGAAGAGTTGATAAGTTCGGTAAAAATTTATGATAGTAATTTATTAATCCCAGGAACGACCTTAATTGTGAAACATTTTCAGGTGCTGGGGCTTTTATGACCGCTTCAATTTTTTCAGGTGACTTATGCAACCCTTCCTTATTAATTATGTGGCCACAATATGATATTTGATTTTGGAAAAATTCGCACTTGGGGCGATTTGCTCGTAGGCCCCGTTCTCTCAGCCTAGTGAGCACCTGCTCCAAATTGGCAAGGTGCTCGTTGTCGTTTTCTCCTGTTACAAGGATGTCGTCTAGGTAGCATTGAGTCCCCGGAATCCCTTGGAGGACTTGCTCCATAGCTCTTTGCCAGATAGCTGGAGCGGATGCTACTCCGAAAGCCAGTCGATTGTACTGGTACAGACCTTTGTGTGTATTTATCGTGAGATATTTTTTAGAGGCCTCTTCAACCTCCATCTGTAGATATGCCTGTGCCAAGTCAATTTTGGTGAAACGTTTTCCTCCGGATAGTGAGGCGAAAATATCTTCTATCCTCGGAAGAGGATACTGTACCGTGTGAAGGACCGGGTTTACAGTCACCTTGAAGTCTCCACAGATGCGAATTTTTCTCTGTTCTTCAGATTTATCATTATTCAATGCTTTCTTCATGACTGGAACGATGGGTGTTGCCCACTCGCTCCAATCTATTTTGGATGATACGCCTGCCTTTTCCAAATTCTCCAGCTCTGCCTCGACTGCTGGACGAATTGCGTATGGCACCGGTCTTGCCTTAAAAAACTTGGGAATTGCTGCATCTTCCACTTTTATTGAGGTGGTGATGCCTTTCAAGGTTCCTAGTTTCTCTTGAAACACTTCTTTGGCGTTGGCCAAGATGTCTTTTAATCGTTCAGGTATGACATCATCATCGTTTTTTTTCTTACTGGTCACCGTCAGTGCCTGAATGGAGTGCCAGTCTAAATGTATTTTCCTGATCCATTCACGTCCCAACAGCGGTGGACCACCATCTTGTAGAATGTATAAATACAACTTTTGTATTTCCTTGCCGTTGTATACAACAGGCACCCTTATTTTTCCTTTGGGGTATACTTTCTGCCCCGTATATGTTTTCAAGATAATGGATGTGTCTTTTAAAGGTATATGCGGAAATAGCCGCTCGTAATCCCGTCGATTTATGACGGTCAGAGCTGATCCTGTATCTAGCTCCATTTTAACTGGGGACCCTGCTATCGTGAGGGTAACCCAAATGGTCTGGTAATCATCTTTGGCAATTACATTATGTAATTTGAGACAGCTTAGTCTCTTGTTTTCGGAGTCGCTATCGCTCTTCTGGTCTTCGGAGCTTCTGTCCGTCATCATTTGTACCTTTCTGTACTTTTCTTTATTGATTTTCTTTGTCCAGATCGGCATACCTGTGCAATGTGCCCAATCTTTCCGCATTGCCTGCATGCTTTGTCCTTGAACCAGCAGTCCCTCTGGTCATGGGTGGATCTGCCGCAGCGATAACATCTCTCGAAACCCTGTGTCATTTCATGGGTGTCGAAGTCCTGTGTCTTTTGTTGTATCTCTGCAGCTCCTCTTGCGGCTGCTTCGTATGATACAGCCATACTGAAAGCCTTGTCCAGTGTTAAATCTTTTTCAGAAAGCAGCCTTTTCTGTGTTCCTTCACTTAAGAGACCGCAGACGAATTTGTCTCGAAGATAATCTACGAGTCCTGCCCCGAATTGGCAGTGTTTTGATAGCTTTCTTAATTCGGTGAGGTAATCAGCGTTACTTTCATTCTTGTGTTGATTTTTCTTGAAGAATTTGAATCGTTCCGCTATCAGCAGCGGTGTTGGGTTTAAGTGCTCCTGTAGGGTATCAACAATTTCTTTAAAATTCTTGTCCTTTGGTTTGGCTGGAGTGATTACATTTCGTAACAGCCCGTATGTCTTAGCGCCCATTAGATTTAGCAGTACTGAAGCTTTTTTTTCATCTTCTATTCCATTTGCTGTGCAATATACCTCCACTCTTTCCACATGTGGTCCAATCCTCTATCTCGTTATCAAAAGCATCAATATTGCCAGACCTAGGCGTCCTAGAAATAAAATGGCGCTTCTCGCACTTTTCTTTCTTTTCTGCAGAAAAGATATGGCGCTTCCCCGCCACTGCTGCCGATGACAACGCTGTTTCCCGCGGTTTCCGTTCTTTTTATTTATTTATTTACAGTTGGAGACTCGTTCCCGCCGGACTCTCTCTCTAGGTCTGAACGCCGACCTGCTTGCAGCGCCGGCCGTCTCCCGAGTGCTCCCTCCCCGTCTGTTACTGCTTGCCTCCGCTTTCGCTGCTTGGCCCAGCTGTAGAGCCAGCCGCTGGAGCCCCCCCCAAGCCCGACGCCCAGGAAGGATTATTGCAGTACCTGCCACCAGCTTGGCTAGCTGGTGAAACCACAGCTTTTTCTTTTTCTTCAACTTTGGACGCCAGAGGAATCGATGTCCTTGAGGTGCTGCCGAATTGCAGGTAAGTCCGTTTCCAATTCGTCGCCACTGTTGTGTCTGTGTGTTGATAGAGACACTGAAGACAGGAGTTGGTTTCATAGGTGTTTACTAAACAAAGTCTGGAGGGGAACTAACTGATACAACACAATATACAGGCTTATATAGCCCGCGTGGCCATTACCGGCATTACAGTACACATGGGGCTCTTAAAGGCACATACACTACAAAACTAATGGGACTAAAAGCCAACAAATCCCCATGACCTGACGGCCTACATCCTAGGGTTCTAAAAGAGGTGGCTGAAGGGATAGAGGATGCAGTGGTTTTGATCTTCCAAAATTCCCTAGATTCTAGAATGGTCCCACTGGATTGGAAGGTCGCATATGTAACACCACTATTCAAGAAAGGAGGGAGAGAAAAAACAGGGAACTACAGCCAGTTAGCCTGACATCAGTTGTCAGAAAATGCTGGAATCCATTGCTAAGGAAATGGTATCAGGGCACTTAGAAAATCATAACATGATTAGGCAGAGTCAACATGGTTTTATGAAAGGGAAATCGTGTTTGACAAATTTATTAGAGTTTTTTTGAGGATGTAACTAGCAGGGTAGATAAAGGGGAACCAGTGGATGTCGTATATTTGGATTTCCAAAAGGCATTCGATAAGGTGCCACATAAAAGGTTATTACACAGGATTAGGGCTCATGGGGTTGAGGGTAATATAGTAGCATGGATAGAGGATTGGTTAACGGACAGAAAACAGAAAGTAGGGATAAACGGATTTTTTTCAGGTTGGCAGACTGTAACTAGTGGGGTGCCGCAAGGATCAGTGTTGGGGCCTCAGTTATTTACAATCTATATTAATGACCTATATGAAGGGACCGAGTGTAATGTATCCAAGTTTGCTGACGATACAAAGCTAGGTGGGACAGTAAGCTGTGAGGAGAACACAGAGTCTGCAAAGGGATACAAGATAGACTGAGTGAGTGGGCAGTAAGGTGGCAGATGGAGTATAATGTAGGGAAATGTGAGGTTATTCACTTTGGTAGGAAGAATAGAAAAACAGAATATTTTTTAATTGGTGAGAAACTTTCAAATGTTGGTGTTGAGAGAGATTTGGGTGTCCTCGTGCAAGAAACACAGAAAGCTAGCGTGCAGGTACAGCAAGCAATAAGGCAAATAGCATGTTGGCCTTTATTGCAAGGGGGTTGGAGTATAAGAGTAAGGAAGTCTTGCTACAATTGTACAGGGCCTTGGTGAGACCACACCTGGAGTACTGGGCACAATTTTGGTCTCCTTATCCAAGGAAGGATATACTTGCCTTGGAGGCGGTGCAACGAAGGTTCACTAGATTGATTCCTGGGATGAGAGGGCCGTCCTATGATGAGAGATTGTGTAGATTGGGCCTATACTCACTAGAGTTTAGAAGAATGAGAGGTGATCTCATTGAAACGTACAAGATTCTGAAGGGGATTGACAGGGTAGATGCTGAGAGGTTGTTTCCCCTGGCTGGAGTGTCCAGAACTAGGGGGCATAATCTCAGGATAAGGGGTAAGCCATTTAAGACCGAGATGAGGAGGAATTTCTTCACTCAGAGGGTTGTGAATCTTTGGAATTCTCTGCCCTAGAGGGCTGTGGATGCGGAGTCTTTGAGTATATTCAAGGCTGAGATCGATAGATTTTTGATCTCATGGGGAATCAAGGGATATGGAGATCGGGCGGGAAAGTGGAGTTGAGGTCGATGATCAGCCATAATCTTATTGAATAGCGCAGCAGGCTCGAGGGTTCGTGTGGCCTACTCCTGCTCTTATTTCTTATGTCCCCTCCAGACTTGACTGTTGCAATGTTCTCCTGGTTAGTCTTCCTTCCTCCACCCGGTGTGATCTTCAATGCACCTGTCACCCAAATCCTCTCTGTTTGAAATTGGCTCCCAGTCCAGCAATGCCTGAAATTTGAAATTCTCATCCTTGTTGTCTGGCTTTAACCCTCCCGACAAGCCCCCCCACCATCCCAAAATCGGTTCCTCTGAATCTGGCCTCTTGTACAAACCTCTTCACACCACCAGTGGCAGCCGTGCTTTCAGTCGTCTAGGCCCCACATCCTGGAATTCCCTTCCTAAACCCGTCCACCTCGCTCTCCTCCTTTAAGACGCTCCTTACAACCCAGCTCTTTGGTCGCCTGTCCTAAACCCCTCCGAATGTCTCCTTATGTGGTTCAGTGTCCATTTTTTTTTATTACTCCTCGGTGAAGTGCCTCGGGATGTTTTACTACATTAAAGGCGCTATATAAATGCAAGTTGTTGTAGTAGTACATTATAGCAGCGGCTGCATCGTATGAAATGTTTTTTGTTTCAAAATTAATTATAAATGTGGAATTTTGCCTTTTGAATCTGCAGCTGTGGAAGTTAGTTATAAAACACACAACTGCAGGAGGTAAACTCCAGCCTTTCCATCCGAAAGCGCCGCTCCGTGAAATCCGAGTCTCAGAGACCCCAGGCCCCGGCACCCCAGGGCCCGTTAGGCCAGGCCCCGGCACCCCAGGGCCCGTTAGGCCAGGCCCCGGCACCCCAGGGCCCGTTAGACCAGGCCCCGGCACCCCAGGGCCCGTTAGGCCAGGCCCCGGCACCCCAGGGCCCGTTAGGCCAGGCCCCGGCACCCCAGGGCCCGTTAGACCAGGCCCCGGCACCCCAGGGCCCGTTAGGCCAGGCCCCGGCACCCCAGGGCCCGTTAGGCCAGGCCCCGGCACCCCAGGGCCCGTTAGGCCAGGCCCCGGCACCCCAGGGCCCGTTAGACCAGGCCCCGGCACCCTAGGCCCCGGCACCCTAGGCCCGCTAGACCAGGCCAGGCCCGAACTGCTGCTGAGCCGCCAACTCGCGTCGAGTTCGTTTTAAATTCAGGAGCTGCTCCAACATTTCCGCGATAGCTACTATTTGAAGAAAGAATATTTTGTAAAGTCTGTTTTAGAAAACACGGAATAAAGTGAGTTGTTGGTTAAATTGTTCGCTGAGATCCAACAATGTGAACAACTGTTGAAGAGCCTGATGGGCGGGTCAGGGCTCTCCTCCAATGGCCGGGTCAGGGCTCTCCTCCAATGGCCGGGTCAGGGCTCTCCTCCAATGGCCGGGTCAGGGCTCTCCTCCAATGGCCGGGTCAGGGCTCTCCTCCAATGGCCGGGTCAGGGCTCTCCTCCAATGGCCGGGCCCGGGCTCTCCTCCAATGGGCGGGCCCGGGCTCTCCTCCAATGGGCGGGCCCGGGCTCTCCTCCAATGGGCGGGCCCGGGCTCTCCTCCAATGGGCGGTCGGGCCCGGGCTCTCCTCCAATGGGCGGCCGGACTCCGGCTCTCCTCCAATGGGCGGGCCCAGACACTCCTCCAATGGGCGGGTCCGGGCTCTCCTCCAATGGGCGGGTCCGGGCTCTCCTCCAATGGCCAGGTCCGGGCTTTCCTCCAATGGGCGGGCCCGGGCTCTCCTCCAATGGGCGGGCCCGAGCTCTCCTCCAATGGGCGGGCCCGAGCTCTCCTCCAATGGGCGGCCTTCATTCCGGTCTCTTCCCCGGAGCTCGAGCGGCAGTTTGTCCTGTCAGCCGGAGCTATGGACTCGAGAGGCCGCTGACAGACCTGGAGCTCGAGCACCAAGCCCGGCCCGGCCCTCCCCCCCCTCGTGGATGAAATACATCATCGGCATCGGAGGGTGAGTGAGGCCCCGGGACCCCCGCGCAATGCGCCGCCGGGGCTCGCGTTACACTGGCCTGGATTCCGCTGCCACGGAGTGAGTGGGCTGAGGCCCGCGGTTGGTGCCCAGGGTCCGATCCCCGGTGCGGGATTTGTTTGTCGCCCTGAGCTGGTGGCGGGAGCCCCGGGTCCCCGCGTTGCTGTGGGTCTGGAGTCACTCACCGGCCAGACCCGGGAAGGGCGGTAGATTTCCTTCCCGAAAGGGCATCAGTGAACCAGATGGGTTTTTTGCGACAATCCGGTAGTTTCATGGTCACCGTTACTGATGCCAGCTTTTTATTCCATATTTATTTAAATGAATTTAAATTCCTCAGCTGCTGCGATCTCAGTGTTGGGATTTCAACTCGCGCCTCTGGATTACTGGTCCAACCACCAAGCTACTGCACCCCCAATATCAGAGGGTGGGGGGGGGTCGAGGCCAGGGGTGAGGCTATGGGTCAGAGAGTGAGGTCAGGGGTCGGGCTGAGGCCATGGGTCGGAGGGCGAGGTCAGGCGTCGGAGTGAGGTTGGAGGGCGAGGTCAGGGGTCGGGGGTGAGGCCGTGGGACAGAGGGCGAGGCTAGGGGTCGGGGGGTGAGGCCGAGGTGCGAGCCGGCTCCTCAGGTTATTTGGTCCCCCGGACTCTGACCGCTCTCCTCCCCTCCCCAGGGTGACCAACAGCGGGAAGACTACGCTGACCCGCCGCCGCCTCAAATCACTGCCGAGCTGCTGCGTGGTCCACCAGGATGACTTCTTCAAGGTGAGACTTAACACTTTAAATGGAAATAAAGGCTGGGGCTCCTAGCCCAGTCGATGCTTTAACCGGGGGCTGGGCTCGGGTCAGCCCGGTGTGTCCAGGGGGCCGGGCTCGGGTCAGCCCGGTGTGTCCAGGGGGCCGGGCTCGGGTCAGCCCGGTGTGTCCAGGGGGCCGGGCTCGGGTCAGCCCGGTGTGTCCAGGGGGCCGGGCTCGGGTCAGCCCGGTGTGTCCAGGGGGCCGGGCTCGGGTCAGCCCGGTGTGTCCAGGGGGCCGGGCTCGGGTCAGCCCGGTGTGTCCAGGGGGCCGGGCTCGGGTCAGCCCGGTGTGTCCAGGGGGCCGGGCTCGGGTCAGCCCGGTGTGTCCAGGGGGCCGGGCTCGGGTCAGTTGGACCCGGTGTGAAGGAGATTTGTTGTTAGATATCCAGTGAGATTAGATTTGTGGCTCATTCTCTTTCTCTCGCCTCCGAGTCAGAAGGTTGTGGGTTCACGCCGCATCCCAGAAACTTGAGCCCACAGTCCAGGCTGACACTCCCAGTGCGGTAGTGTGGGATCTTGCTGTGCACAAATTGGTTGCCACCTTGATTACACTGGATATACGGCACAGAAACAGGCCATTCGGCCCAACCAGTCCATGCTGGCGTTTATGCTCCACTCGAGCCTCCTCCCGTCCCGTCTTTCCTCATCTAAATCTATCAGTATAACCCTTTAATCCCTTCTCCCTCATGTGCTTATCTAGCCTCCCCTTAAATGCATCTATACTGTTCGCTTCAACCACTCCCGGTGGTAGCGAGTTCCACATTCTCAACACCCTCCGGGTAAAGAAGTTCCTTCTAAATTCCCAGTTTGCTTTCTTGGTGACTATCTTATATTGATGGCCTCTAGTTTTGCTCATTACATTACAACAGTGACCACACTTCAAAAGTACTTCATTGGTTGTAAACTCCTGAGGTCATGGGAGGCACTATATAAATGCAAGCTCTTTCTTTTTAAAATTTATTTAGCTAAATAACACCTCACTTATAAAACGGTCATTCCAATTCTTTTTTCCGCCTGTGTTTAGTTTTTCACGGAGTGATCTGGGCGGATCTTATCAGCAAATCCCTTCACCATTCCAGCTATTTACAAGAGAGCTGAGAAATAGCATGGCAAGATCTCGTGAGCCAATCTATTGATATCACATGTATAGTATTTCAGAGAACAAATCTTCCTCTTCTCCATCATACTAATTAATAACAGGCTTTAATTTGATCAATTTTTGATTGCTGCAGCGATCCAGCTGTCTGTTGGCTCCTGTCGCCGGCCTTCACTCCAGCTGCAGTCAGTTTGTGTGACTCAGCAGACAGAGAGATGCTGCACTTGTTCTGTTTACAACGTTTTGTACTGAGGCCAAACCTTTCTGTCAAATTTGATGTTCAATTGTACACTGCACAACTTTATGTATTCTGGGTATTCAAATCGGTCACGCCTCTCGGCGGCTTCGCGATAGGATTGGCCTACTTTAACGGTACCTGTCACAGTCACACCGACTGCTGCTGATTTCTATCATTAGATGGAGCGTCAAAGTTCCAAGTCCCCAATGTTTCCCCAACAGCATTGTTATTGTGGGGGGGGGGAGGGGAATTCCTTTATCCTTGCTTTTCTTGGACAACACCAAAGGAGGTTCCGTTGTCTAGTCCAATATTTGCTGTTGTTTTACTGGATGGTCGAAGTGAATTCTCCCTTACACTGGAAATGACTCGATTAATCTGTTTAGCTGGCGAGTATGGTTTATTTGGGTGAACTTGGGGCATTCCATAGATTACTGTTTAAAATTTTTCTGAAACATTAATGGGTCCCATTCAATGATGATTTGTGACAATTAAACTAAGTCGCGAGTTGTCTGAATGTTGTGTTTTGACGATTGTACATTGTATCCTGTGATCACTGTTTCAGCCCCAAGATCAGATTGAAGTTGGTGAAGATGGCTTTAAGCAGTATGATGGTAAGACTACGGGTCTGACCTGCGATAAATACACACAGTCCCACACTAATATACAGTAGCTAATATAGGTGACGTGGAAATGCATGAACGGTCTAAGATGGTTCGTTGCAAGTGTGGTAAACTGTTTTATCCTAAATCTGTACCTCTTTATTGCCCAGTTTCTATGTCAGTTGTAACTTAATGTTTCCATATGCTTTATTGAAATAAAATTAACTTCAAAATTAAACCATTTGGGCACAGGGTATTTGATAGTAACAGTATCTGCATTGTGCAATGTGTGTTAATTTCTAGTTATCACTGCATTGGATATGGAGGCTATGATGAGCACCATCACTGCTTGGATTGAAAACCCAGTGAAGTTCGAGCATTCACACGGTATCAACAACACTCTTGAAACTCCTCCTAAATCTGAAGACCAGGACGACCGGATCCACATCCTCATTGTTGAGGGAAATAACAACAGAAAATGCTGGAAAAACTCAGCAAGTCAGGCAACATCCGTGGAGAGAAATTTGAGTTGACGTTTCGGGTTTGACCCTTCTTCAAAACTGGAGAGAAAAGGAACTAGATCGAAGTTCCTTTTCTCTCCAGTTTTGAAGAAGGGTCAAACCCGAAACGTCAACTCAAATTTCTCTCCACGGATGTTGCCTGACTTGCTGAGTTTTTCCAGCATTTTCTGTTGTTATTTCGGATTTCCAACATCTGCAGTATTTTGCTATCCCCTCATTGTTGAGGGGTTCCTCCTCTACACTCACACGTAAGGAACTAATCTTCAGATGCGACTATTTGCCTTTTATATCTGTGTTTGAATGAAAGGTTCTGACTGCAGTTTTTAGTGAAAGCAGGGACTCCCCCAGTCTTGGGCAGTCCCTCGGAACCAAGGATGACTTGCTTCCATACAAAAAATGAGTTCGCAGGTGACTGATGAGTCCAATGCGGGACCTACAGTCTCTTTCACAGGTGGGGCAGACGGTGGTTGAAGGGGCGGGTGGGTGGGGTGCTTGGGTTGACGCGCGCTCCTTCCGCTGTTTGCGCTTGGCTTCCGCTTGCTCCCCGCGAAGAGACTTGAAGTGTTCAGCGCCTTCCCGGGTGCTTCTCCTCCACTTTGTGCGGTCTTGGGCCAGGGATTCCCAGGTGTCGGTGGGGATGTTGCATTTTTTCAAGGAGGCTTTGAGGGTGTCCTTGAAGCGTTTCCTCTGCCCACCTGGGGCTCTCTTGCCGTGTCGGAGCTCCGAGTAGAGCGCTTGTTTTGGGAGTCTCGTATCGGGCATGCGGACGTTGTGGCCCGCCCATCGGAGCTGATTGGGTGTGGTCAAAGCTTTGATGCTGGGGATGTTGGCCTGAGCGAGAACACTGACGTTGGTGTGCCTATCCTGCCAATGGATTTGCAGGATCTTGCGGAGGCAGCATTGGTGGTACCTCTCCAGTGCTTTGAGGTGCCTGCTGCACATGGTCCATGTCTCTGAAGCATACAGGAGGGCAGGTAACGCTACTGCTCTGTAGACCATGAGCTTGGTGCCGGGTTTGAGGTCCTGGTCTTCAAACACTCTCTTCCTCAGGCGACTGAAGGCTGCACTGGCACACTGAAGGCGGTGTTGGACTTCGTCATCGACGTCTGCCCTTGTTGACAGTAGGTTCCCGAGGTATGGAAAGTGGTCCACGTTGTCCAAGGCCTCGTCGTGGATTTTGATAATTGGGGGGCAGTACTGTGTGGCGGGGGCAGGTTGGTAGAGGACCTTTGTCTTACGGGTGTTTAGTGTAAGGCCCATGCTCTCGTACGCTTCGGTGAAGGTGTTGATGATGGTTTGGAGTTCGACCTCAAGAGTGTGCGCAGACGCAAGCATTGTCTGCATACTGTAATTTGATGACAGAGGATGGGACGACCTTGGATCTGGACTGGAGGCGACGGAGGTTGAACAGTTTTCCATTTGTTCTGTAAATTAGCTCCACTCCAGCGGGGAGCTTACTGAGGGTGAGATGGAGCATTGCAGCCAGGAAGATCGAGAAGAGCGTTGGTGCGATGACATAGCCTTGCTTGACCCCGGTCCGTACGTGAATTGAGTCTGTGGTGGATCCGTTGGTCAGGATCACAGCTTGCAAGTCATTGTGAAGCAGGCGGAGGATGGTGACAAACTTTTGAGGGCAGCTGAATTTGAGGAGGACACTCCATAATCCCTCACGGTTGACGGTGTCAAAGGCCTTTGTGAGGTCAAAGAAGGCCATGTACAGCGGTTGGTGCTGTTCCCTGCATTTCTCTTGTAGTTGATGCACGGTGAAGATCATGTCCATTGTACCCCTTAGTGGGCGGAATCCGCATTGTGACTCTGGGAGGAGCTCTTCAGCCACTGGGAGAAGGCGATTGAGGAGGATTCTTGCGATGACTTTCCCTGTGGCAGGGATGCGACTATTTGCCTTTATATCTGTGTTTGAAGGAAAGGTTCTGACTGCAGTTTTCAGTGTAAGCAGGGACTCCCCCAGTGCTACATTGCTGACACACATTCTTCCTGTACATTAAAACCCAGCTGGGCTGCTAAACCTAACTTTATAAAATGCGCTCACGTATCACATCCTCGGCAACACCACCGTTCCTCGGCCTCTTCAGAATTTTCTTCCTCAAAATGGCAATAAGTTGACAAGCTGGACCCTCACTGCTGCTTTCCTAGGCCTTTACGCTACATCCTGCAGTATTCGATCAGCATTCTAAATCTTGGTCACCCTCTTCACTGAGGATGGCAGTTACAAGTTCTATCTAATCCGGTGCTTCGCTGGTACAAATGGAACAAGTGTTGGTGACAGAATCCAATGACACCATTTTGTTGTTTGATTAGGTTTCAGGACTGGTCAAGTGTCGACCGTGGCTCAGTGGTAGCACTCTTGCCTCGGAATCAGACGGTCGTGGTTCAAGCCCCACTCCAGAGTCTTGAGTTCTTCCTGGTGTCCTGGCTAATATTTATCCTTCAACCAACATCACTAAAACAGATTATCTGGTCATTATTTGTGGGATCTTGCTGTGTGCAAATTGGCTGCTGCATTTCCCAATTACAACAGTGACTACACTTCAAAAGTACTTCAGTGGCTGTAAAGAGCTTTGGGACATCTTGAGGTTGTGAAAGGTGCTGTCGAAATGGAAGTCCTACCCTTTCCTTGGTGAGATCGCTGTAAACAATGTGTTGTGTATGAGAATGTGTCCTCTTTTAACGGACTCTGGTATTCAATGACCATTGATGTAACATCATTTCTGGCTCCCTTACTGAGTAGATTCAGCACACACTGTGCTCCCAACCCAGAGCCTTGCCAGGTGAGCCCGTAACTTGGATAGGACTAGCTCCACACTCCTATTGGCCAAGGCTCCATGTTGGGAGGTCACACACTCAATAAACCTCTTGTCTATTGATGACAAGATTCACTCCCTGGATCATTGGAGGGAGAGTTTTACTGGTTGGTGAGGGTAATGTCGGGGGAGTGTCTAATAGCAGAGCATTAGTATGTGGTGAAGCTCTGCTTACATCAGTACTGGTGTGTGAAACATAGAAACATAGAAGATAAGAGCAGGAGTAGGCCATTCGGCCCCTCGAGTCTGTTCCACCATTCAATGAGATCATGGCTGATCATCCAAATTCAGTACCCGGTCCCTGCTTTCTCCCCATACCCCTTGATCCCTGTAGCCTTAAGAAATATATCCAACTCCTTCTTGAATATATTTAATGAATTGGCCTCAACTGCCTTCTGTGGTAGAGAATTCCACAGGTTCACCACTCTCTGGGTGAAGAAATTCCTCCTCATTTCTGTCCTAAATGGCATACTCTTTATACTTAGACTGTGACCCCTGGTTCTGGACTCCCTGACCATCGGGAACATCCTTCCTGCATCTAGTCTGTCCAGTCCTGTCAGAAGTTTATAAGTTTCAATGAGATCCCCTCTCATTCTTCTAAACTCCAGTGATTATAAGCCCAATCGACCCAATCTCTCCTCATATGTCATTCCTGCCATCCCAGGTATCAGCCTGGTGAATCTTCGCTGAACTCCTTCCATGGCAAGAATATCCTTCCTCAGATAAGGTGACCAAAACTGCGCACAATACTCAAGTTATGGTCTCACCAAGGCCCTGTATAACTGCAGCAAGACATCCTTGTTCCTGTACTCAAAGCCTCTCGTTACGAAGGCCAACATGCCATTTGCCTTCTTAACCGCCTGCTGCACCTGCATGCTTACCTTCAGCGACTGGTGCACAAGGACACCCAGGTCTCGTTGCACTTCCCCTTCGCCCAATCTATTGCCATTCAGATAATTGCCTTCCTGTTTTTGCCACCAAAGTGGATAACCTCACATTTATCCACGTTATATTGCATCTGCCATGCTTTTGCCCAATCACCCAACCTGTCCAAATCATCCTGGAGTTTCTTGGCATCCTCCTCACAGCATACACGCCCACCCAGCTTTGTGTCGTCTGCAAATTTGGAGGTATTACATCTAGTTCCCTCGTCTAGATCATTAATATATATTGTGAATAGCTGGGGTCCAAGGACCGATCCCTGCGGTACCCCACTAGTCACTGCCTGCCACTCGGAAAAAGACCCGTTTATTCCAACTCTTTGCTTCCTGTCTGCCAACCAGTTTTCTATCCGTCAATACCTTGCCCCCAATCCCATGTGCCTTAACTTTACACGCTAACCTCTTATGCGGGACCTTATCGAAAGCTTTCTGAAAGTCCAAATATACCACATCCACTGGTTCTCCCTTATCTATTTTACCAGTTACATCCTCAAAAAAAATTCCAGGAGATTAGTCAAGCACGATTTACCTTTAGTAAATCCATGTTGACTTTGTCCGATCCTGTCACTGTTTTCCAAGTGCTCAGCTATTACATCCTTTATAATGGACTCTAGCATTTTCCCCACTACCGATGTCAGGCTTACCGGTCTGTAATTCTCCGTTTTCTCCCTACCACCTTTTTTGAATAGTGGGGTAACATTAGCTACCCTCCAATCCATGGGTACTGTTCCAGATTCCATCGAATGTTGGAAGATGATCAGCAATGCATCTACTATTTCTAGGGCCACTTCCTTAAGTACCGTAGGATGTAGATTATCAGGCCCTGGGGATTTATCGGCCTTCAGTCCCATCAATTTCCTTAACACCATTTCCTTACAAATACTGATTTCTTTCAGTTCCTCCCCTTCATCAGGCCCTATGTTCCCTGACATCTCTGGGAGGTTATTTGTGTCCTCCTTTGTGAAGACAGAACCAAAATATGTATTTAATTGGTCTGCCATTTCTTTGTTACCCATTATAAATTCCCCTGATTCTGACTGCAAGGGACCTACGTTTGACTTCACCAATCTTTTTCTCTTCACATATCTATAAAAGCTTTTGCAGTCAGTTTTTATGTTCCCTGCAAGCTTACTCTCATATTCTATTTTCCCCCTCTTAATTAATCCCTTTGTCCTCCTTTGTTGAATCCTAAACTGCTCCCAATCCTCAGGTTTACTGCTTTTTCTGGCCAATTTATATGTCCTCTCCTTGGATCTTATGCTATCCCTAATTTCCCTTGTTAGCCATGGTTGAGTCACCTTTTTTGTTTTATTTTTATGCCATATTGGGATGAACAATTTCTGTAGTTCATCTATGCAGTCTTTGAATGCTTGCCATTGCCTATCCACCGTCAACCCTTTGAGTGACATTCCCCAATCAATCCTACCCAACTCGCGCCTCAGACCATCATAGTTTCCTTTATTTAAATTCAGGACCCTAGTCTCTGAGTCAACTACTTCATTCTCCATCTTAATGAAGAATTCTATCATATTATGATCGCTCCGACCCAAGGGGCCTCGTACAAGAAGATTGCTAATTAATTCTTTCTCATTACATAATACCCAGACTAAGATGGCCTGATCTCTGGTTGGCTCCTCGACATATTGGTCCAGGAAACCATCCTGTAAACACTCCAGGAATTCCTCCTCCACAGTATTGTTACTAATTTGGTTAGCCCAATCTATATGTAGATTAAAGTCACCCATGATGACTGCTGTGCCCTTATTGCACGCTTCTCTAATTTCCCTTTTAATGCCATCCCCAACCTCCGCATTACTGTTTGGAGGTCTATATACCACTCCCACTAACGTTGGATAGGAGACTTTAACAATGCATTGTGATCAACAGTAGTTTGTTTGCCAACTTTTGAAGGAATCACTTATTTTTCTTTGAGTGCAGAGAATATTCAACTCCCAAATGTGTTGGAAAATATGAAATTGGATCCTTTAATAATATGTGGATTGAGCATTCACCAGCTCACTCCTGCTGAATGTAATCGGGTGCTGGATGTTTTGTCCACAGGCCACTGATCAACATGTTCAACTCTCGCTACTTCATGTATGTTCCATATGAAGAATGTAAAAGGAGGAGGAGGAGGTCAGTTTAAAAAAAAAAAAAAACACCTTTTCTTCCAGTTTTGGTGCCTAATTTTAGGAAGTGTTTAATTTTCTTTAACACAATCTTTCTGTTCTCGACAGTGGCAGGAACTACACAGTGCCGGACCCGCCAGGCCTCTGAGAAACACGTGTGGCCCATGTACCTGAAACATAAACAGATAATGATTGACATGACTGTTGATGTGTGTGAGTAGACTGCACAGATTCAGAGAGTGCCCGAGTCTTTATTACTCTGCACTGCACAGGCCGTGAGAAACCTGCACTTCAGATCCACAAAGTCTGTTAGTCAGCATCAAGACCCATTCGATTTGGTTCAACAATCCTGCCTCTTATTGCAGATCTCAATCATAAATATAAACAACTCTCTAGGAAGGGAGGGCGCGAGATTCTTTGTAAAATTGTAAAAATGTTCTAAAAGGTCGAATGGATCCGATTGTGTGCAGTTTTGGTCGCCTTATCTGAGGAAGGATGTTCTTGCCATGGAGGGAGTGCAGTGAAGATTCACCAGACTGATACCTGGGAAGGCAGGAATGACGTATGAGGAGAGATTGGGTCAATTGGGCTTATACTTGCTGGAGTTTAGAAGGAGAGGGGATCTCATTGAAACTTATAAAATTCTAACAGGACTAGACAGACTAGACGCAGGAAGGATGTTCCCGATGGCGGGGGAGTCCAGAACCAGGGGTCACAGTCTAAAGATAAGGGGTAAGCCATTTAGGACCGAGATGAGGAGGAATTTCTTCACCCAGAGAGTGGTGAACCTGTGGAATTCTCTACCACACAAGGCAGTTGAGGCCAATTCATTAAATATATTCAAGAAGGAGTTAGATATATTTCTTAAGGCTAAAGGGGTCAAGGGATATGGGGAGAAAGCAGGGACAGGGTACTGAATTTGGATGATCAGCCATGATCTCATTGAATGGCGGAGCAGGCTCGAGGGGCCGAATGGCCTACTCCTGCTCCTATCTTCTATGTTTCTATAATTCTGCTAGAAATGGTGATCGAAGGGGTTTGGCGCTGTGTGCAATATACAAACTTGCTTACTTACTGAAAATACACATCATAATTCAGGGTTAAGAGTATATAAACTCATTTAATACAGTTTACAACATTATATAATTATAGTGTCAGCCACACTGATTTCCTGTCTGATTGCAGCGAATGTTTTAATGACACAGAATAATGAAAGGTAATCGGGATCCACATTAAATCCATTATAACTACTGTCTAGTGAAGTTTATAAAACCGAGCTTCGCTCGAGGCAGGCCGTTGGGTTCAGGGTTTAACCTACTTTCTGTATTGGTTCCTGGACTATGGGGTCTGATTTTGTTTAAAGCAAACTCCCCCAATTCCCAAGCTATAAGGTCGATATTCTGACAATATCTTGACATTCCTTCTAATGCTACTTTTCAAATACAGTTGACTTGGATGGAACCGAACCAAAGGAGGAGTTATATAACATTGTGTACAGTGACATCCAGAACCACATTGATCAACTCCTGCGAGCATGAATGGTAAGTACTGGGAACGGCTGGGTTGAAGCGGCTTCTGTTGAAGTGAGTGAGGAAAGGAGTCCAACATTTCCAGGGAGGAGCCAGTGATCGTGAGTCAGATCAGTTACATCAGGTAGTATTTCAGCTGAAGGTTCCTGTCCTTATGTCAGTTAAGCACTTTTGGTGGGGAGGAGGGTTGGTTGCCACTGGCTTTTTCCCTCTGCTCTGGCGTGCTCTCGTGTCCCCTCCTTTGGTGTTTCACTACTTAGGTTTGTAGCGGAGAATCGACAGTTAGGGAGCATTCACGCTGTAACTGTAGTATTGGTGCAAAGCACTTTCAGTCGGCACCAATGTTGCACCTGTGTTGTAAATACGGCCTGATTGCGGAGTCGGTGTTAGGCTTGGCTGGTGTGAAGAGAAGTGAGACTCTCTGCAAGAGATTGTCTCGTTGTTCTTCAGTCAGTTCCGACCTCCCCACTTTATTTACGCTCCATGACGTAGAATTTCTGCAGGGAATCTCCTGCCGAAACTTGTCTCCACTCCTCTTCCGCCCAGAGTTACATTGGGAGATCAGGTGAACCTGTGGAGTATTTAGGCACAAAAGTTTAGTGTCTGTGAAAAGTTTTGCACTAATTCCGAGCTTGTGGCGTGAGAGAGTCCGTGGCGTGAGCTTACGCAAGCTATTGAAGGAACCAGCTATAATTTTCAACTCTTGTAAAAGTGTAAAAAACCAATCTCGGTATATTCTGCACACCGAGCATTGATCGTTTCCTTACGGTGAGAGTGCTGTAATCTTTGAAGATCCAATTCAAGGTTGCATACAGCTGGATTGGGCTAGAGATGAAACATATTTCTGTACAATCTCTGACGTAAGAAAACTATTAGGCACTTGGTCTGAGTATTAAACAAGGCTTTAATCAACTGTTTCACAACATGGAGATCTAGTTGTCCTTCACTAGTTCCTGTTAAAGAATGTCCTGAGCAAGCTGGGCCCATGCCCGAGTATTTATACTCTCCCTGGACAGCGCCACCAGCAGGCCGCCCACTATTATTTCATAAGTCATTTCCACATGAATGACCAGATTCATGTTAATCTCCATGAACAGTCCAGATTGACAGTGTGGTTTGTGAACTTGCAACCTGCTAACCCTCAGCTAATGTGTTTGAGAAACTATAGCACTAGAATGTTGGACTTTTCATGGTTGGGCCGGGGGCAGCTGACTCTTACTAAGGATCCTAGTGCTTCCCAACACTTCTAGTCTGGCTTTTCTGAGGGAGACGATCCTGGCAAAAAAGAAATAAACTAACCTGAGGTGGCTTGTTGCACTCATGGGGCCAAGGACAGGGTCATTTACAAGATCAATTCTGTTTGACTAAATTACTGAAACTTATGAAGAGAGATTCATTGTCGTGATGCCTTACTGTCTGATAATCTTCACTCCCACTCAGTGAAAAGGCTGTGTTGTATTTAGGAGACTGATTGTGTGTGTGTGTATTTCAGGTGTAGAAGCATTGGCAGTTCGATACAACATCCTCGCCCCTCCTACTGATTTATTTGCAGTTTGCTGGTGCCTTTCACCTCTGTATAAACAGTCTCCTGCTCCGAATGTAATGAATACTATTTGTAACCACATCAATAAACGGTGTTTTGTCCTAACCTCGACTGTCTTGTTCTGTATGGAGCTGTCAGAATTCTTCCCAGGCCCTTCCACAACTAAAGCTTTTTAAAAATGAAAGTTTGCCACCTTAATCCAACAGCAGGTTTTAAATACATCATTTCGTAGTGGTTTTCATTACCGGTCTTTATATTGTGTCCTTCATTCAAGAATGATGTACATCCTTCACACACAAGATTATTTCTAGGCTTGGTGGATTAAGAGAAACCATCTGCTAAGTAAACTTTTTAAAATAAAAGTGCTGATGTTGGAGCTAGGAATAGTCACACTGTGGGAGGAGGTTGTTTCCCAGCGAACGGTCTTGGATTATATTCCAGCACAGCGTCGGCGGGAATCCTGAGCGGCAGAGCGGGGCTACAAAAGTCCCAGAGACCCAGGTAAGGCCTCACAGCGTCGGCGGGAATCTCGAGCGGCAGAGCGGGGCTATAAAAGTCCCAGAGACCAGGTAAGGCCTCACAGTGTCGGCGGGAATCTCGAGCGGCAGAGCGGGGCTATAAAAGTCCCAGAGACCAGGTAAGGCCTCACAGCGTCGGCGGGAATCTCGAGCGGCAGAGCGGGGCTATAAAAGTCCCAGAGACCCAGGTAAGGCCTCACAGCATCGGCGGGAATCTCGAGCGGCAGAGCGGGGCTATAAAAGTCCCAGAGACCCAGGTAAGGCCGACCAGTCTCCAGTCTGGAAGGAGAGAGGTAAAAAGTAATCCAAGTGTGATGTCACCAGAAAGCGGGTAAGTGATTGGTTGGTAAGTATTTCTCCATTTTAAGCTTAAATCTCTTTGGTTTATAGTTTCTAAGGTGTAATATTCGCCATCTAGAATCGGGGCAGAGGATATTTAAGAATAATATTAATAAATTTAATTAATTACATAGAATGGGAGATCAGGCGATGTGTTGCTGCTGCAATATGTGGGAGCTGGTGAACACCATTGATGCTCACGGTGATCACATTTGCAGTAACTGTTGGCTGCTCGAGGAACTCTGGCTCCGTGTTGAAGAGCTGGAGTCCGAGCTTCAAACACAGACACATCAGGGAGGGGGAGAGTTACCTGAACTCTGTGTATCATGAGGTAGTCACACCAATTAGATTAATTAATTCAGATGTAGTCCGTGGCCAGGGTCAGGATGGTGTGACTAGAAGTGAGGCAGGTACGGGGATCCAGAAGGTAGTGTTGGAGGAGCCGCAGCCCTTGCACTTGTCCAACAGGTTCGAGGCTCTTACTCCCTGTGGGGACAGGAGCAGGGACTGCAGGGAGGATGAGCAACCTGGCCACAGCACCGTGGAGCAGGGGGCCATTCAAGTTGGGGGAGTTAAAAGAAATGTTGTAGTGGTGGGGGATAGATAGAGTTCTTTGCAGCCGAGAGCGAGAGTCCCGAAGGCTGTGTTGCCTGCCCGGTGCCAGGGTTAAGGACATCTCCTCTGGACTGGAGAGAAACTTGGAGGGGGAGGATCCAGTTGTCGTGGTCCATGTTGGTACCAACGACATAGGACAAGGAAGGAGGTTCTGCTGAGGGAGTTTGAGCAGCTAGGGGCCAAATTAAAAAGCAGAACCACAAGGGTAATAATCTCTGGATTATTACCTGAGCCACGAGCGAATTTGGCTAGGACAAATAAAATCAGAGAGTTAAATGCGTGGCTCAAAGACTGGTGTGGGAGAAATGGGTTTTGCTTCCTGGGACACTGGCACCAGTACTGGGGCAGGAGGGAGCTGTTCCGTTGGGACGGGCTTCACTTGGCCAGTGCTGGGACTAGAGTCCTGGCGGATCATATAACTAGGGCTGTAGAGAGGGCTTTAAACTAACTAGTAGGGGGGAGATTCCTAGAGAGCAAATAATAAAAATGACAACAGAGAAGGTCATAGACTTAGGTAGCAGTGGGGAAATTAAAAACCAGAGCGTGTCAGGAAGGGGCAGAAGGTATGGAGTAAAAGGTAAAGTAATAAAAAGGGCAAAAGCAGGAACTAAGTGTCACAAAACATATTTGAAAGTTCTCTATCTGAATGCACGTAGCATTCGTAACAAAATAGACGAGTTAATGGCACAAATAACTACATATGGGTATGATCTTGTGGCCATTACAGAAACATGGCTGCAGGGTGACAATGCCTGGGAATTAAACATACCAGGTTATTTAACGATCAGGAAGGAGAGGTGGGGTGGCTATGTTAATAAAGGAAGGAATCACTAATGCAGAGAAATGATATTGGGTCAGAAGATCAGGATAATGAAACAGTTTGGGTGGAGGTAAGGAATAATAAAAGGGGAAAAAAGCACTAGTGGGCGTAGTCTATAGGCCTCCGAATAGTGGCAACTCTGTTGGACGGAGTATCAATCAGGAAATAGTTGAGGCTTGTAATAAGGGAACATCTATAATTATGGGGGATTTTAACTATCATATTAATTGGACAAATCAAATTGGGCAGGGCTGCCTTGAGGATGAGTTCATTGAGTGTATTAGGGATGGGTTTCTTGAGCAGTATGTAACTGAACCGACCAGGGGGCAAGCAACCTTAGATCTGGTCCTGTGTAACGAGATGGGATTAATTAAAAATGTCCTAGTAAAGGATCCCCTTGGAATGAGTGACCATAACATGGTTGAATTCCATATTCAATTAGAGGGTGAGAAGGTTGGATCTCAAACAAGCGTGCTAAGCTTGAATAAAGGAGACTATGAAGGTATGAGAGCGGAATTGAGTAGAGTGGATTGGGAAAATAGATTAAAGGGTAAGACGATACATGATCAGTGGTGTACATTTAAGGAGTTATTTTACAACTTCCAAAAAAAAAATATTCCACTGAGAAAAGGGTGTAAAAGAAAAGACAGCCATCCGTGGCTAAGTAAAGAAATTAAGGATAGTATTCGACTAAAAACAAGGGCATATAAGGTAGCCAAATCTAGTGGGAGGATAGAGGATTGGGAAAACTTTAAAAGACAGCAAAAAATAACAAAAAGATTGATTAAGAAAGGGAAGATAGATTATGAAAGTAAATTAGCAAAAAATATAAAAACAGATAGTAAGAATTTTTATAGTTATATAAAAAGAAAAAAAGTGGCTAAAGTAAATGTTGGTCCCTTAGAGAATGAGACCGGGAAATTAATGGTGGGAAATATGGAGATGGCAAAAACACAATGAATATTTTGGATCAGTCTTTACAGTAGAAGACACTAAGAATATCCCAACACTGGACAAACAGGGGGCTAAAGGTGGGGTGGGGGGAGAGGAGCTAAACACGATCAAAATCACTAAGGAAGTGGTACTCGGTAAAATAATGGGACTCAAGGCGGATAAATCACCTGGACCTGATGGCTTACATCCTAGGGTCTTGAGGGAAGTGGCGGTAGGGATTGTGGATGCATTGGTAATAATTTTCCAAAACTCCCTGGACTCAGCAAAGGTCCCGGCCGACTGGAAAACTGCTAATGTAACACCCTTATTTAAAAAGGGCAGTAGACAGAAGGCTGGAAACTATAGACCGGTTAGCCTAGCATCTGTGGTAGGTAAAATTTTGGAGTCCATTATTAAGGAGACAGTAACAGGACATTTGGATAATCATAATTTAATAGGACAAAGTCAGCATAGTTTTATGAAGGGGAAGTCATGTTTGACAAATTTGCTGGAGTTCTTTGAGGAAGTAACGTATAGGGTGGATAAAGGGGAACCAGTGGACGTAGTGTATTTAGACTTCCAAAAGGCATTTGACAAGGTGCCACACACAAGATTATTGCTTAAGATAAAAAATCATGGGATTGGGGGTAATATTCTGGCATAGATAGAGGATTGGCTATCTAACAGAAGGCAGAGAGTTGGGATAAATGCTTCATTCTCAGACTGGCAATCAGTAACTAGTGTTCTGCAGGGGTCAGTGCTGGGTCCCCAACTCTTTACAATCTATATTAACGATTTGGAGGAGGGGACCGAGTGTAACATATCAAAGTTTGCAGATGATACTAAGATGGGAGGGAAAGTAGTGAGTGAGGAGGACATAAAAAACCTGCAAGGGGACATAGACAGGCTAAGTGGGCAGAGATTTGGCAGATGGAATACAATACTGGAAAGTGTGAGGTTATGCACTTTGGCAGGAAAAATCGTAGAGCAAGTTATTATCTTAATGGCAAGAAACTGGAAAGTACTGAAGTACAAAGGGATCTGGGGGTCCTGGTGCACGAAACTCAAAAGGTTAGTATGCAGGTGCAGCAAGTGATTAAGAAGGCCAATGGAATGTTGGCTTTCATTGCTAGGGGGATAGAATATAAAAATAGGGAGGTATTGCTTCAGTTGTACAAGGTATGGGTGAGACCGCACCTGGAATACTGCGTATAGTTTTGGTGTCCATACTTAACAAAGGACATACTTGCTCTCGAGTCAGTACAAAGAAGGTTCACTCGGTTAATCCCGGGGATGGACATATGAGGAGAGGTTGAGTAGATTGGGACTCTACTCATTGGAGTTCAGAAGAATGAGAGGCGATCTTATTGAAACATATAAGATTGTGAAGGGGTTGGATCGGGTGGATGCGGGGAAGATGTTCCCGATGATGGGTGAAACTAGAACTAGGGGGCATAGTCTTAGAATAAGGGGCTGCTCTTTCAAAACTGAGATGAGGAGGAACTACTTCACTCAGAGGGTGGTAGGTCCATGGAATATGCTGCCCCAAAAAGCTGTAGAAGCTACATCATTACATAAATTTAAAACAGAAATAGACAGTTTCCTAGAAGTAAAGGGAATTAAGGGTTACGGGGAGCGGGCAGGAATTTGGACATGAGTGTAGGTTCGGATCGGTCATGGCCCTGTGGGGAGCGGAGCGGGCCCAGGGGCCGTGTAGCCTGATCCTGCTCCTATTTCGTGTGTCTAATTCTGTGATAGTAGATTGGCGGTTAGGATCAGATCAGCCATGATCTTATTGAATGGCGGAGCAGGCTCGAGGGGCCGATTGGCCTACTCCTGCTCCTATTTCTTATGAGCCATGAATTGACCCTTTCCAGCAGCAGCACGAGCTGGTAAAGGCTTTAAATACCGTTCACAATACAACCGATGATCAATTATCACTGACCATCGCCTATATGCGATGTTGCAACTTGCCTTGGGTTTGCAACCATAAGGAAAGGCTATTTTCTGAGACAGTCACAAGGAATCCAGCTATACTGAGCTGTTTCTGCAATAACCTGAGACAATGGCACTGTACAGGGTCGAGAACCTCATGGAATGTGAGAGCTCATTGGCATCAAACACCAATTACGACAGAACCCAAACTCTACAAGGGAAGATTACATTAGATCTCTCCAAGGAGTTGGGCACACTGACTCCTTCGGCTACGCTCCGAGTGGAGTGTGCAGAATCAAGGTTTGTATTGAACTGCAATAGTTTTTAGCACCTTTGTCAATATTAAACACTCGCAGACCATATCCTTCTCTACAACACCATGTTCTCACGGCCAGAGTCAGCTTTATTCAATGTGTTTTAATAAGTATCTGTTAGGAATAGCACAGAATAACTTAACTGCTATTCATGCAGTTATTTTTGTGCCGTATGAAGTGTGGGCACAGCACGTGTGTGTTGTGAAAGTAACGAGGCCTGCAGTGTGGGCACAGCACGTGTGTGTTGTGACAGTAACGAGGCCTGCAGTGTGGGCACAGCACGCGTGTGTTGTGACAGTAACGAGGCCTGCAGTGTGGGCACAGCATGTGTGTGTTGTGACAGTAACGAGGCCTGCAGTGTGGGCACAGCACGTGTGTGTTGTGACAGTAACGGCCTGCAGTGTGGGCACAGCACGTGTGTGTTGTGACAGTAACGAGGCCTGCAGTGTGGGCACAGCACGTGTGTGTTGTGACAGTAACGAGGCCTGCAGTGTGGGCACAGCACGTGTGTGTTGTGACAGTAACGAGGCCTGCAGTGTGGGCACAGCATGTGTGTGTTGTGACAGTAACGAGGCCTGCAGTGTGGGCACAGCACGTGTGTGTTGTGACAGTAACGGCCTGCAGTGTGGGCACAGCACGTGTGTGTTGTGACAGTAACGAGGCCTGCAGTGTGGGCACAGCACGTGTGTGTTGTGACAGTAACGAGGCCTGCAGTGTGGGCACAGCACGTGTGTGTTGTGACAGTAACGGCCTGCAGTGTGGGCACAGCACGTGTGTGTTGTGACAGTAACGAGGCCTGCAGTGTGGGCACAGCACGTGTGTGTTGTGACAGTAACGAGGCCTGCAGTGTGGGCACAGCATGTGTGTGTTCAGCATGTGTGTGTTGTGACAGTAACGAGGCCTGCAGTGTGGGCACAGCACGTGTGTGTTGTGACAGTAACGGCCTGCAGTGTGGGCACAGCACGTGTGTGTTGTGACAGTAACGGCCTGCAGTGTGGGCACAGCATGTGTGTGTTGTGACAGTAACGAGGCCTGCAGTGTGGGCACAGCACGTGTGTTGTGACAGTAACGAGGCCTGCAGTGTGGGCACAGCATGTGTGTGTTGTGACAGTAATGAGGCCTGCAGTGTGGGCACAGCACGTGTGTGTTGTGACAGTAACGAGGCCTGCAGTGTGGGCACAGCACGTGTGTGTTGTGACAGTAACGAGGCCTGCAGTGTGGGCACAGCACGTGTGTGTTGTGACAGTAATGAGGCCTGCAGTGTGGGCACAGCACGTGTGTGTTGTGACAGTAATGAGGCCTGCAGTGTGGGCACAGCACGTGTGTGTTGTGACAGTAACGAGGCCTGCAGTGTGGACACAGCACGTGTGTGTTGTGACAGTAATGAGGCCTGCAGTGTGGGCACAGCACGTGTGTGTTGTGACAGTAATGAGGCCTGCAGTGTGGGCACAGCACGTGTGTGTTGTGACAGTAACGAGGCCTGCAGTGTGGGCACAGCACGTGTGTGTTGTGACAGTAACGAGGCCTGCAGTGTGGGCACAGCACGTGTGTTGTGACAGTAACGAGGCCTGCAGTGTGGGCACAGCATGTGTGTGTTGTGACAGTAATGAGGCCTGCAGTGTGGACACAGCACGTGTGTGTTGTGACAGTAACGAGGCCTGCAGTGTGGGCACAGCACGTGTGTTGTGACAGTAACGAGGCCTGCAGTGTGGGCACAGCACGTGTGTTGTGACAGTAACGAGGCCTGCAGTGTGGGCACAGCACGTGTGTGTTGTGACAGTAATGAGGCCTGCAGTGTGGGCACAGCACGTGTGTGTTGTGACAGTAACGGCCTGCAGTGTTGGCACAGCACGTGTGTGTTGTGACAGTAACGGCCTGCAGTGTGGGCACAGCACGTGTGTGTTGTGACAGTAACGAGGCCTGCAGTGTGGACACAGCACGTGTGTGTTGTGACAGTAACGAGGCCTGCAGTGTGGGCACAGCACGTGTGTTGTGACAGTAACGAGGCCTGCAGTGTGGACACAGCACGTGTGTGTTGTGACAGTAACGAGGCCTGCAGTGTGGGCACAGCACGTGTGTGTTGTGACAGTAACGAGGCCTGCAGTGTGGGCACAGCACGTGTGTGTTGTGACAGTAACGAGGCCTGCAGTGTGGACACAGCACGTGTGTGTTGTGACAGTAACGAGGCCTGCAGTGTGGGCACAGCACGTGTGTGTTGTGACAGTAACGGCCTGCAGTGTTGGCACAGCACGTGTGTGTTGTGACAGTAACGGCCTGCAGTGTTGGCACAGCACGTGTGTTGTGACAGTAACGAGGCCTGCCGTGTATTTGGTAGAAAAACAAGCTTCGTTAATTATTATAATTAAGTCTATTAAATCTTAGCAACTCTGAGCTCAGTTACCGTTTTCCTCCCTTCCCCTGAACTATGCAGCTTCTATTCAATATCAGAGTTTGTTCCGATCAGGAACATTCAGGGTAATGATTTGAAACAGCAGGTAGTGTGGTTTATGCTGATGTTTTTTAATGAAGAAATTGACTTATTCAAAAATGAGGACGAGCAATTAGGAGAAATTTTGGAAGAACACGATGGTATTGTTGTGAACGCTGATCTCATTCTGAGCTGCGAACATGAATTACCGTCAAAAGCATTAAATGCGAGGCCTTTTCACTGCAGAAAAAGTGGAAATAACTTTGTAATTGTGCCTCTCGTCAATCAACAAACAGTGATAGGTGTGATCTTGCTAGTGAGGTCAGCCATGATTCAGTGTATTATATCAATGTAGGAAGGGTCACAAGTGAGTTTTTACTATTTCAAATAATTAGATAGTAATTTAAGTTTGTGATTCTCAGATAAAAGCAAGATCCCCGTATAGTGTCAGTGAACGGCGAGGGTCAAGTCCAATCGTGGAATATTCTTTACTTCATGCCAAGGTGCATCAACTTTCTCAAAGGTTTAGGACCTCCCCACCATCCCCTAGAAAAAGGAAAAAAATGCAAGATTAAAGAACACACACTCGACGATCACCGCTAACGTCACACACACACTCGACAATCACCGATCACCGCTAACACCACACACACTCGACGATCACCGATCACCGCTAACGCCACACACTCGACAATCACCGATCACCGCTAACGCCACACACTCGACTAACACCACACACACTCGACAATCACCGATCACCACTAACGCCACACACACTCGACAATCACCGATCACCGCTAACGCCACACACTCGACAATCACCGATCACCGCCAACGCCACACACACTCGACAATCACCGATCACCGCTAACACCACACACACTCGACGATCACCGATCACCGCTAACGCCACACACTCGACAATCACCGATCACCGCTAACGCCACACACTCGACTAACACCACACACACTCGACAATCACCGATCACCACTAACGCCACACACACTCGACAATCACCGATCACCGCTAACGCCACACACTCGACAATCACCGATCACCGCCAACGCCACACACACTCGACAATCACCGATCACCACACACACTCGACAATCACCGATCACGCCACACACACTCGACAATCACCGATCACCACTAACACCACACACACTCGACAATCACCGATCACCGCTAACGCCACACACTCGACAATCACCGCTAACGCCACACACACTCGACAATCACCGATCACCGCTAACGCCACACACTCGACAATCACCGCTAACGCCACACACTCGACAATCACCGATCACCGCTAACGCCACACACTCGACAATCACCGATCACCGCTAACGCCACACACACTCGACAATCACCGATCACCGCTAACGCCACACACTCGACAATCACCGATCACCACACACACTCGACAATCACCGATCACCACACACTCGACAATCACCGATCACCGCTAACGCCACACACTCGACAATCACCGACCACACACACTCGACAATCACCGATCACCACACACACTCGACAATCACCGATCACCGCTAACGCCACACACTCGACAATCACCGATCACCCCACACACTCGACAATCACCGATCACCGCTAACGCCACACACTCGACAATCACCGATCACCGCTAACGCCACACACTCGACAATCACCGATCACCGCTAACGCCACACACTCGACAATCACCGATCACCGCTAACACCACACACACTCGACAATCACCGATCACCGCTAACGCCACACACACTCGACAATCACCGATCACCGCTAACGCCACACACACTCGACAATCACCGATCACCGCTAACGCCACACACTCGACAATCACCACTAACGCCACACACACTCGACAATCACCGATCACCACACACACTCGACAATCACCGATCACCACACACACTCGACAATCACCGATCACCGCTAACGCCACACACTCGACAATCACCGATCACCACACACACTCGACAATCACCGATCACCGCTAACGCCACACACACTCGACAATCACCGATCACCGCTAACGCCACACACACTCGACAATCACCGATCACCGCTAACGCCACACACACTCGACAATCACCGATCACCGCTAACACCACACACTCGACAATCACCGATCACCGCTAACGCCACACACTCGACAATCACCGATCACCGCTAACGCCACACACACTCGACAATCACCGATCACCGCTAACGCCACACACACTCGACAATCACCGACCACAAGCTTACGCAAGCTATTGAAGGAACCAGCTATAATTTTCAACTCTTGTAAAAGTGTAAAAAACCAATCTCGGTATATTCTGCACACCGAGCATTGATCGTTTCCTTACGGTGAGAGTGCTGTAATCTTTGAAGATCCAATTCAAGGTTGCATACAGCTGGATTGGGCTAGAGATGAAACATATTTCTGTACAATCTCTGACGTAAGAAAACTATTAGGCACTTGGTCTGAGTATTAAACAAGGCTTTAATCAACTGTTTCACAACATGGAGATCTAGTTGTCCTTCACTAGTTCCTGTTAAAGAATGTCCTGAGCAAGCTGGGCCCATGCCCGAGTATTTATACTCTCCCTGGACAGCGCCACCAGCAGGCCGCCCACTATTATTTCATAAGTCATTTCCACATGAATGACCAGATTCATGTTAATCTCCATGAACAGTCCAGATTGACAGTGTGGTTTGTGAACTTGCAACCTGCTAACCCTCAGCTAATGTGTTTGAGAAACTATAGCACTAGAATGTTGGACTTTTCATGGTTGGGCCGGGGGCAGCTGACTCTTACTAAGGATCCTAGTGCTTCCCAACACTTCTAGTCTGGCTTTTCTGAGGGAGACGATCCTGGCAAAAAAGAAATAAACTAACCTGAGGTGGCTTGTTGCACTCATGGGGCCAAGGACAGGGTCATTTACAAGATCAATTCTGTTTGACTAAATTACTGAAACTTATGAAGAGAGATTCATTGTCGTGATGCCTTACTGTCTGATAATCTTCACTCCCACTCAGTGAAAAGGCTGTGTTGTATTTAGGAGACTGATTGTGTGTGTGTGTATTTCAGGTGTAGAAGCATTGGCAGTTCGATACAACATCCTCGCCCCTCCTACTGATTTATTTGCAGTTTGCTGGTGCCTTTCACCTCTGTATAAACAGTCTCCTGCTCCGAATGTAATGAATACTATTTGTAACCACATCAATAAACGGTGTTTTGTCCTAACCTCGACTGTCTTGTTCTGTATGGAGCTGTCAGAATTCTTCCCAGGCCCTTCCACAACTAAAGCTTTTTAAAAATGAAAGTTTGCCACCTTAATCCAACAGCAGGTTTTAAATACATCATTTCGTAGTGGTTTTCATTACCGGTCTTTATATTGTGTCCTTCATTCAAGAATGATGTACATCCTTCACACACAAGATTATTTCTAGGCTTGGTGGATTAAGAGAAACCATCTGCTAAGTAAACTTTTTAAAATAAAAGTGCTGATGTTGGAGCTAGGAATAGTCACACTGTGGGAGGAGGTTGTTTCCCAGCGAACGGTCTTGGATTATATTCCAGCACAGCGTCGGCGGGAATCCTGAGCGGCAGAGCGGGGCTACAAAAGTCCCAGAGACCCAGGTAAGGCCTCACAGCGTCGGCGGGAATCTCGAGCGGCAGAGCGGGGCTATAAAAGTCCCAGAGACCAGGTAAGGCCTCACAGTGTCGGCGGGAATCTCGAGCGGCAGAGCGGGGCTATAAAAGTCCCAGAGACCAGGTAAGGCCTCACAGCGTCGGCGGGAATCTCGAGCGGCAGAGCGGGGCTATAAAAGTCCCAGAGACCCAGGTAAGGCCTCACAGCATCGGCGGGAATCTCGAGCGGCAGAGCGGGGCTATAAAAGTCCCAGAGACCCAGGTAAGGCCGACCAGTCTCCAGTCTGGAAGGAGAGAGGTAAAAAGTAATCCAAGTGTGATGTCACCAGAAAGCGGGTAAGTGATTGGTTGGTAAGTATTTCTCCATTTTAAGCTTAAATCTCTTTGGTTTATAGTTTCTAAGGTGTAATATTCGCCATCTAGAATCGGGGCAGAGGATATTTAAGAATAATATTAATAAATTTAATTAATTACATAGAATGGGAGATCAGGCGATGTGTTGCTGCTGCAATATGTGGGAGCTGGTGAACACCATTGATGCTCACGGTGATCACATTTGCAGTAACTGTTGGCTGCTCGAGGAACTCTGGCTCCGTGTTGAAGAGCTGGAGTCCGAGCTTCAAACACAGACACATCAGGGAGGGGGAGAGTTACCTGAACTCTGTGTATCATGAGGTAGTCACACCAATTAGATTAATTAATTCAGATGTAGTCCGTGGCCAGGGTCAGGATGGTGTGACTAGAAGTGAGGCAGGTACGGGGATCCAGAAGGTAGTGTTGGAGGAGCCGCAGCCCTTGCACTTGTCCAACAGGTTCGAGGCTCTTACTCCCTGTGGGGACAGGAGCAGGGACTGCAGGGAGGATGAGCAACCTGGCCACAGCACCGTGGAGCAGGGGGCCATTCAAGTTGGGGGAGTTAAAAGAAATGTTGTAGTGGTGGGGGATAGATAGAGTTCTTTGCAGCCGAGAGCGAGAGTCCCGAAGGCTGTGTTGCCTGCCCGGTGCCAGGGTTAAGGACATCTCCTCTGGACTGGAGAGAAACTTGGAGGGGGAGGATCCAGTTGTCGTGGTCCATGTTCTGCTGAGGGAGTTTGAGCAGCTAGGGGCCAAATTAAAAAGCAGAACCACAAGGGTAATAATCTCTGGATTATTACCTGAGCCACGAGCGAATTTGGCTAGGACAAATAAAATCAGAGAGTTAAATGCGTGGCTCAAAGACTGGTGTGGGAGAAATGGGTTTTGCTTCCTGGGACACTGGCACCAGTACTGGGGCAGGAGGGAGCTGTTCCGTTGGGACGGGCTTCACTTGGCCAGTGCTGGGACTAGAGTCCTGGCGGATCATATAACTAGGGCTGTAGAGAGGGCTTTAAACTAACTAGTAGGGGGGAGATTCCTAGAGAGCAAATAATAAAAATGACAACAGAGAAGGTCATAGACTTAGGTAGCAGTGGGGAAATTAAAAACCAGAGCGTGTCAGGAAGGGGCAGAAGGTATGGAGTAAAAGGTAAAGTAATAAAAAGGGCAAAAGCAGGAACTAAGTGTCACAAAACATATTTGAAAGTTCTCTATCTGAATGCACGTAGCATTCGTAACAAAATAGACGAGTTAATGGCACAAATAACTACATATGGGTATGATCTTGTGGCCATTACAGAAACATGGCTGCAGGGTGACAATGCCTGGGAATTAAACATACCAGGTTATTTAACGATCAGGAAGGAGAGGTGGGGTGGCTATGTTAATAAAGGAAGGAATCACTAATGCAGAGAAATGATATTGGGTCAGAAGATCAGGATAATGAAACAGTTTGGGTGGAGGTAAGGAATAATAAAAGGGGAAAAAAGCACTAGTGGGCGTAGTCTATAGGCCTCCGAATAGTGGCAACTCTGTTGGACGGAGTATCAATCAGGAAATAGTTGAGGCTTGTAATAAGGGAACATCTATAATTATGGGGGATTTTAACTATCATATTAATTGGACAAATCAAATTGGGCAGGGCTGCCTTGAGGATGAGTTCATTGAGTGTATTAGGGATGGGTTTCTTGAGCAGTATGTAACTGAACCGACCAGGGGGCAAGCAACCTTAGATCTGGTCCTGTGTAACGAGATGGGATTAATTAAAAATGTCCTAGTAAAGGATCCCCTTGGAATGAGTGACCATAACATGGTTGAATTCCATATTCAATTAGAGGGTGAGAAGGTTGGATCTCAAACAAGCGTGCTAAGCTTGAATAAAGGAGACTATGAAGGTATGAGAGCGGAATTGAGTAGAGTGGATTGGGAAAATAGATTAAAGGGTAAGACGATACATGATCAGTGGTGTACATTTAAGGAGTTATTTTACAACTTCCAAAAAAAAAATATTCCACTGAGAAAAGGGTGTAAAAGAAAAGACAGCCATCCGTGGCTAAGTAAAGAAATTAAGGATAGTATTCGACTAAAAACAAGGGCATATAAGGTAGCCAAATCTAGTGGGAGGATAGAGGATTGGGAAAACTTTAAAAGACAGCAAAAAATAACAAAAAGATTGATTAAGAAAGGGAAGATAGATTATGAAAGTAAATTAGCAAAAAATATAAAAACAGATAGTAAGAATTTTTATAGTTATATAAAAAGAAAAAAAGTGGCTAAAGTAAATGTTGGTCCCTTAGAGAATGAGACCGGGAAATTAATGGTGGGAAATATGGAGATGGCAAAAACACAATGAATATTTTGGATCAGTCTTTACAGTAGAAGACACTAAGAATATCCCAACACTGGACAAACAGGGGGCTAAAGGTGGGGTGGGGGGAGAGGAGCTAAACACGATCAAAATCACTAAGGAAGTGGTACTCGGTAAAATAATGGGACTCAAGGCGGATAAATCACCTGGACCTGATGGCTTACATCCTAGGGTCTTGAGGGAAGTGGCGGTAGGGATTGTGGATGCATTGGTAATAATTTTCCAAAACTCCCTGGACTCAGCAAAGGTCCCGGCCGACTGGAAAACTGCTAATGTAACACCCTTATTTAAAAAGGGCAGTAGACAGAAGGCTGGAAACTATAGACCGGTTAGCCTAGCATCTGTGGTAGGTAAAATTTTGGAGTCCATTATTAAGGAGACAGTAACAGGACATTTGGATAATCATAATTTAATAGGACAAAGTCAGCATAGTTTTATGAAGGGGAAGTCATGTTTGACAAATTTGCTGGAGTTCTTTGAGGAAGTAACGTATAGGGTGGATAAAGGGGAACCAGTGGACGTAGTGTATTTAGACTTCCAAAAGGCATTTGACAAGGTGCCACACACAAGATTATTGCTTAAGATAAAAAATCATGGGATTGGGGGTAATATTCTGGCATAGATAGAGGATTGGCTATCTAACAGAAGGCAGAGAGTTGGGATAAATGCTTCATTCTCAGACTGGCAATCAGTAACTAGTGTTCTGCAGGGGTCAGTGCTGGGTCCCCAACTCTTTACAATCTATATTAACGATTTGGAGGAGGGGACCGAGTGTAACATATCAAAGTTTGCAGATGATACTAAGATGGGAGGGAAAGTAGTGAGTGAGGAGGACATAAAAAACCTGCAAGGGGACATAGACAGGCTAAGTGGGCAGAGATTTGGCAGATGGAATACAATACTGGAAAGTGTGAGGTTATGCACTTTGGCAGGAAAAATCGTAGAGCAAGTTATTATCTTAATGGCAAGAAACTGGAAAGTACTGAAGTACAAAGGGATCTGGGGGTCCTGGTGCACGAAACTCAAAAGGTTAGTATGCAGGTGCAGCAAGTGATTAAGAAGGCCAATGGAATGTTGGCTTTCATTGCTAGGGGGATAGAATATAAAAATAGGGAGGTATTGCTTCAGTTGTACAAGGTATGGGTGAGACCGCACCTGGAATACTGCGTATAGTTTTGGTGTCCATACTTAACAAAGGACATACTTGCTCTCGAGTCAGTACAAAGAAGGTTCACTCGGTTAATCCCGGGGATGGACATATGAGGAGAGGTTGAGTAGATTGGGACTCTACTCATTGGAGTTCAGAAGAATGAGAGGCGATCTTATTGAAACATATAAGATTGTGAAGGGGTTGGATCGGGTGGATGCGGGGAAGATGTTCCCGATGATGGGTGAAACTAGAACTAGGGGGCATAGTCTTAGAATAAGGGGCTGCTCTTTCAAAACTGAGATGAGGAGGAACTACTTCACTCAGAGGGTGGTAGGTCCATGGAATATGCTGCCCCAAAAAGCTGTAGAAGCTACATCATTACATAAATTTAAAACAGAAATAGACAGTTTCCTAGAAGTAAAGGGAATTAAGGGTTACGGGGAGCGGGCAGGAATTTGGACATGAGTGTAGGTTCGGATCGGTCATGGCCCTGTGGGGAGCGGAGCGGGCCCAGGGGCCGTGTAGCCTGATCCTGCTCCTATTTCGTGTGTCTAATTCTGTGATAGTAGATTGGCGGTTAGGATCAGATCAGCCATGATCTTATTGAATGGCGGAGCAGGCTCGAGGGGCCGATTGGCCTACTCCTGCTCCTATTTCTTATGAGCCATGAATTGACCCTTTCCAGCAGCAGCACGAGCTGGTAAAGGCTTTAAATACCGTTCACAATACAACCGATGATCAATTATCACTGACCATCGCCTATATGCGATGTTGCAACTTGCCTTGGGTTTGCAACCATAAGGAAAGGCTATTTTCTGAGACAGTCACAAGGAATCCAGCTATACTGAGCTGTTTCTGCAATAACCTGAGACAATGGCACTGTACAGGGTCGAGAACCTCATGGAATGTGAGAGCTCATTGGCATCAAACACCAATTACGACAGAACCCAAACTCTACAAGGGAAGATTACATTAGATCTCTCCAAGGAGTTGGGCACACTGACTCCTTCGGCTACGCTCCGAGTGGAGTGTGCAGAATCAAGGTTTGTATTGAACTGCAATAGTTTTTAGCACCTTTGTCAATATTAAACACTCGCAGACCATATCCTTCTCTACAACACCATGTTCTCACGGCCAGAGTCAGCTTTATTCAATGTGTTTTAATAAGTATCTGTTAGGAATAGCACAGAATAACTTAACTGCTATTCATGCAGTTATTTTTGTGCCGTATGAAGTGTGGGCACAGCACGTGTGTGTTGTGAAAGTAACGAGGCCTGCAGTGTGGGCACAGCACGTGTGTGTTGTGACAGTAACGAGGCCTGCAGTGTGGGCACAGCACGCGTGTGTTGTGACAGTAACGAGGCCTGCAGTGTGGGCACAGCATGTGTGTGTTGTGACAGTAACGAGGCCTGCAGTGTGGGCACAGCACGTGTGTGTTGTGACAGTAACGGCCTGCAGTGTGGGCACAGCACGTGTGTGTTGTGACAGTAACGAGGCCTGCAGTGTGGGCACAGCACGTGTGTGTTGTGACAGTAACGAGGCCTGCAGTGTGGGCACAGCACGTGTGTGTTGTGACAGTAACGAGGCCTGCAGTGTGGGCACAGCACGTGTGTGTTGTGACAGTAACGAGGCTTGCAGTGTGGGCACAGCATGTGTGTGTTGTGACAGTAACGAGGCCTGCAGTGTGGGCACAGCACGTGTGTGTTGTGACAGTAACGGCCTGCAGTGTGGGCACAGCACGTGTGTGTTGTGACAGTAACGAGGCCTGCAGTGTGGGCACAGCACGTGTGTGTTGTGACAGTAATGAGGCCTGCAGTGTGGGCACAGCACGTGTGTGTTGTGACAGTAACGAGGCCTGCAGTGTGGACACAGCACGTGTGTGTTGTGACAGTAACGAGGCCTGCAGTGTGGGCACAGCACGTGTGTGTTGTGACAGTAACGGCCTGCAGTGTGGGCACAGCACGTGTGTGTTGTGACAGTAACGAGGCCTGCAGTGTGGGCACAGCACGTGTGTGTTGTGACAGTAACGGCCTGCAGTGTGGGCACAGCACGTGTGTTGTGACAGTAACGAGGCCTGCCGTGTATTTGGTAGAAAAACAAGCTTCGTTAATTATTATAATTAAGTCTATTAAATCTTAGCAACTCTGAGCTCAGTTACCGTTTTCCTCCCTTCCCCTGAACTATGCAGCTTCTATTCAATATCAGAGTTTGTTCCGATCAGGAACATTCAGGGTAATGATTTGAAACAGCAGGTAGTGTGGTTTATGCTGATGTTTTTTAATGAAGAAATTGACTTATTCAAAAATGAGGACGAGCAATTAGGAGAAATTTTGGAAGAACACGATGGTATTGTTGTGAACGCTGATCTCATTCTGAGCTGCGAACATGAATTACCGTCAAAAGCATTAAATGCGAGGCCTTTTCACTGCAGAAAAAGTGGAAATAACTTTGTAATTGTGCCTCTCGTCAATCAACAAACAGTGATAGGTGTGATCTTGCTAGTGAGGTCAGCCATGATTCAGTGTATTATATCAATGTAGGAAGGGTCACAAGTGAGTTTTTACTATTTCAAATAATTAGATAGTAATTTAAGTTTGTGATTCTCAGATAAAAGCAAGATCCCCGTATAGTGTCAGTGAACGGCGAGGGTCAAGTCCAATCGTGGAATATTCTTTACTTCATGCCAAGGTGCATCAACTTTCTCAAAGGTTTAGGACCTCCCCACCATCCCCTAGAAAAAGGAAAAAAATGCAAGATTAAAGAACACACACTCGACGATCACCGCTAACGTCACACACACACTCGACAATCACCGATCACCGCTAACACCACACACACTCGACGATCACCGATCACCGCTAACGCCACACACTCGACAATCACCGATCACCGCTAACGCCACACACTCGACTAACACCACACACACTCGACAATCACCGATCACCACTAACGCCACACACACTCGACAATCACCGATCACCGCTAACGCCACACACTCGACAATCACCGATCACCGCTAACGCCACACACTCGACAATCACCGATCACCGCCAACGCCACACACACTCGACAATCACCGATCACCACACACACTCGACAATCACCGATCACGCCACACACACTCGACAATCACCGATCACGCCACACACACTCGACAATCACCGATCACCACTAACACCACACACACTCGACAATCACCGATCACCGCTAACGCCACACACTCGACAATCACCGCTAACGCCACACACACTCGACAATCACCGATCACCGCTAACGCCACACACTCGACAATCACCGATCACCGCTAACGCCACACACACTCGACAATCACCGATCACCGCTAACGCCACACACTCGACAATCACCGATCACCACACACACTCGACAATCACCGATCACCACACACTCGACAATCACCGATCACCGCTAACGCCACACACTCGACAATCACCGACCACACACACTCGACAATCACCGATCACCACACACACTCGACAATCACCGATCACCGCTAACGCCACACACTCGACAATCACCGATCACCCCACACACTCGACAATCACCGATCACCGCTAACGCCACACACTCGACAATCACCGATCACCGCTAACGCCACACACTCGACAATCACCGATCACCGCTAACACCACACACACTCGACAATCACCGATCACCGCTAACGCCACACACACTCGACAATCACCGATCACCGCTAACGCCACACACACTCGACAATCACCGATCACCGCTAACGCCACACACTCGACAATCACCACTAACGCCACACACACTCGACAATCACCGATCACCACACACACTCGACAATCACCGATCACCGCTAACGCCACACACTCGACAATCACCGATCACCACACACACTCGACAATCACCGATCACCGCTAACGCCACACACACTCGACAATCACCGATCACCGCTAACACCACACACTCGACAATCACCGATCACCGCTAACGCCACACACTCGACAATCACCGATCACCGCTAACGCCACACACACTCGACAATCACCGATCACCGCTAACGCCACACACACTCGACAATCACCGACCACAAGCTTACGCAAGCTATTGAAGGAACCAGCTATAATTTTCAACTCTTGTAAAAGTGTAAAAAACCAATCTCGGTATATTCTGCACACCGAGCATTGATCGTTTCCTTACGGTGAGAGTGCTGTAATCTTTGAAGATCCAATTCAAGGTTGCATACAGCTGGATTGGGCTAGAGATGAAACATATTTCTGTACAATCTCTGACGTAAGAAAACTATTAGGCACTTGGTCTGAGTATTAAACAAGGCTTTAATCAACTGTTTCACAACATGGAGATCTAGTTGTCCTTCACTAGTTCCTGTTAAAGAATGTCCTGAGCAAGCTGGGCCCATGCCCGAGTATTTATACTCTCCCTGGACAGCGCCACCAGCAGGCCGCCCACTATTATTTCATAAGTCATTTCCACATGAATGACCAGATTCATGTTAATCTCCATGAACAGTCCAGATTGACAGTGTGGTTTGTGAACTTGCAACCTGCTAACCCTCAGCTAATGTGTTTGAGAAACTATAGCACTAGAATGTTGGACTTTTCATGGTTGGGCCGGGGGCAGCTGACTCTTACTAAGGATCCTAGTGCTTCCCAACACTTCTAGTCTGGCTTTTCTGAGGGAGACGATCCTGGCAAAAAAGAAATAAACTAACCTGAGGTGGCTTGTTGCACTCATGGGGCCAAGGACAGGGTCATTTACAAGATCAATTCTGTTTGACTAAATTACTGAAACTTATGAAGAGAGATTCATTGTCGTGATGCTTTACTGTCTGATAATCTTCACTCCCACTCAGTGAAAAGGCTGTGTTGTATTTAGGAGACTGATTGTGTGTGTGTGTATTTCAGGTGTAGAAGCATTGGCAGTTCGATACAACATCCTCGCCCCTCCTACTGATTTATTTGCAGTTTGCTGGTGCCTTTCACCTCTGTATAAACAGTCTCCTGCTCCGAATGTAATGAATACTATTTGTAACCACATCAATAAACGGTGTTTTGTCCTAACCTCGACTGTCTTGTTCTGTATGGAGCTGTCAGAATTCTTCCCAGGCCCTTCCACAACTAAAGCTTTTTAAAAATGAAAGTTTGCCACCTTAATCCAACAGCAGGTTTTAAATACATCATTTCGTAGTGGTTTTCATTACCGGTCTTTATATTGTGTCCTTCATTCAAGAATGATGTACATCCTTCACACACAAGATTATTTCTAGGCTTGGTGGATTAAGAGAAACCATCTGCTAAGTAAACTTTTTAAAATAAAAGTGCTGATGTTGGAGCTAGGAATAGTCACACTGTGGGAGGAGGTTGTTTCCCAGCGAACGGTCTTGGATTATATTCCAGCACAGCGTCGGCGGGAATCCTGAGCGGCAGAGCGGGGCTACAAAAGTCCCAGAGACCCAGGTAAGGCCTCACAGCGTCGGCGGGAATCTCGAGCGGCAGAGCGGGGCTATAAAAGTCCCAGAGACCAGGTAAGGCCTCACAGCGTCGGCGGGAATCTCGAGCGGCAGAGCGGGGCTATAAAAGTCCCAGAGACCCAGGTAAGGCCTCACAGCATCGGCGGGAATCTCGAGCGGCAGAGCGGGGCTATAAAAGTCCCAGAGACCCAGGTAAGGCCGACCAGTCTCCAGTCTGGAAGGAGAGAGGTAAAAAGTAATCCAAGTGTGATGTCACCAGAAAGCGGGTAAGTGATTGGTTGGTAAGTATTTCTCCATTTTAAGCTTAAATCTCTTTGGTTTATAGTTTCTAAGGTGTAATATTCGCCATCTAGAATCGGGGCAGAGGATATTTAAGAATAATATTAATAAATTTAATTAATTACATAGAATGGGAGATCAGGCGATGTGTTGCTGCTGCAATATGTGGGAGCTGGTGAACACCATTGATGCTCACGGTGATCACATTTGCAGTAACTGTTGGCTGCTCGAGGAACTCTGGCTCCGTGTTGAAGAGCTGGAGTCCGAGCTTCAAACACAGACACATCAGGGAGGGGGAGAGTTACCTGAACTCTGTGTATCATGAGGTAGTCACACCAATTAGATTAATTAATTCAGATGTAGTCCGTGGCCAGGGTCAGGATGGTGTGACTAGAAGTGAGGCAGGTACGGGGATCCAGAAGGTAGTGTTGGAGGAGCCGCAGCCCTTGCACTTGTCCAACAGGTTCGAGGCTCTTACTCCCTGTGGGGACAGGAGCAGGGACTGCAGGGAGGATGAGCAACCTGGCCACAGCACCGTGGAGCAGGGGGCCATTCAAGTTGGGGGAGTTAAAAGAAATGTTGTAGTGGTGGGGGATAGATAGAGTTCTTTGCAGCCGAGAGCGAGAGTCCCGAAGGCTGTGTTGCCTGCCCGGTGCCAGGGTTAAGGACATCTCCTCTGGACTGGAGAGAAACTTGGAGGGGGAGGATCCAGTTGTCGTGGTCCATGTTGGTACCAACGACATAGGACAAGGAAGGAGGTTCTGCTGAGGGAGTTTGAGCAGCTAGGGGCCAAATTAAAAAGCAGAACCACAAGGGTAATAATCTCTGGATTATTACCTGAGCCACGAGCGAATTTGGCTAGGACAAATAAAATCAGAGAGTTAAATGCGTGGCTCAAAGACTGGTGTGGGAGAAATGGGTTTTGCTTCCTGGGACACTGGCACCAGTACTGGGGCAGGAGGGAGCTGTTCCGTTGGGACGGGCTTCACTTGGCCAGTGCTGGGACTAGAGTCCTGGCGGATCATATAACTAGGGCTGTAGAGAGGGCTTTAAACTAACTAGTAGGGGGGAGATTCCTAGAGAGCAAATAATAAAAATGACAACAGAGAAGGTCATAGACTTAGGTAGCAGTGGGGAAATTAAAAACCAGAGCGTGTCAGGAAGGGGCAGAAGGTATGGAGTAAAAGGTAAAGTAATAAAAAGGGCAAAAGCAGGAACTAAGTGTCACAAAACATATTTGAAAGTTCTCTATCTGAATGCACGTAGCATTCGTAACAAAATAGACGAGTTAATGGCACAAATAACTACATATGGGTATGATCTTGTGGCCATTACAGAAACATGGCTGCAGGGTGACAATGCCTGGGAATTAAACATACCAGGTTATTTAACGATCAGGAAGGAGAGGTGGGGTGGCTATGTTAATAAAGGAAGGAATCACTAATGCAGAGAAATGATATTGGGTCAGAAGATCAGGATAATGAAACAGTTTGGGTGGAGGTAAGGAATAATAAAAGGGGAAAAAAGCACTAGTGGGCGTAGTCTATAGGCCTCCGAATAGTGGCAACTCTGTTGGACGGAGTATCAATCAGGAAATAGTTGAGGCTTGTAATAAGGGAACATCTATAATTATGGGGGATTTTAACTATCATATTAATTGGACAAATCAAATTGGGCAGGGCTGCCTTGAGGATGAGTTCATTGAGTGTATTAGGGATGGGTTTCTTGAGCAGTATGTAACTGAACCGACCAGGGGGCAAGCAACCTTAGATCTGGTCCTGTGTAACGAGATGGGATTAATTAAAAATGTCCTAGTAAAGGATCCCCTTGGAATGAGTGACCATAACATGGTTGAATTCCATATTCAATTAGAGGGTGAGAAGGTTGGATCTCAAACAAGCGTGCTAAGCTTGAATAAAGGAGACTATGAAGGTATGAGAGCGGAATTGAGTAGAGTGGATTGGGAAAATAGATTAAAGGGTAAGACGATACATGATCAGTGGTGTACATTTAAGGAGTTATTTTACAACTTCCAAAAAAAAAATATTCCACTGAGAAAAGGGTGTAAAAGAAAAGACAGCCATCCGTGGCTAAGTAAAGAAATTAAGGATAGTATTCGACTAAAAACAAGGGCATATAAGGTAGCCAAATCTAGTGGGAGGATAGAGGATTGGGAAAACTTTAAAAGACAGCAAAAAATAACAAAAAGATTGATTAAGAAAGGGAAGATAGATTATGAAAGTAAATTAGCAAAAAATATAAAAACAGATAGTAAGAATTTTTATAGTTATATAAAAAGAAAAAAAGTGGCTAAAGTAAATGTTGGTCCCTTAGAGAATGAGACCGGGAAATTAATGGTGGGAAATATGGAGATGGCAAAAACACAATGAATATTTTGGATCAGTCTTTACAGTAGAAGACACTAAGAATATCCCAACACTGGACAAACAGGGGGCTAAAGGTGGGGTGGGGGGAGAGGAGCTAAACACGATCAAAATCACTAAGGAAGTGGTACTCGGTAAAATAATGGGACTCAAGGCGGATAAATCACCTGGACCTGATGGCTTACATCCTAGGGTCTTGAGGGAAGTGGCGGTAGGGATTGTGGATGCATTGGTAATAATTTTCCAAAACTCCCTGGACTCAGCAAAGGTCCCGGCCGACTGGAAAACTGCTAATGTAACACCCTTATTTAAAAAGGGCAGTAGACAGAAGGCTGGAAACTATAGACCGGTTAGCCTAACATCTGTGGTAGGTAAAATTTTGGAGTCCATTATTAAGGAGACAGTAACAGGACATTTGGATAATCATAATTTAATAGGACAAAGTCAGCATAGTTTTATGAAGGGGAAGTCATGTTTGACAAATTTGCTGGAGTTCTTTGAGGAAGTAACGTATAGGGTGGATAAAGGGGAACCAGTGGACGTAGTGTATTTAGACTTCCAAAAGGCATTTGACAAGGTGCCACACACAAGATTATTGCTTAAGATAAAAAATCATGGGATTGGGGGTAATATTCTGGCATAGATAGAGGATTGGCTATCTAACAGAAGGCAGAGAGTTGGGATAAATGCTTCATTCTCAGACTGGCAATCAGTAACTAGTGTTCTGCAGGGGTCAGTGCTGGGTCCCCAACTCTTTACAATCTATATTAACGATTTGGAGGAGGGGACCGAGTGTAACATATCAAAGTTTGCAGATGATACTAAGATGGGAGGGAAAGTAGTGAGTGAGGAGGACATAAAAAACCTGCAAGGGGACATAGACAGGCTAAGTGGGCAGAGATTTGGCAGATGGAATACAATACTGGAAAGTGTGAGGTTATGCACTTTGGCAGGAAAAATCGTAGAGCAAGTTATTATCTTAATGGCAAGAAACTGGAAAGTACTGAAGTACAAAGGGATCTGGGGGTCCTGGTGCACGAAACTCAAAAGGTTAGTATGCAGGTGCAGCAAGTGATTAAGAAGGCCAATGGAATGTTGGCTTTCATTGCTAGGGGGATAGAATATAAAAATAGGGAGGTATTGCTTCAGTTGTACAAGGTATGGGTGAGACCGCACCTGGAATACTGCGTATAGTTTTGGTGTCCATACTTAACAAAGGACATACTTGCTCTCGAGTCAGTACAAAGAAGGTTCACTCGGTTAATCCCGGGGATGGACATATGAGGAGAGGTTGAGTAGATTGGGACTCTACTCATTGGAGTTCAGAAGAATGAGAGGCGATCTTATTGAAACATATAAGATTGTGAAGGGGTTGGATCGGGTGGATGCGGGGAAGATGTTCCCGATGATGGGTGAAACTAGAACTAGGGGGCATAGTCTTAGAATAAGGGGCTGCTCTTTCAAAACTGAGATGAGGAGGAACTACTTCACTCAGAGGGTGGTAGGTCCATGGAATATGCTGCCCCAAAAAGCTGTAGAAGCTACATCATTACATAAATTTAAAACAGAAATAGACAGTTTCCTAGAAGTAAAGGGAATTAAGGGTTACGGGGAGCAGGCAGGAATTTGGACATGAGTGTAGGTTCGGATCGGTCATGGCCCTGTGGGGAGCGGAGCGGGCCCAGGGGCCGTGTAGCCTGATCCTGCTCCTATTTCGTGTGTCTAATTCTGTGATAGTAGATTGGCGGTTAGGATCAGATCAGCCATGATCTTATTGAATGGCGGAGCAGGCTCGAGGGGCCGATTGGCCTACTCCTGCTCCTATTTCTTATGAGCCATGAATTGACCCTTTCCAGCAGCAGCACGAGCTGGTAAAGGCTTTAAATACCGTTCACAATACAACCGATGATCAATTATCACTGACCATCGCCTATATGCGATGTTGCAACTTGCCTTGGGTTTGCAACCATAAGGAAAGGCTATTTTCTGAGACAGTCACAAGGAATCCAGCTATACTGAGCTGTTTCTGCAATAACCTGAGACAATGGCACTGTACAGGGTCGAGAACCTCATGGAATGTGAGAGCTCATTGGCATCAAACACCAATTACGACAGAACCCAAACTCTACAAGGGAAGATTACATTAGATCTCTCCAAGGAGTTGGGCACACTGACTCCTTCGGCTACGCTCCGAGTGGAGTGTGCAGAATCAAGGTTTGTATTGAACTGCAATAGTTTTTAGCACCTTTGTCAATATTAAACACTCGCAGACCATATCCTTCTCTACAACACCATGTTCTCACGGCCAGAGTCAGCTTTATTCAATGTGTTTTAATAAGTATCTGTTAGGAATAGCACAGAATAACTTAACTGCTATTCATGCAGTTATTTTTGTGCCGTATGAAGTGTGGGCACAGCACGTGTGTGTTGTGAAAGTAACGAGGCCTGCAGTGTGGGCACAGCACGTGTGTGTTGTGACAGTAACGGCCTGCAGTGTGGGCACAGCACGTGTGTGTTGTGACAGTAACGAGGCCTGCAGTGTGGGCACAGCACGTGTGTGTTGTGACAGTAACGAGGCCTGCAGTGTGGGCACAGCATGTGTGTGTTGTGACAGTAACGAGGCCTGCAGTGTGGGCACAGCACGTGTGTGTTGTGACAGTAACGGCCTGCAGTGTGGGCACAGCACGTGTGTGTTGTGACAGTAACGAGGCCTGCAGTGTGGGCACAGCACGTGTGTGTTGTGACAGTAACGAGGCCTGCAGTGTGGGCACAGCACGTGTGTGTTGTGACAGTAACGGCCTGCAGTGTGGGCACAGCACGTGTGTGTTGTGACAGTAACGGCCTGCAGTGTGGGCACAGCATGTGTGTGTTGTGACAGTAACGAGGCCTGCAGTGTGGGCACAGCACGTGTGTGTTGTGACAGTAACGAGGCCTGCAGTGTGGGCACAGCACGTGTGTGTTGTGACAGTAACGGCCTGCAGTGTGGGCACAGCACGTGTGTGTTGTGACAGTAACGAGGCCTGCAGTGTGGGCACAGCACGTGTGTGTTGTGACAGTAACGAGGCCTGCAGTGTGGGCACAGCATGTGTGTGTTCAGCATGTGTGTGTTGTGACAGTAACGAGGCCTGCAGTGTGGGCACAGCACGTGTGTGTTGTGACAGTAACGGCCTGCAGTGTGGGCACAGCACGTGTGTGTTGTGACAGTAACGGCCTGCAGTGTGGGCACAGCATGTGTGTGTTGTGACAGTAACGAGGCCTGCAGTGTGGGCACAGCACGTGTGTTGTGACAGTAACGAGGCCTGCAGTGTGGGCACAGCATGTGTGTGTTGTGACAGTAATGAGGCCTGCAGTGTGGGCACAGCACGTGTGTGTTGTGACAGTAACGAGGCCTGCAGTGTGGGCACAGCACGTGTGTGTTGTGACAGTAACGAGGCCTGCAGTGTGGGCACAGCACGTGTGTGTTGTGACAGTAACGAGGCCTGCAGTGTGGGCACAGCACGTGTGTGTTGTGACAGTAATGAGGCCTGCAGTGTGGGCACAGCACGTGTGTGTTGTGACAGTAATGAGGCCTGCAGTGTGGGCACAGCACGTGTGTGTTGTGACAGTAATGAGGCCTGCAGTGTGGGCACAGCACGTGTGTGTTGTGACAGTAACGAGGCCTGCAGTGTGGGCACAGCACGTGTGTGTTGTGACAGTAACGAGGCCTGCAGTGTGGGCACAGCACGTGTGTGTTGTGACAGTAACGAGGCCTGCAGTGTGGGCACAGCACGTGTGTTGTGACAGTAACGAGGCCTGCAGTGTGGGCACAGCACGTGTGTTGTGACAGTAATGAGGCCTGCAGTGTGGGCACAGCATGTGTGTGTTGTGACAGTAACGGCCTGCAGTGTGGGCACAGCACGTGTGTGTTGTGACAGTAACGAGGCCTGCAGTGTGGACACAGCACGTGTGTGTTGTGACAGTAACGAGGCCTGCAGTGTGGGCACAGCACGTGTGTTGTGACAGTAACGAGGCCTGCAGTGTGGACACAGCACGTGTGTGTTGTGACAGTAACGAGGCCTGCAGTGTGGGCACAGCACGTGTGTGTTGTGACAGTAACGAGGCCTGCAGTGTGGGCACAGCACGTGTGTGTTGTGACAGTAACGAGGCCTGCAGTGTGGACACAGCACGTGTGTGTTGTGACAGTAACGAGGCCTGCAGTGTGGGCACAGCACGTGTGTGTTGTGACAGTAACGGCCTGCAGTGTTGGCACAGCACGTGTGTGTTGTGACAGTAACGGCCTGCAGTGTGGGCACAGCACGTGTGTTGTGACAGTAACGAGGCCTGCCGTGTATTTGGTAGAAAAACAAGCTTCGTTAATTATTATAATTAAGTCTATTAAATCTTAGCAACTCTGAGCTCAGTTACCGTTTTCCTCCCTTCCCCTGAACTATGCAGCTTCTATTCAATATCAGAGTTTGTTCCGATCAGGAACATTCAGGGTAATGATTTGAAACAGCAGGTAGTGTGGTTTATGCTGATGTTTTTTAATGAAGAAATTGACTTATTCAAAAATGAGGACGAGCAATTAGGAGAAATTTTGGAAGAACACGATGGTATTGTTGTGAACGCTGATCTCATTCTGAGCTGCGAACATGAATTACCGTCAAAAGCATTAAATGCGAGGCCTTTTCACTGCAGAAAAAGTGGAAATAACTTTGTAATTGTGCCTCTCGTCAATCAACAAACAGTGATAGGTGTGATCTTGCTAGTGAGGTCAGCCATGATTCAGTGTATTATATCAATGTAGGAAGGGTCACAAGTGAGTTTTTACTATTTCAAATAATTAGATAGTAATTTAAGTTTGTGATTCTCAGATAAAAGCAAGATCCCCGTATAGTGTCAGTGAACGGCGAGGGTCAAGTCCAATCGTGGAATATTCTTTACTTCATGCCAAGGTGCATCAACTTTCTCAAAGGTTTAGGACCTCCCCACCATCCCCTAGAAAAAGGAAAAAAATGCAAGATTAAAGAACACACACTCGACGATCACCGCTAACGTCACACACACACTCGACAATCACCGATCACCGCTAACACCACACACACTCGACGATCACCGATCACCGCTAACGCCACACACTCGACAATCACCGATCACCGCTAACGCCACACACTCGACTAACACCACACACACTCGACAATCACCGATCACCACTAACGCCACACACACTCGACAATCACCGATCACCGCTAACGCCACACACTCGACAATCACCGATCACCGCCAACGCCACACACACTCGACAATCACCGATCACCACACACACTCGACAATCACCGATCACGCCACACACACTCGACAATCACCGATCACGCCACACACACTCGACAATCACCGATCACCACTAACACCACACACACTCGACAATCACCGATCACCGCTAACGCCACACACTCGACAATCACCGCTAACGCCACACACACTCGACAATCACCGATCACCGCTAACGCCACACACTCGACAATCACCGATCACCGCTAACGCCACACACACTCGACAATCACCGATCACCGCTAACGCCACACACACTCGACAATCACCGATCACCGCTAACGCCACACACTCGACAATCACCGATCACCACACACACTCGACAATCACCGATCACCACACACTCGACAATCACCGATCACCGCTAACGCCACACACTCGACAATCACCGACCACACACACTCGACAATCACCGATCACCACACACACTCGACAATCACCGATCACCGCTAACGCCACACACTCGACAATCACCGATCACCCCACACACTCGACAATCACCGATCACCGCTAACGCCACACACTCGACAATCACCGATCACCGCTAACGCCACACACTCGACAATCACCGATCACCGCTAACACCACACACACTCGACAATCACCGATCACCGCTAACGCCACACACACTCGACAATCACCGATCACCGCTAACGCCACACACACTCGACAATCACCGATCACCGCTAACGCCACACACTCGACAATCACCACTAACGCCACACACACTCGACAATCACCGATCACCACACACACTCGACAATCACCGATCACCGCTAACGCCACACACTCGACAATCACCGATCACCACACACACTCGACAATCACCGATCACCGCTAACGCCACACACACTCGACAATCACCGATCACCGCTAACACCACACACTCGACAATCACCGATCACCGCTAACGCCACACACTCGACAATCACCGATCACCGCTAACGCCACACACACTCGACAATCACCGATCACCGCTAACGCCACACACACTCGACAATCACCGACCACAAGCTTACGCAAGCTATTGAAGGAACCAGCTATAATTTTCAACTCTTGTAAAAGTGTAAAAAACCAATCTCGGTATATTCTGCACACCGAGCATTGATCGTTTCCTTACGGTGAGAGTGCTGTAATCTTTGAAGATCCAATTCAAGGTTGCATACAGCTGGATTGGGCTAGAGATGAAACATATTTCTGTACAATCTCTGACGTAAGAAAACTATTAGGCACTTGGTCTGAGTATTAAACAAGGCTTTAATCAACTGTTTCACAACATGGAGATCTAGTTGTCCTTCACTAGTTCCTGTTAAAGAATGTCCTGAGCAAGCTGGGCCCATGCCCGAGTATTTATACTCTCCCTGGACAGCGCCACCAGCAGGCCGCCCACTATTATTTCATAAGTCATTTCCACATGAATGACCAGATTCATGTTAATCTCCATGAACAGTCCAGATTGACAGTGTGGTTTGTGAACTTGCAACCTGCTAACCCTCAGCTAATGTGTTTGAGAAACTATAGCACTAGAATGTTGGACTTTTCATGGTTGGGCCGGGGGCAGCTGACTCTTACTAAGGATCCTAGTGCTTCCCAACACTTCTAGTCTGGCTTTTCTGAGGGAGACGATCCTGGCAAAAAAGAAATAAACTAACCTGAGGTGGCTTGTTGCACTCATGGGGCCAAGGACAGGGTCATTTACAAGATCAATTCTGTTTGACTAAATTACTGAAACTTATGAAGAGAGATTCATTGTCGTGATGCCTTACTGTCTGATAATCTTCACTCCCACTCAGTGAAAAGGCTGTGTTGTATTTAGGAGACTGATTGTGTGTGTGTGTATTTCAGGTGTAGAAGCATTGGCAGTTCGATACAACATCCTCGCCCCTCCTACTGATTTATTTGCAGTTTGCTGGTGCCTTTCACCTCTGTATAAACAGTCTCCTGCTCCGAATGTAATGAATACTATTTGTAACCACATCAATAAACGGTGTTTTGTCCTAACCTCGACTGTCTTGTTCTGTATGGAGCTGTCAGAATTCTTCCCAGGCCCTTCCACAACTAAAGCTTTTTAAAAATGAAAGTTTGCCACCTTAATCCAACAGCAGGTTTTAAATACATCATTTCGTAGTGGTTTTCATTACCGGTCTTTATATTGTGTCCTTCATTCAAGAATGATGTACATCCTTCACACACAAGATTATTTCTAGGCTTGGTGGATTAAGAGAAACCATCTGCTAAGTAAACTTTTTAAAATAAAAGTGCTGATGTTGGAGCTAGGAATAGTCACACTGTGGGAGGAGGTTGTTTCCCAGCGAACGGTCTTGGATTATATTCCAGCACAGCGTCGGCGGGAATCCTGAGCGGCAGAGCGGGGCTACAAAAGTCCCAGAGACCCAGGTAAGGCCTCACAGCGTCGGCGGGAATCTCGAGCGGCAGAGCGGGGCTATAAAAGTCCCAGAGACCAGGTAAGGCCTCACAGTGTCGGCGGGAATCTCGAGCGGCAGAGCGGGGCTATAAAAGTCCCAGAGACCAGGTAAGGCCTCACAGCGTCGGCGGGAATCTCGAGCGGCAGAGCGGGGCTATAAAAGTCCCAGAGACCCAGGTAAGGCCTCACAGCATCGGCGGGAATCTCGAGCGGCAGAGCGGGGCTATAAAAGTCCCAGAGACCCAGGTAAGGCCGACCAGTCTCCAGTCTGGAAGGAGAGAGGTAAAAAGTAATCCAAGTGTGATGTCACCAGAAAGCGGGTAAGTGATTGGTTGGTAAGTATTTCTCCATTTTAAGCTTAAATCTCTTTGGTTTATAGTTTCTAAGGTGTAATATTCGCCATCTAGAATCGGGGCAGAGGATATTTAAGAATAATATTAATAAATTTAATTAATTACATAGAATGGGAGATCAGGCGATGTGTTGCTGCTGCAATATGTGGGAGCTGGTGAACACCATTGATGCTCACGGTGATCACATTTGCAGTAACTGTTGGCTGCTCGAGGAACTCTGGCTCCGTGTTGAAGAGCTGGAGTCCGAGCTTCAAACACAGACACATCAGGGAGGGGGAGAGTTACCTGAACTCTGTGTATCATGAGGTAGTCACACCAATTAGATTAATTAATTCAGATGTAGTCCGTGGCCAGGGTCAGGATGGTGTGACTAGAAGTGAGGCAGGTACGGGGATCCAGAAGGTAGTGTTGGAGGAGCCGCAGCCCTTGCACTTGTCCAACAGGTTCGAGGCTCTTACTCCCTGTGGGGACAGGAGCAGGGACTGCAGGGAGGATGAGCAACCTGGCCACAGCACCGTGGAGCAGGGGGCCATTCAAGTTGGGGGAGTTAAAAGAAATGTTGTAGTGGTGGGGGATAGATAGAGTTCTTTGCAGCCGAGAGCGAGAGTCCCGAAGGCTGTGTTGCCTGCCCGGTGCCAGGGTTAAGGACATCTCCTCTGGACTGGAGAGAAACTTGGAGGGGGAGGATCCAGTTGTCGTGGTCCATGTTCTGCTGAGGGAGTTTGAGCAGCTAGGGGCCAAATTAAAAAGCAGAACCACAAGGGTAATAATCTCTGGATTATTACCTGAGCCACGAGCGAATTTGGCTAGGACAAATAAAATCAGAGAGTTAAATGCGTGGCTCAAAGACTGGTGTGGGAGAAATGGGTTTTGCTTCCTGGGACACTGGCACCAGTACTGGGGCAGGAGGGAGCTGTTCCGTTGGGACGGGCTTCACTTGGCCAGTGCTGGGACTAGAGTCCTGGCGGATCATATAACTAGGGCTGTAGAGAGGGCTTTAAACTAACTAGTAGGGGGGAGATTCCTAGAGAGCAAATAATAAAAATGACAACAGAGAAGGTCATAGACGGTATGGAGTAAAAGGTAAAGTAATAAAAAGGGCAAAAGCAGGAACTAAGTGTCACAAAACATATTTGAAAGTTCTCTATCTGAATGCACGTAGCATTCGTAACAAAATAGACGAGTTAATGGCACAAATAACTACATATGGGTATGATCTTGTGGCCATTACAGAAACATGGCTGCAGGGTGACAATGCCTGGGAATTAAACATACCAGGTTATTTAACGATCAGGAAGGAGAGGTGGGGTGGCTATGTTAATAAAGGAAGGAATCACTAATGCAGAGAAATGATATTGGGTCAGAAGATCAGGATAATGAAACAGTTTGGGTGGAGGTAAGGAATAATAAAAGGGGAAAAAAGCACTAGTGGGCGTAGTCTATAGGCCTCCGAATAGTGGCAACTCTGTTGGACGGAGTATCAATCAGGAAATAGTTGAGGCTTGTAATAAGGGAACATCTATAATTATGGGGGATTTTAACTATCATATTAATTGGACAAATCAAATTGGGCAGGGCTGCCTTGAGGATGAGTTCATTGAGTGTATTAGGGATGGGTTTCTTGAGCAGTATGTAACTGAACCGACCAGGGGGCAAGCAACCTTAGATCTGGTCCTGTGTAACGAGATGGGATTAATTAAAAATGTCCTAGTAAAGGATCCCCTTGGAATGAGTGACCATAACATGGTTGAATTCCATATTCAATTAGAGGGTGAGAAGGTTGGATCTCAAACAAGCGTGCTAAGCTTGAATAAAGGAGACTATGAAGGTATGAGAGCGGAATTGAGTAGAGTGGATTGGGAAAATAGATTAAAGGGTAAGACGATACATGATCAGTGGTGTACATTTAAGGAGTTATTTTACAACTTCCAAAAAAAAAATATTCCACTGAGAAAAGGGTGTAAAAGAAAAGACAGCCATCCGTGGCTAAGTAAAGAAATTAAGGATAGTATTCGACTAAAAACAAGGGCATATAAGGTAGCCAAATCTAGTGGGAGGATAGAGGATTGGGAAAACTTTAAAAGACAGCAAAAAATAACAAAGATTGATTAAGAAAGGGAAGATAGATTATGAAAGTAAATGAGCAAAAAATATAAAAACAGATAGTAAGAATTTTTATAGTTATATAAAAAGAAAAAAAGTGGCTAAAGTAAATGTTGGTCCCTTAGAGAATGAGACCGGGAAATTAATGGTGGGAAATATGGAGATGGCAAAAACACAATGAATATTTTGGATCAGTCTTTACAGTAGAAGACACTAAGAATATCCCAACACTGGACAAACAGGGGGCTAAAGGTGGGGTGGGGGGAGAGGAGCTAAACACGATCAAAATCACTAAGGAAGTGGTACTCGGTAAAATAATGGGACTCAAGGCGGATAAATCACCTGGACCTGATGGCTTACATCCTAGGGTCTTGAGGGAAGTGGCGGTAGGGATTGTGGATGCATTGGTAATAATTTTCCAAAACTCCCTGGACTCAGCAAAGGTCCCGGCCGACTGGAAAACTGCTAATGTAACACCCTTATTTAAAAAGGGCAGTAGACAGAAGGCTGGAAACTATAGACCGGTTAGCCTAACATCTGTGGTAGGTAAAATTTTGGAGTCCATTATTAAGGAGACAGTAACAGGACATTTGGATAATCATAATTTAATAGGACAAAGTCAGCATAGTTTTATGAAGGGGAAGTCATGTTTGACAAATTTGCTGGAGTTCTTTGAGGAAGTAACGTATAGGGTGGATAAAGGGGAACCAGTGGACGTAGTGTATTTAGACTTCCAAAAGGCATTTGACAAGGTGCCACACACAAGATTATTGCTTAAGATAAAAAATCATGGGATTGGGGGTAATATTCTGGCATAGATAGAGGATTGGCTATCTAACAGAAGGCAGAGAGTTGGGATAAATGCTTCATTCTCAGACTGGCAATCAGTAACTAGTGTTCTGCAGGGGTCAGTGCTGGGTCCCCAACTCTTTACAATCTATATTAACGATTTGGAGGAGGGGACCGAGTGTAACATATCAAAGTTTGCAGATGATACTAAGATGGGAGGGAAAGTAGTGAGTGAGGAGGACATAAAAAACCTGCAAGGGGACATAGACAGGCTAAGTGGGCAGAGATTTGGCAGATGGAATACAATACTGGAAAGTGTGAGGTTATGCACTTTGGCAGGAAAAATCGTAGAGCAAGTTATTATCTTAATGGCAAGAAACTGGAAAGTACTGAAGTACAAAGGGATCTGGGGGTCCTGGTGCACGAAACTCAAAAGGTTAGTATGCAGGTGCAGCAAGTGATTAAGAAGGCCAATGGAATGTTGGCTTTCATTGCTAGGGGGATAGAATATAAAAATAGGGAGGTATTGCTTCAGTTGTACAAGGTATGGGTGAGACCGCACCTGGAATACTGCGTATAGTTTTGGTGTCCATACTTAACAAAGGACATACTTGCTCTCGAGTCAGTACAAAGAAGGTTCACTCGGTTAATCCCGGGGATGGACATATGAGGAGAGGTTGAGTAGATTGGGACTCTACTCATTGGAGTTCAGAAGAATGAGAGGCGATCTTATTGAAACATATAAGATTGTGAAGGGGTTGGATCGGGTGGATGCGGGGAAGATGTTCCCGATGATGGGTGAAACTAGAACTAGGGGGCATAGTCTTAGAATAAGGGGCTGCTCTTTCAAAACTGAGATGAGGAGGAACTACTTCACTCAGAGGGTGGTAGGTCCATGGAATATGCTGCCCCAAAAAGCTGTAGAAGCTACATCATTACATAAATTTAAAACAGAAATAGACAGTTTCCTAGAAGTAAAGGGAATTAAGGGTTACGGGGAGCGGGCAGGAATTTGGACATGAGTGTAGGTTCGGATCGGTCATGGCCCTGTGGGGAGCGGAGCGGGCCCAGGGGCCGTGTAGCCTGATCCTGCTCCTATTTCGTGTGTCTAATTCTGTGATAGTAGATTGGCGGTTAGGATCAGATCAGCCATGATCTTATTGAATGGCGGAGCAGGCTCGAGGGGCCGATTGGCCTACTCCTGCTCCTATTTCTTATGAGCCATGAATTGACCCTTTCCAGCAGCAGCACGAGCTGGTAAAGGCTTTAAATACCGTTCACAATACAACCGATGATCAATTATCACTGACCATCGCCTATATGCGATGTTGCAACTTGCCTTGGGTTTGCAACCATAAGGAAAGGCTATTTTCTGAGACAGTCACAAGGAATCCAGCTATACTGAGCTGTTTCTGCAATAACCTGAGACAATGGCACTGTACAGGGTCGAGAACCTCATGGAATGTGAGAGCTCATTGGCATCAAACACCAATTACGACAGAACCCAAACTCTACAAGGGAAGATTACATTAGATCTCTCCAAGGAGTTGGGCACACTGACTCCTTCGGCTACGCTCCGAGTGGAGTGTGCAGAATCAAGGTTTGTATTGAACTGCAATAGTTTTTAGCACCTTTGTCAATATTAAACACTCGCAGACCATATCCTTCTCTACAACACCATGTTCTCACGGCCAGAGTCAGCTTTATTCAATGTGTTTTAATAAGTATCTGTTAGGAATAGCACAGAATAACTTAACTGCTATTCATGCAGTTATTTTTGTGCCGTATGAAGTGTGGGCACAGCACGTGTGTGTTGTGAAAGTAACGAGGCCTGCAGTGTGGGCACAGCACGTGTGTGTTGTGACAGTAACGAGGCCTGCAGTGTGGGCACAGCACGCGTGTGTTGTGACAGTAACGAGGCCTGCAGTGTGGGCACAGCATGTGTGTGTTGTGACAGTAACGAGGCCTGCAGTGTGGGCACAGCACGTGTGTGTTGTGACAGTAACGGCCTGCAGTGTGGGCACAGCACGTGTGTGTTGTGACAGTAACGAGGCCTGCAGTGTGGGCACAGCACGTGTGTGTTGTGACAGTAACGAGGCCTGCAGTGTGGGCACAGCACGTGTGTGTTGTGACAGTAACGAGGCCTGCAGTGTGGGCACAGCATGTGTGTGTTGTGACAGTAACGAGGCCTGCAGTGTGGGCACAGCACGTGTGTGTTGTGACAGTAACGGCCTGCAGTGTGGGCACAGCACGTGTGTGTTGTGACAGTAACGAGGCCTGCAGTGTGGGCACAGCACGTGTGTGTTGTGACAGTAACGAGGCCTGCAGTGTGGGCACAGCACGTGTGTGTTGTGACAGTAACGGCCTGCAGTGTGGGCACAGCACGTGTGTGTTGTGACAGTAACGAGGCCTGCAGTGTGGGCACAGCACGTGTGTGTTGTGACAGTAACGAGGCCTGCAGTGTGGGCACAGCATGTGTGTGTTCAGCATGTGTGTGTTGTGACAGTAACGAGGCCTGCAGTGTGGGCACAGCACGTGTGTGTTGTGACAGTAACGGCCTGCAGTGTGGGCACAGCACGTGTGTGTTGTGACAGTAACGGCCTGCAGTGTGGGCACAGCATGTGTGTGTTGTGACAGTAACGAGGCCTGCAGTGTGGGCACAGCACGTGTGTTGTGACAGTAACGAGGCCTGCAGTGTGGGCACAGCATGTGTGTGTTGTGACAGTAATGAGGCCTGCAGTGTGGGCACAGCACGTGTGTGTTGTGACAGTAACGAGGCCTGCAGTGTGGGCACAGCACGTGTGTGTTGTGACAGTAACGAGGCCTGCAGTGTGGGCACAGCACGTGTGTGTTGTGACAGTAATGAGGCCTGCAGTGTGGGCACAGCACGTGTGTGTTGTGACAGTAATGAGGCCTGCAGTGTGGGCACAGCACGTGTGTGTTGTGACAGTAACGAGGCCTGCAGTGTGGACACAGCACGTGTGTGTTGTGACAGTAATGAGGCCTGCAGTGTGGGCACAGCACGTGTGTGTTGTGACAGTAATGAGGCCTGCAGTGTGGGCACAGCACGTGTGTGTTGTGACAGTAACGAGGCCTGCAGTGTGGGCACAGCACGTGTGTGTTGTGACAGTAACGAGGCCTGCAGTGTGGGCACAGCACGTGTGTTGTGACAGTAACGAGGCCTGCAGTGTGGGCACAGCATGTGTGTGTTGTGACAGTAATGAGGCCTGCAGTGTGGACACAGCACGTGTGTGTTGTGACAGTAACGAGGCCTGCAGTGTGGGCACAGCACGTGTGTTGTGACAGTAACGAGGCCTGCAGTGTGGGCACAGCACGTGTGTTGTGACAGTAACGAGGCCTGCAGTGTGGGCACAGCACGTGTGTGTTGTGACAGTAATGAGGCCTGCAGTGTGGGCACAGCACGTGTGTGTTGTGACAGTAACGGCCTGCAGTGTTGGCACAGCACGTGTGTGTTGTGACAGTAACGGCCTGCAGTGTGGGCACAGCACGTGTGTGTTGTGACAGTAACGAGGCCTGCAGTGTGGACACAGCACGTGTGTGTTGTGACAGTAACGAGGCCTGCAGTGTGGGCACAGCACGTGTGTTGTGACAGTAACGAGGCCTGCAGTGTGGACACAGCACGTGTGTGTTGTGACAGTAACGAGGCCTGCAGTGTGGGCACAGCACGTGTGTGTTGTGACAGTAACGAGGCCTGCAGTGTGGGCACAGCACGTGTGTGTTGTGACAGTAACGAGGCCTGCAGTGTGGACACAGCACGTGTGTGTTGTGACAGTAACGAGGCCTGCAGTGTGGACACAGCACGTGTGTGTTGTGACAGTAACGGCCTGCAGTGTTGGCACAGCACGTGTGTGTTGTGACAGTAACGGCCTGCAGTGTGGGCACAGCACGTGTGTTGTGACAGTAACGAGGCCTGCCGTGTATTTGGTAGAAAAACAAGCTTCGTTAATTATTATAATTAAGTCTATTAAATCTTAGCAACTCTGAGCTCAGTTACCGTTTTCCTCCCTTCCCCTGAACTATGCAGCTTCTATTCAATATCAGAGTTTGTTCCGATCAGGAACATTCAGGGTAATGATTTGAAACAGCAGGTAGTGTGGTTTATGCTGATGTTTTTTAATGAAGAAATTGACTTATTCAAAAATGAGGACGAGCAATTAGGAGAAATTTTGGAAGAACACGATGGTATTGTTGTGAACGCTGATCTCATTCTGAGCTGCGAACATGAATTACCGTCAAAAGCATTAAATGCGAGGCCTTTTCACTGCAGAAAAAGTGGAAATAACTTTGTAATTGTGCCTCTCGTCAATCAACAAACAGTGATAGGTGTGATCTTGCTAGTGAGGTCAGCCATGATTCAGTGTATTATATCAATGTAGGAAGGGTCACAAGTGAGTTTTTACTATTTCAAATAATTAGATAGTAATTTAAGTTTGTGATTCTCAGATAAAAGCAAGATCCCCGTATAGTGTCAGTGAACGGCGAGGGTCAAGTCCAATCGTGGAATATTCTTTACTTCATGCCAAGGTGCATCAACTTTCTCAAAGGTTTAGGACCTCCCCACCATCCCCTAGAAAAAGGAAAAAAATGCAAGATTAAAGAACACACACTCGACGATCACCGCTAACGTCACACACACACTCGACAATCACCGATCACCGCTAACACCACACACACTCGACGATCACCGATCACCGCTAACGCCACACACTCGACAATCACCGATCACCGCTAACGCCACACACTCGACTAACACCACACACACTCGACAATCACCGATCACCACTAACGCCACACACACTCGACAATCACCGATCACCGCTAACGCCACACACTCGACAATCACCGATCACCGCCAACGCCACACACACTCGACAATCACCGATCACCACACACACTCGACAATCACCGATCACGCCACACACACTCGACAATCACCGATCACGCCACACACACTCGACAATCACCGATCACCACTAACACCACACACACTCGACAATCACCGATCACCGCTAACGCCACACACTCGACAATCACCGCTAACGCCACACACACTCGACAATCACCGATCACCGCTAACGCCACACACTCGACAATCACCGATCACCGCTAACGCCACACACACTCGACAATCACCGATCACCGCTAACGCCACACACACTCGACAATCACCGATCACCGCTAACGCCACACACTCGACAATCACCGATCACCACACACACTCGACAATCACCGATCACCACACACTCGACAATCACCGATCACCGCTAACGCCACACACTCGACAATCACCGACCACACACACTCGACAATCACCGATCACCGCTAACGCCACACACTCGACAATCACCGATCACCGCTAACGCCACACACTCGACAATCACCGATCACCCCACACACTCGACAATCACCGATCACCGCTAACGCCACACACTCGACAATCACCGATCACCGCTAACGCCACACACTCGACAATCACCGATCACCGCTAACACCACACACACTCGACAATCACCGATCACCGCTAACGCCACACACACTCGACAATCACCGATCACCGCTAACGCCACACACACTCGACAATCACCGATCACCGCTAACGCCACACACTCGACAATCACCACTAACGCCACACACACTCGACAATCACCGATCACCACACACACTCGACAATCACCGATCACCGCTAACGCCACACACTCGACAATCACCGATCACCACACACACTCGACAATCACCGATCACCGCTAACGCCACACACACTCGACAATCACCGATCACCGCTAACACCACACACTCGACAATCACCGATCACCGCTAACGCCACACACTCGACAATCACCGATCACCGCTAACGCCACACACACTCGACAATCACCGATCACCGCTAACGCCACACACACTCGACAATCACCGACCACAAGCTTACGCAAGCTATTGAAGGAACCAGCTATAATTTTCAACTCTTGTAAAAGTGTAAAAAACCAATCTCGGTATATTCTGCACACCGAGCATTGATCGTTTCCTTACGGTGAGAGTGCTGTAATCTTTGAAGATCCAATTCAAGGTTGCATACAGCTGGATTGGGCTAGAGATGAAACATATTTCTGTACAATCTCTGACGTAAGAAAACTATTAGGCACTTGGTCTGAGTATTAAACAAGGCTTTAATCAACTGTTTCACAACATGGAGATCTAGTTGTCCTTCACTAGTTCCTGTTAAAGAATGTCCTGAGCAAGCTGGGCCCATGCCCGAGTATTTATACTCTCCCTGGACAGCGCCACCAGCAGGCCGCCCACTATTATTTCATAAGTCATTTCCACATGAATGACCAGATTCATGTTAATCTCCATGAACAGTCCAGATTGACAGTGTGGTTTGTGAACTTGCAACCTGCTAACCCTCAGCTAATGTGTTTGAGAAACTATAGCACTAGAATGTTGGACTTTTCATGGTTGGGCCGGGGGCAGCTGACTCTTACTAAGGATCCTAGTGCTTCCCAACACTTCTAGTCTGGCTTTTCTGAGGGAGACGATCCTGGCAAAAAAGAAATAAACTAACCTGAGGTGGCTTGTTGCACTCATGGGGCCAAGGACAGGGTCATTTACAAGATCAATTCTGTTTGACTAAATTACTGAAACTTATGAAGAGAGATTCATTGTCGTGATGCCTTACTGTCTGATAATCTTCACTCCCACTCAGTGAAAAGGCTGTGTTGTATTTAGGAGACTGATTGTGTGTGTGTGTATTTCAGGTGTAGAAGCATTGGCAGTTCGATACAACATCCTCGCCCCTCCTACTGATTTATTTGCAGTTTGCTGGTGCCTTTCACCTCTGTATAAACAGTCTCCTGCTCCGAATGTAATGAATACTATTTGTAACCACATCAATAAACGGTGTTTTGTCCTAACCTCGACTGTCTTGTTCTGTATGGAGCTGTCAGAATTCTTCCCAGGCCCTTCCACAACTAAAGCTTTTTAAAAATGAAAGTTTGCCACCTTAATCCAACAGCAGGTTTTAAATACATCATTTCGTAGTGGTTTTCATTACCGGTCTTTATATTGTGTCCTTCATTCAAGAATGATGTACATCCTTCACACACAAGATTATTTCTAGGCTTGGTGGATTAAGAGAAACCATCTGCTAAGTAAACTTTTTAAAATAAAAGTGCTGATGTTGGAGCTAGGAATAGTCACACTGTGGGAGGAGGTTGTTTCCCAGCGAACGGTCTTGGATTATATTCCAGCACAGCGTCGGCGGGAATCCTGAGCGGCAGAGCGGGGCTACAAAAGTCCCAGAGACCCAGGTAAGGCCTCACAGCGTCGGCGGGAATCTCGAGCGGCAGAGCGGGGCTATAAAAGTCCCAGAGACCAGGTAAGGCCTCACAGTGTCGGCGGGAATCTCGAGCGGCAGAGCGGGGCTATAAAAGTCCCAGAGACCAGGTAAGGCCTCACAGCGTCGGCGGGAATCTCGAGCGGCAGAGCGGGGCTATAAAAGTCCCAGAGACCCAGGTAAGGCCTCACAGCATCGGCGGGAATCTCGAGCGGCAGAGCGGGGCTATAAAAGTCCCAGAGACCCAGGTAAGGCCGACCAGTCTCCAGTCTGGAAGGAGAGAGGTAAAAAGTAATCCAAGTGTGATGTCACCAGAAAGCGGGTAAGTGATTGGTTGGTAAGTATTTCTCCATTTTAAGCTTAAATCTCTTTGGTTTATAGTTTCTAAGGTGTAATATTCGCCATCTAGAATCGGGGCAGAGGATATTTAAGAATAATATTAATAAATTTAATTAATTACATAGAATGGGAGATCAGGCGATGTGTTGCTGCTGCAATATGTGGGAGCTGGTGAACACCATTGATGCTCACGGTGATCACATTTGCAGTAACTGTTGGCTGCTCGAGGAACTCTGGCTCCGTGTTGAAGAGCTGGAGTCCGAGCTTCAAACACAGACACATCAGGGAGGGGGAGAGTTACCTGAACTCTGTGTATCATGAGGTAGTCACACCAATTAGATTAATTAATTCAGATGTAGTCCGTGGCCAGGGTCAGGATGGTGTGACTAGAAGTGAGGCAGGTACGGGGATCCAGAAGGTAGTGTTGGAGGAGCCGCAGCCCTTGCACTTGTCCAACAGGTTCGAGGCTCTTACTCCCTGTGGGGACAGGAGCAGGGACTGCAGGGAGGATGAGCAACCTGGCCACAGCACCGTGGAGCAGGGGGCCATTCAAGTTGGGGGAGTTAAAAGAAATGTTGTAGTGGTGGGGGATAGATAGAGTTCTTTGCAGCCGAGAGCGAGAGTCCCGAAGGCTGTGTTGCCTGCCCGGTGCCAGGGTTAAGGACATCTCCTCTGGACTGGAGAGAAACTTGGAGGGGGAGGATCCAGTTGTCGTGGTCCATGTTGGTACCAACGACATAGGACAAGGAAGGAGGTTCTGCGGAGGGAGTTTGAGCAGCTAGGGGCCAAATTAAAAAGCAGAACCACAAGGGTAATAATCTCTGGATTATTACCTGAGCCACGAGCGAATTTGGCTAGGACAAATAAAATCAGAGAGTTAAATGCGTGGCTCAAAGACTGGTGTGGGAGAAATGGGTTTTGCTTCCTGGGACACTGGCACCAGTACTGGGGCAGGAGGGAGCTGTTCCGTTGGGACGGGCTTCACTTGGCCAGTGCTGGGACTAGAGTCCTGGCGGATCATATAACTAGGGCTGTAGAGAGGGCTTTAAACTAACTAGTAGGGGGGAGATTCCTAGAGAGCAAATAATAAAAATGACAACAGAGAAGGTCATAGACGGTATGGAGTAAAAGGTAAAGTAATAAAAAGGGCAAAAGCAGGAACTAAGTGTCACAAAACATATTTGAAAGTTCTCTATCTGAATGCACGTAGCATTCGTAACAAAATAGACGAGTTAATGGCACAAATAACTACATATGGGTATGATCTTGTGGCCATTACAGAAACATGGCTGCAGGGTGACAATGCCTGGGAATTAAACATACCAGGTTATTTAACGATCAGGAAGGAGAGGTGGGGTGGCTATGTTAATAAAGGAAGGAATCACTAATGCAGAGAAATGATATTGGGTCAGAAGATCAGGATAATGAAACAGTTTGGGTGGAGGTAAGGAATAATAAAAGGGGAAAAAAGCACTAGTGGGCGTAGTCTATAGGCCTCCGAATAGTGGCAACTCTGTTGGACGGAGTATCAATCAGGAAATAGTTGAGGCTTGTAATAAGGGAACATCTATAATTATGGGGGATTTTAACTATCATATTAATTGGACAAATCAAATTGGGCAGGGCTGCCTTGAGGATGAGTTCATTGAGTGTATTAGGGATGGGTTTCTTGAGCAGTATGTAACTGAACCGACCAGGGGGCAAGCAACCTTAGATCTGGTCCTGTGTAACGAGATGGGATTAATTAAAAATGTCCTAGTAAAGGATCCCCTTGGAATGAGTGACCATAACATGGTTGAATTCCATATTCAATTAGAGGGTGAGAAGGTTGGATCTCAAACAAGCGTGCTAAGCTTGAATAAAGGAGACTATGAAGGTATGAGAGCGGAATTGAGTAGAGTGGATTGGGAAAATAGATTAAAGGGTAAGACGATACATGATCAGTGGTGTACATTTAAGGAGTTATTTTACAACTTCCAAAAAAAAAATATTCCACTGAGAAAAGGGTGTAAAAGAAAAGACAGCCATCCGTGGCTAAGTAAAGAAATTAAGGATAGTATTCGACTAAAAACAAGGGCATATAAGGTAGCCAAATCTAGTGGGAGGATAGAGGATTGGGAAAACTTTAAAAGACAGCAAAAAATAACAAAGATTGATTAAGAAAGGGAAGATAGATTATGAAAGTAAATGAGCAAAAAATATAAAAACAGATAGTAAGAATTTTTATAGTTATATAAAAAGAAAAAAAGTGGCTAAAGTAAATGTTGGTCCCTTAGAGAATGAGACCGGGAAATTAATGGTGGGAAATATGGAGATGGCAAAAACACAATGAATATTTTGGATCAGTCTTTACAGTAGAAGACACTAAGAATATCCCAACACTGGACAAACAGGGGGCTAAAGGTGGGGTGGGGGGAGAGGAGCTAAACACGATCAAAATCACTAAGGAAGTGGTACTCGGTAAAATAATGGGACTCAAGGCGGATAAATCACCTGGACCTGATGGCTTACATCCTAGGGTCTTGAGGGAAGTGGCGGTAGGGATTGTGGATGCATTGGTAATAATTTTCCAAAACTCCCTGGACTCAGCAAAGGTCCCGGCCGACTGGAAAACTGCTAATGTAACACCCTTATTTAAAAAGGGCAGTAGACAGAAGGCTGGAAACTATAGACCGGTTAGCCTAACATCTGTGGTAGGTAAAATTTTGGAGTCCATTATTAAGGAGACAGTAACAGGACATTTGGATAATCATAATTTAATAGGACAAAGTCAGCATAGTTTTATGAAGGGGAAGTCATGTTTGACAAATTTGCTGGAGTTCTTTGAGGAAGTAACGTATAGGGTGGATAAAGGGGAACCAGTGGACGTAGTGTATTTAGACTTCCAAAAGGCATTTGACAAGGTGCCACACACAAGATTATTGCTTAAGATAAAAAATCATGGGATTGGGGGTAATATTCTGGCATAGATAGAGGATTGGCTATCTAACAGAAGGCAGAGAGTTGGGATAAATGCTTCATTCTCAGACTGGCAATCAGTAACTAGTGTTCTGCAGGGGTCAGTGCTGGGTCCCCAACTCTTTACAATCTATATTAACGATTTGGAGGAAGGGACCGAGTGTAACATATCAAAGTTTGCAGATGATACTAAGATGGGAGGGAAAGTAGTGAGTGAGGAGGACATAAAAAACCTGCAAGGGGACATAGACAGGCTAAGTGGGCAGAGATTTGGCAGATGGAATACAATACTGGAAAGTGTGAGGTTATGCACTTTGGCAGGAAAAATCGTAGAGCAAGTTATTATCTTAATGGCAAGAAACTGGAAAGTACTGAAGTACAAAGGGATCTGGGGGTCCTGGTGCACGAAACTCAAAAGGTTAGTATGCAGGTGCAGCAAGTGATTAAGAAGGCCAATGGAATGTTGGCTTTCATTGCTAGGGGGATAGAATATAAAAATAGGGAGGTATTGCTTCAGTTGTACAAGGTATGGGTGAGACCGCACCTGGAATACTGCGTATAGTTTTGGTGTCCATACTTAACAAAGGACATACTTGCTCTCGAGTCAGTACAAAGAAGGTTCACTCGGTTAATCCCGGGGATGGACATATGAGGAGAGGTTGAGTAGATTGGGACTCTACTCATTGGAGTTCAGAAGAATGAGAGGCGATCTTATTGAAACATATAAGATTGTGAAGGGGTTGGATCGGGTGGATGCGGGGAAGATGTTCCCGATGATGGGTGAAACTAGAACTAGGGGGCATAGTCTTAGAATAAGGGGCTGCTCTTTCAAAACTGAGATGAGGAGGAACTACTTCACTCAGAGGGTGGTAGGTCCATGGAATATGCTGCCCCAAAAAGCTGTAGAAGCTACATCATTACATAAATTTAAAACAGAAATAGACAGTTTCCTAGAAGTAAAGGGAATTAAGGGTTACGGGGAGCGGGCAGGAATTTGGACATGAGTGTAGGTTCGGATCGATCATGGCCCTGTGGGGAGCGGAGCGGGCCCAGGGGCCGTGTAGCCTGATCCTGCTCCTATTTCGTGTGTCTAATTCTGTGATAGTAGATTGGCGGTTAGGATCAGATCAGCCATGATCTTATTGAATGGCGGAGCAGGCTCGAGGGGCCGATTGGCCTACTCCTGCTCCTATTTCTTATGAGCCATGAATTGACCCTTTCCAGCAGCAGCACGAGCTGGTAAAGGCTTTAAATACCGTTCACAATACAACCGATGATCAATTATCACTGACCATCGCCTATATGCGATGTTGCAACTTGCCTTGGGTTTGCAACCATAAGGAAAGGCTATTTTCTGAGACAGTCACAAGGAATCCAGCTATACTGAGCTGTTTCTGCAATAACCTGAGACAATGGCACTGTACAGGGTCGAGAACCTCATGGAATGTGAGAGCTCATTGGCATCAAACACCAATTACGACAGAACCCAAACTCTACAAGGGTAGATTACATTAGATCTCTCCAAGGAGTTGGGCACACTGACTCCTTCGGCTACGCTCCGAGTGGAGTGTGCAGAATCAAGGTTTGTATTGAACTGCAATAGTTTTTAGCACCTTTGTCAATATTAAACACTCGCAGACCATATCCTTCTCTACAACACCATGTTCTCACGGCCAGAGTCAGCTTTATTCAATGTGTTTTAATAAGTATCTGTTAGGAATAGCACAGAATAACTTAACTGCTATTCATGCAGTTATTTTTGTGCCGTATGAAGTGTGGGCACAGCACGTGTGTGTTGTGAAAGTAACGAGGCCTGCAGTGTGGGCACAGCACGTGTGTGTTGTGACAGTAACGGCCTGCAGTGTGGGCACAGCACGTGTGTGTTGTGACAGTAACGAGGCCTGCAGTGTGGGCACAGCACGTGTGTGTTGTGACAGTAACGAGGCCTGCAGTGTGGGCACAGCACGTGTGTGTTGTGACAGTAACGGCCTGCAGTGTGGGCACAGCACGTGTGTGTTGTGACAGTAACGAGGCCTGCAGTGTGGGCACAGCATGTGTGTGTTGTGACAGTAACGAGGCCTGCAGTGTGGGCACAGCACGTGTGTGTTGTGACAGTAACGGCCTGCAGTGTGGGCACAGCACGTGTGTGTTGTGACAGTAACGAGGCCTGCAGTGTGGACACAGCACGTGTGTGTTGTGACAGTAACGAGGCCTGCAGTGTGGGCACAGCACGTGTGTGTTGTGACAGTAACGGCCTGCAGTGTGGGCACAGCACGTGTGTGTTGTGACAGTAACGAGGCCTGCAGTGTGGGCACAGCACGTGTGTGTTGTGACAGTAACGAGGCCTGCAGTGTGGGCACAGCATGTGTGTGTTCAGCATGTGTGTGTTGTGACAGTAACGAGGCCTGCAGTGTGGGCACAGCACGTGTGTGTTGTGACAGTAACGGCCTGCAGTGTGGGCACAGCACGTGTGTGTTGTGACAGTAACGGCCTGCAGTGTGGGCACAGCACGTGTGTGTTGTGACAGTAACGGCCTGCAGTGTGGGCACAGCATGTGTGTGTTGTGACAGTAACGAGGCCTGCAGTGTGGGCACAGCACGTGTGTGTTGTGACAGTAACGAGGCCTGCAGTGTGGGCACAGCACGTGTGTGTTGTGACAGTAATGAGGCCTGCAGTGTGGGCACAGCACGTGTGTGTTGTGACAGTAATGAGGCCTGCAGTGTGGGCACAGCACGTGTGTGTTGTGACAGTAACGAGGCCTGCAGTGTGGACACAGCACGTGTGTGTTGTGACAGTAATGAGGCCTGCAGTGTGGGCACAGCACGTGTGTGTTGTGACAGTAATGAGGCCTGCAGTGTGGGCACAGCACGTGTGTGTTGTGACAGTAATGAGGCCTGCAGTGTGGGCACAGCACGTGTGTGTTGTGACAGTAACGAGGCCTGCAGTGTGGGCACAGCACGTGTGTGTTGTGACAGTAACGAGGCCTGCAGTGTGGACACAGCACGTGTGTGTTGTGACAGTAACGAGGCCTGCAGTGTGGGCACAGCATGTGTGTGTTGTGACAGTAACGAGGCCTGCAGTGTGGACACAGCACGTGTGTGTTGTGACAGTAACGAGGCCTGCAGTGTGGACACAGCACGTGTGTGTTGTGACAGTAATGAGGCCTGCAGTGTGGGCACAGCACGTGTGTGTTGTGACAGTAACGAGGCCTGCAGTGTGGGCACAGCACGTGTGTGTTGTGACAGTAACGAGGCCTGCAGTGTGGGCACAGCATGTGTGTGTTGTGACAGTAACGAGGCCTGCAGTGTGGGCACAGCACGTGTGTTGTGACAGTAACGAGGCCTGCAGTGTGGGCACAGCACGTGTGTGTTGTGACAGTAATGAGGCCTGCAGTGTGGACACAGCACGTGTGTTGTGACAGTAACGAGGCCTGCAGTGTGGACACAGCACGTGTGTGTTGTGACAGTAACGGCCTGCAGTGTGGGCACAGCACGTGTGTTGTGACAGTAACGAGGCCTGCCGTGTATTTGGTAGAAAAACAAGCTTCGTTAATTATTATAATTAAGTCTATTAAATCTTAGCAACTCTGAGCTCAGTTACCGTTTTCCTCCCTTCCCCTGAACTATGCAGCTTCTATTCAATATCAGAGTTTGTTCCGATCAGGAACATTCAGGGTAATGATTTGAAACAGCAGGTAGTGTGGTTTATGCTGATGTTTTTTAATGAAGAAATTGACTTATTCAAAAATGAGGACGAGCAATTAGGAGAAATTTTGGAAGAACACGATGGTATTGTTGTGAACGCTGATCTCATTCTGAGCTGCGAACATGAATTACCGTCAAAAGCATTAAATGCGAGGCCTTTTCACTGCAGAAAAAGTGGAAATAACTTTGTAATTGTGCCTCTCGTCAATCAACAAACAGTGATAGGTGTGATCTTGCTAGTGAGGTCAGCCATGATTCAGTGTATTATATCAATGTAGGAAGGGTCACAAGTGAGTTTTTACTATTTCAAATAATTAGATAGTAATTTAAGTTTGTGATTCTCAGATAAAAGCAAGATCCCCGTATAGTGTCAGTGAACGGCGAGGGTCAAGTCCAATCGTGGAATATTCTTTACTTCATGCCAAGGTGCATCAACTTTCTCAAAGGTTTAGGACCTCCCCACCATCCCCTAGAAAAAGGAAAAAAATGCAAGATTAAAGAACACACACTCGACGATCACCGCTAACGTCACACACACACTCGACAATCACCGATCACCGCTAACACCACACACACTCGACGATCACCGATCACCGCTAACGCCACACACTCGACAATCACCGATCACCGCTAACGCCACACACTCGACTAACACCACACACACTCGACAATCACCGATCACCACTAACGCCACACACACTCGACAATCACCGATCACCGCTAACGCCACACACTCGACAATCACCGATCACCGCCAACGCCACACACACTCGACAATCACCGATCACGCCACACACACTCGACAATCACCGATCACCACTAACACCACACACACTCGACAATCACCGATCACCGCTAACGCCACACACTCGACAATCACCGCTAACGCCACACACACTCGACAAACACCGATCACCGCGAACGCCACACACTCGACAATCACCGATCACCGCTAACGCCACACACTCGACAATCACCGATCACCGCTAACGCCACACACTCGACAATCACCGATCACCGCTAACGCCACACACACTCGACAATCACCGATCACCGCTAACGCCACACACTCGACAATCACCGATCACCACACACACTCGACAATCACCGATCACCACACACACTCGACAATCACCGATCACCGCTAACGCCACACACTCGACAATCACCGACCACACACTCGACAATCACCGATCACCACACACACTCGACAATCACCGATCACCGCTAACGCCACACACTCGACAATCACCGATCACCCCACACACTCGACAATCACCGATCACCGCTAACGCCACACACTCGACAATCACCGATCACCGCTAACGCCACACACTCGACAATCACCGATCACCGCTAACACCACACACACTCGACAATCACCGATCACCGCTAACGCCACACACACTCGACAATCACCGATCACCGCTAACGCCACACACACTCGACAATCACCGATCACCGCTAACGCCACACACTCACGCCACACACACTCGACAATCACCGATCACCGCTCACGCCACACACACTCGACAATCACCGATCACCACACACACTCGACAATCACCGATCACCGCTAACGCCACACACTCGACAATCACCGATCACCACACACACTCGACAATCACCGATCACCGCTAACGCCACACACACTCGACAATCACCGATCACCGCTAACGCCACACACACTCGACAATCACCGATCACCGCTAACACCACACTCGACAATCACCGATCACCGCTAACGCCACACACTCGACAATCACCGATCACCGCTAACGCCACACACTCGACAATCACCGATCACCGCTAACGCCACACACTCGATCACCACACACACTCGACAATCACCGATCACCGCTAACGCCACACACACTCGACAATCACCGACCACACACACTCGACAATCACCGATCACCGCTAACACCACACACACTCGACAATCACCGATCACCGCTAACACCACACACTCGACAATCACCGATCACCGCTAACGCCACACACACTCGACAATCACCGATCACCGCTAACACCACACACACTCGACAATCACCTATCACCGCTAACACCACACACACTCGACAATCACCGATCACCGCTAACGCCACACACACTCGACAATCACCGCTAACACCACACACACTCGACAATCACCGATCACCGCTAACACCACACACACTCGACAATCACCGATCACCGCTAACGCCACACACACTCGACAATCACCGATCACCGCTAACGCCACACACACTCGACAATCACCGATCACCACACACACTCGACAATCACCGATCACCGCTAACACCACACACACTCGACAATCACCGATCACCGCTAACACCACACACACTCGACAATCACCGATCACCGCTAACGCCACACACACTCGACAATCACCGATCACCGCTAACGCCACACACACTCGACAATCACCGATCACCACACACACTCGACAATCACCGATCACCGCTAACACCACACACACTCGACAATCACCGATCACCGCTAACGCCACACACACTCGACAATCACCGATCACCGCTAACGCCACACACACTCGACAATCACCGATCACCGCTAACGCCACACACACTCGACAATCACCGATCACCACACACACTCGACAATCACCGATCACCGCTAACGCCACACACACTCGACAATCACCGATCACCGCTAACGCCACACACACTCGACAATCACCGATCACCGCTAACACCACACACACTCGACAATCACCGATCACCACACACACTCGACAATCACCGATCACCGCTAACGCCACACACACTCGACAATCACCGATCACCGCTAACACCACACACACTCGACAATCACCGATCACCACACACTCGACAATCACCGATCACCGCTAACACCACACACACTCGACAATCACCGATCACCGCTAACACCACACACACTCGACAATCACCACACACTCGACAATCACCGATCACCGCTAACGCCACACACACTCGACAATCACCGATCACCGCTAACACTCGACAATCACCGATCACACCACACACACTCGACAATCACCGATCACCGCTAACACCACACACACTCGACAATCACCGATCACCGCTAACACCACACACACTCGACAATCACCGATCACCACACACACTCGACAATCACCGATCACCACACACACTCGACAATCACCGATCACCGCTACCACACACACTCGACAATCACCGATCACCGCTAACACCACACACACTCGACAATCACCGATCACCACACACTCGACAATCACCGATCACCGCTAACACCACACACACTCGACAATCACCGATCACCGCTAACACCACACACACTCGACAATCACCGATCACCACTAACACCACACACTCGACAATCACCGATCACCACTAACACCACACACTCGACAATCACCGATCATCACTAACACCACACACACTCGACAATCACCGATCACCGCTAACGCCACACACACTCGACAATCACCGATCACCGCTACCACACACACTCGACAATCACCGATCACCGCTAACACCACACACTCGACAATCACCGATCACCACACACACTCGACAATCACCGATCACCGCTAACACCACACACACTCGACAATCACCGATCACCACTAACACCACACACACTCGACAATCACCGATCACCGCTAACACCACACACACTCGACAATCACCGATCACCGCTAACACCACACACACTCGACAATCACCGATCACCACTAACACCACACACACTCGACAATCACCGATCACCGCTAACACCACACACACTCGACAATCACCGATCACCGCTAACACCACACACACTCGACAATCACCGATCACCGCTAACACCACACACTCGACAATCACCGATCACCGCTAACACCACACTCTCGACAATCACCGATCACCACTAACACCACACACACTCGACAATCACCGATCACCGCACACACTCGACAATCACCGATCACCGCTAACACCACACACACTCGACAATCACCGATCACCGCTAACACCACACACACTCGACAATCACCGATCACCACACACACTCGACAATCACCGATCACCACACACACTCGACAATCACCGATCACCGCTAACGCCACACACTCGATCCTGCTTTTATACAGAGCCTGCATTTTAAAGATACTTTAAAATGGACGAAGTTTCGAAAGGCTGTATTTCCTATTTATAACCTGCTCTTAAACCCAACTCATCCATGATTCAACATCACACTCAGTACGAGCTGGATAGCCACATGCTCAAACTAACTCAATTCAATTCAATTCAATTCAAATCGCTTTATTGGCATGATAAGGTACATCTTATGTTGCCAAAGCATCAAAATACATTTATGGTTGAACATAAACGCAGTTCTATTCATACAGTGTATAAACAGGTATATCCCTGAGTGTTTAAATATACATTCGCATTGTTTATATATATTCTTTTCTTAGTTTACTGGTTGTCCCTCTGTTCATGGCAAGCTGTAACATAGTGTGCCGCCAGTGTTATACAGCTTCTCTCCTCCCCCAGTAGGAATGGGAGTTTTTGGTTGTCAGTCAGATTTCTGAATTCAGGGCATATTTGTGAGAATTTTTGGTAGAAATTCTCCCTGATGCCCTGATATTTTCCACAGGCTGTGAGGAAGTGCATCTCTGTCTCCACCACTCCCTGACTGCAGTGAGAGCATATCCTGTCCTCTCTTGGCAGCCTGGCCTGCCTGTGTCTGCCTTTTTCGATCGCTAGGCTATGTTCGCTAAGTCTGTACCTTGTCAAGGTTCTTCTCAGTTTGTTATCCTTTACCATGGTCAGGTAATCAGCCATGTTGTATTGTCTGTTTAGGGCCAAGTAGCAATTGAGTTTGCTTTGGGTTTTTGTTGTTTCTGCCCAATATGTCAGATATTTTTCCTTTTGCTTAGCGACGATTGTGTTGGGTCGAATTCTTTGTGTTACGCTGTCACTGTCCTGGGGCTGGTTAGTGTTAGTAGTGTTAGTAGTTACTTCACTGAGTCCCAGGACTAGTTGACTGAGGGTATTCTTCTTTATGGTCAGCTCTTGGCATTTCAGGGCGTCGTAGTGATAGCATTGGGGGTTGCTCATTTGTAGGTGATTCCAAAATTTGGTGGCTCTTTTTTGGGATAGTGATTATTAATGGATATTGGCCTAGTTCCGCCCTGCATGCATTGTTTACTGTTTTCCTTTGCGTCCGGAGGATACTTTTACAGAATTATGCATGTAGGATCTCAATTGGGTGTTTGTCCCATTTTGCAAATTCTTGTTGTGTTAGCGGTCCCCATACCTCACTGCCATAGAGTGCAATTGGTTCAATTACTGATTTGAGAATTTTTAGCCAAATGCTAATTGGGATTTCTACTTGGATTGATTTTTTAATGGCATAGAAAGCCCTTCTTGCTTTCTCTTTCAGTTCATTCACAGCCAGTTTGAAGTTTCCTGTAGAACTGATTTTTAAGCCCAAGTATGTGTAGTTAGTGGTTTGTTCAATTTTGGTTGTTCCTAGTGTGAAATTTATTTTGGGTCTCTGATGTTTGGATCTTTGCTGGAACACAAGAACTTTGGTTTTTTGGGGATTTATCATCAGGGCCCAAGTCTGGCAGTACGACTCCAGCAGGTCCAGGTTCTGCTGTAGACCCTCCTTAGTTGGTGACAGCAGAACCAGGTCGTCTGCATAGAGGAGGAATTTAACCTTGGATTCATATAGGGTGAGGCCGGGTGCTGTAGATTGTTCAAGTAGTTTTGCCAATTCATTTATGTAAATATTAAAGAGTGTCGGTGAGATTGGCGAGCCCTGCGTCACCCCCCGCCCCTGTGGGAAGTATTTTGTTTGTTTGTCTCCAATTTTAACTGCACATTTGTTGTTTGTATACATTGATTTAATTACATCATATGTTTTCCCTCCTACCCCGCTTTCGATAAGTTTCAGGAATAAACCGTCATGCCAGATGGAGTCGAAAGCCTTCTGGAAATCTATAAAGCATGCGTAGATTTTGCTTTTGTTATGGTGAACGTGTTTGTCAATTAGGGTCTGTAGGGTGAAGATATGATCTGATGTTCTATAGTTTGGCAGGAATCCAATTTGGCTTTTACTCAAGACATTGTGCTCCTCAGGAAGTTTATAAGTCTTTTGTTTATGATGCTACAGAATACCTTCCCCAGGTTACTGTTTACACAGATGCCTCGATAGTTATTTGGGTCGACTTTGTCCCCACTTTTGTATATGGGCGTTATGAGTCCTTTGTTCCAGATATCAGGGAAGTAACCGACACTCAGAACCAAGTTGAAGAGTTTTAGGATAGCCAGTTTCATTTTGTCGTCTGTGTGTTTAATCATCTCGTTTAGTATGCCGTCTGTCCCGCAAGCTTTTCCTGGTCGCAGGTCCTTGAGTTTTTCAAAAAGTTCTTTTTCTGTTATTATGGAGTCTAGCGGGTTTTGGTTACTCTATAGTGACTGGCTTCCCTGCTGGGGAAGGTTGATGCCTGCCCTAGCTGTTACTGTACTTGATGTGAACCAACCTAGACAAGCTCGTGTAGAAATTGCTTTGCTCTGAGCCCTATTTTATACCCAAATCGCTCGGGGTTCCTCAGTGACCCCATGGCCACCAGCCGAAAGCACGTTACATTTCTAAATCGTTCCTACGGCGTCAGGAGCAGGAATGTGCCCTAGACCCCAGGGGAGTTGCGATCCTCCCCCTGCCATCCGATTTCCCCTAACTCTGCTCCAATTTCACTCCCTCCCTCACCCCCGGGATGCTGCCACCAAGGCAGGAGAGCCGACATCGATCTCGTCACTCGGGCGAGCTGTCTGGAGGAGTGACCAGTGCCAGAAGCTTAAGCCGAGTATCCTCGATTCTCGGGCAGCTTGGTTCGGACGCGCATGGATCGCACAGCACATTGCCTAGGTCCAACACCTCCTATGGAATGTCCTGTGCTGGGGGGGCCAGTATTATTCAGCATCTCACACTATACAGAAACTCATACTCGCTCAGTATCACTGGAGTTTGTAGTGGCCGATGCTTTCTGTATTCAGAATGTTGCACCCTCCCAGTGCAGGAAGATTCACTGACACCCACTCACTACTCTGTGATGAGACATTAAACTGAGCTCATTCTGCTTGTTCTGGTCATTTGGACATCACAGATTCCATGGCACGGACTCAGGCCATTCAGCCCAGCCAGTCTGTGTCGGCATTTACACTCCACACCAGTAATTGGATTGTCCCAATGTTCAGCCTCCAATCAGCAGGAAAAATACATCAACCGGTAAAACTGGCCCCAAATCATCCAGACCGCCTCCAGCATTTCACTAAAATGGCAGTTTTTCAAGTTACAAATTAAATTTTTTTAAAGTGATGGAACAGTGAGCGCTTCACACGAGAGTGCAGTGGCCCAAGCCCAGGCTGACCGCCCTCACCCCGCGTGGCCCGAGCCCGGCCTGACCGCTCTCAGCCTGCGTGGCCCGAGCCCGGCCTGACCGCTCTCAGCCCGCGTGGCCCGAGCCCGGCCTGACCGCTCTCAGCCTGCGTGGCCCGAGCCCGGCCTGACCGCTCTCAGCCCGCGTGGCCCGAGCCCGGCCTGACCGCTCTCAGCCCGCGTGGCCCGAGCCCGGCCTGACCGCTCTCAGCCCGCGTGGCCCGAGCCCGGCCTGACCGCTCTCAGCCCGCGTGGCCCGAGCCCGGCCTGACCGCTCTCAGCCCGCGTGGCCCGAGCCCGGCCTGACCGCTCTCAGCCCGCGTGGCCCGAGCCCGGCCTGACCGCTCACCCCGAGCCCGGCCTGACCACTCTCACCCCATGTGGCCCGAGCCCAGGCTGACCGCCCTCACCCCGCGTGGCCCGAGCCCGGCCTGATCGCTCTCACCCCACGTGGCCCGAGCCCGGCCTGATCGCTCTCACCCCGCGTGGCCCGAGCCCGGCCTGACCGCTCACCCCGCGTGGCCCGAGCCCGGCCTGACCGCTCTCACCCCGCGTGGCCCGAGCCCGGCCTGACTGCGGTCACCCCATGTGGCCCGAGCCCCGCGTGGCCCGAGCCAGGCCTGACCGCCCTTACCCCGCGTGGCCCGAGCCCGGCCTGACTGCGGTCACCCCATGTGGCCCGAGCCCAGGCTGACCGCCCTCACCCTGCGTGGCCCGAGCCCGGCCTGACCGCTCTCACCCTGCGTGGCCCGAGCCCGGCCTGATCGCTCTCACCCCGCGTGGCCCGAGCCTGGCCTGACCGCTCTCAGCCCGCGTGGCCCGGGCTGACCGCCTTCACCCCGCGTGGCCCGAGCCCGGGCTGACCGCCCTCACCCCGCGTGGCCCGAGCCCGGCCTGACTGCCCTCACCCCGCGTGGCCCGAGCCCGGCCGGACTGCCCTCACCCCGCGTGGCCCGAGCCCGGCCTGATCGCCCTCACCCCGCGGGGCCCGAGCCCGGCCTGACCGTCGTCACCCCATGTGGCCCGAGCCCGGCCTGACCGCCCTCACCCCTCGTGGCCCGAGCCCGGCCTGACCGTGGTCACCCCATGTGGCCCGAGCCCGGCCTGACCGCCCTCACCCCTCGTGGCCCGAGCCTGGCCCGACCGCGCTCACCCCGCGTGGCCCGAGCCCGGCCTAACCGCTCTCACCCTGCGTGGCCCGAGCCCGGGCTGACCGCCCTCACCCCGCGTGGCCCAAGCCTGGCCTGACCGCTCTCACCCCGCGTGGCCCGAGCCCGGCCTGACCGCTTTCAGCCCGCGTGGCCCGAGCCCGGGCTGACCGCCTTCACCCTGCGTGGCCCGAGCCCGGCCTGACCGCTCTCACCCCGCGTGGCCCGAGCCCGGCCTGATCGCTCTCACCCCGCATGGCCCGAGCCCGGCCTGACCGCCCTCACCCCACGTGGCCCGAGCCCGGCCTGACCGCTCTCACCCTGCGTGGCCCGAGCCCGGCCTGATCGCTCTCACCCCGCGTGGCCTGAGCCCGGCCTGACCGCTTTCAGCCCGCGTGGCCCGAGCCCGGGCTGACCGCCTTCACCCTGCGTGGCCCGAGCCCGGCCTGATCGCTCTCACCCCGCGTGGCCCGAGCCCGGGCTGACCGCCTTCACCCCGCGTGGCCCGAGCCCGGGCTGACCGCTCTTACCCTGCGTGGCCCGAGCCCGGGCTGACCGCCTTCACCCCGCGTGGCCCGAGCCCAGGCTGACCGCCCTCACCCCGCGTGGCCCGAGCCCGGCCTGACCGCTCTCACCCCGCGTGGCCCGAGCCCAGGCTGACCGCTCTCACCCCGCGTGGCCCGAGCCCGGGCTGACCGCCTTCACCCTGCGGGGCCCGAGCCAGGCCTGACCGCTCTCAGCCCGCGTGGCCCGAGCCCGGGCTGACCGCCTTCACCCTGCGTGGCCCGAGCCCGGCCTGATCGCTCTCACCCCGCGTGGCCCGAGCCCGGGCTGACCGCCTTCACCCTGCGTGGCCCGAGCCCGGCCTGATCGCTCTCACCCCGCGTGGCCCGAGCCCGGGCTGACCGCCTTCACCCTGCGTGGCCCGAGCCCGGCCTGACTGCCCTCACCCCGCGTGGCCCAAGCCTGGCCTGACCGCTCTCACCCCGCGTGGCCCGAGCCCGGCCTGACCGCTCTCACCCTGCGTGGCCCGAGCCCGGCCTGACCGCTCTCACCCTGCGTGGCCCGAGCCCGGCCTGATCGCTCTCACCCCGCGTGGCCCGAGCCCGGGCTGACCGCCTTCACCCTGCGTGGCCCGAGCCTGGCCTGACCGCTCTCAGCCCGCGTGGCCCGAGCCCGGCCTGACCGCTCTCACCCCACGTGGCCCGAGCCCGGGCTGACCGCCCTCACCCCGCGTGGCCCGAGCCCGGGCTGACCGCCCTCACCCCGCGTGGCCCGAGCCCGGCCTGACCGCCCTCACCCCGCGTGGCCCGATCCCGGCCTGACCGCCCTCACCCCGCGTGGCCCGAGCCCGGCTTGACCGCCCTCACCCCGCGTGGCCCGAGCCCGGCTTGACCGCTCTTACCCCGCGTGGCCCGAGCCCGGCTTGACCGCTCTTACCCCGCGTGGCCCGAGCCCGGCCTGACTGCTCTCAGCCCGCATGGCCCGAGCCCGGCCTGACCGCCCTCACCCCACGTGGCCAGAGCCCGGCCTGACCGCTCTCACCCTGCGTGGCCCGAGCCCGGCCTGATCGCTCTCAGCCCGCGTGGCCCGAGCCCGGCCTGACTGCCCTCACCCCGCGTGGCCCGAGCCCGGCCTGACCGCTCTCACCCTGCGTGGCCCGAGCCCGGCCTGACCGCTCTCACCCTGCGTGGCCCGAGCCCGGGCTGACCGCCTTCACCCTGCGTGGCCCGAGCCCGGCCTGACTGCCCTCACCCCGCGTGGCCCGAGCCCGGCTTGACCGCCTTCACCCCGCGTGGCCCGAGCCCGGGCTGACCGCCCTCACCCCGCGTGGCCCGAGCCCGGCCTGACTGCCCTCACCCCGCGTGGCCCGAGCCCAGGCTGACCGCCCTCACCCCGCGTGGCCCGAGCCCGGCTTGACCGCTCTTACCCCGCGTGGCCCGAGCCCGGCTTGACCGCTCTTGGCCCGAGCCCGGGCTGACCGCCCTCACCCTGCGTGGCCCGAGCCCAGCTTGACCACTCTCACCCCACGTGGCCCGAGCCCAGCCTGGCCGTCGTCACTCTGAGAACCCCTGCACTCGGTCAGTATCAGACCTCCTTAATCCCAAGGGCAATCAGTCCACGCGACCACCACCTATTTTGGTCTTCGTACAGGAATTGCTCTTTGACCCCACCACCTTCCAGTGCAGTTCAGGATCAGTAAACCCATCGGCCCAGAGTATCCATGCACTTTGCCAGCGTTTGTTATATCCTATTTATTTTATGAAGGGGAAGGGAAGCAGGAAGGAAGAACAAATGTAATGAGACTTACTTGAGGAGAGCGTACCAGTACAGAGGGGGCATGAGATCAGCCTTCATGTGGAACATGGACCGTCGCTCCTTGCCCTGGTCAAATGGGAAGGTCTCCAGTGGCTCAGCATTGTAATCAAACTCCGCCAACACACATTTGTTGTAGCCAGTAACTAGCGGACAGGAAGTGTAACCGTCGTACTGCAAACAAAACCAGAATGAAGCAAGTGAAACAGTTACATCGAGCCATAGAAAGAAAGTCTTTCACAACCTCAGGACGTCCCAAAGCGCTTCACAGCTGATGGAGGACTTTTTGAAGTGTAGTCACTGTTGTAATGTGGGAAATGCGCACAGCAAGCTCCCACAAACAGTAATGTGATAATGATCAAATAATCTGTTTTAGATAAATATTGGCCAGGACACCAGGAGAACTCCTCTGGTCTTCTTCTTCCAAATAGTGCCAGGGATCTTTTACCTGAGGGAGCAGACAGGGCCTCGGTTTAATGTCTCATCCAAAAGACGGCACCTCCGATAGTGCAGTACTCCCTCAGTACTGCATTGGGGTGTCAGCCTGGATTATAGTCTCTGGAGCGTGACCCATGACCTTCCGACTCAGAGGCTACACACTGAGCCACAGCTCACACCCGTTGCAGCTTTGCAGGCAATGATAACATCACTTTCTGATGAGGTGCAGTTGACGTTCTGTGGCTGCCGTCAGTTATCTGCTTTGATGAAACAGCAGTGGGTCAGGTGATTAACCCACTGTGACCCTGATGGGTGGTTAAGGCAGCGACTGGCTGAGCGACACAGACCGGGAGGGTCCCAGGGTCGATCCCTGGCCCGAGCCTCATTAGTCAATTTCAGTGGGGGCTGCGATAGGTGCAGGGTAATTCGCCTCAGTATCCTGGGTTCGGGAGATAAAATTCATTCTTGTTTCTCACCAGTGCCCAGCAATGCCTGCTGGAAGTGGACACGTGGAGACACAGGACTGGAATTACTGTGATGCCTCCCATGCTGGAATAGTCTAGCCACACTCAGGAGGCGAGGGGAGAAATGGATGGACCAAACAATGGCAGCCCCAACTCCACCAAGAGCACACTGATGGTCAATCACCTCACCTTCACGCTAGAGAGGCCCCATCTTACATGGTGCCTCCATCATGATCAAAGTTCAAGTGAAGAGTTCTCACAATGTTCGAGAAATACCCTCAAAAAACAGACTCCACCCAACATTCCCCAGCCAAACATTTCTGTCACCCCCCACATGGAAGGCACAGTAATTGTGGAAAGTGTTTCTAAGCTGCATCCCCGCCCCGGGACAAACATCCACAACAGTGCGAGAGGTTAGAATGACCTGGGACTGAATATAAATCCCATAGGAGGAATAAACTCTTCACTCGGACCAAACCCAGCCCCGTTTTTAAAGTAAGAAAGGAAAATGACTGAGCTTTCAAAAGAGTTAATTAAATTTTATGCTTGAAAAAAAGCAGTGTAAAGTGATTTACCTAAACCCCTTCTCCGAACACACACCAAAAAACCTGCAACCCTGACCTCCAGACTCTGAAAACGTACTGCTGGATTTTTCCATTTTTATACTCTCCCTCCCGCCGTGACCGAGACCTGGTGCGACAGGGTCTGAGGTCTGTATTAGCCTCAGTGTCGAGCAGAGGAATAAGTCTCAGTGTGGGGGGCATTTTAAGGGCTTTTTAATTGGGTCCAGAGGGAGTATTAGTCCTGAAGGTGGGGCTTTGGTTCCATGGGCATCGACATCGCTCGGCAACTTGAAATGCTCGTTCTTCCTACGTGAAGCTTGTGGTAAACCACTGTTTGTATTCCACTGTGTACATGCCTGGACATGCCTCGGCTGACTCCTCCCACAAGTCCTAGTATAAAGGTGACTGCTCCCCAGCCCTTTGTATTCTGGACCGGTCGACCACTCGAGGCAGACCTTCATTCTTTTGTTAATAAAAGCCTTTAGTTACTCTCTTAACTCTCAGTCTTTTGAGTAATTGATAGCGCATCAATTTTAACAAAATTTTTATAATGGAGAAGATCCTCACACCAGCATGCCTGGACTTAGATCATCGGGAGGCGGACTCATCCACCAAGTTTACTCACTGGCTTAAGTGTTTCGAAAAATTCCTGACCGCCTCCGCAGCAATCAAATCGGACGAGGACAAACTGGATGTCCTGACCTCCAAAGTGAACCACCGAGTGTACTCGGTCATCCAAGACGCGACCTCGTACGCGGACGCTATCAAGCTCCTCAAGGACCAGTACACGCGCCCAGTGAACGAAGTGTACACCAGGCACCTTCTGGGGAGTCGTAAACAACAACCTGGGGAATCGACCGTGGAATACCTCCAGGCACTGTCTGTGCTTGGCCGGGCCTGTGGTTGTAAGGATGTAAAGGCCGCCGTGTACACAGAGGAACTTATCCGGGACGCTTTTGTAGCGGGCCACAGATCCAATTACACCCGACAGCGACTGTTGGAGCAGAGTGACCTCGACCTCAACAAGGCCTCTGAACTCGCACTATCATTGGATGCAGCCTACCGGGGCATGGATGCCTACTCCTCTGCACCGTGGACGCCGCGGGGAATGACAGCCTGGGACACGGTAGGACCGCCTCATAGCGCCGTGCCACCCCAGCCACACCCCAGCAACGGCCCAACTACCGCAGCAGTGTCCCAAGGCCAGACAGCAGTGCCCCAAGGCCAGAAATGCTACTTCTGTGGCCAGGCAAAACACCCCAGAGCGCGCTGCCCGGCGAAAAACACGATCTGCTCGGGCTGCGGGAAGAAGGGACACTACGCTAGCGTCTGCAGGGCCAAAGCCACCCCGAACCCCAGCAGCGCCGCGTGTGGGCCAAGCAGGCCGCCATCTTGGGCCTCCCCGGCCATGTGCGAACCACCGGTACAGCAGCCATTTTGGACGCCTCCAGCCACATGGGGATCATGGACGCCGCCATCTTGGACGACAGCCGGAACGCAGCAGGCCCCCAACACCACCTCATCTGATACCCGCAGCGACACACCGACCCACACGCTGGCATCCGTTACACTGGACCAAGCGAGACCGCACCAGCTGGCCAGTTCCACAATGGACATTAAGGTAAATGGTCACGATACAATCTGCCTTTTTGACTCTGGGAGCACGGAGAGCTTCATCCACCCCGACACGGTGCGGCGTTGCTCTCTCCCAGTCCTGCCTGCGCACCAGCGGATTTCTATGGCCTCCAAGTCCCAGTCGGCGGACATCGGCAGCTACTGCGTGGTGACACTCGTAGTAGACGGGACTGTGTACGATCATTTTAAACTTCTGGTCCTGCCCGACCTCTGCGCTGCCGTCCTGCTGGGGTTAGATTTTCAGTGCCACCTTAAAAGTGTTACGATGGCGTACGGTGGACCCCTACCCCCACTCACAGTCCGCAGCCAGCAGCTTCCAAATTGCCCGCCGCGCACCAGGTGCAACCTCTCCACACTCAGTCACACCCCCCCCCCCCCCCCCCCCCCCGACTGTTTGCTAACCTCACCCCCGACTGTAAGCCCATCGCCACAAAGAGCAGGCGATACAGTGCCGGGGACAGGGTTTTCATTAAAACCGAAGTGGAGCGGCTCCTGAAGGAAGGGATTATTGAGGGCAGCACCAGCCCCTGGCGAGCCCAGGTTGTGGTTGTTAAGACCGGCGAGAAGCAGCGCCTGGTCATCGACCACAGCCAGACAATAAATCGCCACACCCTGCTGGACGCCTACCCACTCCCCCGCATAGCTGATATGGTCAACCAGATCGCGCAGTACCGCGTCTTCTCGACCATTGACCTGAAATCAGCGTACCACCAGCTCCCTATCCACCCTGAGGACCGCCAGTATGCCGCCTCTATCACTTCCTTAGGGTTCCCTTTGGCGTCACCAACGGGGTCTCCGTCTTCCAAAGGGAGATGGACCGGATGGTAGATCAAAATGCGTTGCAGGCCACTTTCCCATATCTGGACAATGTGACCATCTGCGGCCGTGACTTGCAGGACCATGATGCAAACCTCGAAAAATTCCTCCGCACCGCCCAACTCCTGAACCTGACATATAACAAGGAGAAGTGCATATTCCGCACAAACCGCCTCGCCATCCTTGGCTGTGTTGTGGAACACGGAGTCATCGGCCCCGACCCCGACCGGATGCGTCCCCTTATGGAACTCCCACTGCCTCAAGGCCCTGAAGAGGTGCCTAGGGTTTTTCTCCTATTACGCCCAGTGGGTCCCCTACTATGCGGACAAGGCCCGTCCGCTGATCAAGTCCACCTCTTTTCCCTTGACGGCAGAGGCCCGCTTAGCCTTCCACCGTATCAAGGAGGACATTGCCAAAGCCACCATGCACGCAGTGGACGAATCCATCCCCTTCCAGGTGGAAAGCGACGCGTCCGACTTTGCCCTGGCCGCTACCCTCAATCAGGCGGGGAGACCCGTGGCCTTCTTTTCACGAACCCTCCAAGGCCCGGAGACCAGACACTCCGCTGTTGAGAAGGAGGCCCAGGCGATTGTGGAGGCTGTGCGTCATTGGAGGCACTACCTGGCCGGAAAACGATTTACCCTGCTCACTGACCAGCGTTCAGTTGCTTTTATGTTTAACAACAAGCAGAGGGGCAAAATCAAAAACGACAAGATCTTGAGGTGGAGAATCGAACTTTCCACCTACAATTACGAGATCTTGTACCGGCCCGGGAAGCTCAATGAACCCCCGGATGCGCTATCGCGTGGCACCTGCGCCAGCGCGCAGATCGATAGACTGCAGGCCCTCCACAATGACCTCTGCCACCCGGGGGTCACCAGGTTCTTCCACTTCATCAAGGCCCGCAACCTGCCTTACTCTATTGAGGAGGTCAGGACCATGACCAGGAACTGCCAAGTCTCCGCTGAGTGCAAACCGCACTTTTATAGACCAGACAGGGCCCACCTGATAAAAGCCACTCGCCCCTTTGAGCGCCTGAGCGTTGATTTTAAAGTGCCTCTCCCCTCCTCCGACCGCAATGTGTACTTCCTCAATATTATTGATGAGTACTCCCGTTTCCCGTTCGCCATCCCCTGCCCGGACATGACCAGTGCCACGGTCATTAAATGTCTGAACGACCTCTTCACCCTGTTCGGTTTCCCCAGCTATATCCATAGCGACCGGGGCTCATCGTTTATGAGCGACGAACTCCGTCAGTACCTGCTAACTAGGGGTATTGCCACAAGCAGGACCACCAGTTACAACCCCCGGGGGAACGGACAGGTGGAAAGAGAAAATGCGACAGTCTGGAAGGCCGCCCTGCTAGCCTTAAAGTCTAGGGGCCTTCCAACCTCCCGCTGGCAGGATGTGCTCCCCGATGCGCTCCACTCTATTCGGTCACTGCTCTGCACTGCCACTAACGCCACCCCTCACGAGAAAATGTTTGTCTTCCCAAGGAAGTCCACATCGGGGACATCGCTACCCGCCATGGCTGACGTCCCCAGGGCCGGTCCTACTGAGAAGACACGCGAGGACCCATAAAACGGACCCCTTGGTCGAGAGGGTCGACCTCCTCCACGCCAACCCCCAGTATGCTTACATTGCATACCCGGACGGGCGGGAGGACACAGTCTCCATAAGAGACCTTGCACCCTCGGGGGCCGCAGTAACCCACTACTCACTACCACCCCCCCCCCCCCCCACGATCCGATATCCAGCCCCAGCAGACGGCAGGCCTGGGCCCCACGACCCGCTCGACATCTACGAGGACGACACGCCTGTGCCACAGCCTACGCAGGACTCGACGCCGGAAGCTCCACTACCCCTGCCGTCGCCACGCCGATCACAGCGGCAGACAAGACCTCCGGAGAGACTCCAATACACTAACTTTTAATACAGTTCACCCTGCCGGACTCAATTTTAAATAAGGGGTGAATGTGGTAAACCACTGTTTGTATTCCACTGTGTACATGCCTGGACATGCCTCGGCTGACTCCTCCCACAAGTCCTAGTATAAAGGTGACTGCTCCCCAGCCCTTTGTATTCTGGACCGGTCGACCACTCGAGGCAGACCGTCATTCTTTTGTTAATAAAAGCCTTTAGTTACTCTCTTAACTCTCAGTCTTTTATGAGTAATTGATAGCGCATCAAAGCTGGACAGCGAGTTCAGTTCGCTATTGGTCACAGGGCGTTTCACAATGGAGTGACCCTGTCTACACTGAGTACTGAGGGAGCGCTGCACTGTCGGAGGGAGCGCTGCATTGTCAGAGGGTCGGTACTGAGGGAGCGCTGCACTGTCGGAGGGGCGGTACTGAGGGAGCGCCGCACTGTCGGAGGAAGCGCCGCATTGTCAGAGGGTCGGTACTGAGGGAGCGCTGCACCATCGGAGGGGCGGTACTGAGGGAGCGCCACACTGTCGGAGGGGCAGTTCTGAGGGAGCGCCGCACTGTCGGAGGGGCAGTACTGAGGGAGCGCCGCACTGTCGGAGGGGCGGTACTGAGGGAGCGCCGCACTGTCGGAGGGGCGGTACTGAGGGAGCGCCGCACTGTCGGAGGGGCGGTACTGAGGGAGAGCTGCATTATCAGAAGTGGTGTCTTTCAGATGACATGTTAAACCAAGGTTCCATCTGCTTCTTAGGATTGATGTAAAAGATCCCAAGGTACAATTCGAAGATGGACAGGTAGTTCTCCCGGTGTCCTGGCCAACATTCCTCCCTTCCACCAACACCAAACACAGATACTTGGTCATTCATTCATTTGGTGTTTGTGGGATCTGAAATTAGCTGCCACGTTTGCCTACAAGTGTGACTGCATTTCAAAAGTCATTCATTGGTTATAAACCACTTTGGGATGTAAAATGCAAGCTAATTCTTTCTTGTTTCTCTGAAAGTTAACATGCAGGTAGAGCAAGCAATTAGGAAGGCAAATGGCATGTTGGCCTTTATTGCAAGGGGGTTGAGTATAAGAGTAAGGAAGCCTTACTACAATTGTACAGGGCCTTGGTGAGACCACACCTGGAGTACTGTGCACAGTTTGGTCAACTTATCTGAGGAAGGACATTCATGCCTTAGAGGCGGTGCAGCGAAGGTTCACTAGATTGATCCCTGGGTTTAGAGGGCTGTCCTATGAGGAGAGATTAAGTAGAATGGGCCGATACTCTCTGGAGTCGAGAGGAATGAGAGGTGATCTCATTGAAACATACAAGATTCTTAGAGGGCTCGAAAGATGTAGATGCTGGGAGGATGTTCCGCTGGCTGGAGAGTCTAGAACCAGGGGTCACAGTCTCAGAATAAGGGGTCATTTAGGATAAATTTCTTCACTCAGAGGGTGGTGAATTCTCTGCCCCAGAGGGCTGTGGAGGCTCAATCTTTGAGTATATTCAAGGCCGAGATCGATAGATTTTTGGACTCTAGGGGAAATCGAGGGATATGGGGATAGTGCAGGAAAGTGGAGTTGAGGTAGAAGATTAGCCATGATCTTATTGAATGGTGGAGCAGGCTCGAAGGGCCAAATGGCCGACTCCTATTTCTTATGTTTTATACCAATGTATTTATCCTGGTTTGGGTTTTTAACTCTACTCTAACTGGAGTTGTACATTATGACTTTGAAAAGGCTCCAAGGAGGTGAATCATGTTTATCAGATCCCATCTTCCCAGCCTGTGTAACCAGGGCCTGTATCTGTGGCTGAAATCGCCTGGGCAAAGTGCAGATTTAAACAGGTCGTACCTTATTCGTTGGCTTCTGGTTCTTCATGACCAATGAAATGGACTTGCTGAGGACTTCAGACTGGGCAGCTGAGGAATAAAGAGAGACATTTAATCCCATGTAATGTGTAATGGCATTAAACAGCAGACTGCGCCCGGTAAATAAACCACTCCCTGGCTGTCCTAGTTACTCTCCCACTACTCACGGCAGTTACTGGGGACTGCGACCAATGAAATCTGTTTGCACATTCTGGTTTATCAGTCCCTCGACAATCACCCAGTCCTTCCTTTCGTGCATTAAGTTCTTTGTAGATTTTTGACACAAAACCAGATTATTGACTCTCGCCCAGCAACGAATTTCAAACGTGTTTCTGTTTTCTTCCCCCGAGAGGGAATTAAATTTCAATTTTTTCCCCAGGCTCTGTGAGCCACACACTGACTGTGGCCGAGATGGGAGGCGGGTAACTTGGTCCCAGGCCCTAACAACACCACTCTGCCCCGAGTCTGGGGGGGCGAGCGAGCGGCGAGGGGGCGAGCGAGCGGCGGGGGGGCCTTTGCCCTGTGATCAGTTTCTAAGCACAATTGGGGTTTATTTCTGCAATAAATTGATAAGAGTTGCACAACTCAGCTTGTTCGGAGCACGTGCTCCCAAGCAGGCTGTCTACCTCACTTATTTATGAACCACGCAAGCGTTTTATTGAGGTGGGGGCGGGTGGGGCTGTGATTTTTATATTTGCTCCCATTTCCTTTTTCAGATCCCATGTCTCGAAGTGACTGCCTGGAGCGTTCATGGTCAGTCAGTGACCAACGCTCCCTCCTTCCTTCGCTCTGCAGCCCTGACCAAGATCACTTCCTGATGGGCGTGCAATCCCAGGTGTGTCCCAGCACATCTCACTGACACCCTGACCCAAAAACTTTTCTTTTTCTAAATTACAATCCATTGAGTTTCTAGAAATGATCTCGAGTGCAATCATCAGCTCTAGTGCCACTGCGTACCACAAACTTACCGACTGCCGCAGCGGTTTTTGACGTCGGAAGGTTGGTGCAATCTCCAATGCCAAATACGTTGTCGTATTTCTTGTGCTGAAGATTCTCTTTGTCGACATCAACCCAGCCCCCTGCATCAGCCAATGCACTTTCCTGAATTACGTTAGGAGGCGCCATTGGGGGAGTGACATGTAGCATCTCGTACTGTGAACATGACAGAGAAAGGAATGGGCCACCGAGTGGAAAGATGGAGGAAGCATTAGCACAACCGGAACATCAGTTAAAATGGAATTGGCATCAAGTAAACCGCCTCGCAAATCTGTCCACACTGTCACTCAGCGAGAGAGAGCGAACCCCACTGTCACTCCGCGAGAGCGAACCCCACACTGTCACTCCGCGAGAGCGAACCCCACACTGTCACTCAGCGAGAGCGAACCCCACACTGTCACTCAGCGAGAGAGTGAACCCCATACTGTCACTCAGCCAGAGAGTGAACCCCACACTGTCACTCAGCCAGAGAGTGAACCCCACACTGTCACTCAGTGAGAGCGAACCCCACACTGTCACTCAGCGAGAGAGTGAACCCCACACTGTCACTCAGAGCGAACCCCACACTGTCACTCAGTGAGAGCGAACCCCACACTGTCACTCAGCGAGAGCGAACCCCACACTGTCACTCAGCGAGAGCGAACCCCACACTGTCACTCAGCAAGAGCGCGAACCCCACACTGTCACTCAGCGAGAGCGAACCCCACGCTGTCACTCAGCGAGAGCGAACCCCACACTGTCACTCAGCAAGAGCGCGAACCCCACACTGTCACTCGGGACCATGCGCGAGGAGGGGCCAGGAGCGAGCGTGCGAGTGGCCCCACAAGAAGGGGAGGGAGCAGGGATTAAATAAACAAACAATACGAACCTGAAAAGTCTTGGTTTCTCCAGGAAAGTCCAACGTTTCAAACACAGCCTCGTGTTTGTCTGGACGAACCTCAATAAGGTTTAGTCTGTAATTCACATCTATATTTCTCGCTTTAACAATCTCTAGGAGTGCGTTGGCATATTTCTTCACTCCAAAGATCACTGGCAGTGATGTGTTGAAGATAATATTTGCTTTGGGCCTTTTCCCCGTCTTAAAAAGAGAAAAACAGTGCGACAATGACACAAGTAATTGTAATATTTAATATCAATGTGCGGACAAAAGCCTTTCCGAATCCCTTTGGAAAGGAAGTTAGCCCCAGGGAAACGAGGCCTGGTCAGTACAGGGGCTCTGGGACGTGACATGTCCGGGATCGGGGGCTAGGGGACGGGACAGGCCATGGCACACAGTGTATCCATAGCAGCCCGCTTGATTGGCATCCCATCCACCACCTTAAACATTCACTCCCTCCACCACCAGTGTACTGTGGCTGCAGTGTGTACCATCTACAAGATGCACTGCAGCAACTCGCCAAGGCTTCTTCTACAACACTTCCCAAGCCCGCGACCTCTACCATAAATGCGGGCCTTGCCAGCGATGCCCACATCTCGTGACTGAATAAGAAAGAAAAGACTCCTATCTCCCCAAGAAAGGCTGATTAGAGACGAGAGAATATTTCAGGGTCAGCAGTTTACAGTCACTGTACCACCTGATCCAGACTGATAACAGCAAGGGCCGGTGAAAGGGACACAGTGAACCCATCAACTTAGGCTGGGCATTCGTCACAGGAAACTTGGGAGTTCTGTACTTGTACCATTGACAGCAAGAAGTTCACTGCCCTGAACTTAAGCAGTGACTGTTTTTTAAAACATTGAGCACTGGGCTTCAGGTCAGACTGTCCCTTATTGTAAGTGCCACATCTGTTTGTACATTGTTCACTCCAAAATGTATTGTTAGATGTTGGAAAAGATTTAAAATTTGCACTCGAGGTGAGCTGGTTACCTTCCTGAGGTAGTGTTCGGACAGGTACATGATCTTCTGCGGGGCCCCAGCACATTTGACAGGTGTGTTGGGGAAGGTGAAGATGGCGTTTCCGTCTTCGAAATCCTGCAACGCTCTCCAGGTTTTCTCAACAAAATTTACAGAGTAGTTGGAGCCGATTTTGGGGCCATTGAATCCATCAGGAAGTCCCTTAATCTGAAGAACAAAATGCAACATTAGAGTCGCCCACATCGGTGCCTGACTGGAGTTATAGATCCAGACCCAGTGAACCAACGGATATTACAAAATTGAAGTTAAATTCTCAAACTGCCAGGGTGGGGACTCACGTTCTCTGAATCACTAGTCCAGTAACACCCCCACACCCCGTCCTCACCCCGTGCAGCCCACCCACCGTATACACCGTACCCCCCCCCCCCAACCGTATACACCGTACCACCGCCCCCCCAAACACCGTACCCCCCCCCCCCAACCGTATACACCGTACCACCGCCCCCCCCGGCACTCCACTCCACCGTATACACCGTACCCCCCCCCCAAACACCGTACCCCCCCCCCCCAAACCGTATACACCGTACCACCGCCCCCCCGGCACTCCACTCCACCGTATACACCGTACCCCCCCCCCCCCAACCGTATACACCGTACCACCGCCCCCCAACCGTATACACCGTACCACCGCCCCCCCGGCACTCCACTCCACCGTATACACCGCACCCCCCCACTCCACCGTATACACCGTACCCCCCCCCCCCCCCCAACCGTATACACCGTACCACCGCCCCCCCGGCACTCCACTCCACCGTATACACCGTACCCCCCCCCCCCCAAACCGTATACACCGTACCCCCCCCCCAACCGTATACACCGTACCACCGCCCCCCCGGCACTCCACTCCACCGTATACACCGTACCCCCCCCCCCCCCAAACCGTATACACCGTACCCCCCCCCCCCCCCCCAACCGTATACACCGTACCACCGCCCCCCCGGCACTCCACTCCACCGTATACACCGCACCCCCCCCACTCCACCCCCGGCAGCCTGAAGCCCACATATCCATCACACTACGGCTCGGGATACCCAATATCCTAAATCCACGTCATGTGATCTAAATATTTAAGTCTATTTTCATCATATTGCAGGTGTTTAAGTAAGAAGAGAAGTTTACATTTATACAGCACTTTTCACGATCTCAGGACGTCCCAAAGTGTAGTCACTGTTGTAATGCAGCAAATTTGTGCACAGCAAGATCCCACAAACAGCAATATGAGAAACGTTTAAGTGATGTTGGTTGAGGGATAAATATTAGCCAGGACAGCGGAAAGAACTCCCCTGCTCTTCTTCAATAGGTAACATTCGCTCCACACAAGTGCCAGGCAATGACTCTCTCCAACAAGCGAGAGTCTAACCATCGCCCCTTGACATTCAACGGCATCACCATTGCCGAATCCCCCACCATCAACATCCTAGGGGGTCACCATTGACCAAAAACTTAACTGGACCAGCCACAAATACTGTGGCAACAAGAGCAGGTCAGAGGCTAGGTATTCTGTGGCGAGTGTCTCACCTCCCGACTCCCCAAAGCCTTTCCACCATCTACAAGGCACAAGTCAGGAGTGTGATGGAATACTCTCCACTTGCCTGGATGAGTGCAGCTCCAACAACACTCAAGAAGCTGGACACCATCCAGGATAAAGCAGCCCGCTTGATTGGCACCCCATCCACCACCTTAAACATTCACTCCCTCCACCACCGGTGCACCGTGGCTGCAGTGTGTACCATCTACAAGATGCACTGCAGCAACTCGCCAAGGCTTCTTCGGCAGCACCTCCCAAACCCACGACCTCTACCACCTAGAAGGACAAGGGCAGCAGGCGCATGGGAACACCACCTCCAAGTCACACACCATCCTGAGTTGGAAGTATATCGCCATTCCTTAATCGTCACTGGGTCAAAATCCTGAAACTTCCTCCCTAACAGCACTGTGGGAGCATCTCCACCATACAGACTGCAACGGTTCAAGAAGGTGGCTCACCACCACCTTCTCAAGGGCAACTAGGGATGGGCAATAAATGCAGGCCTTGCCAGCAACGCCCACATCCACCGAATGCAATTTAAAAAAAAAATGTCATGGTACCTTTTACGTCCACCTGAGAGGACAAACAGGGCCTCGGTTTAATGTCTCATCCAGAAGACTGAAGGGATAATTACTAGTCCTAGCCCCTTTAGGGCTACCCCCGGATCAGGCGTATTCTCCATTCACTTTCAACTAAAGTTAGAGGTAGCCGAATCCTAAAGACGCTTAATTGGGTCTAAAGATCCAGACTATCTCTCCCTAAAGGAAAGGAACAACCTGAAGATGTTTGATGCGCTATCAATTACTCAAAAGACTGAGGTTAAGTGAGTAACTAACAGGCTTTTATTAACAAGAGAATGAAGGTGTGCCTCGAGTGGTCGACCAGTCCAGAATACAGAGGGACTGTGGAGCAGTCACCTTTATACCTGGACTCGTGGGAGGAGTCAGCCGAGGCATGTACAGACATGTACACAGTGGAATACAAACACCCACAGAGGCAGGTATAACAGTGGTTTACCACATTCACCCCTTGTTTAAAAATGAGTTCGACGGGGTGAAGTGTATTAAAAGTTTGTGTATTGGAGTCTCTCCGGAGGTCTTGTCTGCCGCTGTGATCGACGTGGCGACGGCAGGGGTAGTGAAGCTTCTGGCGTCGAGTCCCGCGTAGGCTGGGGCACTGGTGTGTAGTCCTCGTGGGTATCGAGTCGGGTTGCGGGGCCCAGGCGTGCCGTCTGCTGGGGTTGGATATTGGATCGTTTGGGGGGGGGGGGGGGGGGGGGGGTGGGTGGGTGGTGGTAGTGGGTTACTGGGGCCCCCGAGGGTGCGAGGTCTCGTATGGAGACTGTGTCCTCCCGCCCGTCCGGGTACGCAATGTAAGCATACTGGGGGTTGGCGTGGAGGAGGTCGACCCTCTCGACCAGGGGGTCCGTTTTATGGGTCCTCACGTGTCTTCTCAGTAGGACCGGCCCTGGGGACGTCAGCCATGGCGGTAGCGATGTCCCCGATGTGGACTTCCTTGGGAAGACAAACATTTTCTCATGAGGGGTGGCGTTAGTGGCAGTGCAGAGCAGTGACCGAATAGAGTGGAGCGCATCGGGGAGCACATCCTGCCAGCGGGAGGTCGGAAGGCCCCTAGACTTTAAGGCTAGCAGGGCGGCCTTCCAAACTGTCGCATTCTCTCTTTCCACCTGTCCGTTCCCCCGGGGGTTGTAACTGGTGGTCCTGCTTGTGGCAATACCCCTAGCGAGCAGGTACTGGCGGAGTTCGTCGCTCATAAACGATGAGCCCCGGTCGCTATGGATATAGCTGGGGAAACCGAACAGGGTGAAGAGGTCGTTCAGACATTTAATGACCGTGGCACTGGTCATGTCCGAGCAGGGGATGGCGAACGGGAAACGGGAGTACTCATCAATGATGTTGAGGAAGTACACATTGTGGTCGGAGGAGGGGAGGGGCCCTTTAAAATCAACGCTCAGGCGCTCGAAGGGGCGAGTGGCTTTTATCAGGTGAGCCCTGTCTGGTCCATAAAAGTGCGGTTTGCACTCAGCGCAGACTTGGCAGTTCCTGGTCATGGTCCTGACCTCCTCAATGGAGTAAGGCAGGTTGCAGGCCTTGATGAAGTGGAAGAACCTGGTGACCCCCGGGTGGCAGAGGTCATTGTGGAGGGCCCGCAGTCTATCGATCTGCGCGCTGGCGCAGGTGCCACGCGATAGAGCACCCGGGGGTTCATTGAGCTTCCCGGGCCAGTACAAGATCTCGTAATTGTAGGTGGAAAGTTCGATTCTCCACCTCAAGATCTTGTCGTTTTTGATTTTGCCCCTCTGCTTGTTGTTAAACATAAAAGCAACTGAACGCTGGTCAGTGAGCAGGGCAAATCGTTTTCCGGCCAGGTAGTGCCTCCAATGACGCACAGCCTCCACAATCGCCTGGGCCTCCTTCTCAACAGCTGAGTGTCTGGTCTCCGGGCCCTGGAGGGTTCGTGAAAAGAAGGCCACGGGTCTCCCCGCCTGATTAAGGGTAGCGGCCAGGGCAAAGTCGGACGCGTCGCTTTCCACCTGGAAGGGGATGGATTCGTCCACTGCGTGCATGGTGGCTTTGGCAATGTCTTCCTTGATACGGTGGAAGGCTAAGCGGGCCTCTGCCGTCAAGGGAAAAGAGGTGGACTTGATCAGCGGACGGGCCTTGTCCGCATAGTAGGGGACCCACTGGGCGTAATAGGAGAAAAACCCTAGGCACCTCTTCAGGGCCTTGAGGTAGTGGGGCAGTGGGAGTTCCATAAGGGGACGCATCCGGTCGGGGTCGGGACCGATGACTCCGTGTTCCACAACACAGCCAAGGATGGCGAGGCGGGTTGTGCGGAATATGCACTTCTCCTTGTTTTATGTCAGGTTCAGGAGTTGGGCGGTGCAGAGGAATTTTTCGAGGTTTGCGTCATGGTCCTGCAAGTCATGGCCGCAGATGGTCACATTGTCCAGATATGGGAAAGTGGCCTGCAATGCATTTTGATCGACCATCCGGTCCATCTCCCTTTGGAAGACAGAGACCCCGTTGGTGACGCCAAAGGGAACCCTAAGGAAGTGATAGAGGCGGCCGTTTGCCTCAAAGGCAGTATACTGGCGGTCCTCAGGGCGGATAGGGAGCTGGTGGTACGCTGATTTCAGGTCAATGGTCGAGAAGACGCGGTACTGCGCGATCTGGTTGACCATATCAGCTATGCGGGGGAGTGGGTAAGCGTCCAGCAGGGTGTAGCGATTTATTGTCTGGCTGTAGTTGATGACCAGGCGCTGCTTCTCGCCGGTCTTAATGACCACAACCTGGGCTCGCCAGGGGCTGGTGCTGCCCTCAATAATCCCCTCCTTCAGGAGCCGCTCCACTTCAGTTTTGATGAAAACCCTGTCCCCGGCACTGTATCGCCTGCTCTTTGTGGCGATGGGCTTACAGTCGGGGGTGAGGTTAGCAAACAGTGGGGGGGTGGTGACTCAGTGTGGCGAGGTTGCACCTGGTGCGCGGCGGGCAATTTGGAAGCTGCTGGCTGCGGACTGTGAGTGGGGGGAGGGGTCCACCGTACGCCATCGTAACACTTTTAAGGTGGCACTGAAAATTTAACCCCAGTAGAACGGCAACGCAGAGGTGGGGCAGGACCAGAAGTTTAAAATTATCGTACACAGTCCCGTCTACTAAGAGTGTCACCACGCAGTAGCCGCCAATGTCCGCCGACTGGGACTCGGAGGCCATAGAAATCCGCTACTGCGCAGGCAGGACTGGGAGAGAGCAACACCGCACCGTGTCGGGGTGGATGAAGCTCTCCGTGCTCCCAGAGTCAAAAAGGCAGGTTGTTTCATGACCATTTACCTTAATGTCCATTGTGGACCGGGCCAGTTGGTGCGGTCTCGCTTGGTCCAGCGTAACGGAGGCCAGCATAGGGGTCGGGTGTGTCGCTGTGGGTATCAGATGAGGCGGTGTTGGGGGCCTGCTGCGTCCCGGCTGGCGTCCAAGGTGGCGGCGTCCATGATCCCCATGTGGCTGGAGGCGTCCAAAATGGCTGCTGTTCCGGTGGTTCGCACATGGCTGGGGAGGCCCAAGATGGCAGCCCGCACGGCCCACATGCGGCGCTGCTGGGGTTCGGGGTGGCTTTGGCCCTGCAGACGCTGGCGTAGTGTCCCTTCTTCCTGCAGCCCGAGCAGATCGCATTTTTCGCCGGGCAGCGTGCTCTGGGGTGTTTGGCCTGGCCACAGAAGTAGCATTTCTGGCCTTGGGACACTGCTGCGGTAGTTGGGCCGTTGCTGGGATGTGGCTGGGGTGGCACGGCGCTATGAGACGGTCCTACCGTGTCCCAGGCTGTCGTTCCCCGCGGCGTCCACGGTGCAGAGGAGTAGGCATCCATGCCCCGGTAGGCTGCGTCCAATGATAGTGCGAGGTCAGAGGCCTTGTTGAGGTCGAGGTCACTCTGCTCCAACAGTCGCTGTCGGGTGTAATTGGACCTGTGGCCCGCTACAAAAGCATCCCGGATAAGTTCCTCTGTGTACACGGCGGCCTTTACATCCTTACAACCACAGGCCCGGCCAAGCACCGGCAGTGCCTGAAGGTATTCCTCGGTCGATTCCCCAGGTTGTTGTTTATGACTCCCCGGGAGGTGCCTGGCGTACACCTTGTTCACTGGGCGCGTGTACTGGTCCTTGAGGAGCTTGAGAGCAGCCGTGTACGAGGTCGCGTCCTGGGTGACCGAGTACGCTCGGTGGTTCACTTTGGAGGTCAGGACATCCAGTTTGTCCTCATCCGATTTGACCGTTGCAGCGGAGGCGATCAGGAATCTTTCAAAGCACCTAAGCCAGTGAGCAAACTTGGTGGATGCGTCCGCCTCCCGATGGTCTAAGTCCAGGCATGCTGGTGTGAGGATCTTCTCCATTATAAAAAAATCTTGTTAATAAAATTGATGCGCTATCAATTACTCAAAAGACTGAGGTTAAGCGAGTAACTAACAGGCTTTTATTAACAAGAGAATGAAGGTGTGCCTCGAGTGGTCGACCAGTCCAGAATACAGAGGGACGGTGGAGCAGTCATCTTTATACCTGGACTCGTGGGAGGAGTCAGCCGAGGCATGTACAGACATGTACACAGTGGAATACAAACACCCACACAGGCAGGTATAACAGTGGTTTACCACAATGTTACTGTCCTCCAGATAGCACTTTTAATAATTTTAGCTAGACTGTAACGTTCCGGATATTATGATGGTCCAGAAAACTCCCCCAGAATTCTGCAACTTCTTGCCAAAGAGTGTACAGAGATTGAGTTTGCGAGTTTGATACAGAAGTACTATGTGAGACAATTCTAAAAATATATAATTTATTAAAGAACTGACATGTAATTTACAGTAAGTATTTCAATCGCAACATTAACAGTTCCAAATACAAAAAGCTTTTACAATTTTAGTCTTATTCCAGGATATCCACCAAAATCAAATACAATACCGTTGATCCCTGAGACTCCTGTGAAGGGGCAAAGCGATTCTCAGGCTTCAGAGGCACACTGTCCTAATTGTCATCTTCACCCACCTTGACCTGACTTGAGTGAGTGACCCTCCAGAAACCACTTTGCTCCTTCACAGCGAATCGGTCATCCCAATTGAAAGTTCAATTTTTATACCCTTTCTCAGTGATATTTCCTTTGAAGTTTTCTGCTGATGTAAGCTAATTATCTCTAGTAATTTTTCTACTAACCTCGGCTATTTTTACAGTCAGTTCAGCTGGTAGCAAGCAGACTCGTGTCTCTCCTTTAGGTGTTCAAATGTAACAGCAAATGCATTTATTTGATGTCATTCTTACCAAGGTCTTCTATGCAATTCTTAAGTCACCTAAGCTGATTGCAACACAGACTTGTGTCTCCTAGGTGTTCCAAGTTCAACACAAAAACAATGTGACGGCTGGTGCCTCCCCCACTTTATGCCATTCCCACGAAGGCATGTTTCTTAATTTTCTGTGTTTGTTTACAAAGTGTACTTTAAAACACCTTAACAGGGTATACCATTGTATTCTTTCCAAAGACTCAGACGTCAGGAACCTCCAACCTCCTGTTTCAATAAGGCTATTGATTCAGTGTCAACAACTTATCTTATCTCAATAGCCTGTATGCTGTTCACAGCTTTAGATTGTTGAGGCTTCCAGGTTTTCAAGCCCAGTTTGTCATGTTTTAATAAAGTCAGAATTCTTTTATAGAATGGTGTATTTTTCTGAATAGATATATTGCTTATTCTTTCACAAGACGTCACCTCCAAAAGTGCAGCACTCCCTCAGTACTGCTTCTCCGGCAGTGCAGCGCTCCCTCAGTACTGCCCATCCGGCAGTGCAGCGCTCCCTCAGTACTGCCCATCCGGCAGTGCAGCAGAGAGCTCCCTCAGTACTGCCCCTCCCTCAGTGCAGCAGAGAGCTTCCTCAGTACTGCCCCTCTGGCAGTGCAGCAGAGAGCTCCCTCAGTACTACCCCTCCCTCAGTGCAGCAGACAGCTCCCTCAGTACTGCCCCTCCGGCAGTGCAGCAGAGAGCTCCCTCAGTACTGCCCCTCCGGCAGTGCAGCAGAGAGCTCCCTCAGTACTGCCCCTCCGGCAGTGCAGCAGAGAGCTCCCTCAGTACTGCCCCTCCGGCAGTGCAGCAGAGAGCTCCCTCAGTACTGCCCCTCCGGCAGTGCAGCAGAGAGCTCCCTCAGTACTGCCCCTCCGGCAGTGCAGCAGAGAGCTCCCTCAGTACTGCCCCTCCCTCAGGACTGCCCCTCCCTCAGTGCTGTGCAGAGTCCACCGTGTAGTCTAGCTGTTTTAACTTTGTCTCAAAAAAGGCGTCTGTAACTGCGGGTGTCGGGTGTGAAGAAGATTATTCCCCCCTCCTCTTGTTCTCGAATTTAAACTGTTTTTGGCCATTATTGTAAGGTGACCTCCAGCAATGAGGGATGTAGTGCTGTGTGACCAGCAGAGGGAGCGGAATTGATTTACATCCCCAGACAGTTCTTCATCACTCAATTCATTGGGGCGGGGGTGGCGGTGAATGTGTGGCAGTGACTTGGGAACGAGGCGACATGAGGATCCTTTGCGCGGTTTCTGGAGGGTCACTCACTCAAGTCAGGTCAAGGTGGGTGAAGATGACAATTAGGACAGTGTGGAATTGCTGCAAATGGGTTAGAATCGATGGTCTCTTCCTTGTTATTGAACACCGTTAAACACCATGAGCTGTGTGCAGGAAACACCTTCATAGAAACATAGAAGATTGGAGCAGGAGTAGGCCATTCGGCCCCTCGAGCCTGCTCCGCCATTCAATGAGGTCATGGCTGATCATCCTTCTTGAATATATTTAATGAATTGGCCTCTACTGCCTTCTGTGGTAGAGAATTCCACAGGTTCACCACTCTCTGGGTGAAGAAATTCCTCCTCATCCCTGTCCTAAATGGCTTACCCCTTATCCTTAGACTGTGACCCCTGGTTCTGGACTCCCCGACCATCGGGAACATCCTTCTTGCATCTAGTCTGTCCAGTCCTGTCAGAATTTTATAAGTTTCAAACTCGTCAAATGTACCAGCGGCCCGCTTGCTGTTTGGACAAACATTTCTCAGGCGTTTTCAGCTCAAGCTGCAGGAAAGATTTTCTGATTAGATTAGACTAATGTCAGTGATTACACATTTACTGTTTCTCTGTGTCTCTCTAGCACCCACTCCTACTTGCTGTTTTGACTGTGGCAGCTGCTGAATGGGCCTCTTCCAGACACAGGAGCTGAACCACCCAGATAGCGGAGTGTTGGAGTGTGAAGCAAGAGATTGGGACAACCTCACAAAGCTGCAATTCTATTGGCCACTCGGCCTGTGACTTCATGGGCCAAACATTCACAATGAACAAATCACATGGGATGACTGGCCAATAGGATGCTCGTAACATTTGGTGCAAATTTACTGAATTAAATACCAACAGAGGAAGTGTGTAGAGGTGGGAGAAATAGTGAATCATATAAATTTACAGCACTGAAGGAGGCCATTCGGCCCATCTTGTCCGTGCCAGCCAACAAAGAGCTATCCAGCCTAATCCCACTTTCCAGCTCTTGGTCCGTAGCCCTGTGGGTTCTGGCACTTCAAGTACATATCCAAGCACTTTTTAAATGTGGTGAGGGTTTCTGCCTCTACCACCCTTTCAGGCAGTGAGTCCCAGACCCCTAACACCCTCTGGATGAAAATATTTCTCCTCAAATCCCCTTTAAACCTCTGACCAATTACTTTAAATCTATGCTCCCTGGTTATTGACCCCTCTGCTAAGGGAAATAGGTCCTTCCTATCCACTCTATCTAGGCCCCTCATTATTTTATACACCTCAATAAGGTCTCCCCTCAGCCTCCTCCGTTCCAAAGAAAACAAACCCAGTCTATCCAATCTTTCCTCGTAGCTAACATTCTCCAGCCCAGGCAACACCCTCGCAAATCTCCTCTGTACCCTCTCTAGTGCAATCACATCCTTCCTGTAATGTGGTGACCAGAACTGCACGCAGTATTCTAGCTGTGGCCTAACTAGTGTTTTGTACAGTTCAAGCATAACCCCCCTGCTCTTATATTCTATGCCTTGGCTAATAAAGGCAAGTATCCCGTATGCCTTCTTAACCACCTTATCTACCTGTCCTGCTACCTTCAGGGATCTGTGGACATGCACTCCAAGGTCCCTCTGATCTTCTGCACTTCAGTGTCCTACCATTTATAGTGTATTCCCTTGCCTTGTTAGCCCTCCCAAAATGCATCACCTCACACTTCACCAGATTGAATTCCATTTGAAGTATCTACTTAGAGAAGGGAGCGCCGGAGAGAAGGGAGCACGCGGGGGAGAGTGATTGTGGGAGAAACACACTGAACTTTAAAAAAAAATATTAGCCCAAATTTTGCTCTACTAATAAAGGGCAAGGCCATCAGCACTGATCGTTATTACTGGTAAACTGACAGCAACTTCTGGTGTCTGCACATGTGCAATTAAACACAGAAATCTGGAAGTTGCTGTAGGTGATGTCCTGCTCCTCCACAGGCTGCAATCTTCGCCGATGGAATCTGCACAGAAATCACTGTCATGGCGTGAATCTAAGCTAATTACCCACTATTCTCGCTCTAAAGACAGAATGGAAAAGTTAGCGCTTGTACAATCAGGAGTAACGGAGTTTTTAACGGCATAATAAATGATAATTACTGCTGAACAACCTCTCTGGCCCTGAAAAATTAATTTTACAAGTGTGGGGTCTCATTCCCTCAGAAGAAAATGAATGTTGCAGGTTTTTAAAAAAATTAAAATTAAAATAATGTTTTTGTATCATTTTTCTCTTTTATCTCTCTCCCTTAATCCCATGAATATGTCACAATCTATTTCCTGTATAATGATTTAAATGTAAATTATATTTCCTGGTTTTTTACTTCCTGCTTTGCAGTCTGCGTGTCTCAGTAAGGATTCTTCAATCTGATTGGTTGGAGACCTTCCCTGCTGCTTATCCTGCTCACGGGCGCCGCATTGAAATAGACACCCAGTGACAGGAAGTCTCCGCTGACAAGCCCGCGAAAAGTCTCTGGGCAACTATACGTGAGGCGACCGGCGAAAGCCACTCCTTCACCGCTCACACCAAAATCTGGGCCAGTGTTTTTGTAAGTACGACATGTGGTGGTGGCGAGGACTGCGTCACTCCCCACAGTTTCTTGCAGTGTCCCTGAGCTACAACCTGACCATGGGCTGGAGACCAGAGACTCGGCCACAGGCTCCCAGCGCCTGGGGCTTCCGTACACTTCCACGGACTCGGAGATGCCTCTTGGCCCTTGTCCCCAATCAGGATGCGTGAAAGAATGGAGATTCAGTGTCCAACTGTAACTGAGTGTTTCTGGTGCGACCATTACTGAGGAGGCCTGGAAATCGACAATAATGATAATCTGTGTAGATAGTTAAGCAGAATATTGCTGGGAGCTGAAGGAAGCTCCATGGTGACCCTCTCGCCCCCCGCACGGGTGAAGATTTTCACGCTCGTTTACAAGCTCCCCCAGTACAGTCCTCCTGTTTTACATGGGATTTTCATTAGAGAACCAATAATGAATATTTAAATGAGCCAACAGCACAAACGAGGCACGGTCAGTTGTGCAGAGCATCAGCGGCTGCAAGTCTGACCTCATGAATAGAAATCTGGTCCAAGTTGCCACGTGGATTTCAGGGCCACTAAGATATTTGGTACAGAGGGAAGAATGGAACAGAACACTCATTTGGTATTTCAGGGCAATGTGTGACTGACTGTAAAGGACACAGTAACAAATCTTCTCAATATTAAAGTGAACTGTCTAGAATCTTACGAGTGTAATGAGTGTCTTTTCTGGGAACTTTGTGTTCATGTTTTCATTCCCCATCACTCAATGCTCCCACTGGAGAAACACCGAACAGGAATACCAGGATCAATTCAAGACACACTTCTTGAGGGAAACTTTAACTCCCTGCCATGAAGCCAGTTGGGCAAGCGGGCAACCTGGCCAATTTTAACGGCCAGACTCGTTGGCATCCGGCCGGCCAGCTGCCTACCCGGAATAGGCAGACAGGCAGCTGGGCGGCTGCGACAGCTGAAGATCGGGTGGCCCAGAGACTGCCCAATGGCACTCAAGTAATTCACGGGTGGGAAGGGGGGGGGGCCCGGGGCAGCAGGATCCCAGACTTTCCTTGTGGGCTCCCATCCCTCCGCCTCCACCTCCCCCGGCGTACCTGCCACCAATCCCCCAGATGCCAATATCAACACAGTCCTTGGAGCAATCAGAAGGGGTGTTTGTTCACAGCCGTTTACACTGGTCAGTTGAGGAGTGTAATCTGACACAAGCTGTGACATTACGGTATCAGCTCGAACCCTGAAAGTGCCCCCTGGGATAGCCACACATGGGAATGTTTATGGGAAACCCCGAGCACCGGATAGATTGGAGTAAAATATCAAGTACCTTATCATACTGGAGCTGCAATCCCAAAGCAACAATCAGGTATTTGTACGAGACCTAAAATAAAATGTGAAAAATTGTTCTAATTTAATAGATTGTACCTTCCCGATTCCCAACAGCAAAAAGTCAAACCACTGCCCCAGGGCCCCGTCCCCCAGGGCCCCGTCCCCCAGCCCGCCCCCCAGGCCCCGCCACCCAGCCCTCTCCCTGGGCCCCACCCCCAGGGCACCGCCACCCAGCCCGCACCCAGGGCCCCGCCACCCAGCCCGCACCCAGGGCCCGCCCCCCAGGCCCCGCCACCCAGCCCCGCCCCCAGGGCCCCGTCCCCCAGGCCCCGCCACCCAGGCCACACCCAGGGCCCCGCCACCCAGCCCGCCCCCGCCCCCCAGGCCCCGCCCCCAGGGCCCCGTCCCCCAGACCCGCCCCCAGCCCTCTCCCTGGGCCCCACCCCCAGGGCCCCGCCACCCAGCCCTCTCCCTGGGCCCCGCCCCCCAGGGCCCCGCCACCCAGCCCGCACCCAGGGCCCCGCCCCCCCGGGCCCGCCCCCCCAGGCCCCGCCCCCCAGCCCTCTCCCTGGGCCCCACCCCCAGGGCCCCGCCACCCAGCCCTCTCCCTGGGCCCCGCCCCCAGGCCCGCCCCCCCAGGCCCCGCCACCCAGCCCTCTCCCTGGGCCCCACCCCCAGGGCCCCGCCACCCAGCCCGCCCCCCAGGCCCCACCACCCAGCCCGCACCCAGGGCCCCACCACCGCGCACACACAGTCACCTCTTTCCCATCATCAGTACGAACAAGATTCTTGTCTGGATCAAATTCCTGAACTCTGGATTTGATCCACGTGACTCCAGAAGGAATGACACTGGCTGTTGAACGCCTCGACTTGTGTAAGGGTTTAGCTCCAGCTCCCACCAGCGTCCACATGGGCTGATAGTAGTGGTTCTGAAAGAGACACAGCCAACAAGATACTGGAAAATTAAAACAACACAAAAACAATGAATTTAAGGCAATTCACTTGGAGCTCCCTTTACACCCTAGCTGGATGGGGAACTAGGCGGTGCCTTGTTTCCGTACATTTAAACACATTATAATATTGAAATGAAGTGGCCATGCTGGGTTTATACTGCACAAAACTGGCCAGGATCCAACCACAGCTCCAGGCCCCGGGCGACAGGTTTCAGCTTCTTTGGCTCATCTCCACTAATCCAATGTTATGGTGAGCGGTGAATCTCGCTTTCTGGTTATCAATGGCCACTGATACTTCCATACACAGGTTGTGTGATTCTACACTCCGCCTCCCACCACAGTATCCAAGCAATGTTGCACTGGGACTGTGGTTTTGTGGGGGGAGGGGGCTGTGGGTCACTAAAGTAAATTCACCCAAGATAAAGAAGGAAGTTGAACAATTTTATAAGATTAACAAGAATGAAGCGAATTCAAAAGACGCTCACAGAACTGCCAGTCATTCCCACCGCCATATACCTTGAATAAAATGGGAATCCTGGAGTCTGGCTCCATTTTGAAGAGGTTTTTGCAAGGCCCAAAAAGCCAGTCATTGGGTTTTGTGATGATTTTTTTGGGTATGTGCTGATTGACAAGCACCATCAGCACTTTGTCAAAATCTGACTCCACATAAAAGATTCCAATGTTTGAATGTCACCGTGCTGTCCCGAGTCTGTCGCCAGGGCGGGTATTTGCAGCGACTCAGACCTTGCCAACGGGGGACACCGTCCAAGATCAGTCACTCTGTGAATGGCCAACGGATCGCAAACTGCTCCGTCACACAGCACGTCAGACATTCTAGGAAATTTATCCCTGGGAGATACTGAACTAAATGCACTAAAGTGATAACATGAAGGGTGAAAACACACAAAGGAATGAACAGGAAATAAATCTCTTACCTCGCTCGGCTCAATCACGGCTACATTTCCAGCACCCACTTTTCTCTTCATCCGGGCACTCATGGTGATTCCACCAGTTCCACCTCCAACCACTAATATTTCATAGTGATCTTTGGATGCACAGTTTGGCGAGATATGGAATTCCCTAAAACCAGTGTTTAAGGCCTGGAGCCCAAGTTTCTGCAGCACTGGGCGGACTTGAAGAGCAGCCATCCTGGTGAAATGAGATCCTGCAATCAAACATCTTATTCAGAAATGCAGCAAAACTCTTCTTATACAGAATTCGCACGTAGTAAATCTCCAACCAAGAACACAGGGTGTAAAGTGCTGCCCCCACCCCCCCACCAGACCTTGTACAATCTGACTGATCAGGACACCCACAACCTCCTGAGAGGAGAATGAACAATCCACAGGTAAACCTTCGAAAAAGGTAATCAAGTGAAACTCCAGTATACCAACCCAACGCTGCCCGTTATATTCTGCAGATGACTCGTCCATGGTCCCAACTTAAGCTGGGACACAGGCAGTCCAGTAAGACTTGCTTTGTGATTTACTCTTCTGACAAGAATGATTTTTGCCTCTTTCCCCCTAGTCCTCCCCTGGCCAAATGACAGAATTCACTAAAGGAAGTCACAGGAAGAAACCCTTGTCCTATCGGTGAGGCACAGTGGCAGAACACGAACACTAACACAATGTACCATCTCCAATCAACAGGAAGCTGAGCCATGGAAAGCAAGACGAACTATTGAGATTTATTTTCAAGGCTAGAAGACAAATGCTAATTTTATTACTTGGTCTCTGGGATAAGAATATCAGGACCACATTATACAGAGAGCGAAGGGGAGACAGAGAGAGGGAGACACAGAGAGAGAATCACTTTCCAATTCACAACTGGCACAGATTTGACGGATCTTTGAGAGACTCTACACAGCCACCATTTGTACATCGGACATCATTCAGCTGCTTAAGGTTAAATTTGACTGGGATTGTGTCCAAGCACCTATCCTGGGGTGAGGGAGATATTCAAAGTGGTCTCTGCTTCAGGTCGGCTTTTAGTCGGGGTTACCACACAGATTCCTTAGGTGAACGGACTTCACAATACACAGGAGCACCAAGTGATCAGTCCAGCCGAGGCCATGACTTGTACAAGTATGGTGTCCCACTCGTATACCGAGTGTGTTGGAGGCTGGTTTGTATCAGGTCCAGTCCGGAGATGGGTTCCCGGTACCTGACCTATGCCAACGTTATGCTGTGTTTCCAAGAATCGTGTAGCTCACTGAGCCGCAGAGTGACTCCAGTTAGACAGTCACTTTCTGAGCAACAGTTATACCCAGTAACATCCTCCTCAAAACATTGCTGAAGTCCCACAACCGATTCTAAACAGAACAAAAAAGTAATTAAGTGCCTGGTAACACAAGGGAATTGGATAAATACTTGAAAAGGAAACATCTGCAGGGCTACGGGGACAGAGCAGGGGAGTGGGACTAATTGGAGAGCTCTTTCAAAGATGGGCCGAATGGCCTCCTTGTGCTCTGCATGATTCTAGGATTAGCTCAGTAGCTGCACCAACATGAAGGGCCAATAATATGAGTGCACAAACCCAGTTTTCTTTAGTACTGAGAATAGGCCTTTTGCATCAATGCACATCAGCAACACGACCAGGTGCCAGTTAATTATGAAGTTTATTCCATTTGGTAGGAATATTCATTCTTACCCAGTTCAGCCCAAGGCCTTGGGAGAGATTTGTACAGTGCGTTATATCTTTCAGAAATGCCCAAAAGTACTTTAAATACAATTAATTACTTTGTTATGTAGAAGCAGTTTGCGCACAGCAACATCCCGCACACAGCCACAAGATGGATGACCAGCAGTCTGTTTTGGGGGGTATTGGCCGAGGGAGAAATGTTGACCATCACATTCGACAGAATCCCGACTTGTCCACAAAAAGTGCCACGGATCTGGAGCGTGCACTTGAACAGGCTTTGGTTTAACATCTCCTCTGAAGGATGATATAGGTGGCAATGAATGTGGAATGTCAGTCAGATTAGAAGCTCAAACTCCGGGTACGCAGCTCAAACCATAACCGTGTGACTTAGAAGCAGGATTATTACCAAATGAGCTAAGCGAATATACTTGGTAACAATCAATAGGATGCCATCTCACAAACATCCCCTCCAATAGTCGGAGCACGAGAGCGAACTCTCACCTCCTTTACCCGAAGGGGGAATCTGGGTTCTCATCAGCTGCTTGCGGTCGGTGAAGGAAAGGAATACCCAGGGGCAGTGATTTATTTTTGACAGATTATTTTTTCCTCTCTTTTTGGAGAGCAATAAAATGTTTTGCGCTCATGTGATGTCCACATGGATATTATTAATTTGATCAAAACCTGCAACAGCTCATTTCAAATGTAACAAATCAGAATCTAGCCACAGACTGACATTGAGAGCTTTAACTGTGATTATGACACAAATCGAGATGAACTGTTGAATCTGAAGACAACAGCCGACCCACACTGAGCAACAGAACCACCCCCACCATCCTCCTATACCCAACCCACACCGAGCAACAGAACCACCCCCACCATCCTCCTATACCCAACCCACACCGAGCAACAGAACCCCCCCACCATCCTCCTATACCCGACCCACACCGAGCAACAGAACCCCCCCACCATCCTCCTATACCCGACCCACACCGAGCAACAGAACCACCCCACCATCCTTCTATACCCAACCCACACCGAGCAACAGAACCCCCTCACCATCCTCCTATACCCGACCCACACTGAGCAACAGAACCCCCCCACCATCCTTCTATACCCGACCCACACCAAGCAACAGAACCACCCCACCATCCTTCTATACCCAACCCACACCGAGCAACAGAACCCCCTCACCATCCTCCTATACCCGACCCACACCGAGCAACAGAACCACCCCACCATCCTCCTATACCCGACCCACACCGAGCAACAGAACCCCCCCACCATCCTCCTATACCCGACCCACACCGAGCAACAGAACCACCCCACCATCCTCCTATACCCGACCCACACTGAACAACAGAAACCCCCCACCATCCTTCTATACCCGACCCACACCGAGCAACAGAACCACCCCACCATCCTCCTATACCCGACCCACACCGAGCAACAGAACCCCCCCACCATCCTCCTGTACCCGACCCACACTGAACAACAGAACCCCCTCACCATCCTCCTATACCCAACCCACACCGAGCAACAGAACCCCCCCACCATCCTTCTATACCCGACCCACACCGAGCAACAGAACCCCCTCACCATCCTCCTATACCCGACCCACACCGAGCAACAGAACCCCCCCCACCATCCTCCTATACCCGACCCACACCGAGCAACAGAACCCCCCCCACCATCCTCCTATACCCAACCCACACCGAGCAACAGAACCCCCCCACCATCCTCCTATACCCAACCCACACCGAGCAACAGAACCCCCCCACCATCCTCCTATACCCGACCCACACTGAGCAACAGAACCCCCCCACCATCCTCCTATACCCAACCCACACCGAGCAACAGAACCCCCCCCACCATCCTCCTATACCCAACCCACACTGAGCAACAGAACCCCCCCACCATCCTCCTATACCCAACCCACACTGAGCAACAGAACCCCCTCACCATCCTCCTATACCCGACCCACACCGAGCAACAGAACCCCCCCACCATCCTCCTATACCCAACCCACACTGAGCAACAGAACCCCCTCACCATCCTCCTATACCCAACCCACACTGAGCAACAGAACCCCCCCACCATCCTCCTATACCCAACCCACACCGAGCAACAGAACCCCCCCCACCATCCTCCTATACCCAACCCACACTGAGCAACAGAACCCCCCCCACCATCCTCCTATACCCAACCCACACCGAGCAACAGAACCCCCCCACCATCCTTCTATACCCAACCCACACTGAGCAACAGAACCCCCCCCACCATCCTCCTATACCCAACCCACACTGAGCAACAGAACCCCCCCACCATCCTCCTATACCCAACCCACACTGAGCAACAGAACCCCCCCCACCATCCTCCTATACCCGACCCACACTGAGCAACAGAACCCCCCCACCATCCTCCTATACCCGACCCACACTGAGCAACAGAACCCCCCCACCATCCTCCTATACCCAACCCACACTGAGCAACAGAACCCCCTCACCATCCTCCTATACCCGACCCACACCGAGCAACAGAACCCCCCCCACCATCCTCCTATACCCGACCCACACTGAGCAACAGAACCCCCCCACCATCCTCCTATACCCGACCCACACCGAGCAACAGAACCCCCCCACCATCCTTCTATACCCGACCCACACCGAGCAACAGAACCCCCCCACCATCCTTCTATACCCGACCCACACCGAGCAACAGAACCCCCTCACCATCCTCCTATACCCGACCCACACCGAGCAACAGAACCCCCCCCACCATCCTTCTATACCCGACCCACACTGAGCAACAGAACCCCCCCACCATCCTCCTATACCCAACCCACACCGAGCAACAGAACCCCCCCACCATCCTCCTATACCCAACCCACACCGAGCAACAGAACCACCCCCACCATCCTCCTATACCTGACCCACACCGAGCAACAGAACCCCCCCCACCATCCTCCTATACCCAACCCACACTGAGCAACAGAACCCCCCCACCATCCTCCTATACCCAACCCACACTGAGCAACAGAACCCCCCCACCATCCTCCTATACCCGACCCACACCGAGCAACAGAACGCCCCCACCATCCTCCTATACCCGACCCACACTGAGCAACAGAACCCCCCCACCATCCTCCTATACCCAACCCACACTGAGCAACAGAACCCCCCCACCATCCTCCTATACCCAACCCACACTGAGCAACAGAACCCCCCCACCATCCTCCTATACCCGACCCACACCGAGCAACAGAACCCCCCCACCATCCTCCTATACCCAACCCACACCGAGCAACAGAACCACCCCCACCATCCTCCTATACCCGACCCACACCGAGCAACAGAACCCCCCCACCATCCTCCTATACCCGACCCACACTGAGCAACAGAACCCCCCCCACCATCCTCCTATACCCGACCCACACCGAGCAACAGAACCCCCCCCACCATCCTCCTATACCCGACCCACACTGAGCAACAGAACCACCCCACCATCCTCCTATACCCGACCCACACTGAGCAACAGAACCCCCCCACCATCCTCCTATACCCAACCCACACTGAGCAACAGAACCCCCCCACCATCCTCCTATACCCAACCCACACCGAGCAACAGAACCCCCCCCACCATCCTCCTATACCCGACCCACACTGAGCAACAGAACCCCCCCACCATCCTCCTGTACCCAACCCACACCGAGCAACAGAACCCCCCCACCATCCTCCTATACCCGACCCACACCGAGCAACAGAACCCCCCCACCATCCTCCTATACCCGACCCACACTGAGCAACAGAACCCCCCCCACCATCCTCCTATACCCAACCCACACTGAGCAACAGAACCCCCCCCACCATCCTCCTATACCCGACCCACACTGAACAGAACCCCCCCACCATCCTCCTATACCCGACCCACACTGAGCAACAGAACCCCCCCACCATCCTCCTATACCCGACCCACACCGAGCAACAGAACCCCCCCCACCATCCTCCTATACCCGACCCACACCGAGGAACAGAACCCCCCCACCATCCTCCTATACCCGACCCACACTGAGCAACAGAACCACCCCACCATCCTCCTATACCCGACCCACACTGAGCAACAGAACCCCCCCCACCATCCTCCTATACCCAACCCACACCGAGCAACAGAACCCCCCCACCATCCTCCTATACCCGACCCACACTGAGCAACAGAACCCCCCCCACCATCCTCCTATACCCGACCCACACACAGCAACAGAACCCCCCCACCATCCTCCTATACCCGACCCACACAAAGCAACAGAACCCCCCCACCATCCTCCTATACCCGACCCACACTGAGCAACAGAACCCCCCCACCATCCTCCTATACCCAACCCACACTGAGCAACAGAACCCCCCCACCATCCTCCTATACCCGACCCACACCGAGCAACAGAACCCCCCCACCATCCTCCTATACCCAACCCACACTGAGCAACAGAACCCCCCCCCACCATCCTCCTTTTCCCGACCCACACCGAGCAACAGAACCACCCCACCATCCTTCTATACCCAACCCACACTGAGCAACAGAACCCCCCCCCACCATCCTCCTATACCCGACCCACACCGAGCAACAGAACCCCCCCACCATCCTCCTATACCCGACCCACACTGAGCAACAGAACCACCCCCACCATCCTCCTATACCCAACCCACACCGAGCAACAGAACCCCCCCACCATCCTCCTATACCCAACCCACACCGAGCAACAGAACCCCCCCCACCATCCTCCTATACCCGACCCACACTGAACAACAGAACCACCCCACCATCCTCCTATACCCGACCCACACCGAGCAACAGAACCCCCCCACCATCCTCCTATACCCGACCCACACTGAGCAACAGAACCACCTCACCATCCTCCTGTACCCAACCCACACCGAGCAACAGAACCCCCCCACCATCCTCCTATACCCAACCCACACTGAGCAACAGAACCCCCCCACCATCCTCCTATACCCAACCCACACTGAGCAACAGAACCACCCCACCATCCTCCTATACCCGACCCACACTGAGCAACAGAACCCCCCCACCATCCTCCTATACCCAACCCACACCGAGCAACAGAACCCCCTCACCATCCTCCTATACCCGACCCACACACAGCAACAGAACCCCCCCACCATCCTCCTATACCCAACCCACACCGAGCAACAGAACCCCCTCACCATCCTCCTATACCCGACCCACACACAGCAACAGAACCCCCCCCACCATCCTCCTATACCCGACCCACACTGAGCAACAGAACCCCCCCCACCATCCTCCTGTACCCAACCCACACCGAGCAACAGAACCCCCCCACCATCCTCCTATACCCGACCCACACACAGCAACAGAACCCCCCCCCACCATCCTCCTATACCCAACCCACACCGAGCAACAGAACCACCCCCACCATCCTCCTATACCCAACCCACACTGAGCAACAGAACCCCCCCACCATCCTCCTATACCCGACCCACACTGAGCAACAGAACCCCCCCACCATCCTCCTATACCCAACCCACACTGAGCAACAGAACCCCCCCACCATCCTCCTATACCCAACCCACACTGAGCAACAGAACCCCCTCACCATCCTCCTATACCCAACCCACACTGAGCAACAGAACCCCCCTCACCATCCTCCTATACCCAACCCACCCCACACCGAGCAACAGAACCACCCCACCATCCTCCTATACCCGACCCACACTGAGCAACAGAACCCCCCCCACCATCCTCCTATACCCGACCCACACCGAGCAACAGAACCACCCCACCATCCTCCTATACCCGACCCACACTGAGCAACAGAACCATCTCACCATCCTCCTATACCCGACCCACACTGAGCAACAGAACCACCCCACCATCCTCCTATACCCGACCCACACCGGGCAACAGAACCACCCCACCATCCTCCTATACCCGACCCACACTGAGCAACAGAACCCCCTCACCATCCTCCTATACCCGACCCACACTGAGCAACAGAACCCCCCCCACCATCCTCCGATACCCGACCCACACTGAGCAACAGAACCCCCCCCACCATCCTCCTATACCCGACCCACACTAAGCAACAGAACCCCCCCCACCATCCTCCTATACCCGACCCACACTGAGCAACAGAACCCCCTCACCATCCTCCTATACCCGACCCACACCGAGCAACAGAACCCCCCCCACCATCCTCCTGTACCCAACCCACACCGAGCAACAGAACCCCCCCACCATCCTCCTATACCCGACCCACACTGAGCAACAGAACCCCCCCACCATCCTCCTATACCCGACCCACACCGAGCAACAGAACCCCCCCCACCATCCTCCTATACCCGACCCACACTGAGCAACAGAACCCCCCCCACCATCCTCCTATACCCGACCCACACTGAGCAACAGAACCCCCCCACCATCCTCCTATACCCGACCCACACTGAGCAACAGAACCCCCCCACCATCCTCCTATACCCGACCCACACTGAGCAACAGAACCCCCCCACCATCCTCCTATACCCGACCCACACTGAGCAACAGAACCCCCCCACCATCCTCCTATACCCGACCCACACTGAGCAACAGAACCCCCTCACCATCCTCCTATACCCAACCCACACTGAGCAACAGAACCCCCCCCACCATCCTCCTATACCCGACCCACACTGAGCAACAGAACCATCTCACCATCCTCCTATACCCGACCCACACTGAGCAACAGAACCACCCCACCATCCTCCTATACCCGACCCACACCGAGCAACAGAACCACCCCACCATCCTCCTATACCCGACCCACACCGAGCAACAGAACCACCCCCACCATCCTCCTATACCCGACCCACACTGAGCAACAGAACCATCTCACCATCCTCCTATACCCGACCCACACTGAGCAACAGAACCACCCCACCATCCTCCTATACCCGACCCACACCGAGCAACAGAACCACCCCACCATCCTCCTATACCCGACCCACACCGAGCAACAGAACCCCCCCCACCATCCTCCTATACCCGACCCACACTGAGCAACAGAACCCCCCCACCATCCTCCTATACCCGACCCACACCGAGCAACAGAACCCCCCCACCATCCTCCTATACCCGACCCACACTGAGCAACAGAACCCCCCCACCATCCTCCTATACCCGACCCACACTGAGCAACAGAACCCCCCCACCATCCTCCTATACCCAACCCACACCGAGCAACAGAACCCCCCCACCATCCTCCTATACCCAACCCACACCGAGCAACAGAACCCCCCCACCATCCTCCTATACCCGACCCACACCGAGCAACAGAACCACCCCACCATCCTCCTATACCCGACCCACACCGAGCAACAGAACCCCCCCACCATCCTCCTATACCCGACCCACACCGAGCAACAGAACCACCCCACCATCCTCCTATACCCGACCCACACCGAGCAACAGAACCACCCCACCATCCTCCTATACCCGACCCACACTGAGCAACAGAACCCCCCCACCATCCTCCTATACCCGACCCACACCGAGCAACAGAACCACCCCACCATCCTCCTATACCCGACCCACACTGAGCAACAGAACCCCCCCACCATCCTCCTATACCCGACCCACACCGAGCAACAGAACCCCCTCACCATCCTCCTATACCCGACCCACACTGAGCAACAGAACCCCCCCACCATCCTCCTATACCCGACCCACACTGAGCAACAGAACCCCCCCCACCATCCTCCTATACCCGACCCACACTGAGCAACAGAACCACCCCACCATCCTCCTATACCCGACCCACACTGAGCAACAGAACCCCCCCACCATCCTCCTATACCCGACCCACACCGAGCAACAGAACCCCCCCTACCATCCTCCTATACCCGACCCACACCGAGCAACAGAACCACCCCACCATCCTCCTATACCCGACCCACACCGAGCAACAGAACCATCTCACCATCCTCCTATACCCGACCCACACTGAGCAACAGAACCCCCCCCACCATCCTCCTATACCCGACCCACACTGAGCAACAGAACCCCCCCCACCATCCTCCTATACCCGACCCACACTGAGCAACAGAACCATCTCACCATCCTCCTATACCCGACCCACACTGAGCAACAGAACCCCCCCCACCATCCTCCTATACCCGACCCACACCGAGCAACAGAACCCCCCCCACCATCCTCCTATACCCGACCCACACTGAGCAACAGAAATAGGATTTGCACTGACAGTAAAAGGAAAAACTGCAAATGTTAGAAATGTCTTAACTTTAAATTTTCTCAAGGTGAAAAAAAGATTAAGACTTTTAGAGTAACTGTCAGCTCTCCAATTATGACACTAGAAACCCACCTTTCAACTGGTTCCTTTCCCTCTGTGTATTTCTAGCATATTCTGCACACGACCAGTGCTTTACCGATAATCCAGCGAGTGTCCCACGGCACAAACCCAGGGTAGGAGTAACAAAGAGCCCAACGACACATTTTTAGCACAAGGTGGTTCATTGTGTGTCCACTTTAGCCTTCATACAATCTACCACAGGTGGTACAAGGCACGTACACAGCAGTGATCAGTCCACACAAAGACAGCAGAGAAACTGACAGATGAACAGCTCCAAACTAGTCTCCGCAGAACACAGGGCTCCACAAAGTCAGCAGATTCTGTCTGCCTGCAGCAACGCTCCTGTGAAGCGTCTTGGGACGTTTTACTACATTAAAAGGCGCTACATAAATGCAAGCTGTTGTTGTTGTACGAGCTATCGCCAGAATTCTGTCATTTTTCAGCATTCGTTGACTCCCAGCATATTACTTCCGTGGCGGTATAATAATTAAAAACATGTTCAGCAATGATAGCACAACTTTCTTTGGGACACCTACCATTAATTTGAAAGTTTGGACAGGGGAACCCGGGAGTAGAGGTCTCAAAGCGCATCACTGTTCACAAGGGTCTCCCATACAGAAATGTTTGAAAACCATCAGTTAAAAAGCGAGGCAAGAAAGTGAGACAGCAGTGTGTCTGTCACCACCTCCCGCAACCGATGTTCCTGGCGCTGATGCTCCTGATTGTGTCGGCCCACTCCACTTTCAAATCCTGCACTGTTCCCACTGCAATGGTCACACTTCCATCCCAGTCTTATTATTTCTACCAACTACAGTCACACACAGAGGGCTCGGCACATCCTGCAGCTCCCAGTGTCAGCAGGAGTGTATTCAAGCTTTACAGGAAAGGGAATCATAATCGAACCAATCTCCTAACTTTTAACCTGCATTCCAGAGAGGGGGAAGCCCCCATACTCCGCAGGCCCAATATCGGTGTGCTGCCCATTATTCCAGGGTGTCGGCTCACTCCTCTATGGATCTGCACCAGGCAGTGAATAAATGAGAGCGAGCCCCTGGAAGGGCAACACATTAACAGGACAGCCCACAGCCCAATTATTGGGATTATTAAAAATATTAGACACATTGATGTAGATATTTGAAACGTTGCATTTTCTGAGGTGTTGACAACTGGAACAGTTTTAGACCAAGGGCATCATATACCCCCGGATAAGGTGGAGAACAGCCAGATGAGCAGTAAAGCTCCTATTTTGCCCAATGACTTGCATTTACATAGCGCCTTTAATGTAGAAACGGTCCCACGGTGCAGGACAGAGGTGGGGGAAATAGATAAAAGGAATGAAGGAATGAACATCAAACCACGGCGAGAGAGGTGACCAAAAACCCGATCAAAAGATGGGTTCTGAAAAGGTTACAAATAGGTTTTAAAGGTGGTGAGAGAGGGGGGAGTTTGGAGAGAGATCCAGGGAGGAGGGCCGAAGCGAATCACCCTGGAAATTGTTCTGGCCAGTCTCAGCTTTCCTCACTCTTGTCCCTCCGAGACTCTATTTCTTTTCTGTCAGTCTCTTTGGATTCAGATGCAATTCACATTTAAGTTAGGGAAATCCAAAGAGACTGACAGAAAAGAAATAGAGTTCTTCATTTTCCAGAAGTTAGCTTGGAAATGTTCCTGTTTAGAATCTTCAGTCAAGCTCTGAATCATGTCCAGAGCCTTAGACTGAAACTGCTCTTGACAAAGTCGATGGATCCTGAATTTGGAAAAGAACTGATGTGAATGTTCCACAAACAGGGCAATCGTGCAACAGCAATGATAGAAGCCAGCCTCCACTGCGAGGGAGACTGACCCCTTATGCCAGTGATCTCTGATCATGCAGCCACTTTACTGCTTCAATCAACAGATGGGACGAACAGGATTCCACAGACGGGAACTGACGATTCCAACCTGTCCAACAATTTGATCCAATGACAAAAAAACAAAGCACCTAAAAAGCTGAGGCACATGTGGGAAAGGCCTCACTATTTGCAGTGCCAACTCCTGCCTGCACCTCACCTTTATTGCTGAAAATACACCCCCCCCGCCCACTGCAAACTTCCTGCTGGCATTGTGTTGCACAATTTCAGCTAAAAGACAGATTACAGCTCAGTAATCAAAGTAACATGTTGCAATATTATAACTGATGAGGCTTAAAGCCCCGTGAACGGACATTATATTTTATTTCAGGAGCACCAGAAAAATAATGACTTCGCAAGGAATTTTTCTTTTAAAGCAAACATTTTGGTTTGACTAAGATTTTTAATTATGTCAAACTTTAACTCTCAATCGGTGGATTATGCTGGTCCAGGCTGCATGTGAAGAGAGGGCAAGAACAGGGAGTGAAAGAGGAAATGGAAGGGTGTTTAATGAAAGCCTTGAGCAGGCACAACCATCTCTCCACAGCCAGACCCCTCTCCTCGTCCCTGGTGAGGTGCTACAATCCCCTCTCCTCGTCCCCGGTGAGGTGCTACAATACTGGCACACTGACCAAGACAAACACATTCATACAATCCGTACAGAACAGTCAGCTGTGTTTATATTCAGTTCAAACCAGGTCAATGACAAATATAATTAACAAAATAATCAGTTAGCAGAGGCAAGGCAGACAGTTGTCCCGAAGAGACTGACATCTAAAATAATGAGATAGTCTGTCTGATGTCACTCACTGATTTACTCCCATAGTTAACGGATTCAGTTGTTAATTATGGTTACGCTCCTATGCTGTTGAATTAAGAATACAAATCACCAAGTTTCACTGTGAACCTGTATTTCTGGAGCACTTTCAATGTAAACATCCCAAAGGTATAATCAGACAAAAGTGGATACCAAGCCAAAGGAGACAGTGGGAGGGGCGGCTTAAAGCGCAAAGACTCGACTATTCGAACACTCCCGTCCTACACACTCTGTAAAATTCAACTTATTGAAAACTCTGCTCCTTTCTGATCACACTCCCTTGCCCATCACCCCTGTGCTCGCTGACCTACATTGGCTTCAGATCCAACACCTCAACATTAAAATTCTCATCCTTGTGTTCGAATCCCTCCATGGCCGTGCCCCTCCCCATCTCTGTAACCTCCTCCAGCTCAAAAGCCTCCCAATTTCCTTCGCCCACCATTGGTGCCGTGCCGTCAGCTGTGAAGGCCCTAAGCTCTGGAATTCTCTCCTGAAACCTCTCCGCCTCGCCCTCCTCCTCAAAACCTGCCTCACCTGCAAGTTGTTGTCGTCCCAGGTGATGTTTGGGGGTCCCGGGGATTGTTTGGGGGTCCTGGGGGGTCCCAGGTTATGTTTGGGGGTCCCGGGGGATGTTTGGGGGTCTTGTGGGACCCAGGGGATGTTTGGGGGTCTCGTGGGACCCAGGGGATGTTTGGGGGTCCCGGGGGATGTTTGGGGGTCTCGGGGGACCCAGGGGATGTTTGGGGGTCCCAGGGGATGTTTGGGGGTCTCGGGGGACCCAGGGGATGTTTGGGGGACCCGGGGGATGTTTGGGGGTCCCGGGGTGGAGGGAAGCCCAGAGTAGAAACTGCAGGTCAGACTGGACACCTGCAGAGGCTGGGGTCAGGCAGGGAGGGGAGGTCAGGGGTTGGGGTCAGGCAGGGAGGGGAGGTCAGGGGTTGGGGTCAGGCAGGGAGGGGAGGTCAGGGGTTGGGGTCAGGCAGGGAGGGGAGGTCAGGGGTTGGGGTCAGGCAGGGAGGGGGGGGTCAGGGGTTGGGGTCAGGGAACCGACAGGAAGTTGGCGGCGGTTCCCGGGCGGAGTTTGCCAGTCCGGTCACTAACGGCCATCTGGAGAAGATTCTGCTGAAAGAGGCCGAAAGCCTCAGCTCACCTCCCCGGCCCGAAGCGTCGCTCCCGCTCGGCTGCAAACTTGTTGAGGCGAAACTGCGGGAAGCCGCACCGCCCCAACATGGCCATAACCCCGCCCCAAACTCCGCCCACTCTCCGCCATAACCCCGCCCACTCCCCGCCAGTCCCGGGGATTTGTGAACTTTCACCCGCTGCTTTTTAAATATGACGGGTGGGCGGGGCAATGAAGGCTAGAAGCTTGGCCGGAGTCAATCTGTGTAATTCTATAGAGGAGGGTGTGAGAGGAGATGAGGGGGTTTAGGGAGGAAATTCCAAGGCAGGGAAGGTCCAGCAGCCAGTGGTGGGGTGAAGGGGGCAAGGGCGAAGGGGGCGAGGGCGAAAGGGGCGAGGGCGAAGGGGGCGAGGGCGAAAGGGAAGAGGGCGAAGGGAGCGAGGGCGAAAGGGGCAAGGGCGAAGGGGGCGAGGGCGAAAGGCGAAAGGGGCGAGGGCGAAAGGGAAGAGGGCGAAGGGGGCGAGGGCGAAAGGGAAGAGGGCGAAGGGGGCGAGGGCGAAAGGCGAAGGGGGCGAGGGCGAAGGGGGCGAGGGCGAAAGGCGAAGGGGGCGAGGGCGAAAGGCGAAGGGGGCGAGGGCGAAAGGGAAGAGGACGAAGGGCACCGTGCCCACCACACGTGACACCTAGACTCAGCTCTGACCCTCAGCCAGACTCTGTGCCTTGAGCAACAGAAAACGCTGGAAAAACTCAGCAGGCCCGGCAACATCCGTGGAGAGAGAAACAGAGTCAACGTTTCAGGTCGAAACCCTTCGTCAGAACTGAGAAAAAAAGGCAGGAAATGAAACCGATTAAAAGGCAGTTTGGAGGCTGGGAAATGGGGGAGGGGATGAAAGAGAGACATTAAGAGATATTCAAGGTGAGACGAGATAGTAATAGGACAGGTAAAGAAACAGACAATGGCTCTAGATGAAGTGTGAAATGCGCTGGCAGAGTGAGCACCTCGTCTAGGCTGATACTCCAGTGAAACCTTGCTTTGCCAGAGGGGACATCCTTTGACTGGCGGTGTGCAGAGTCTGTTGGCCCCGTGTTGTGTGAGTGTTGAATAGTTTGAGTTCTATCCTAGTTGAGTGTGTGTCCTTGGCACGAGGAGCTAAAGTCAGGCTGCAATAACCTCTGGTGCCTCCCAGATTGGGGAAACCATCGACCTGGTCAGTTTCTGGTCACAGCTTGTTAAATAAAGAACTTTATTACATGTATTCTCTGATTATATGAATTTTGTACTGAGTGAATAATAGTTCCTGTATAATTTCTTGCCCAGTAAATGATTTGTTATTGATCATGAATTTCAAAGCCTTGTGTGGACTAATGTGTGGAGTGTCTTCATTGAGAATTATCAAAATACGAGTGGCTCTTTGAATTATTCTTAACAGGATGCAGATTAATATTACATTCAGCCTTATCATTGAAGAACAACATGTGGCTAATTTGGGTGTTGGAGATGAATGCTCCTTCGTACCAAGCAGTCATCCCAGGGGATCCATTTTCAGTTCTGTACCTGGGTCAGACGGAGATTGTGGCCAGAGAATTTGAAATAGTTAAAGTGTCAGTCGAGTCACTGATGTAGGTGGGTAGAGACTGAACGAAGAGGGATAGGCAAACCTGGAGATAAGACAAAATTAATCGGGTGGTACAGGAGCAAGCTGAAGGAATCAATCTACCAGAACTGTCCCAATGGGATGAGAGGGCTGTCCTATGATGAGAGATTGTGTAGAATGGGCCTATACTCTCTGGAGTTTAGAAGAATGAGAGGTGATCACACTGAAACATACAAGATTCTGAAGGGGATTGACAGGGTAGATGCTGAGAGGTTGTTTCCCCTGGCAGGAGAGTCTAGAACTAGGTGGCAGAGTCTCAGGATAAGAGGTAGGCCATTTAAGTCTGGGATGAGGAGGAATTTCTTCACTCAGAGGGTTGTGAATCTTAGGAATTCTCTGCCCCAGAGGGCTGTGAATGCTGAGTCTTTGAGTATATTCAAGGCTGAGATCGATAGATTTTTGGACTCTGGGAAATCAAGGGATATGGAGATCGGGCGGGAAAGTGGAGTTGAGGTCGATGATCAGCCATGATCTTATTGAATGGCGGAGTAGGCTCGAGGGGCCGTATGGCCGACTCCTGCTCTTATTTGTTATGTTCTTATGGGTATCCTGGGGAGGAGGTAGAAATGGGCAGTACAGGCAATGATCTCCAGAAGAGAGGCGATTGGTCAGTCTGGGAAATACTATTTGGTTGTGATTGAGAACAAGCACGCGCATCGTGAAACATGGGCGCGGGGGGCGAAGTGCAGCCATCAGAAACAGAACCACGCTTTTTTTTTGTTGACCAGGACCGCAGGAGACCAGGACCGCAGGAGACCAGGACCGCAGGTGACCAGGTCCGGAGGAGACCAGGACCGCAGGTGACCAGGTCCGGAGGAGACCAGGACCGCAGGTGACCAGGACCGCAGGTGACCAGGACCGCAGGAGACCAGGACCGCAGGAGACCAGGACCGCAGGTGACCAGGTCCGGAGGAGACCAGGACCGCAGGTGACCAGGACCGCAGGTGACCAGGTCCGGAGGTGACCAGGTTCGGAGGTGACCAAGACCGCAGGAGACCAGGACCGCAGGAGACCAGGTCCGGAGGAGACCAGGACCGCAGGTGACCAGGACCGCAGGAGACCAGGACCGCAGGTGACCAGGACCGCAGGAGACCAGGACCGCAGGTGACCAGGGCCGCAGGAGACCAGGGCCGCAGGTGACCAGGACCGCAGGTGACCAGGACCGCAGGAGACCAGGACCGCAGGTGACCAGGACCGCAGGTGACCAGGTCCGGAGGTGACCAGGTCCGGAGGTGACCAGGACCGCAGGAGACCAGGACCGCAGGTGACCAGGACCGCAGGTGACCAGGACCGCAGGTGACCAGGAGCGCAGGTGACCAGGTCCGGAGGTGACCAGGTCCGGAGGTGACCAGGACCGCAGGAGACCAGGACCGCAGGTGACCAGGACCGCAGGAGACCAGGACCGCAGGTGACCAGGTCCGGAGGTGACCAGGACCGGAGGTGACCAGGACCGCAGGAGACCAGGACCGCAGGAGACCAGGACCGCAGGTGACCAGGACCGCAGGTGACCAGGACCGCAGGAGACCAGGACCGCAGGTGACCAGGACCGCAGGTGACCAGGACCGCAGGTGACCAGGACCGCAGGAGACCAGGACCGCAGGTGACCAGGACCGCAGGAGACCAGGACCGGAGGTGACCAGGACCGCAGGTGACCAGGTCCGGAGGTGACCAGGTCCGGAGGTGACCAGGTCCGGAGGTGACCAGGACCGCAGGAGACCAGGACCGCAGGTGACCAGGACCGCAGGTGACCAGGTCCGGAGGTGACCAGGACCGCAGGTGACCAGGACCGCAGGAGACCAGGACCGCAGGTGACCAGGACCGCAGGTGACCAGGACCGCAGGTGACCAGGTCCGGAGGTGACCAGGACCGCAGGTGACCAGGTCCGGAGGTGACCAGGACCGCAGGTGACCAGGACCGCTGGTGACCAGGACCGCAGGAGACCAGGACCGCAGGTGACCAGGACCGCAGGTGACGAGGTCCGGAGGTGACCAGGACCGCAGGAGACCAGGACCGCAGGTGACCAGGACCGCAGGAGACCAGGACCGCAGGTGACCAGGACCGCAGGAGACCAGGACCGCAGGAGACCAGGACCGCAGGTGACCAGGACCGCAGGTGACCAGGACCGCAGGAGACCAGGACCGCAGGTGACCAGGACCGCAGGTGACCAGGACCGCAGGTGACCAGGTCCGGAGGTGACCAGGACCGCAGGAGACCAGGACCGCAGGTGACCAGGACCGCAGGAGACCAGGACCGCAGGTGACCAGGACCGCAGGTGACCAGGTCCGGAGGTGACCAGGACCGCAGGAGACCAGGACCGCAGGTGACCAGGTCCGGAGGTGACCAGGACCGCAGGTGACCAGGACCGCAGGAGACCAGGACCGCAGGTGACCAGGGCCGCAGGTGACCAGGACCGCAGGTGACCAGGTCCGGAGGTGACCAGGACCGCAGGTGACCAGGACCGGTGACCAGGTCCGGAGGTGACCAGGACCGCAGGTGACCAGGTCCGGAGGTGACCAGGACCGCAGGAGACCAGGACCGCAGGTGACCAGGACCGCAGGTGACCAGGTCTGGAGATGACCAGGTCCGGAGGTGACCAGGACCGCAGGAGACCAGGACCGCAGGAGACCAGGACCGCAGGTGACCAGGTCCGGAGGTGACCAGGACCGCAGGTGACCAGGACCGCAGGTGACCAGGACCGCAGGTGACCAGGACCGCAGGTGACCAGGTCCGTAGGTGACCAGGACCGCAGGAGACCAGGACCGCAGGTGACCAGGACCGCAGGTGACCAGGACCGCAGGAGACCAGGACCGCAGGTGACCAGGACCGCAGGTGACCAGGTCCGGAGGTGACCAGGACCGCAGGAGACCAGGACCGCAGGTGACCAGGTCCGGAGGTGACCAGGACCGCAGGTGACCAGGACCGCAGGAGACCAGGACCGCAGGAGACCAGGACCGCAGGTGACCAGGACCGCAGGTGACCAGGTCCGGAGGTGACCAGGACCGCAGGTGACCAGGACCGGTGACCAGGTCCGGAGGTGACCAGGACCGGAGGTGACCAGGACCGCAGGTGACCAGGACCGCAGGTGACCAGGACCGCAGGTGACCAGGTCCGGAGGTGACCAGGACCGCAGGAGACCAGGACCGCAGGTGACCAGGACCGCAGGTGACCAGGTCCGGAGATGACCAGGTCCGGATGTGACCAGGACCGCAGGAGACCAGGACCGCAGGAGACCAGGACCGCAGGTGACCAGGACCGCAGGTGACCAGGACCGCAGGTGACCAGGACCGCAGGTGACCAGGACCGCAGGAGACCAGGACCGCAGGAGACCAGGACCGCAGGTGACCAGGACCGCAGGTGACCAGGACCGCAGGTGACCAGGTCCGGAGGTGACCAGGACCGCAGGTGACCAGGACCGCAGGTGACCAGGTCCGGAGGTGACCAGGACCGCAGGAGACCAGGACCGCAGGTGACCAGGACCGCAGGTGACCAGGTCCGCAGGAGACCAGGACCGCAGGTGACCAGGACCGCAGGTGACCAGGACCGCAGGTGACCAGGACCGCAGGAGATCAGGACCGCAGGTGACCAGGTCCGCAGGTGACCAGGACCGCAGGTGACCAGGTCCGGAGGTGACCAGGTCCGGAGGTGACCAGGTCCGGAGGTGACCAGGACCGCAGGTGACCAGGACCGCAGGTGACCAGGACCGCAGGAGACCAGGACCGCAGGAGACCAGGACCGCAGGTGACCAGGACCGCAGGTGACCAGGACCGCAGGAGACCAGGACCGCAGGTGACCAGGACCGCAGGTGACCAGGTCCGCAGGTGACCAGGTCCGCAGGAGACCAGGACCGCAGGTGACCAGGACCGCAGGTGACCAGGACCGCAGGTGACCAGGACCGCAGGAGACCAGGACCGCAGGTGACCAGGTCCGGAGGTGACCAGGTCCGGAGGTGACCAGGTCCGGAGGTGACCAGGTCCGGAGGTGACCAGGACCGCAGGTGACCAGGACCGCAGGAGACCAGGTGATCTCAGGAGGAAGTTAAAAGTCTCCAAGGAGAGAATCGGTGGGGAAAAAATATATATAATTTCCTTCATAGAAATTTTATGAACAATTAACGTAGTAAAGCTATTTTATTAAAAGCAAAACTGGATCAGTGAAAACTTAACCTCAGTCAAAGCATAAGAAATAGGAGCAGGAGTAGGCACTACGGCCCCTCAATAAGATCACGGCTGATCATCGACCTCAACTCCACTTTCCCGCCCGATCCCCATATCCCTTGATTGCCTTTTAGAGTCCAAAAATGTATCGATCTCAGTAATTAAAAGCTAAACACACAGAAATGGGGTGAGAAATTCAAAGTTTATTGGTTTGCAGGAAGTTGTGACAATGACCAGAGAACATAATGTGATGTGAAACAATTTGTACAATTAGTTGCTAATATGGCACCAGCCCAAAGTGAAACCATTGCATGTGCCCTGATAGACCAGACAGGACACACTCCCTCACTGCATCTTACATAACTTCTAGTATCTGTGCTCAGAAACTCAGGCTGTACTCAGTGAATCGCCCAGCACACAATCTAAAGCCGGAACTGATCCTAACAAAGGTCCAAAACTTCCAAACCAAACACCTCGACATGCTCCTAAATTGAATTTTCAATATTCTCACCCAGCCTAACATTTCCTGGAAGGCCGCGCCGATATCCTGGGAGGCTCTGGAGATGTAAACAGGCTCAATGAACTCACGACTCCCAGTCAACACTCAAACAGCAAGTTGGGCCTGGCTTCCATCAATAGTTCCTCCGATTTTGACTGGTGTGAATCAAGGATGTCACCAGCTCACCTCGGGGCACCAGCTCACCTCGGGGCACCAGCTCACCTCGGGGCACCAAACGAGCTCCTAACTCAAGTGAGATGAATACGGGTTTCCAGTCAAACAGTCTTCTGTTCACAACAGTAATTTCAGGGCCTGGACTATTTAAAAAATATATAAACCTGGAAGAATGTGTTGCCGACATCGCGTGACGGGACAGTGGGTGACAGGGCAGCGCGTGACTGGGCAGCGCGTGACGGTGCAGTGGGTGACCGGGCAATGCGTGACGGCATCGCGTGACGGGGCAGCGCTTGTGCTTCAAAACAATCCAAGGAGGCAGTTTAAGATCCCACAGCAGGAACGCAGGCTACAATATATTGTATTGAAAAGTTACTCAACTGCAAACCTCCACTTCTCAAAATCAGCATTTGAATTTTATACACTGCCTGTATTTTAAATTAATCCCAAACATAGAAACAAACAGAAGGTTAGACGTCATAATTTCCTGCTCCAAGCCATCGAGAAGGGACCACAAGACATCCTGTAAATGGCAAAGAGATTCCAGTCTGCAGGAGTTCTCCGAGCTAAGCCACCACGTTGGCCCCGTGGCATTGGCTGGGCTAGGAGAGCTTCGCAGGCTTGGCAATGAGTTGCCGCTCCCGCTCCAGCTCCTTCTCTCGCCGCTGTTCCCGCTCCAGCTCGTCCTTCCGCCGCTGCTGCTGGAGCTTTAACGCTCGTCTCTGCAAATAGATGAGAAGAAACAAAGGAGTGTTTTAAAGGTTTCACAATAACTCCGAGGGACAAAGGCCACTCCCCACAGAAGCGCAGATGGAGTTGACATTGACTACAAGAGAAGGGACAGTCAAACACACTTTTCAGAAATTTTCAACTGACCTAAACCACAAGGTAAAGATTCGTGACAGAACTTGAGCTGGAGAGAGGGACCTGAACAGTAACTGGTTGAAGAGTGACTGAGTTAATAAAATAACAGTAGAAATGATCGATGATCAATGATATATAATGGCCAAAGGAACACAGTACAGGTATATGAAATACGCCATCATGAAGAAAGATCCTGATCACAAAGCTAGCAAGATAGGGAGACCCATCAGCCTGTAATAACTGGAGTGCAGTCAGTAAGTTCCACCCCTTTGTATTCCAGCCCCTCTGAGATAGAGGCCAACATTCTATTACCCTTTCGGATTACTTTTTGTACCTGTTCACTAGCTTTTACATGGACACCCAAATCTCTCTGCTCTTCCACAGTTTCTAGTTTCCCACATTTAGAAAATATTCCAATTTACCTTTCTTGGATCCAAAGTGGATGGCCTAACACTTGCCCACACTGATCTCCATTTGCCATAGTTTCGCTCTCTCACCTAATCTGTCCTCGACCCTTTGTAACTTCCTGCTCCCACCTGCACTACTTACTGTTCCTCCTAACTCAGTGCTCCCAACATTCATCTAGCAAATTTTACAATGTAATAAATTTCCTCAGAAGTGCATCATCATCATTTAGGAATCTTATGATGGAATGTTGTGTTAAAGTGAAGGAAAGAACAAAAGCAAAGTTTAGATTAAAGACTGCTCTCCGACTGGAGGCACGTGAATGAACAAATGGAGAGCACTGGTCACAGGTGGAGGCGCGGACTTCAGCGATGCACCAATGGCAGAAGAAGAAATACAAAGAAAAAAAGACAATAAAATTGGGCAACGTCAGACTGAAGCTCTGAACCACGAAAGCTGGAATGGACAACACTGATATTAACAAGCTCAGAGCGGAGATGTTACAGAACATAGACTAGGTCACCTATTTGGGAATACAGTATGCAGCAATGCTGTGCCATTGGGAAGCTAGTCCATGGGGGTGTCCTCGCCATGTTGGCCCATGCATCAGTCACCTGTTTCACAGCTGTGTGGGCAACACATCGATAGCTACACCCTGGGATAGCCTGGAAGCGGGTAGGACAAAGCGTTAAGGGAAGAGGTGGCCTCATTGCCACACTGAGTGCTGTCGCTATGTTGGTCGGGCTCCCTGAAGAACGCCTGCTCTTCTTTGAATGGTGGTATTTCTGACAATGCAGCACTCCCTCAGTACTGCACTTGATTGTCCGCCCAGATTGTGTGTTTAAGTCCTGATGCCAACTGATCCAAACTAATGTTTGGATTTCCTGACACTCCCTAGCCTCTCTTTTTTCAGCTCTTCCTCCTCGGCTAAAGCCTTGGAAATATTTAACAAAAATTAAAAAAAATAGCAGGAGACAGTAATGACAACGCACTATAATCGGAAATAAAATAAGGCCTAAAAATCCTCGAACCCTTTGACAGGTCACAGCCCCAGACTGGCAAAGGGAGCACCCAGTCCTAAGTGGGTGGAAGGTTCAACACTCAAATAAAGCTAGGTTTCTTTTCAGAGCCTTTAAGGTCAGTCTAAGCTGGAAAATCGTACTCGACACTAAAGTGGCAGATCCAACTATATTCTCAGGCCCCGGCATCTGCTCCATTGTTACACTACCACCCTGTGAGCAGACAATCTGCCCCTCTCACAATCAGCTGGGTGGGTAAAGTGAACAAGAGAGTCAAAGAAAAATGAAAGCATCTGCCAGCAAAGCCCCCAAGGTCCCTCACGGCGAGTCCGTGCACTGAGGAGGCAAAACTCTTGCTCATCGCACCAAGCACTGAAATGGCAGCCATTTGAAATGGGGACGTCAGCGGTCAAGAATAAGTGGCGGAACGCTGGCGGGGAAGGTCCGACTGGAAAGCTGACATCACCTGGGAATAAATACAACCACAAACCGAGTAACAGAGGGAAATATCCCAAATCCTCGGTCCAACATTGGCAGCCTCGCTCCACTATGAGCAATTTCTCCTGATCCAATTGCATAAACACGCTTCACAACAGAAAGCTGGTTAATGGACAGAAAACTAAGAGTTATTCAGATTGGAAAAGGGTTGGAAATGATGTACCCGAGGGGAGGGTCCGTGTGATGTTCCCCAGGGGAGGGTCCGTGTGATGTTCCCCAGGGGAGGGTCCGTGTGATGTACCCGAGGGGAGGGTCTGTGTGATGTTCCCCAGGGGAGGGTCCGTGCGATGTTCCCCAGGGGAGGGTCCGTGCGATGTTCCCCAGGGGAGGGTCCGTGCGATGTTCCCCAGGGGAGGGTCCGTGCGATGTTCCCCAGGGAAGGTCCGTGCGATGTTCCCCAGGGGAGGGTCCGTGCGATGTTCCCCAGGGGAGGGTCCGTGCGATGTTCCCCAGGGGAGGGTCCGTGCGATGTTCCCCAGGGGAGGGTCCGTGCGATGTTCCCCGGGGAGGGTCCGTGTGATGTTCCATGGGGAGGGTCCGTGTGATGTTCCCCAGGGGAGGGTCTGGGTGATGTTCCCCAGGGGAGGGTCCGTGCGATGTTCCCCAGGGGAGGGTCCGTGTGATGTTCCATGGGGAGGGTCCGTGTGATGTTCCCCAGGGGAGGGTCCGTGCGATGTTCCCTTTGGGAGGGTCCGTGCGATGTTCCCTTTGGGAGGGTCTGTGTGATGTTCCATGGGGAGGGTCTGTGTGATGTTCCATGGGGAGGGTCCGTGTGATGTTCCCCATGGGGAGGGTCCGTGTGATGTACCCGAGGGGAGGGTCTGTGTGATGTTCCCCAGGGGAGGGTCCGTGCGATGTTCCCCAGGGGAGGGTCCGTGCGATGTTCCCCAGGGGAGGGTCCGTGCGATGTTCCCCAGGGGAGGGTCCGTGCGATGTTCCCCAGGGGAGGGTCCGTGCGATGTTCCCCAGGGGAGGGTCCGTGCGATGTTCCCCAGGGGAGGGTCCGTGCGATGTTCCCCAGGGGAGGGTCCGTGCGATGTTCCCCAGGGGAGGGTCCGTGCGATGTTCCCCAGGGGAGGGTCCGTGCGATGTTCCCCAGGGGAGGGTCCGTGCGATGTTCCCCAGGGGAGGGTCCGTGCGATGTTCCCCAGGGGAGGGTCCGTGCGATGTTCCCCAGGGGAGGGTCCGTGCGATGTTCCCCAGGGGAGGGTCCGTGCGATGTTCCCCAGGGGAGGGTCCGTGCGATGTTCCCCAGGGGAGGGTCCGTGCGATGTTCCCCAGGGGAGGGTCCGTGCGATGTTCCCCAGGGGAGGGTCCGCGTTATATTCCCCAGGGGAGGGTCCGTGCGATGTTCCCCAGGGGAGGGTCCGTGCGATGTTCCCCAGGGGAGGGTCCGTGCGATGTTCCATGGGGAGGGTCCGTGCGATGTTCCCCAGGGGAGGGTCCGTGCGATGTTCCCCAGGGGAGGGTCCGTGCGATGTTCCCCAGGGGAGGGTCCGTGCGATGTTCCCCAGGGGAGGGTCAGTGCGATGTTCCCCAGGGGAGGGTCCGTGCGATGTTCCCCAGGGGAGGGTCCGTGCGATGTTCCCCAGGGGAGGGTCCGTGCGATGTTCCCCAGGGGAGGGTCAGTGCGATGTTCCCCGGGGGAGGGTCCGTGCGATGTTCCCCGGGGGAGGGTCCGTGCGATGTTCCCCAGGGGAGGGTCCGTGCGATGTTCCATGGGGAGGGTCCGTGCGATGTTCCCCAGGGGAGGGTCCGTGCGATGTTCCATGGGGAGGGTCCGTGCGATGTTCCCCAGGGGAGGGTCCGTGCGATGTTCCCCAGGGGAGGGTCCGTGCGATGTTCCCCAGGGGAGGGTCCGTGCGATGTTCCCCAGGGGAGGGTCCGTGCGATGTTCCCCAGGGGAGGGTCCGTGCGATGTTCCCCAGGGGAGGGTCCGTGCGATGTTCCCCAGGGGAGGGTCCGTGCGATGTTCCATGGGGAGGGTCCGTGCGATGTTCCCCAGGGGAGGGTCAGTGCGATGTTCCCCAGGGGAGGGTCCGTGCGATGTTCCCCAGGGGAGGGTCCGTGCGATGTTCCCCAGGGGAGGGTCCGTGCGATGTTCCCCAGGGGAGGGTCCGTGCGATGTTCCCCAGGGGAGGGTCCGTGCGATGTTCCCCAGGGGAGGGTCCGTGCGATGTTTCCCAGGGGAGGGTCCGTGCGATGTTCCCCAGGGGAGGGTCCGTGCGATGTTCCCCAGGGGAGGGTCCGTGCGATGTTTCCCAGGGGAGGGTCCGTGCGATGTTCCCCAGGGGAGGGTCCGTGCGATGTTCCCCAGGGGAGGGTCCGTGCGATGTTCCCCAGGGGAGGGTCCGTGCGATGTTCCCCAGGGGAGGGTCCGTGCGATGTTCCCCAGGGGAGGGTCCGTGCGATGTTCCCCAGGGGAGGGTCCACGCGATGTTCCCCATGGGGAGGGTCCGTGCGATGTTCCCCAGGGGAGGGTCCGTGCGATGTTCCCCAGGGGAGGGTCTGTGTGATGTTCCCCAGGGGAGGGTCCGTGCGATGTTCCCCAGGGGAGGGTCCGTGCGATGTTCCCCAGGGGAGGGTCCGTGCGATGTTCCCCAGGGGAGGGTCCGTGCGATGTTCCCCAGGGGAGGGTCCGTGCGATGTTCCATGGGGAGGGTCCGTGTGATGTTCCCCAGGGGAGGGTCTGTGCGATGTTCCATGGGGAGGGTCCGTGCGATGTTCCCCAGGGGAGGGTCCGTGCGATGTTCCATGGGGAGGGTCCGTGCGATGTTCCCCAGGGGAGGGTCTGTGCGATGTTCCATGTGGAGGGTCCGTGTGATGTTCCCCATGGGGAGGGTCCGTGCGATGTTCCCCAGGGGAGGGTCCGTGCGATGTTCCCCAGGGGAGGGTCCGTGCGATGTTCCCCAGGGGAGGGTCCGTGCGATGTTCCCCAGGGGAGGGTCCGTGCGATGTTCCCCAGGGGAGGGTCCGTGCGATGTTCCCCAGGGGAGGGTCCGTGCGATGTTCCCCAAGGGAGGGTCTGTGTGATGTTCCATGGGGAGGGTCCGTGCGATGTTCCCCAGGGGAGGGTCTGTGTGATGTTCCATGGGGAGGGTCCGTGCGATGTTCCCCAGGGGAGGGTCTGTGTGATGTTCCCCAGGGGAGGGTCTGTGCGATGTTCCCCAGGGGAGGGTCCGTGCGATGTTCCCCAGGGGAGGGTCTGTGTGATGTTCCATGGGGAGGGTCCGTGCGATGTTCCCCAGGGGAGGGTCTGTGTGATGTTCCCCAGGGGAGGGTCCGTGCGATGTTCCCCAGGGGAGGGTCCGTGCGATGTTCCCCAGGGGAGGGTCTGTGCGATGTTCCATGGGGAGGGTCCACGCGATGTTCCCCAGGGGAGGGTCCGTGCGATGTTCCCCAGGGGAGGGTCCGTGCGATGTTCCCCAGGGGAGGGTCCGTGCGATGTTCCCCAGGGGAGGGTCTGTGTGATGTTCCATGGGGAGGGTCCACGCGATGTTCCCCAGGGGAGGGTCCGTGCGATGTTCCATGGGGAGGGTCCGTGCGATGTTCCCCAGGGGAGGGTCCGTGCGATGTTCCCCAGGGGAGGGTCCGTGCGATGTTCCCCAGGGGAGGGTCCACGCGATGTTCCCCAGGGGAGGGTCCGTGCGATGTTCCCCAGGGGAGGGTCTGTGTGATGTTCCCCAGGGGAGGGTCCGTGCGATATTCCCCAGGGGAGGGTCCGTGCGATGTTCCCCAGGGGAGGGTCCGTGCGATGTTCCCCAGGGGAGGGTCCGTGCGATATTCCCCAGGGGAGGGTCCGTGCGATGTTCCCCAGGGGAGGGTCCGCGTTATATTCCCCAGGGGAGGGTCCGTGCGATGTTCCCCAGGGGAGGGTCCGTGCGATGTTCCCCAGGGGAGGGTCTGTGTGATGTTCCCCAGGGGAGGGTCCGTGCGATGTTCCCCAGGGGAGGGTCCGTGCGATGTTCCCCAGGGGAGGGTCCGTGCGATGTTCCCCAGGGGAGGGTCCGTGTGATATTCCCCGGGGGAGGGTCCGTGCGATGTTCCCCAGGGGAGGGTCCGTGCGATGTTCCCCAGGGGAGGGTCCGTGCGATGTTCCCCAGGGGAGGGTCCGTGCGATGTTCCCCAGGGGAGGGTCCGTGCGATGTTCCCCAGGGGAGGGTCCGTGCGATGTTCCCCAGGGGAGGGTCCGTGCGATGTTCCCCAGGGGAGGGTCCGTGCGATGTTCCCCAGGGGAGGGTCCGCGTGATATTCCCCGGGGGAGGGTCCGCGCGATGTTCCCCAGGGGAGGGTCCGTGCGATGTTCCCCAGGGGAGGGTCCGTGTGATGTTCCCCGGGGGAGGGTCCGTGTGATGTTCCCCAGGGGAGGGTCCGTGCGATGTTCCCCAGGGGAGGGTCCGTGCGATGTTCCCCAGGGGAGGGTCCGTGCGATGTTCCCCAGGGGAGGGTCCGTGCGATGTTCCCCATGGGGAGGGTCCGTGCGATGTTCCCCAGGGGAGGGTCCGTGCGATGTTCCCCAGGGGAGGGTCCGTGCGATGTTCCCCAGGGGAGGGTCCGTGCGATGTTCCCCGGGGGAGGGTCTGTGTGATGTTCCCCAGGGGAGGGTCCGTGCGATGTTCCCCAGGGGAGGGTCCGTGCGATGTTCCCCAGGGGAGGGTCCGTGCGATGTTCCCCAGGGGAGGGTCCGTGCGATGTTCCCCAGGGGAGGGTCCACGTGATGTTCCCCAGGGGAGGGTCCGTGCGATGTTCCCCAGGGGAGGGTCCGTGCGATGTTCCCCAGGGGAGGGTCCGTGCGATGTTCCCCAGGGGAGGGTCCGTGCGATGTTCCCCAGGGGAGGGTCCACGTGATGTTCCCCAGGGGAGGGTCCGTGTGATATTCCCCAGGGGAGGGTCCGTGCGATGTTCCCCAGGGGAGGGTCCGTGTGATATTCCCCAGGGGAGGGTCCGTGCGATGTTCCCCAGGGGAGGGTCCGTGTGATATTCCCCGGGGGAGGGTCTGTGTGATATTCCCCAGGGGAGGGTCCGTGCGATGTTCCATGGGGAGGGTCCGCGTGATATTCCCCAGGGGAGGGTCCGTGCGATGTTCCCCAGGGGAGGGTCCGTGCGATGTTCCCCAGGGGAGGGTCCGTGCGATGTTCCATGGGGAGGGTCCGTGCGATGTTCCCCAGGGGAGGGTCCGTGCGATATTCCCCAGGGGAGGGTCCGTGCGATGTTCCCCAGGGGAGGGTCCGTGCGATGTTCCCCAGGGGAGGGTCTGTGTTGTCACTTACCTTTAGTTTACTTGTCTTTTCGTGCAATGTTATCATTTCCTTTCGAATGTTAACCAGCTTATTGTAGTAACATTTCGCTTCTGTGAACTAAAGGGAAAAGAATGAACAAAATTTAGTTTTAAAATTAATCATATTCAGAAAAGTTTCCACAAAAATATGTTAACCAACATAAGTTGAGGTGGAATACAGTCCATGAGGGCGAGTTCCTGCTCAGCACCGGTTCGATTCACAGAAACAAGGAAAACAATGTATGGCCAAGTATTGCAGAGTCTGGCACAATAAACATTTCCTGCAACTGAGACCCGATATCCAGCTCTGCCTCGTAATACTAATACAATAGCAAAATACTGTGGATGCTGAAAATCTGAAATAACAACAGAAAATGCTGGAAGCACTCAGCAGGCCAGGCATCATCTGTGGAGAGAGAAACAGAGTTAATGTTTCAGGTCTGGGACCCTTCATCAGAACTGGAAAAGGCTGGAGATGTAACAGATATTAAGCAGGTGCCGAGACAGGGAAAGGGGGAGGAAGGAAGTGAAGGAACATTCTGTGCTAGGGTAGGAGAGATTAAATGTTGCAAATGGGGATGACAGAATCATAAACAGCCTGAAAAATGGGGGCAGGGGTTATAGTCTGAAACATAGTCTGGGGATAGGCTATTGACAAACTCACATTGAACAACTTCTCCCTCGACTCCACTCACTTCCTCCAAATTAAAGGTGTTGCTATGGGTACCCGCATGGGTCCTAGCTATGCCTGCCTTTTCGTGGGATATGTGGAACACTCTTTGTTCCAGTCCTACTCAGGTCCCCTCCCTCGCCTCTTTTTCCGGTACATCGATGACTGTATCGGTGCCGTTTCCTGCTCGCGCCCTGAACTAGAAAATTTCATTCACTTTACTTCCAATTTCCACCCTTCCCTCACCTTCACATGGTCCATCTCCGACTCTTCCCTTCCCTTCCTTCACTTCTCTGTCTCCATCTCTGGGGATAGGCTCTTGACAAACATTCACTACAAGCCCACTGACTCCCACAGCTACCCGGACTACACTTCCTCCCACCCCGCTTCCTGTAAGGACTCTATTCCATTCTCCCAGTTTCTCCATCTCCGCCGCATCTGTTCTGACGATGCCACCTTCCACACCAGTGCTTCTGAAATGTCGTTCTTTTTCCTCAACCGAGAATTCCCCTCTACTGTGGTTGACACGGCCCTTGACCATGTCCGTTCTATCTCCCGCACTTCTGCTCTCACCCCTTCCCCTCCCTCCTAGAATCACGATAGGGTTCCCCTTGTCCTCATCTTTCACCACATTAGCCTCCACATTCAACAGATCATCCTCCACCATTTCTGCCACCTCCAACGTGATCCCACCACCAAATGCATCTTCCCCTCCCCTTTCAGCATTCCGAAGGGACCGCTCCCTCCGCAACACTCTAGTCCACTGCTCTATCACCCCCAACAGCCCTTCCCCTTCGCCCGGCACCTTCCCGTGCAAGCGCAGGAGATGCAACACCTGCCCTTTTACCTCCCCCCTTCCCACTGTCCAGGGCCCCAAACACTCCTTCCAGGTGAAACAGCGATTTACTTGTACTTCTTGCAGTTTAATATACTGTATTCGCTGCTCACGATGCGGTCTCCTCTACATTGGGGAGACCAAACGCAGATTGGGTGACCGCTTTGCGGAACACCTCCGTTCAGTCCGTAAGGGTGACCCCGAGCTTCCGGTCGCCTGTCACTTTAATTCTCCACTCCACGCCCACTCGGACCTCACCGTCCTCGGCCTCTTACACTGTTCCAATGAAGCTCAGCGTAAGCTCGAGGAACAGCACCTCATCTTTCGATTAGGCACTTTACAGCCTTCTGGACTCAACACAGAGTTCAACAATTTCAGACTATAAGCACTGCCCCCATTTTTCAGGCTGTTTATGATTCTGCCATCTCCATTTGCAACATTTAATCCCTCCTACCTCCTACCCTAGCACAGAATGTTCCTTCAATTCCTTCCTCCCGTGCCCCCCCCCCCCACCCCCCGCTGTCTGCGCCTGCTTAATATGTTACATTTCCAGCCTTTTCCAGTTCTGATGAAGGGTCCCAGACCCGAAACGTTAACTCTGTTTCTCTCTCCACGGATGCTGCCTGGCCTGCTGAGTGCTCCCAGCATTTGCTTCTGTTATTTCTGCCTCGTAATACCTTTGTTTAAGGAGCCAGGTGGGGAGCAGGGAATGGAGAACGCGCAGAGTTCAGGACGCAGCTCATCACATTTTAATATTGATGTTAAACGGACCGGCATCATTACAGTGACAGAAAGGCAAAATCTTTTTCAACAATTATCCCAAATTTGGGCATTAAAGGAACACACACGGACAGCAGGTATATTTTCCAGCAGGTTACAAACTACCTCCGTCCTACCCACGCTGTCACATCCATCGTGTGGCTGGATCACAATCTGAGGGTTTCAGGGTCGTGTTTGGGGCCAGCCCACAACTGGCTGCATTTATTCAATTCAATTCCACATCTTGATTTGCTGGGGTTTGAACTCCCAACTCTGGAATGCACTGCTCGACCAAAACTGCTCCCCCGCCTTCACTCCCACAGCAGTAGTGTTGTGTTTTATCCGTTAAAATAACAACCAGACTCTAATTACATTCAAAGGATGCAAAACTCTCAATTCCCAGCCAGTAAAATATATTTGAATATCAGTTCTGGCTGATCACATGACACAGACCAGGAACTGGCCTCCTGTTCCAGCAACAAGCCAACAAACCCCTCCCCCCACTGCACCCCCCTCCCCACTACAACCCCCTCCCCCCACTGCAACCCCCCTCCCCCCACTGCACCCCCCTCCCCCCACTGCACCCCCCTCCCCCCACTGCAACCCCCCTCCCCACTACAACCCCCTCCCCCCACTGCAACCCCCCTCCCCCCACTGCAAACCCCCCTCCCCCCACTGCAAACCCCCCTCCCCCCACTGCAAACCCCCCTCCCCACTACAACCCCCTCACCAACCCCCCTCCCCCCACTGCAACCCCCCTCCCCCCACTACAACCCCCTCCCCCCACTGCAACCCCCCTCCCCCCACTGCAAACACACCTCCCCCCCACTGCAAACCCCCCTCCCCACTGCAAACCCCCCTCCCCACTACAATCCCCTCACCAACCCCCCTCCCCCCACTGCAACCCCCTCCCCCCACTGCAACCCCCCTCCCCCCACTGCAACCCCCCTCCCCCCACTGCACCCCCCTCCCCCCACTGCAAACCCCCTCCTCCCCCCACTGCAACCCCCCCCACTGCACCCCCCCCACTGCAACCCCCCTCCCCCCACTGCAAACCCCCCCCTCCCCCCACTGCAACCCCCCCACTGCACCCCCCCACTGCAACCCCTCCCCCCACTGCAAACCCCCCCCACTGAAACCCCCCCCACTGAAATCCCCCTCCGCCCCACTGCAACCCCCGCTCCCCACTGCAAACCCCCTCCCCCCACTTCAAAACCCCCTCCCCCCACTGCAAACGCCCTCCCCCCCCACTGCAAATCCCTCCCCCCACTGAAAACCCCCCCTCCCCCCACTGCAAACCCCCTCCCCCCCACTGAAACCCCCCCTCCCCCCACTGCAACCCCCTCTCCCCCCACTGAAACCCCCCTCCCCCCCGACTGCAACCCCCCTCCCCCCACTGCAGCCCCCTCCCCCCACTGCAAACCCCTCCCCCCTCTGAAACCCCCCCTCCCCACACTGCACACCCCCTCCCCCCCACTGAAACCCCCCCTCCCCCCACTGCAAAACCCTCCCCCCACTGAAACCACCCCCTCCCCCCACTGCAACCCCCCTCCCCCCCACTGAAACCCCCCCTCCCCCCACTGCAAAACCCTCCCCCACTGAAACCCCCCTCCCCCCACTGAAACCCCCCTCCCCCCACTGCAACCCCCCTCCCCCCACTGCAAACCCCCTCCCCCACTGCAGCCCCCTCCCCCCACTGAAAACCCCCCTCCCCCACTGCAAACCCCCCCTCCCCCCACTGCAAACCCCCCCTCCCCCCACTGCAAACCCCCCCTCCCCCCACCTGTAAACCCCTCCCCCCACCTGTAAATGAGACATGGACTGCAGCCTAAGGCAGTTACACCCAGTGCAGCTCCAATGACATTAATAAGCCTCACGAATTCTGCTTTTGTGGTTTATGCAGGGCTGTGGGGAAAGAGCAGTGAGTGGGATTAAATGGATAGCTTTCAAAGAGCTGGCACAGGCACGATTGGCCGAATGGCCTCCTGCTGGGCTGTCTGATTCTATGATTATGAAGCCATCTCAATTCCTCGTGTAGCTGCTGCAATCTACGTTATCCGACACACAGCGGTACTTACAAGCGCATTGATATCCAGCACTAAATGACACTCGCGGAACTTGGCAATCTCCTGTTCCAGGGTATCCAACAGGACCACTTGGTTCTGTCTAAAATAATTCAAATACAGACAGTTTTAAAATGTGACAAAATCTATTCCTGTTCTCAGTCCTATTTCAGACTTTGCTGGTTCACCGGTTTCCACAGGTAACTGTGCTGCCCCCACAGTTCAGCAGCTGTTTTCAGTGGTTCTGTTCAGAGACTGGGAGGTGCAGGCTGGGAGCAAGCTCTGCTATCAGAGGCCAGTCACTCAGGAACATCCCAGCATCTATCGGAAGTTACATCCCATCTATACCCCACCACTCACATACCCCCACTCCCCCCCTCAGATACTCCTAGTCTGTCACATGTGGACATTTCCCAGTTTGGATCAGTTACCAGCTCCGTCCCAGTGGATTTCCGTCAAGGCTCCATCATGTTCCTCCATTTCAACTCCTGCCTCCAGTCGCCTCATTTTATTTCTAATGCTTTGCAGTATTTGCATATAAACACTGCAGCTGTGGCCCATTCAGACTCAATATCCTTTTCCCTTCCACATTTTACTTATTCTGCCCTTTAACCTCTCTGTGCCTCCTTTTAAATGATTATGTTAACACTCCTTGCCCCTTCACTATACTTAACCTTTCCCCATTTACACAAGGTCTGCCTCAGTACCCTGATGCCTTAACTCCTCTCCCACTGCTCCAGGTATCCTCTC